>NC_134779.1:71979905-72049905 GCF_046742065.1 Oratosquilla oratoria
AAAGAGATGGATGGGCTGATTGTGCATTTCTAGACCTAAAAAAAGCTTTTGAAAAAGTACCACATAAGAAGTTGCTTAAGAAACTAGAATCTGAAGGAGGAATACAAGGTAAATTGCTAAATTGGATGGAAGACTTTTTGCAAGGAAGAAAAATGAGAGTAGTGATAAGAAACCAGCACTCAAAATGGAATGAAGTAATAAGCGGTGTCCCGCAGGGAACAGTTCTGGCCCCAATAATGTTTGCTATATATATTAATGATATGGATGAAGGAATTGAAAGCTATATGAGCTTCTTTGCAGACGATGCAAAACTACTGAAAAGAGTGAAAACTGAAGAAGATTGTGAATCACTACAGAGAGATCTAAATAAAGTACAGGAATGGAGTAGGAAGTGGGAGATGGAGTTCAATACAAAAAAGTGTAGTATAATGGAATTTGGAAAAAGCAAAAACAGAATAACAGGATCATATAATTTGGGAGAAGAAGGAATAAAAAAAAGTAGAAAATGAGAAGGACCTGGGAGTCATTGTTATGAATAATATGTCACCTGAGAAACATATAAATAAGATTTTTGGAGAAACTTATAATCTAATAAGAACAATCAAAGTGGCATTTACATACCTGGATGAAGAAATGGTGAGGAAAATCCTAATCACCCTGATAAGACCAAGATTGGAATATGCAGCAACGATATGGTCACCAAGTACAAAAAAAAATGTATAAAAAAAACTTGAAAGAATACAAAGAGCAATTACAAAACTGGCACCAACACTCTCAAAACTATCATATGAAGAGAGACTAGAAAAACTTGAACTACAGACACTAGAGCAAAGAAGAGAGAGAGGAGATTTGATAGCTATTTACAGAATCATGAAAGGCATAAATATTATTGATAGAGAGAATCTGATAAAATGGGATGACAGAAATACAAGAGGACACGGAAAGAAAATAAAAAAAGACAGCTATAGAAGAGATTTGAAAAAGAACAGCTTTCCTCACAGAGTAATAGACAGTTGGAACAAGTTAGATGAGAAAGTGGTGTGTGCAAAAACAATACATGAATTTAAAAATAGTTTAGATAAAATGAGATATGAAGACGGGACCCCACGAGCATAGCTCCCCTTCCCGTAAAATACAACTAGGTACAACTAGGTAAATACACACACACACACACACACACACACACGCACACACACACACACACACACACACACATACACACAGACACATGCACACGAGGAGACGAGGAGAAAGGAAATTAAGAATAGCTTATACGAATATAGATGGAATAATTTCAGGAATGAATGAATTAAATGATTATCTGGCCTTAGAAAAACCAGACATAATGGGAATAGTGGAAACTAAATTAAAGTGTACTCCACCACCCAACACTGTGGGACAAGGTTTATACAACTGCTGGACAAAAAATAGAAAGGATAAACAGTGTGCCGGAGTATTACTTTTGACTAATAAAGATTTAAATGTAACAAAAATAACCGATGGAAAAAATAATGTAGAATGAATTACGATACAAGTTGAAAGCAAACATATGAAGACAGAAAGTGATCATTTTAGAATATTAGAAGATACAATATATGAATCAACTAATACATTGAAGGGCAGAGGAAATACAGTAATTATGGGTGACTTTAATTCAAAAGAAATATATTGAGAGGAAATGACAGTGAAGGGTGGAGAGTAACTCTGGGGGAACGTCCTGCTCGACATGACCATCGAATACACAATAACTCAGTGGATAAAGGAAAATCCCAGATACAGAGGCAGTGAAGAACCATCAAGGCTGGCTTTAATACGACAGAGCCTGAAATTGGCGATAAAATTTATTACAAAACTCCGATAGGAAAGAGTGACCATGTACTAATAGAATTTGAGTTGAAAGAGCAAATGGATCAAAGAAGAAATGAGAAACATAGAATAGGAAGACTAATGTACAAAAAAAAAAAAAAAAAGAGAAACTCAGAGAATTCTTTCGCAACGCGAACTGGAAAAAATTCCTAAACAAAGAAACAGGGATGGAAGAGAAATGGAATATACTAAAATAGATTTATAATGAGGGAGTGAATAAATACGTACTACAACAAAAAAATGGAAAGAACATACATAAAAAGCTGGTGCAACAAAAGGTGTAGTGAGGCTAAGGATAAAAGAGACAAAGCTTGGAAGAAATGGAAAAGAAACAAGAAAACAAGCAAATGGTTAATGTACAACAAACTAAGAAATTATTATGTAAAAATACGCAGAGATGAAAAGAAAAACTATGAAGAAAAAAATAGAAAAATGCAAGGAAGAACCCAAACTAATTTACAGGTATGTAAATGGCAAATCGAAGAACAAACAAGAAATAGAAAAGCTGTGCCAAGGTAAATATGAATATACAGAAGAACTGGAAATGGCTGAAATTATGATCAACCACTTCAAATCAATATTTACAATAGAAAACTCACCTAACTGTGAGGAAATAGAGAGAGAGAGATATCCCCCTCAATGAAAGAAATAATTATAACACAGAAGGAAATCAGCGAGCAAATCAAAACCCTTGATGTCAGAAAATCACAAGGTCCAGACGGAATTGCAAATTGGATACTAAAAGAATGCATGGAAGAATTAACAGACAAAATATACAATATAATTAAATTCTCACTTAAAGAAGGAAAAGTGCCACAGGACTGGAAGAATGCAAACATTGTACCGATTTATAAGGGAGGATCGGTCTCCCTGACAAGCACAGTAGCAAAAATTTGCGAAAAGGTCGTCAAAATATATGGGTTAAACATTTGGAAGAAAAAAAATATACTGAATCCAAATTAATTTGGATTCAGACAAGGAAGATCATGTATAACAAACTTGATCTGCTTCTACTCAAGATTAATAGACATAACACAAGAGAGAGATGGTTGGGCAGACTGTGCCTTTCATGACCTACAAAGGGCATTTGATAAGGTACCACAAAATAAACTAATAAGAAAGATAGAGTCAATAGGTGGTATCAGAGGAAAATTATTGGAATGAATGAAATACTTCCTGACTGGGAGGAAAATGAGAGTAGTAATTAGAGATCAATTCTCAAATTGGGAAGAAATGAAAAGTGGTGTCCCGCAGGGATCAGTACTGGCCCCGATCATGTTTGCCATATACATAAATGACATGGATGAAGGAGCAGAAAGTTATATGCATTTCTTTGCAGACATTCCCCTCTTTCTCAGTGCCCCTTTTACCCCATCCATCCAACTCATTACAACAAGACTTGGACAAGATCTGGAAATGGACTCAAAAGTGGGAAGTGAAACTCAATATCAAGAAATGTAGTATAATGGAATTTGGAAAAAGTAAAAACAGAATATCGAGAGATTATGAAATTGGTGAAGAAGAGGTCAAAAATGTAAACTCGGAAAAAGACCTTGGAGTGATGATCAGCAAAGGCTTGACACCGGATAAACATATCAATAAAATAGTCGGAGAAACCTACAACTTATTGAGGTCAATAATAGTGGCATTTGCCTATTTGGACGAGGAAATGATAAAAAAAAACTACACTAATAAGACCAAAACACGAGTACGCAGCAACACTATGGACACCCAGTAAGAAAAAAAAAAAAAAAAAAAAAGACAAAGAACAACAACAAAACTGGCACCAACTCTTTCCAAAATGACATATAAACAAAGTTTTGTCCAAATTAGAATTACCAACTCTGGAACAAAGAAGGGAAAGAGGAGACCTACTAACTATAGAATTATGAAGGGAATGGAAATCTTAGATAAGAATGATTTATTGAAATGGGACCATGGAAAAACAAAAGGACATGAAAAAAAGATAATTACAGAAGAGATCTGAAAAAAAAACTTTCCACACAGAGTGATAGATACATGTAACAAATTAGACAAAGAAACAGTGTGTGCCAACACTATTCAAGATTTTAAGAAAAAACTTGATGCTGAGAGACACAAAGACGGGTTTCCACGAGCATAGCTCACTTCCCGTATGATACAACTATGTCAACACACACACTCACTCTCTCTCTCTCTCTCTCTCTCTCACACACACACACACACACACACACACACACACACACACACACACACACACACACACGTACACACACACACATTAACAAAATTTGTCATCAGGTTGTATGTGACCAAAATTAATTTGGTGAATTGTGCTCTTGTCTAGATTTCTTTTTCATTGATGACTTTGTGTACTAAGACTTATTCTTTTTCATTTGACTTTTTGTATAATCTTGTGTCATCTTGTACTATGCCAGTTCCTTTCCTAGTGTTTAATCTTGTGACATCTCGTACTATGCCAGTTCCTTTCCCGGTATATTATCTTGTTATTTTTAAACCTCCATGTAACACACATTTTTCTGTATTCCCCTGAAGATGTGAATTACACGTAAGCGCTTGGGAATGACTGTTTTCTTTCAGTTTCCTTACTGATTACCAGCAAAATTTGTGGATCATGTGTTGTTTTTAGTGATCTTTCGGCATACATACATACATACATATATATATATATATATACATATATATGCACAAATTTCACAAGTCACACGTAAATCATAAATATGCAGAGTCCACTAGGAAAAGAAAAAACACACGGAGTCCGAGCGCTTTCGTGATATATTCACATTATCAAGGAGTACAGAAAAATGTACTCCTTGATATGGTTAATATATCACTAAAGCGCTCGGACTCCGCGTGTTTTCCTCTTCCTAATGGACTCTGTATATGTATATATATATATATAATATATATATATATATAATATATATATATATATATGTATATATATATATATATATATATATATATATATATATATATATATCACTTTTAACGCACTATGGAAGAAAAGTAACTTTAGAAATATAGAGATCCACATATTCCTACCAGCATCTGTGGTCTTCTTCAACAAGTGGATACAGCAGGTAGAGAAGAATAATATATATATCACCTACTGTATCCATCTGCTGAAAAGGACCACGGACGGTGGTTGAAATATTGGGATATCTGTATATCTGAATTTATTTTTCTCTGATATTGGGTTAAAATCTTTATTTTACTAATGTGCTAGAACATCACTTTACTCTAATATATATATACATACATATATATATATATATATATATATGTGTGTGTGTGTGTGTGTGTGTGTGTGTGTGTGTGTGTGTGTGTGTGTGTGTGTGTGTGTGTGTGTGTGTGTGTGTGTGTGTGTGTGTGTGTGTGCGTGTGTACACACACACACACACTATATATATATATATATATATATATATATATATATATATATATTGACTATATTATGACAAATAAGACTGAAACTGGAGGAAGCAGACGAGGAATAATGGGAGAATTTTTTGCTCTAACGATTCAACCAGCAGGGTCTTGATCACACAGCTTTGTGATCAAAACCCTGCGGGTCGAAACATTAAAGCATTAAATTCTCCCAATACTCCTCGTCTGCTTCTTCCACCTTCAGTCTCATATATATATATATATATATATATATATATATATATATACATACATGATATATGTATATATATATATATATATATACATATATATATATATATATATATATATATATATATATATATGAAGGGATTACTAAGAAAAATGGAAGGAAATGAGGAAGTAGATGAACGGGCTCCCCCGGACGTCAGAAGAAATGTCAATAAGAGGGCTGTAGACGACGCAGGTGAAGTCGAAAATATCAGTCAAGGCACTAAGATCTGAAATATAGATAAGAACAACACAAAAGAAGGTGGAGATAATAATTTCCATGGATTTAATGAGGGAGGGGATGCCAACCTCTCCCGATTAGCAAGTCTAGAGGAAAAACTTGAGAAAATGATCGAACATTGGGAGGTTAGGTTCAGCCAACTCACACGGATTACGCAAAGAGTTGATAAATTGGAAGAACTAAAAAAGGAGAACCAAAACCTAACTAAAGAAATAAAAGAATTAAAAAGACAGTTAAAGGAAGTAAAAGATGAGGATGAGGATTAAAGAATAATAATAAAGAGAATAAAGAGTCCATAGCAAAAGAAGCACAGGGTTGGAAAAAAGTCCAAGAGAACAACAAAATTGCATTTAGAGATAAAGTGCCACACCAGATGAAAGAACAAACTAAGGGCACAGTTATTAAAGTGATGGTAGAGAAGGAGAATATAGTAAGAGACTTAGTGGACAAAAAGAAATGTACAATTATATTAGGGATGGAAGAGAAGCATAATCCAAATAGGACTACAAGAGTAAAAGAGGAGAAGGAAAAGGTAAATACGACATAAGAAGTAGTTCAAGAGGATGGACAGGAAACAGGGAAAGAAATAGAAGAAATATATAGACTAGGGAAATACAATACAGATAAGACCAGACCAATTAAGGTTAAATTCAGGTCACAAACGACAGCAGAGAATATCTTAGCAAAAACAGGGGAACTAGCAAATGGTGATCAATATAAACAGGTATGGATAAAAAGAGAATTTAATAAAGAGGAAAGAGAGGATGAGAAAACAAAATTACTATAAGGTAAGGAAAAAAACGAGAAAAGAACAGAGTCAGAAAAAGAGAACTTCTATTGGAGAGTGGTGGATATGAAAGTTAGGAAATGGTTCATAGCAGAGAAAAACGGAGGAAAAAAAAAACAGGATGGAAGTAGCAGAAAATTAAAAGTGTCTTACACACTCACACTTGTTCCCCTTTCCCTTGTAAAGCGGAACTATACAAGCACAGTTTCAGAGGGATCCGCTTGTTGAGTGTAGTTGGGAAGGCTTATAGGAGAGTCTTGATTGAGAGGATTAGGATAGAAACAGAGGGAGTAATTGGTGAGGAACAGTATGGGTTTAGGACAGGTAGGGGTTGTGTAGATCAGATCTTTGTGGTAAGACAGATATGTAAGAAAGCTATAGGAAAAGGTAAGGATGTTTTTTGGGTTTTTATGGATCTGGAAAAGGCTTATGACAGGGTAAACAGGAAGGCACTGTGGGAGGTACTGCAGATATATGGGATAGGAGGAAAACTGTTAAGAGCATTCAAGAGTTTTTACGAGAGTAGTAGAGCTTCTGTTAGGATTAGAAATGGAGAGAGTGAATGGTTTGAGGTAAAGGTGGGACATCGTCAGGGATGTGTTATGTCGCCTTGGCTGTTCAATCTTTACATGGATGGGGTAGTGCGAGAGGTAAATGCAAGGGTAGTGGGTCAGGGGTTGGAAGTGATTAAAGAAAATGGAGAAAAGTGGAAGGTGAGACAGTTGTTGTTTGCTGACGACACTGTGCTTGTAGCAGGATCAGAGGAGAGATTGAGGAAGTTAATGACAGAGTTTGAGAAGATGTGTGAAAGAAGGAAGCTGAAAAAAATGTGGGTAAAAGTAAGGTGATGAGATGTACAAGAGGAGAGAGTGACAGCTGGCTGGAGGTGAGCATTAAGGGTGAAAGACTGGAGGAAGCGGATAGTTTTAGATACTTGGATGCGAATGTGGCAGGAAAGGGAGGAGTGGGGGTGGAGGTAGAATGTAGATTGAGAGAAGCGAGTAAATGCCTTGGTGGATTAAAAAGCGCAATGAGAAATAGACATCTGGGAATGGATGCTAAGAGGAGGTTATATAAAGGAGTGATTGTGCCAACAGCATTGTACGGGGCAGAAACATGGAACATGAGAGAGGAAGAGAGAAGGAGTTTGAATGTGTTTGAGATGAAATGTCTGAGAAGTCTGATATGGGTTATTAGGCTAGATAAAGTGAGAAATGGGAAGGTGAGGAGGAGAACAGGGGTGGAAAGAGAACTGGGAGATAGGGTTGATGAAAGGGTATTAGGATGGTTTGGACACATGGAGAGAATGAGTGAAGAAAGATTAGAAAAAGAAGTGTGGAAGGCAGAGGTGGAAGGAGTGAATATGAGATGGCATCCTAGGATGAGATGGATGGATGGGGTGAAAGGGGCTTTACAAAAGAGAGGAATGTCTGTTGAGGAAGGATGGGAGAGGACAGAAGATAGGGGTGAATGGAGAAGGGTTGTGTATAGATGATGCTGTGATGCATGAGGGGGAGTGGGTGGGGGGTTGGGGTGAGGAAGTATGTATGAGAAAAAAAATGGACGCAGCCCGAAGGGATTTCTCCCCGTCATCTCCTTTTCTGCATGAGGGGACGGAGAGGGGTGGGGGGAGTCACCAAATTTATGAAGCGGCCTTGCTGTGGATGTGCTGTGTTCAGCGACACTGCTTGTGACCCAGGGCAATGACCAAGATGCAGGGATGACCCGTCATCCCGGAGGTGCCAAGATAAGAGGGAGGTAGGAGGGTGGAGGGGAGTGGAATATACAGTATAGGAAGTGGAATGGGTGGGAGTGGCTACTCCCCATGTAGGGGGGAAAAGCATTTGGTGTATGTATGTAGCATATATTTTCCATTTTTCAGGTCTTTTGCCTTTCTTTCATTTTATCCAAGCTTTATCCCTTTTGTCTTTTAACTCCCTACATCTTTTGCTGTACCAACACTTTATATATCATTTAATCTTGTTTTTGTCTTGGAACATAATTTTCCACTCCTTTTTTATCAATTTTTGTCAATATAATCCATTTGTCTTCTACTGTTGCTTCCTCTTTGTGTATCCTTTCCCAGTCTGCTTTTTGAAAGAATTGTCTTCTTTTATTAAAAAAAAATATTTTCCATACATCAATCTTTGTTTTCTCATCCTCTCTTTCCTCTTTATTAAATTCTCTTTTTATCATAAAAAAAAACGAACAATATAGAAAGGGAAGATTGATGTATGGAAAATATTTTAACCCAATATCAGAGAAAAATAAATTCAGATATACAGATATCCCAATATTTCAACCACCGTCTGTGGTCCTTTTCAGCAGATGGATACAGTAGGTGATATATATATTATTCTTCTCTACCTGCTGTATCCACTTGTTGAAGAAGACCACAGATACTGGTAGGAATATGTGGATCTCTATATTTCTAAAGTTACTTTTCTTCCATAGTGTGTTAAAAGTGATATATATATATATATATATATATATATATATATATATATATATATGCAGAGTCCACTAGGAAGAGGAAAAACACACGTAGTCCGAGCGCTTTCGTGATATATTCACATTATCAAGGAGTACATAAAGATGATAATGTTAATATATCACGAAAGCGCTCGGACTACGCGTGTTTTTCCTTTTCCTAGTGGACTCTGCATATTTATGATTCACGTGTGACTTGTGAAATTTGTGCATATATATGTATATATATATATATATATATATATGTATGTATATATATATATATATATATATGTGTGTGTGTGTGTGTGTGTGTGTGTGTGTGTGTGTGTGTGTGTGTGTGTGTGTGTGTGTGTGTGTATTTACCTTTACCTAGTTGTATTTACCTAGTTGTATTTTGCGGGAAGGGGAGCTATGCTCGTGTTGTCCCGCCTTTGTATCTTGCAGTGTCTAGTTTGTTTTTAAACTCATGAATGGTTTTTGCGCATACTATTTCATTGTCCAGTTTGTTCCAAGTGTCCAAAACTCTATGAGGAAAACTGTTTTTCTTCAGTTCTCTTCTATAGCTATGTTTTTTTATTTTCTTTCCATGTCCTCTTGTGTTTCTTTTGTCCCAGTTAAGTAAGTTCTCACTATCGAGTACCTCTGTGCCTTTCATGATTCTGTAGATGGTCAATAGGTCACCTCTCTCTCTTCTTTGCTCCAGTGTCGGTAACTCCAGTTTAGCCAATCTCTCTTTGTATGATAGGTTTGCAAGTGCAGGTGCCATTTTTTGTAGCTGCTCTTTGGATTCTTTCTATTTTCTTTATATTCTTTTTGGTACTGGGGGACCACAATGTCGCTGCATACTCTAATCTAGGCCTTATCAATGTAACCAATATTTTTTTCATCATGTCTTCGTCCAAGTATGTAAACGCCACTTTTATTGATCTTAGCAAATTGTAAGTCTCCCCGACAATTTTGTTAATCTGTATATCATAGGACAAGTCGTTCGTGATAATTACTCCCAAATCTTTTTCGGATCCTACTTTCTTTACTTCTTTGGTTCCAATTGTATATTTTCCTGATATTCTGTTTTTGCTTTTTCCAAACTCCATTATGCTACACTTCTTAGTATTAAAGTCCACTTCCCATTTCTGACTCCAGTTCCATACCCTATTTAGGTCTTCTTGCAGTGCTTCACAGTCCTCATCAGTTTCTATTTTCCTTAGCAGTTTGGCGTCATCGGCAAAGAAGCTCATGTAGCAGTTCACGTCCTCATCCATGTCATTCATATAGATAGCAAACATTATTGGTGCCAGCACAGATCCTTGCGGTACTCCACTGATCACCTCTTTCCAGTCTGAATATTTTTCTCTGAGCACTACTCTCATCTTTCTACCAGTCAGAAAGTCCTCTATCCATTTTAGTAGGTTTCCCTGTATTCCTCCTATGTGTTCCAGTTTTTTTAGTAGTTTTCTGTGTGGTACTTTGTCAAAGGCTTTTTGCAAGTCTAGGAATGCACAATCAGCCCATCCATTTCTTTCTTGCACTATGTCTATTAGTCTTGAGTAAAAGCATATTAAGTTTGTGGAGCATGATCTTCCTTGTCTGAATCCGAATTGTCTTGGGTTTAATATGTCATTGTCTTCCAGATGTTTTACCCATCTATTCTTGATTATTTTCTCACAAATTTTGGCAATGGTGCTTGTTAGTGATACTGGCCTATAGTTGGTGGGTTCTTCTTTGTTTCCTCCTTTGTGTATTGGTACAATGTTAGCGTTTTTCCAGTCCTCGGGTATCTTTCCTTCTTTGAGTGAGCTGTTTATTAAGATGTGTATTTTGTCTGTTAGTTCTTCTTTGCACTCCTTTAGAATCCAATTTGCAATACCGTCCGGGCCATGTGATTTTCTGACATCCAGCCTTGATAAATGTTCTGATATTTCCTTTAGTGATGCTGTAAACTCATTCATGAGGGGAGATTTCTTGTTTTTGTCTATGTCACAATTCGGTATTTTCTCTCTGGTGAAAACAGATTTAAAGTGATTGTTCATGACTTCGGCCATCTCTAAATCTTCTGTGTATTCTATGTTTCCTTGGCATAGTTTCACCAATTCCTGTTTGTTTTTAAGTTTACCATTCACATACCGATAGAATAGTTTGGGTTGCTCTTTGCATTTGTCTATAATATCCTTCTCATGGTTCCTTTTCTCCTCTCTTCTCACATTAACATACTCATTTCTATAGTTAACATAAATTTGCCATTTGCTTTGTTTTTTGTCTTTTCTCCACTTTTTCCAAGCTTTGTCCCTTCTGTCTTTTGCCTCACTGCATCTTTTGTTGAACCAACATTTAATGTACTCTCTCTCTCGCTTTTGTCTTGGTACATGCCTGTTTACCCCTTCATTGTAGTTTTCCATCAATATATTCCATTTCTCTTCCACTGCTGTTTCTTCCCTGTAAAATATTTCCCAGTTTGCATTCCGGAAGAATGTCTTTAGTTTTGTAAAGTCTGTTTTGTTGTACCTCAGTCTTCCTTTCCTATGCTTTTCGTTCCTCTCTATGTCTATTTCTTCCTTTAGTATAGTTTCGATGAGTACATGGTCACTCTTTCCAATTGGTGTCTCATACTGGACTTTATGCACTATTTCAGGCTCTGTTGTAAATATTAGATCTAGTTTCGATGGCTCTTCATTATTTCTGTACCTTGTGTTTTCATGGACCCATTGGGTCATTGTGTACTCCATGGTCATATCTAGCAGTACATTGCCCCACGAGTCATCTCCTCCTTGCACTGTCATGCTGTCCCAACAAATTTCTTTGCAATTGAAGTCCCCCATAACTACCAGATTACCCTTACCCATTAGTATCTCATTGAGTGATTTTCTTGTGTCATCTAGCATTTTTTTATGTTCAATTTCTTTCCAAGCGCTTGTTTTTGGAGGCACATAAGTCACCACAAACTTTCTACTTTTCATATTCTTGCCTTCGACTTTTATCATGATCAATTCAGCATTACCTTTGCCCTCTGCAATTTTTGTCACCTTTAGGTCTTTCTTGGCCAAGAACATGATTCCCCCTCCCTGTTTCTTGTCCCTGTTTTTTATCCAGTAGTTGTATAAACCTTGTCCGATAACAGTGGATGGTATTTCACCTCTTAGTTTAGTCTCTACAATTCCCATTATGTCTGGTTTTGCTTCTAACAGATAATCATTGAGTTCGTTCAGTCCCGAAATTAGTCCGTCAATGTTGGTATAGGCCACTTTTAATTTTCTTCCTTCTCCCTGGTTTCTTCTTCCCTTGTTTTGTTCGTTTTGAAGCGCCATTGTCTTAATCTCAAGTCTATTACTCTCCACTGTGTGTGTGTGTGTGTGTGTGTGTGTGTGTGTGTGTGTGTGTGTGTATGTATGTATGTATGTATGCCGAAAGATCACTAAAAACAACACATGATCCACAAATTTTGCTGGTAATCAGTAAGGAAACTGAAAGAAAACAGTCATTCCCAAGCGCTTACGTGTAATTCACATCTTCAGGGGAATACAGAAAAATGTGTGTTACATGGAGGTTTAAAAATAACAAGATAATATACCGGGAAAGGAACTGGCATAGTACGAGATGTCACAAGATTAAACACTAGGAAAGGAACTGGCATAGTACAAGATGACACAAGATTATACACTAGGAAAGGAACTGAGAAAGTACAAAAAGTCAAATGAAAAAGAATAAGTCTTAGTACACAAAGTCATCAATGAAAAAGAAATCTAGACAACAGCACAATTCACCAAATTAATTTTGGTCACATACAACCTGATTACAAATTTTGTTAATGTGTGTGTGTGTGTGTGTGTGAGAGAGAGAGAGAGAGAGAGAGAGAGAGAGAGAGAGAGAGAGAGAGAGAGAGTGAGTGTGTGTGTGTGTTGACATAGTTGTATCATACGGGAAGTGAGCTATGCTCGTGGAAACCCGTCTTTGTGTCTCTCAGCATCAAGTTTTTTTCTTAAAATCTTGAATAGTGTTTGCACACACTGTTTTATGTCTAATTTGTTACATGTATCTATCACTCTGTGTGGAAAGTTTTTTTTTCAGATCTCTTCTGTAATTATCTTTTTTTCATGTCCTTTTGTTTTTCCATTGTCCCATTTCAATAAATCATTCTTATCTAAGATTTCCATTCCCTTCATAATTCTATAGTTAGTAGGTCTCCTCTTTCCCTTCTTTGTTCCAGAGTTGGTAATTCTAATTTGGACAACCTTTGTTTATATGTCATTTTGGAAAGAGTTGGTGCCAGTTTTGTTGTTGTTCTTTGTCTTTCTTTTTTTTTTTTTTTTTTTTTCTTTTTTTTCTTACTGGGTGTCCATAGTGTTGCTGCGTACTCGTGTTTTGGTCTTATTAGTGTAGTTTTTTTTTATCATTTCCTCGTCCAAATAGGCAAATGCCACTATTATTGACCTCAATAAGTTGTAGGTTTCTCCGACTATTTTATTGATATGTTTATCCGGTGTCAAGCCTTTGCTGATCATCACTCCAAGGTCTTTTTCCGAGTTTACATTTTTGACCTCTTCTTCACCAATTTCATAATCTCTCGATATTCTGTTTTTACTTTTTCCAAATTCCATTATACTACATTTCTTGATATTGAGTTTCACTTCCCACTTTTGAGTCCATTTCCAGATCTTGTCCAAGTCTTGTTGTAATGAGTTGGATGGATGGGGTAAAAGGGGCACTGAGAAAGAGGGGAATGTCTGCAAAGAAATGCATATAACTTTCTGCTCCTTCATCCATGTCATTTATGTATATGGCAAACATGATCGGGGCCAGTACTGATCCCTGCGGGACACCACTTTTCATTTCTTCCCAATTTGAGAATTGATCTCTAATTACTACTCTCATTTTCCTCCCAGTCAGGAAGTATTTCATTCATTCCAATAATTTTCCTCTGATGCCACTGTAACGTAATATTAGATATTACGTCATGTATGTAATAGAATTGTGTTCCTTTGTATTAAATAACTATGTTCATATTTCTTGTCTATGTATGTATTGTAACAATGTAAGTAGTATCGCCCGTCCACTATATGTAATCTTGCCTACGTGCGGAAAAATGTGCGCACTCTTGTAGAACAAGCAGACAAGCGAAGTAATCCTGAATAGTTCGGAGCGCACAGATTTGACAGTTACTAAATAAGTAGATTGTTCAAGCGAGTCGAGGGTCTTAAAACTATCCAAGTTGACGTGTGTTAACTTACCTCCCCTCCTCCTCAACGCTCACCCGCACCCTTCACCGGAAGTATTCCGCTTCCGGTCCAATGGTATATAAGCTGTGGAAATCACTCACACCTTGTCATTTCTCGCATATTGTTCTCTTGATAAGACTCTCTCACAGGTTGGACTCATGAGACGATTTGTGTGAAGTGATCACCCCTTTTGCCTCCATTACTTGTCTTTATACATTGCTTTGCGTTATACTTGTATTTGTACTTATTACTTATTCTGATACATATGTTCCTGACCTATTTGTACTTAGTACCATATTGTATACGTATTTTGTACTTCGTATTTGAACGATACTTTCCTTATTCTTGTATTCGTGTAATGGTCCCATTGACCCCACTGCCCATTCTCTCTTGTGTTTATTATTGCCTGTAAATATTTTCCATGTTATTAATAATTTCGTTTACTAGTTTTATCGCTAGTTTAATATTCCTTTCCTGGAATCTTCTTTGTTACTTTACTTCTAGTCTTACGAATTATCTAGGCGCTGACCAGGTAATTCAGTCCTACAGTGGCTTCTAGAATTGAGCTGGTTCTTAAGCTCTTATCCGTTATACGTAACGTCTCTTCACATAACCAGTCCGTCCGTAACAAAGTGGCGACCTTGCCAGGGTTTTATCAGGTATTTAACACATTCTTTTAGAGATGGATGATATAATTCAAGAATTCGTTCAAAATCCCAAGGTAAGTTTCTTAAAGAAACAAACTAAAGACACTTTGATAGAAATAGGCAAGCACTTTGGAGTAGATATTGATACAAGTTTGCGAAAGAAAATATTACTTCAGGAACTCGTTGAAAATCTGATCGAAGATGAGATCTTATCTCCAGAAGAGGTTAAAACTATACAAATTCCTTCTAACAGGCTAACAGGTTAGAAATAGAGGCACGACTAACCGAACTTAAGATTAAGGAGATTGAATTAAAGGTCAGGAGAGTAGAAATTGAGGAGGAAGCTAAATTGAAACAAATGCAAATTGAGGCAGAATTTAAAGCTAGAGAGGAGGAAGCTAAACTGAAACAAATGAAAATTGAGGCAGAATTTAAAGCTAGAGAAGAGGAAGCTAAAGTGAAACACGTAGCAAGAGAGGACGAAACTAAAGTCAATTTGGCAGAGTTAGAATTAAAGAAGGCAGAAGTAGAAGCTAGGATTGTTGATAGACAACCCGTAGTTCAGGAAGGTCATATAGATATCTCCACGTATGTGAAACTTTTGCCCCAGTTTTCAGAAGAAGACCCAGAAACATTCTTTCTTCAGTGGGAAAAATTGGCACGACAGTTACAAATCCCTAAAGAAAATTGGCCATTAATCATTCAAACACAATTTAAGGGTAAGGCTCAGCAAATTTATACCTCTCTTTCAGAAACAGAAAGCGAGTATGATAATGTGAAAGCTTGTATTCTAAAAGCGTATGAACTAATACCAGAGGCCTATAGACAGAAATTCCGTAATTATAGGAAGACACCTCAGTTAACATACGTAGAATATGCGGCTCAACAAGAGAGGTTATTCAATAGGTGGTGTTTGGCTAGTGAAACGGACACCTTAGATAGACTTAAACAGTTGATTTTGTTGGAGCAGTTTAAGAATACCTTAGAGACAGATCTTAGGATTTTTGTAGATGATCATGTTCCCGAAACTTTAACTAAAGCTGCTGTATTGGCTGATGAGTTCACACTAAATCATAAACCAAGACAAATGGAATCCCAAAAGTCCAAGTCATATATTCCAGATTCAACAAAATGCTCTGATCCTTGGACCCCAAAGAAACACTTTGAAAATCAGTCTAGCCCATCACATTTCAGTTACAGGTCTGATTTCAATCAATATCCTCCAAACCAACCTTGGCAAAGAATGGACAGTTTTAAGACTAATCCCCCTGTAACCTGTTCATATTGTAAAAAGGCTGGCCATCACAATTCAAATTGCAGAAAGAGACTGGCACCCTCATTCTCCAATAAGACACCAACTCTTGTAAGTAATATAAAATCAGATGATTCAAAATCCTCTATTCAGGATAAACAACCAAAGAAGCCGGTATTGTCAAGTAATGTAGAATCATCCTCATTAGATCATGATCCTTGTTTCAAACCATTTGTATCTTCAGGAACTATATCTCATAGTAGTAGTTCACAGCAATATCCTATTTCCATACTCAGAGACACAGGAGCAAAGCAAAATCTGATTTTATATTCTGTCTTGCAGAATCTGGGTGAGTCATATACAGGTTATGATATATTGATAGAAGGAGTTGGAGGAATTGTAAAATGTCCATTACATAATGTTTTCTTGCGGTCTGATTTAACAACCGGAATGGTTAAAGTAGCAGTAGTAGACTCTCTTCCCATAGTAGGAATATCCTTATTGTTGGCCAATGACATCGCTGGAAGCAAAGTCATTTCTCCTTTAATAACAAATAACCCTAAGACCTCAGTAGAACATTCAGATAACTTACAGTTGTTTCCCGCTTGTGCTGTAACCAGATCTCAGTACAAGAAATCTGAAGAGGAGACCTATAATTTAGAATCTCTATTCTCCCAAACTGACCCATCCTCTACTTCTTCACCAGTTTCACAAATTTTTAAGAGAAGGATCTGACTTCTGTTCTTTGATTAATTCTGCTCTAGATAGAGAAACTAATAAGAGCTTAAGAACCAGCTCACTTCTAGAAGCCACTGTAGGACTGAATTACCTGGTCAGCGCCTAGATAATTCGTAAGACTAGAAGTAAAGTAACAAAGAAGATTCCAGGAAAGGAATATTAAACTAGCGATAAAACTAGTAAACGAAATTATTAATAACATGGAAAATATTTACAGGCAATAATAAACACAAGAGAGAATGGGCAGTGGGGTCAATGGGACCATTACACGAATACAAGAATAAGGAAAGTATCGTTCAAATACGAAGTACAAGATACGTATACAATATGGTACTAAGTACAAATAGGTCAGGAACATATGTATCAAAATAAGTAATAAGTACAAATACAAGTATAACGCAAAGCAATGTATAAAGACAAGTAATGGAGGCAAAAGGGGTGATCACTTCACACAAATCGTCTCATGAGTCCAACCTGTGAGAGAGTCTTATCAAGAGAACAATATGCGAGAAATGACAAGGTGTGAGTGATTTCCACAGCTTATATACCATTGGACCGGAAGCGGAATACTTCCGGTGAAGGGTGCGGGTGAGCGTTGAGGAGGAGGGGAGGTAAGTTAACACACGTCAACTTGGATAGTTTTAAGACCCTCGACTCGCTTGAACAATCTACTTATTTAGTAACTGTCAAATCTGTGCGCTCCGAACTATTCAGGATTACTTCGCTTGTCTGCTTGTTCTACAAGAGTGCGCACATTTTTCCGCACGTAGGCAAGATTACATATAGTGGACGGGCGATACTACTTACATTGTTACAATACATACATAGACAAGAAATATGAACATAGTTATTTAATACAAAGGAACACAATTCTATTACATACATGACGTAATATCTAATATTACGTTACACCTCCACCGTTTGGGAAAGCTTTTCATTTTCTGTTGAAAAGCTATGTTATAGAAAGGACGTCAGCTAAAACATTATGGACGCCTTTAATATGATGAATTCTTAGGTTAAAGGGTTGGAGAAATAAACTCCAACGTGTAAGCCTCGGATTCTTGTTTTTCATAGTCTGTAGGAACTTTAAGGGGTTGTGGTCCGAATATACTTGAATGGTAGTTGAGGACGAACTCAGGTAGACTTCGAAGTGGATAAGGGCCTGGACCAAAGCGAGCGTCTCCTTCTCAATTGTTGAGTAGTTCTGCGCAGGGGACAGCTTTTTGCTGTAGTAGGCGATAGCGTGACGAACTTCATTGTTCTCTCGCAAGAGGGCGGCACCGATACCGGTGTCGCTGGCGTCGACTTGCAGATGAAAGGGTCGTTGGAAATCGGGTGCCCTTAGAACGGGTGCGTTAGTGAGAAGGGACTTCAGGTTTTTGAAGGCTGTCTCACAGGCAGGAGTCCACACGAAGTCGTGGTCTTTTCTCAACAGGTCAGTCAATGGTTCTGCTACATCTGAAACGTTAGGACAAAAACGGCGATAATAGCCACTCATTCCAAGGAAACGACGTACCTCTCTACGATTAGTGGGTGTTGGTACATCATTGATGGCTTTTATCTTGGCGTCTATTGGAAACACTTGGGAATTCCCAACTTTAAATCCCAAGGAGAGGACCTGTGTATGTCCGAAATCACATTTGGACAAATTGATGGTAAGGTTTGCTTGGTCTGCTCTATAAAAGAAACTATTTAAGTGTTCAATATGTTCTGTCCAAGACTGACTAAATATTATCACATCATCTATATAAGTTTTTACTCCTGGCAATCCTGCAACAAGACTACTTATCATTCTTTGGTAAGTGGCAGGGGCATTTTTAAGCCCAAATGGCATTGCTCGGAATTGAAACAATCCCTCTTCCGTAATGAAGGCGGTAACTTCCCTTGAGCGAGGGTGTACCGGGATTTGATAGTATCCCCTTAACATATCCAGCTTGGATACATACTTGGCAGTTCCTAGACTGTCTATGATATCATCTATCCTAGGGATAGGAAAAGCATCGGCCTTGGTATGGGCATTGACTTTCCTGTAGTCAATGCACAGGCGATGAGAATTATCAGGTTTAGGGACTAGAATGCAAGGAGATGCCCAAGGACTACTGGAGGGTTCAATTATTCCCTGTTGAAGCAGTGTTTATTTCTGCTTTTATAAACTCCTTCTTTTTCGGATTGACTCTATAAGGAGCTTGTTTGATAGCTCTTGGCGAGTCTAGAATTATTTCATACTCTATCAAAGAAGTGAATCTTGGGGAATCTAGAAATAATTTTGGAAAACTTCTTAAGAGAGAAAGAATGTCTTTACCTTGTTTCTCAGATAAGTGTCCTACTTTTATCTGACGATTTTGTAGTATCTGAAAGTTTTCCAAGGGAATCTCAGGAGGATTAGGCAGGTTATCAGGAGGCTCTTCCGATTCTATTGTGGTAGAGCTGCAAGCTGGAATTGGATCTCTGGAATAATAAGGTTTTAAGGTATTTATGTGACAGAGACGGGAACTCTTTCTTCTGTCTGGAGTTTTGATTATGTAGTTGAGATCACTGGCTCTGGACAAGACTTCATAGGGTCCTTTGTATTTAGCCTGCAATGGATCTCCTGGTATGGGAAGATAAAGTAACACTTGATTTCCTGGAGAGAAAGTTCTAAGTTTACAATTTTTATCATACCGACCTTTCATTACTCGTTGAGCATTTGTTAAGTTCTCTCTTGCCAATTTCCAAGCTTCTAACAACTTCTCGGTGACCTGGGACACGTATTTCAAAGAAGGAACTGGTGGTTCTTCTTCCATCCATTGTTCATGAAATAACTTTAGGGGACCACGGACTTCATGACCGAAGACTAATTCTGACGGGCTGAATCCAAGGCTTTCTTGAATTGTTGTTCAGGTGGCGAACAGCAAAAAGGGGAGTCCGTCTTCCCAAATTCTAGTGTTCTCAGCACAGAAGATTCTCAACATTGTCTTGAGCGTTTGGTGAAAGCGCTCTAGAGCACCTTGTGATTGAGGATGATAGGCGGAGGAAGTTACATGATTTATACCTAGTGTTACAAGGGTTTCTCTAAACTTGTTGGAAAGAAAATTACTTCCTTGATCACTTTGAATGTCACATAGGGCACAAGCAAGGGACTCAGAGAAACACCACTACTTGCATCACTTTGATTTATACCCAGACCGCACAACAATCATACAATGTCAACGGCAACTCCCAGTTTATTACAAATATAAACCTAACCTACTCTATTTGTGTGGCTTCACACAATCTATCCACCTATTTATTTTTTGTGTGAACATGGCTAACAAATTATCAATATCTAATTATCTAACAAGAAAGGAGAACACCTATAATAATGCAGATGCTACTTCTTCATGTCACCATTCATGGCGACATCCGACATCTGCTACTGGTTTGTAAGTCCTCCTGCAATTGGAACACTCATATGACAAAGTCTAATTCATGTTTAAATCTTATTATCTAATTTAAGATAACCTACCAATTGGTTGAATTTAACATCAATAGGCATTTTCATTAAAGATGGCGAGCCAATATGGATCATGCTAGAATGTGGCTTATGGCGCCATATTCGCGTCTTTTTGTGTATATGTGTATATATATACATATATATATATATATATATATATATATATATATATATATATATGTATGTATCACAATAAAGTAATGTCGTAGCACATTAGTAAAATAAAATCTTATCCCACTATCGGAAAAGAAGATACTGACGTCGAAAGTTCTGTATATTTCGATCACTAACTGTGATCCTCTTCAGCAGATTGAGTACATAGTAGAAGACATATACATATATACAAAAAATGTGAGGTGAGAAGTAGGAACAAGGGGAGAGCTCAGGTTACGTGACCGACGCTCCGCGGGCCTTGTGAGTTTTTGTCCACTTGGAGTAAAGAAGGTAGTAGTCGATTGACAGCTGAGGTGGTAATGCAGTCAGGTGACCATTGACCATTTGAAATATTGAAATTAGGGAAATATTTTATCAGGGAAGACTCAATTATTTTCCTTCTGAAACTGCATTTTGACTTATAAATAATTTCAGCATTATCACAATATATGCAATGATTTTTATTTGCAATGTGCTGAAATACCGCGAAGCTTTCTTGACCATATTTGACTGAATTCTTATGCTCTTTGATTCTGGTTGCCAAGTCTCTTCCAGTTTGTCCCCAATAAACATTATCACAATCTAGACATGACAACTTATAAACACCTGGGTTGATGTCACTTGATGGTCTACAGTGTACATTGACTATTTTACTGAACAAGGTATTGGGATAATTGAAATATCAACGTCATCTTTAACTGGTTATTTGTCCAATTTTTTTCTCAAGAAGGTAAATTTAGTTCATAATTACCCTAATACTATTAATAAAAAAGTTGTCAATGTCCACCAGAGGTTGAGAGATCACATCCCAGGTGTTTACTCCCTTCCATGTAAAGATTGCAACCTTTCATACATAGGCCAGATGGGTAGAGACTTAAGGACAAGATTGAATGAACACAAGAGGTCGATTAAGTATGGCCAAAAAAAAAATTCAGACGTGTTTCAACACGTAAATAAATCTAATCACCGGATGGACTGGAACAAATCTGACCTTATTTATAAATCAGGTTGTGGGTTTAGAAGAAAAATGATGGAATCCACATTAATTGAAAATCTGACCACGATGAATATTTCCAAGGGTCAATGGAACCCAGACATTATATCAGGGCTATTCATCACCAAACAAATTGCCAACAAGTTTACTCCCCCTTCCCCTGACCCGACCTCATGTCGGGTCAGGGTCACATAGAGTTTGGGTAGTGACATTTATTATTTTCCAAGTTCCCTTCCTTTTTTAGGAGGTTGCTATTTAAGATAGCATCCTCCTTCCATTTTTTACTACTGAAGAGGTCACATAGAGTTGGGGTAGTGACATTTATTATTTTCCAAGTTCCCTTTCTTTTGTAAGAGGTTGCTATTTAAGATAGCATCCTCCTTCCATTTTGTACTACTGAAGAGGATTGCAGTCAGCAATTGAAATATATAGTTTCGCTTACTCAACTCTTTCTTTGTCCAACTGTGGTGTTAGTTGTGATATGTGCATGTCTTCTACTATGTACTCAATCTGCTGAAGAGGATCACAGTTACTGATCGAAATAAACAGAATTTTCGATGTTTGTGCCTTCTTTTCCGACAGTGGGATAAAAGTTTATATATATATATATATATATATATATATTGAGGTGTGAAGACAGAATGAGTGGTAGGGCGGTGAGTTTAAACGCCAAGAATCCGTTGAAGTTTTATTTCTGACGTTTCTGAAGAAGTCCTAGTTGGACGAAACGTCAGAAATAAAACTTCAACGGATTCTTGGCGTTTAAACTCACCACCCTACCACTCATATATATATATATATATATACATATATGTATATATATATATATATATATATATATATATACCTATATATATAGATATACACACACACACACACACACACACACACATATGTGTGTGTGTGTGTGTGTGTGTGTGTGTGTGTGTGTGTGTGTGTGTGTGTGTGTGTGTGTGTGTGTGTGTGTGTGTTTGTATTTACCTAGTTGTATTTACCTAGTTGTATTTTACGGGAAGGGGAGCTATGCTCGTGGTGTCCCGTCTTCATATCTCATTTTATCTAAACTACTTTTAAATTCATGCATTAATTTTGCACACACTACTTTCTCATCTAACTTGTTCCAACTGTCTATTACTCTGTGAGGAAAGCTGTTCTTTTTCAGATCTCTTCTATAGCTATCTTTCTTGATTTTCTTTCCGTGTCCTCTTGTATTTCTATCATCCCATTTTATCAGACTATCAATAATTTCTATGCCTTTCATGATTCTGTAAATAGTTATCAAATCTCCTCTCTTCTTTGCTCTAGTGTCTGTAGTTCAAGTTTTGCTGGTCTCTCTTCATATGATAGTTTTGAGAGTGATGGTGCCAATTTTGTAATTACTCTTTGTATTCTTTCAAGTTTTTTTATACATTTTTTTGTACTTGGTGACCACATCGTTGCTGCATATTCCAATCTTGGTCTTATCAGAGTGATTAGAATTTTCTTCACCATTTCTTCATCCAGGTATGCAAATGCCACTTTGATTGTTCTTATTAAATTATAAGTTTCTCCAAAAATCTTATTTATGTGTTTCTCAGGTGACATATTATTCATAACAATGACTCCCAGGTCCTTCTCATTTTCTACTTTTTTTTATTCCTTCTTCTCCCAATTTATATGATCCTGTTATTCTGTTTTTGCTTTTTCCAAATTCCATTATACTACACTTTTTAGTATTGAACTCCATCTCCTACTTCCTACTCCATTCCCATACTTTATCTAGATCACTCTGTAGTGACTCACAATCTTCTTCCGTGTTCATTCTTTTTAATAGTTTTGCATCATCTGCAAAGAAGCTCATATAACTTTCAATTTCTTCATCCATATCGTTAATATATATAGCAAACATTATTGGGGCCAGAACTGTTCCTTGTGGATCACCGCTTATTACTTCATCCCATTTTGAGTGCTGGTCTCTTATCACTACTCTCATTTTTCTTCCTTGCAAAAAGTCTTCCATCCATTTAAGTAGTTTGCCTTGTATTCCTCCTTCAGATTCTAATTTCTTAAGCAACTTCTTATGTGGTACTTTGTCAAAAGCTTTTTTTAGGTCTAGAAATGCACAATCAGCCCATCCATCTCTTCCTTGTATTATATCTATTAGCATTGAATAGAAACATATTAAATTGGTGATGCATGATCGTCCTTGTCTGAATCCAAATTGCCTTGGATTTAGCACGTTGTTTTTTCTAAATATTTTACCCATCTACTTTTGATCATTCTTTGGCAAATTTTTGCTATTGTACTTGTTAGATAGACTGGTATATAGTTGGTAGAGTCTTCTTTAATTCCCCCTTTATATATAGGGGGAGTATGACAGAAAATTTTGTAAGTAATAAAAAGATGTTTTGGAAAGAAATTAAGAGAGGAAGAGGAGGCGAATCAAGTAGAGAAGAAAAGGTAAAAAGTGCAGATGGAGAGATGATAATGGAAGAGAAGGCAGTAAGGGGAAGATGGGCACAATATTTTAGGGAGTTGCTAAATGTGAAGGAGGATAGGAAGGAAAGATAGCTGCAGTGGGAAATGCGAAGAAAATGAGAGTGATGAGTGAGGAAAATGGAGTAGAAATAAGGAAGGATGAGGTGAAGGTAGTTGTTAAGGGTGATGAAAGCAGGTAAGGCACCTGGTCTGGATGGATGCCATGCAGAATGTCTGAAAAAGGGAGGTACAGTGATGGTGGACTGGTTGGTGAGGTTATTTAATGTTTGCTGGAGAGAGGGTAGAGTGCCGGAGGACTGGAGAAGTGCCTGTATAGTTCCTCTTTACATGGGAAAAGGGGAGAAGTGTGAATGTAGTAGTTTCAGAGAGATTAGCTTAAGAGTAGTTGGGAAGGCTTATGGGAGGATCTTGATTGAGAGGATTAGGAGAGGAACAGAAGTAGTTGATGAGGAACAGTGTGGATTTAGGACAGGTAGAGGTTGTGTAGATCAGATCTTTGTGGTAAGACAGATATGTGAAAAAGCTATAGGAAAGGGGAAGAATATTTTTTTGGGCTTTTATGGATCTGGAAAAGGCTTATGATAGGGTAGACAGGAAGGCACTGTGGGAGGTTATGCAGATATACGGGATAGGAGGAAAGCTTCTGGGAGCTGTCAAGAGTTTTTATGAGAGTAGAGCTTGTGTCAGGATTGGAAATGGAGAGAGTGAGTGGTTCGAGGTAAATGCGTTATGTCGCCCTGGCTGTTCAACTTATACATGGATGGGGTGGTGCGAGAGGTAAATGCAAGGGTAGTGGGCAAGGGATTGGAGATGGTTAAAGAAAATGGAGAAAAGTAGGAGGTGAGCCAGCTGTTGTTTGTGGACGACACTGTAATTGTGGTAGGATCGGAGGAGGGATTGAGGAAGTTGGTGGCAGAGTTTGGAAGAGTATGTGATAGAAGAAAGCTAAAGATAAATGTGGGTAAAAGTAAGGTGATGAGATGTACAAAGGGTGAAAATGGCAGTAGACTGGAAGTGAGCGTTAAGGGAGAGCGACTGGAGGAAGTGGATAGTTTTAGATACTTGGGTGCAAATGTGGTAGGAAAAGGTGGAGTGAAGGTGGAAGTAGAATGTAAATTGAGAGAAGCGAGTAAATACCTTGGTGGATTAAAGAGTTTAATGAGGAATAGACATTTGGGAATGGATGCTAAGAGGAGACTGTATGAAGGAGTGATTGTGCCAACAGCACTGTATGGGGCAGAAACATGGAACAAGAGAAGAAGAGAGAAGGAGTTTGAATGTGTTTGAGATGAGGTGTCTGAGAAGTATGATGGGGGTTACTAAGCTAGATAGCGTGAGAAATGAGGAGGTGAGGAGGAGAACAGGGGTGGAAAAGGAGCTGGGAGATAGGGTTGATGAAAGAGTATTAGGATGGTTTGGACACATGGAAAGAATGAGTGAAGAAAGACTAGTAAAAGAGGTATGGAAGGCAGATGTGGAGGGAGTGAACATGAGGGGACGTCCTAGGATGAGGTGGATGGATGGGGTGAAGGGGGCTTTGGGGAAGAGGGGAATGTCTGCTGAAGAAGGACGGGAGAGGACAGAAGACAGGGGTGAATGGAGAAGGGTTGTATATGGATGATGTTGTGATTGCATGTGGTGGAATGGGCGGGGGGATGGGGGGTGGAGTAGTATGTGTGAGAAAAATTTGACGCAGCCCGAAGGGATTTCTCCCCGTCCTCTCCTTTTATGCAATGGGGGGACGGAGATTGGGGTCGCCAATTTAATTAAATGGCCTTGCTGTGGATGTGCTGTGTCTTGCAACACTGCTTCTGACCCAGGGCAGTGGACAAGGTGCAGGGATGACCCGTCATCCAGGAAGTGCTCAGATAAGAGAGAGGATGGAGGGGTGTGGAGTGTATTCAGGGATGGAATGGGTGGAAATGATTTTATGCCTTTCACTTTTTGGCTACCTCCCATGTAAGGGGGGAAAAGCCTTGGTATATGTGTGTATATATAGGTACTATATTTGCTTTTTTCCAATCTTCTGGAACTTTTCCTTCTTTCAAGGAACTGTCTATTATCTTATGTATTTTGTCTGCCAGTTTATTCCTGCATTCTTTCAAAATCCAGTTTGCTATTTCATCTGGTCCATGCGATTTTCTGACATCAAGATTACTCAAGTGTTTCATTATTTCGTTCTTTGTTACTTCCATTTCTTTCATAGGGGGGACTTTCTCTTCCCATTCGATCTCTTCAGGTTGTATGTTCTCCCTTGTAAACACCGATTTAAAATGCTTGTTCATAACTTCCGCCATTTCTATTTCCTCTGTGTATTCAAATCCTTGTCTTAATTTCTCAAAATCTTGTTTGTTTTTCAGTTTGTTGTTTACAAATCTGTAAAATAGTTTTGGTTGATCTTGACATTTTGCTATGACATCTTTTTCATATTTTCTCTTTTCCTCTCTGCACGCTTGTACATATTCATTTCTATAACAAGTATATATTTTCCATTTTCAGGTCTTTTGTTTTTCTTTATTTGGTCCAAGCTTTGCCTCTTTTGTTGTCAACTTTTGTTGTACCAACACTTTACATATTCTTTTTCTTGTTTTTGTCTTGGGACATACTTTTCCACTCCTTTTTTATCAATTTTTGTCAAAATATTCCATTTCTCTTCCACTGTTGTTTCTTCTTTGTATATTCCTTCCCAGTTTTATTTTTGAATGAATTCTCTTATTTTATCAAAGTTTGTTTTTTCATACATCAATCTTCTTTTTCTATATTGTTCATTTTTTTCATGTATTTTTCCTCATTTAGTTCCAGTTCAATCAATATATGGTCACTTTTACTAATTGGTGTTTTATATTCAATCTTTCCCACTATTCTAGGTTCAGATGTGATTATGAAGTCTAGGCTCGATGGTGGTTCTTCATTTCTATACATAGTGTTCTCCTGTATCCACTGTGTCATTGTATGGTCAATAATCATCTCGAGTAGAACATTTCCCCATGAGCCGTCTCCAGCAGACTTCTTTGCAATTAAAGTCGCCCATCATAACTATATAACTATTCTTCCTTCATCTTCCATTATCTTATTTAATGTTATCCTTGTGTCCTCTTCCCACGAGGCTGTTTTTGGAGGCACATAATTTATCACAAACTTTCTGCTCTTCTTATCTCTGTCTTCCACTTCGATCATAATCAACTCTATTGTATTCTTTCCATATGTGACACACCTCACGTCTATATCCTTCTTAGTCAGGAACATAACTCCACCCCCTTGCTTTGTCTCTCTGTTTCTAATCCAATAATTATATGCATCATATCCTACACTGTTGGGTGGTAGTGGACCTTTTAATTTCGTTTCTACAATTCCCATTATGTCCGGTTCTTTTTCCTTCAGATAATCATTCAGCTCATTCAATCCTGTTATTAATCCATCTATATTTGTGTAAGACACTCTTAGTTTTCTGCCACTTCCATTGTATTCTCTG
This sequence comes from Oratosquilla oratoria, assembly GCF_046742065.1. Classification (NCBI taxonomy): domain Eukaryota; kingdom Metazoa; phylum Arthropoda; class Malacostraca; order Stomatopoda; family Squillidae; genus Oratosquilla; species Oratosquilla oratoria. The sequence continues at coordinate 72,007,348 of NC_134779.1, forward strand.
TTTACCTTTTTGTTTTTCTCTAGTATGTCGTATTTCATTACTTTCCTATTCACTACTCTCCAATAGAATTTCCCTTTTTCTGGTTCTGTTCTCCTCTCGTTTTTTTCCTTAGCTTCATGTCTTTTCATTTTTTCTCCTCTCTTTCCTCTTTATTCATTTCTCTTTTTATCCATACCTTTTTAAATTGTTCACTTGCTGCTAGCTTCCCTGTTTTTGTTAAGATATTCTCTGCCGTCGTTTGTGACCTGAATTTAATCTTAATTGGTCTGGTCTTATCTGTACTATACTTTCCGAGCCTAAACATCTCTTCAATTTGTTTCATGATTTCAGGTTCATCTTCCTGAACTAATTTTAGTAAACTGCTTACTTTTTCTTTTTCCTCGTTGATTCTTATGGTTCTATCTAGGTTATGTTTCTCTTCCATTCCAAATATAATTAAACATTTCTTTTTATCCGCTAAGTCTCTTACTATATTCTCCTTCTGTTTCATCACTTTAATAACTGAGTCTTCAGTTTGTTCTTTCATTTGCTGTTTAATTATGTCAGTAAATGCAACTTTACTGTTTTCTAGGATTTTTTTCAACCCTGTGCTTCTTTTGCTATGGCCTCTTTCTTGTCTTTATTATTCCTCTTTAATTCTTGATTTTCCTATTTTACTTCTTTTAACTGTCTTTTTAATTCTTCTATTTCTTTGGTTAAGTTTTTGTTCGCCTTCTCTAGTTCTTCCAATTTTTCAACTCTCTGCGCAGTCTTTGCTATATTACCGAACCTAATCTCTCAATGTTCGGTCATTTTTTCAAGTTTTTCCTCTAGTCTTGCTAATCGGGGGAGGTTGGTATCCCCCCCCCCTCATTAAATCCCTGGAAATTATTATCCTCACCTTCCATTGTGCTGCTCTAATCTATATTTCTAATCTTTACATTTTTGTTAATCCCATCACCAAAATCATCGGTCCTTCGTTTGTTTACAAGACGCCTGGGCTCCTGGACTAAGTCCTCCCCTTCCTCATTTCCTTCCATTTCCCTCAGTAATCCCTCCCCTTCTCCTTTTTCCTCACTTTCCCACGACACCCCGAGCTATCCCCTTCCCTGTAAATACAATAGGTACTTCCTTTGCGTTGAGATCCACGAAAATTTCACTTTTTCTTCAGAACTCTATTCCTCGCCGTCCATCCGACGAAAGTGTGTGTGTGTGTGTGTGTGTGTGTGTGTGTGTGTGTGTGTGTGTGTGTGTGTGTGTGTGTGTGTGTGTGTGTGTGTGTGTGTGTGTGTGTGATTCACCTTGGTCTTTGGATCACGGGTTGGACTCGTGATCGACAGCTATTTCCCTCCCTGAAGAGAGCTCAGAGCTCATATGACCGATGTATGGGTAATGCTTTGACCTTACACGCACACACACACCCAACTCCCCGCCCACGAGAGTTGAAGTAACGACTCGAAGCGCAGCGATACTGAAATTATTTTCAGTCCTGGGCAGGATTCGAACCCGCCCACCGTAATGACAGTCTAGGACTCTACCAAATGCGCCACCGAGTCGTGTTTTCACCTTGGTCTTTGGATCACGTGTTGGACTTGTGATCGACAGCTATTTCCCTCCCGGAAGAGAGCTCAGAGCTCGTATGAACGATCTATGGGTAATGCTATGACCTTTCACACACACACACACACACCCAACTCCCCGCCCACGAGAGTCAGAGTAACGACCCGAAGCGCAGCGATACCGAAATAATTTCGGCCCTGGGCAGGATTCGAACCAGCTACTGCGAGCTCCACCGTACTTCCCAGTCCAGCGCTCTACCAACCGCGTTGTGTGTGTGTGTGTGTGTGTGTGTGTGTGTGTGTGTGTGTGTGTGTGTGTGTGTGTGTGTGTGTGTGTGTGTGTGTGTGTGTGTGTGTGTGTGTGTGTGTGTGTGTTTACCTAGTAATTACCTAGTTGTATTTTACGGGAAGGGGAACTATGCTCCTAGTGTCCCATCTTCATATCTCATTTTATCTAGACTGTTTTTAAATTCATGTAGTGTTTTTGCACACACCACTTTCTCATCTAACTTGTTCCAAATGTCTATTACTCTGTGAGGAAAGCTGTTCTTTTTCAGATCTCTTCTGTAACTGTCTTTCTTGGTTTTCTTTCCGTGTCCTCTTGTATTTCTATCATCCCATTTTATTATATCCTCTCTATCAATAGTTTCTATACCTTTCATGATTCTATAGATAAAGAAAAGGGAAGTTAAGCATAAGACAAAGGAAGCAAAGAGGAGAGGAGATGTGAAATGTCGTAGGAGTATGACAGAAAATTTTGAAAGCAATAAAAAGATGTTTTGGAAGGAAATTAAAAGAGAAAAAGGAGGTGAATCAAGTAGAGAAGAAAAGGTAAAAGGTGCAGATGGAGAGATGATAATGGAAGAGAAGGCAGTGAGAGGAAGGTGGGCAGAGTATTTTAGGGAGTTGCTAAGTGTGAAGGAGGATAGGGAGGGAAAGGTAGTTGCAGTGGGAAGCACTAAGAAAATGAGAGTAATGAGTGAGAAAAATAGATGAGATATAGGGAAGGATGAAGTGAAAGCAGCTGTTAAGATGATGAGAGCAGGTAAGGCACCTGGTCTGGATGGATGCCATGCAGAATGTCTGAAGAAAGGAGGTACAGTGATGGTGGACTGGCTGGTGAGGTTATTTAATGTTTGTTTAAGAGAGGTTAGAATGCCGGAGGACTGGAGGAGTGCCTGTATAGTTCCGCTTTACAAGGGAAAGGGGGACAAGTGTGAGTGTAGTAGTTTCAGGGGGATCAGCTTGTTGAGTGTAGTTGGGAAGGCTTATGGGAGGATCTTGATTGAGAGGATTAGGAGAGAAACAGAGGGAGTAATTGGTGAGGAACAGTGTGGGTTTAGGACAGGTAGGGGTTGTGTAGATCAGATCTTTGTGGTAAGACAGATATGTGAGAAAGCTATAGGAAAAGGGAAGGATGTTTTTTGGGGCTTTTATGGATCTGGAAAAGGCTTATGACAGGGTAGATAGGAAGGCACTGTGGGAGGTACTGCAGATATATGGGATAGGAGGAAAGCTGTTAAGAGTAGTCAAGAGTTTTTACGAGAGTAGTAGAGCTTGTGTTAGGATTAGAAATGGAGAGAGTGAATGGTTTGAGGTAAAGGTGGGACTTCATCAGGGATGTGTTATGTCGCCCTGGCTTTTCAACTTATTCATGGATGGGGTGGTGCGTGAGGTGAATGCAAGGATAGTGGGTCAGGGGTTGGAGATGGTTAAAAAGAATAGAGAAAAGTGGGAAATAAACCAGTTGTTCTTTGGTGACAACACTGCGCTTGTAGCAGGATCAGAGGAGGGATTGAGGAAGTTAGTGACAGAGTTTGAGAAGGTGTGTGAAAGAAGGAAGCTGAAGATAAATGTGGGTAAAAGTAAGGTGATGAGATGTACAAGGGGAGAGAGTGACAGCAGGCTGGAAGTGAGCATAAAGGGTGAAAGACTGGAGGAAGTGGATAGTTTTAGATACTTGGGTGCGAATGTGGCAGGAAAGGGAGGAGTGGGGGTGGAGGTAGAATGTAGATTGAGAGAAGCGAGTAAATGCCTTGGTGGAGTGAAAAGTGTAATGAGAAATAGACATCTGGGAATGGTGTAAGAGGCCTGTAGATAGAGGTAGACATTTAAGGTAGATCGAAGTAGATCAAGCGGTAGGAGGAAGGGAAGAAAAACATTTTATTAGGTTGTTATGATACAGTGGCCGACTGCGCCGACTGCGCGTGCTGAGTTGCAGAGTGACGGAGAGTGCGTCTGGTATTGATCAACAGAGGTGAGTGATTGTAAATAACGCTGATGTAGCAAAAAAAAATTGTAAGCGTATAAGCCATTTCCATTGCGACATAATGCTTACGGTAGTAATATCGTTTGAAACAGTATAACAGCCTCTCTGATTGGAGAAAAAGGTGGAGGAGGAGAAAAATTATTGGCGCAGGGAGGTAAAGTCACGCCCTTAAGGAGTGGCACTTGTTTGAGAAGTAAAAGGATATTGGATGAATGAAATAGTGACGTCAGAACGAAGGTGGCTTGACGTATTGTAGAGGGATTCCAACGGGACTCTCTGGGTGTAGATCACAAGACCAAGTAGCAAAATGAAGAGATAAAAAATCACCCTCATTTAATTCACCCCTCAAGCTTGAGAGAAGAATAGGCATGGGGCCTTAAGAACTATTTTTCACAAGAACAACTCTAGAGAATTACTGCAACAGGCAGTGACAGCGGTGACAGTGGTGGACAGCGAGGGACGAACCGAAGAGACTGGAGATAGTGCACACCACAACCGAAGAGACTGGAGATAGTGCACACCACAACCGAAGAGACTGGAGATAGTGCACACCACAACCGAAGAGACTGGAGATAGTGCACACCACAACCGAAGAGACTGGAGATAGTGCGCACCACAACCACGGAACAAGAACCGAGGAGACTGGAGATAGTGCGCACCACAACCACGAAACAACTACAACCTTCAAGGCGATCTTCAAGACGAGAGACGGCGAGGCTGATGAGCGACGAGGCTGATGAACGTCGTCAACACTGACGAGAGACTACTTCAAGATTGGCGTACGCAAGGAAGACTACGTAGAGACAGGCAAGTCAAATCAACTACTGAAGGTATGAATAACAATTCCATACTTAGGCATGAGGTTCATACCTCTAATATTAATTTTCCCAAATTCACAAGGGAAGTAAACACTTTAGGAGTTAATAAGTTCCTTGCCCAAATAGATACCTTAATTGTGAGCAAAAATATAATAGATGAAAAAAGGAAAATAGAAATTTTAATGGAAATATAGATCCTGAGAAGGGTAGAGCTAGTTTTATCATGAATTTCCAGCAAATGGAAGATATCAACCAATATGAAGCTTACAAGAAAGCATTTATTAAACATTTTATGTCCAAATGTGACCAGGATCCTATCAGGTCTTTGGTAAAAATGATCAAAGAAGTAAGAACAAGTGAATCAGACACAGAATACTTAGCTAGGTTGGATAGAAAGTTCGTGATAAAATGGAAGTTTCTCAGGTAATAAAATTTATCACATTTGGATTGTTAACCAAAAATTCAGATGATTTAACGGCAGGAAAGCTATATAAGGATTTAAGATCAAAACTAAATTTAGGGGAAGTAGATTATCTTCTTCAAGGGTACAGTGAGACCAGAATAATAAATCCATATGTAATGACAGTGGACCAACATAGGAACTCTAGAGAGTTTAAGAAAACAGAAGTAGGACATAGACGGAATGTTAGAAGTCCATCCAGGGATACTAGAATCCTATGTTTTAATTGTAATACCTAGGGACACAAAGCACAAGACTGTTTTTATGGAGTTATTTGTAGAAATTACAGCATCTTACTTAGGTATTTATCTAAATGATTCTTAAAGCTTCGAACTGAACTACATTGCACTATCTGTGCAGGAAGTTTATTCCATTCATTAACTACACGTTTGGCAAAGTTGTTTCTACCTACTTCCAAATTGAATCTATTTCCGGACAGTTTGAGACCATTGTTTCTTGTCTGATTCTCATTCAATGTAAAAATTTGATCACTTTTGATGTTGTCAATTCCCTTTAGAATTTTAAAGACCTGTATCAAGTCACCTCTGAGTCTACGCTTTTTTAGGGAAAACAGATTCATATGTTTTAGTCGATTTTCGTATGATTTATTTTTGATATTTGGAATCAGTTTTGTGGCTCGCCGTTGTACTTTTTCCAGTCTGTCAATGTCTTTAATGAGATTCGGTGACCATACGGAAACAGCATATTCCAAATGTGGACGAACTAACGATTTATATAGCTTATTAATGAGTGATGGACTTTTGAAATCAAAAGATCGCGCAATCAGTCCTAGAATCTTATTTGCTTTCTCAGAGGCTGAAATACACTGCTTGGGTGATTTGAGGTCGTTACTGATAATTACGCCGAGATCTTATTCACTATCCACTTTTGTTAACGAATTACCAAATAACTTGTAATCGTACTTAGTTATTTTTACCTATGTGCATTACCTTGCATTTACTTGTGTTAAATTTCATTAGCCACTTTTCAGACCATTGCTGTAATTTATCTAAATCTTTTTGAATATCTAATTGGTTTGAGTGATCATTTGCCACTCTGCACAGTTTTGTATCATCAGCAAGTTTAGTTACTTTGCTTGTGAAGCACAATAAAGCAATTGCTTTGCCGGGGGACGCTTTAGGCAAAACAACTGTTTTAAAACATCAGATTAAATTAAAACCAGGAACACAACCTATTTACATACCCGCCTGCAGAGTTCCTCACTCTAAATTAGCGGTAGTAGATAAACTGATCACTGAAATGTTATCGCAGGATATTATTGAACATAGTAAAAGTGAGTGGAACTTTCTTTTTATTTTATAACCAAATTACTCCTTCTGTTAGGAGAGAAACAGGAGTAATTGGTGAGGAACAGTGTGGGTTTAGGACAGGTAAAGGTTGTGCAGATCAGATCTTTGTGGTAAGACAGATATGTGAGAAAGCTATAGGAAAGGGGAAGGATGTTTTTGGGGCTTTTATGGATCTGGAAAAGGCTTATGATAGGGTAGACAGAAAGGCACTGTGGGAGGTTATGCAGATTTATGGGATAGGAGGAAAGCTTTTGGGAGCTGTCAAGAGTTTTTATGAGAGTAGTAGAGCTTGTGTCAGGATTAGAAATGGAGAGAGTGAGTGGTTTGAAGTAAAGGTGGGACTTCGTCAAGGATGCGTTATGTCGCCCTGGCTGTTCAACTTATACATGGATGGGGTGGTGCGAGAGGTGAATGCAAGGGTAGTGGGTCAGGGATTGGAGATGGTTAAAGAAAATGGAGAAAAGTGGGAGGTGAGCCAGCTGTTGTTTGCGGACGACACTGCGCTTGTGGCAGGGTCAGAGGAGGGATTGAGGAAGCTGGTGGCAGAGTTTGGGAGAGTATGTGATAGAAGAAAGCTAAAGATAAATGTAGGTAAATGTAAGGTGATGAGATGTACAAGGGGTGAAAGTGGCAGTAGACTGGAAGTGAACATTAAGGGAGAGCGACTGGAGGAAGTGGATAGTTTTAGATACTTGGGTGCAAGTGTAGCAGGAAAAGGTGGAGTAAAGGTGGAGTGAAGGTGGAGGTAGAATGTAGATTGAGAGAAGCGAGTAAATGCCTTGGTGGATTAAAGAGTGTAATGAGGAATAGACATTTGGGAATGGATGCTAAGAGGAGACTGTATGAAGGAGTGATTTTGCCAACAGCACTGTATGGGGCAGAAACGTGGAACATAAGAGAAGAAGAGAGAAGGAGTTTGAATGTGTTTGAGATGAGGTGTCTGAGAAGTATGGTGGGGGTTACTAGGCTGGATAGAGTGAGAAATGAGGAGGTGAGGAGGAGAACAGGGGTGAAAAAGGATTTGGGAGATAGGGTTGATGAAAGAATATTAGGATGGTTTGGACACATGGAAAGAATGAGTGAAGAAAGACTAGTAAAAGAGGTATGGAAGGCAGATGTGGAGGGAGTGAACATGAGGGGACGTCCTAGGATGAGGTGGATGGATGGGGTGAAGGGGGCTTTGGGGAAGAGGGGAATGTCTGTTGAGGATCGAAGGGAGAGGACGGAAGACAGAGGTGAGTGGAGAATGGTTGTATATGGATGATGCTGTGATTGCATGAGGAGGAATGGGCAGGGGGGTGGGGGATGGGTAGTATGTGTGAGTAAATTTTGACGCAGCCCGAAGGGATTTCTCCCCGTCCTCTCCTTATATGCAAGGGGGGGGGGACGGAGAGGGGGGGTCGCCGATTAAATGAAGCGGCCTTGCTGTGGATGTGCTGTGTCTTGCGACACTGCTTCTGACCCAGGGCGGTGGGCAGGGTGCAGGGATGACCCGTCATCCAGGAGGTGCTCAGATGAGAGGGAGGGTGGGAGGGGTGTGGAGTGTATGTAGGGATGAAATGGGTGGGAGGGGTGTGGAGTGTATGTAGGGATGAAATGGGTGGGAGTGTTTTTATGCCTTTCCCTTTTTGGCTACCTCCCTTGTAAGGGGGGAAAAGCCTTGGTATATGTATGTATGTACCAAAACCAGACGGTACTATGCGTCCAGTTATTGATGATAGGGAATTGAATAAGCACACCATTCGTGACAGGTTACCATTACCAGTAATCGGTGACATTTTGAGAAGTTTGGAAACTGCGAATAGGTATTTTAGCACAATAGGTATCAAATCTGCTTTTTGGCAAATAGAGTTGCATCAAGACTCAAGAGAGTTCACAGCATTTTCTACTCCAACGGGACATTATGAGTTCAAGCGAATGCCATTTGGGTTATGTAATAGACCATTAACTTACATGAGATTAATTAATACAATTCTAGATGGATTCTTAGGAAACACTGCCAGTGTATTTCTAGATGATATTTTAATAGTTTTTCAGACAGCAGTTGAGCACTTTAAGAAAATATATTCGATATTCTCAAGACCAGTGACAGGATTGAAAATGAAACTTGAAAAATGTAATTTCTTGCAAGACAGTGTTGTTTATTTGGGGCATAAGATAGATAGACATGGCCTTAGTACAGTGAATTCAAAAGTTGCGGCAGTGAAGAATTTTCCAGTTCCAACCGATCTAGACAAGGTTACGAGCTTTTTTGGGAGTGACGGGATATTATAGAAAATTCATTCAACGATATGCTGACATTGCTAATCCATTAAGTCCTTTGTTGAAGAAGGACTCAAAGTTCATATGGGGACCTGCACAACAGCAAGCTTTTGACAAGTTGAAAGATAAACTCACGAGTTCACCTATTTTGATATTTCCTGACTATGTTTAAGAATTAATTCTTTGCACTGATGCATCTGACATAGGATTAGGAGGCATATTGATGCAAGAGAGAAATGGAACTTTGAAACCAATAGCTTACACTTCAAGACTTTGTAATAGTGCAGAGAGAAACTACTCTATAACAGAAAGAGAAACTTTAGCAGTAATTTATTCTTTAGAAAGTTTCAGGGATATGATCTTAGGATATCCAATCAGAGTTTGGACTGATCATACAGCTATTCAGAACTTATTTAAGCATAAGAATCTTAGGGGCAGACTTGCTAGATGGTTTGCGATACTTCAGTGCTATGAAGTTCAATTTGAATATATTCCGGGTAGAAAGAATGTTGCGGCAGATGCACTTTCTAGAAATATTAGCCAACCAATGACAGGGTTGATTAATTTTGTTTGTAGTATAGAAGAGTTAGTAACTTTAGATGAGGAAATGCTAATAAGAGAACAAAGGGATGATAAGACATGCGATTCATTAGTCAAGTACTTGATGAACCCAAGAGGAGATCCTCCAAAACTACCAAAGGAGTATAAGAGGAATTTCATTTGATTAATGGACTTTTGTATAGAAAAACAATTGTAAATGGAAAAGATATTTCTAGAGGTACAGTAAATCAGTTAGTAATACCACAAACTCTTGTAAAAGAGATATTGAAGTTACTTCATGGTAGTGCTTGTAGCTCACATTCAGGAAAGGATAAAACTTATAGACAAGCACAACTTAAATACTTTTGGCCAGGTATGTAGAAAGATATATATAATTATATTGATTTTTTTAAATGTGTTAAGGTGAAAGGAAATACACCAAAACCTGCTCCTATACTTTCCTATCCCATTCCACAGAAACCTTGGGTACTTCATGGTAGTACTTTTAGTTCACATTCAGGAAAGGATAAAACTTATAGACAAGCACAACTTAAATACTTTTGGCCAGGTATGTAGAAAGATATATATAATTATATTGATTTTTTTAAATGTGTTAAGGTGAAAGGAAATACACCAAAACCTGCTCCTATACTTTCCTATCCCATTCCACAGAAACCTTGGGAAAGAGTTCACATTGATACATTGGAGTTACCTATGTCTGAGAGTGGATATATGTATTTGTTGCCAATGATCATTATTTTTCAAGATTTTGTATCTTTCAACCCATTCCTAATAAGAAAGCTGAAACTATTGCTTCAGTAATCTATCGGATAATCTGTAATTTCACTACACCTAAGATCTTAGTTTCGGATAATGAAACTGAATTTAATAACAAAATTTTGGAAAAATTATGTACTTTATTTAAGATCAAGAAACTCAATATCTTAGTGAATCATCCACAAAGTGATGGAGTTGTAGAAAGGTTAAATAAGAAAATAATTACATGTCTTAGAGGTATGATAAGTCCTCATAGTATAACCTGGTATACTTTGATTCTCTGTGTATACGCCACCATATACATGATGAGTAATATCACTCGTTCACACCGCCCACTCACTCGCTCACACCGCCCACTCACTCATTCACTCACTCAACGTCCGGCCCTTCTTGCTGACTAAGGGTTGTCGAGTCAACACTTCATAGCACTTCGTGCTTATGCATCCACGACTGCCGAAGCAACAGACATACGAACGCACACGAACATCCGAGTAACCAAACAAACACAAAACACAAAATAAGTATATTGACGATCCCCCCTGGACATATATATACATATTTAGTTATTAAGTAAATCACACCCTGTAATCCCAGGATACTAACCTTAGGAGATGATCGTGATCTTGCTCGCATAAACTCTAAAGCTTATGCGAACATGGCACCTCATAAGTGCTAAGCCAATCATTTCCGGCCCTTAAAACCCTCGGGCACAGAGCTGGAGAGGTCGGTCCGATGGCACGTACCTCTCGTTTAGACAGTGCACGATAGTTAAGAGTGTTATAGTGACATTTAAGTAGACTAAGATTATATCTCAACCAGTTGAGATTAACTAAGTTAACTAAGTGATTGATACTGTGAAGTGTACCCAAGGTAATAAACCAAAAACGGTGTAAACGGTGTTTACTGTTACCGCCTATAACCACCAATTGACCCGGAGTTGGGGGGATACATTTGTGTTAAATGTACTCTGAACAACCAAATTAATATAGCAACAGGGGATACACCTCATTTTATAATTTTTGGGGAAGACAAAACTCTTCCATATGAAATTTTGACTGGAGATCAGAAACCTGTGTATAATATAGATGATTATATATCAAACAGAATAAATACTTTTCAAAGTATTCACCAAAGAGTTAAGAAACATATGCAGAAGTATTCACAAGAGATGAAAAAGCAACAACACAAAATAGCACATAAACTAGAATTGAAAATAGGAAATTTAGTCATGGTCAAACTACATTCACCCTATAATAAACTTTCACCAGGTCCATATAGGGTAATTGATTCTGCAGGTGGAAATGAATTTAATTCAGTCCATATAGAAAACAAGAATTGATAGGCCATTTAGATGATATAAAAAAGGTTAGGTTGCAGATCTATGAAGATGATTGTTGTGATACCCTATGTATCAATTTAAATGAACCAGAAGAGTTCAATAATATTCTTGGTGATTTGAATATTAATCTTGATGCATTTTCCAGATGAAGGCTGCAATATTATTTTTTTATGCTTGGTGAGTGGCACTTGTTTGAGAAGTAAAAGTATATTCGATGAATGAAATAGTGACGTCAGAACGAAGGTGGCTTGACGTATTGTAGAGGGATTCCAATGGGACTCTCTGGGTGTAGATCACAAGACCAAGTAGCAAAATGAAGAGATAAAAAATCTCTCTCATTTAATTCACCCCTCAAGCTTGAGAGAAGGATAGGCATGGGGCCTTAAGAACTATTTTATCACAAGAACAACTCTAGAGAATTACTGCAACGGGCGGTGACAGCGGTGACAGGGGAGGTTATATGAAGGAGTGATTATGCCAACAGCATTGTACGGGGCAGAAACATGGAACATGACAGAGGAAGAGAGAAGGAGTTTGGATGTGTTTGAGATGAAATGTCTGAGAAGTATGATAGGGGTTAGGCTGGATAGCGTGAGAAATGAGGAGGTGAGGAGGAGAACAGGGTTGGAAAGGGAGCTGGGAGATAGGGTTGATATATAAGTATTAGGATGGTTTGGACACATGGAAAGAATGGGTGAAGAAAGATTAGTAAAAGAAGTGTGGAAGGCAGAGGTGGAAGGAGTGAATATGAGGGGGCGTCCTAGGATGAGATGGATGGATGGGGTGAAAGAGAAAGAATGAGTGAAGAAAGATTAGTAAAAGAAGTGTGGAAGGCAGAGGTGGAAGGAGTGAATATGAGGGGGCATCCTAGGATGAGATGGATGGATGGGGTGAAAGGGGCATTACAAAAGAGAGGAATGTCTGTGGAGGAAGGACGGGAGAGAACAGAAAATAGGGGTGAATGGAGAGGGGTTGTGTATAGATGATGCTATGATGCATGAGGGGGAGTGGGTTGGAGGATGTATGAGAAAAAACTTGACGCAGCCCGAAGGGATTTCTCCCCGTCTTCTCCTTTTCTGCAAGAGGGGACGGAGAGGGGGGACCGCCGAATTTATGAAGCGGCCTTGCTGTGGATGTGCTGCATCTTGTGACACTGCTTCTGACCCAGGGCAGTGGACAGGATGCAGGAATGACCCGTCATCCAGGAGGTGCCAAGATAAGAGGGAGGGAGGAGGGTGGAGGGGAGTGGAATATATAGGAAATGGAATGGGTGGGAGTGGTTTTTATGCCTTTTTTTTTTTTTTTTTTTTTGGCTACCCCCATGTAGGGGGAAAAAGCCTTTGGTATATGTATGTATGTATGTTTGTGTAAGACACTTTTAATTTTCTGCTACCTCCATCGTGTTTTCTGTTTCCTTTCCATTTTTCTCTGCTATGAACCATCTCCTCACTTTTATATCCACTCCTCTCCAATAGAATTTCTCTTTTTCTGACTCTGTTCTATTCTCGTTTTTTTTCTTAGCTTCTAGTCTTTTTGTTTTGTTTCCTTTCAGTTTTTCTCTGCTATGAACCATTTCCTCACTTTCATATTCACTACTCTCCAATAGATTTTTTTTTCTCTGTTCTTTTCTCGTTTTTTTTTCTTTTCTTCTTGTCTTTTTGTTTCCTCATCCTCTCTTTCCTTTTTATTCATTTCTATTTTTATCCATACCGGTTTATATTGATCACTGTCTGCTAGTTTCCCTGTTTTTGCTAAGATATTCACTGCTGTCGTTTGTGACCTGAATTTGATCTTAATTGGTCTGGTCTTATCTGTATTGTATTTCCCTATTCTATATATTTCTTCAATTTATTTCCCTGTTTCTTGTCCATCCTCTTGAACTACTTCTAATGTCTTGTTTACCTTTTCCTTTTTACTCTTGTGGTCCTATTTGGATTATGCTCCTCTTCCATCCCTAATATAATTATACATTTCTTTTTATCCGCTAAGTCTCTTACTATATTCTCCTTTTCTCTCATCACTTTAATAACTGTTTCCTTAGTTTGTTCTTTCATCTGTTATGTCACTATATCTCTAAATTCAATTTTGCTGTACTCTTGTACTTTTCTCCAACCCTATGCTTCTTTTGCTGTGGACTCTTTATTCTCTCTGCTTTTCTTCTTTAATTCCTCATTCTCATATTTTAATTCTTATAACCGTTTTTTTTTTTAATTCTTCTATTTCTTTAGTTATGTTTTGATAAACATTCTTTAGTTCTTCCAATTTATCAACTCTGGGTAATTAGTGTTAATTGGTTAAACCTAACCTCCCATGCTTCGTTCATTTTTTTTTTTTTTTTTTTTTTTACTAGTCGGGGAGGTTGTCAACTCCTCCCTCATTAAATCCATAAAAGCAGCTATCTTCTCTTTCCATTAAGCTGCTAATATATATATTTCTGCATTTGACACCTCTGCTTCCTTGTTGTTCCTCGTCTGTGTGTTCTGCACCCCTTTTGTTTACATCCCTTCTAACATCCGAGGCCCGTTCGTCCCCTTCCTCATTTCCTTTAATTTTCCTCAGTAATCCCTTTTTCTTCTTTTTCTTCACCTTCTCACTACACCACGAGCTTTCCCCATCCCTAATAATACAATAAAGGTACTCCATCGTTGTTGAGATCGATGAAACTTGAAGTTTTCTTGGAATTCCAAACTTCGTTGTCACTTCGACCGACGTGTGTATCTACTGTATGTGTATTTACCTAGTTGTATTTTACGGGAAGGGGAACTATGCTCGTGGGGTACCGTCTTCATATCTCATTTTATCTAAACTATTTTTAAATTCATGTATTGTTTTTGCACACACCACTTTCTCATCTAACTTGTTCCAACTGTCTATTACTCTGTGAGGAAAGCTGTTCTTTTTCAAATCTCTTCTATAGCTGCCTTTGTGTGTGTGTGTGTGTGTGTATTTACCTAGTTGTATTTTATGGGAAGGGGAGCTATGCTCGTGGTGTCCCGTCTTCATATCTCATTTTATCTAGACTGTTTTTAAATTCGTGTATTGTTTTTGCACACACCACTTTTTCATCTAACTTGTTCCAAATGTCTATTACTCTGTGGGGAAAACTGTTCTTTTTCAGATCTCTTCTATAACTGTCTTTCTTGATTCTCTTTTCATGTCCTCTTGTATTTCTACTATCCCATTTTATTAGATCCTCTCTATCAACAGCTTCTATGCCTTTCATGATTCTATAAATAGTTATCAAATCTCCTCTCTCTCTCTTCTTTGCTCTTATGTCTGTAGCTCAAGTTTTGCTAGTCTATCTTCATATGATAGTTTTGAGAGTGTTGGTGCCAATTTTGTGATTGCTCTTTGTATTCTTTCAAGTTTTGTTATATATATTTTTTTACGTGGTACGTCGTCGCTGCATATTCCAATCTTGATTGATTTATGAAATATTTGGCTCGAAGGCCAAGCGCCGGAGCCGGTAGGCCATTCAGCGCATATCTATCTCATATAGATAAAAATTCAAGTAAAACAGTCAAAACAATTAACATTCACAAAAACACATCACAACAACATACACTCACAAGCACTCATATACACAAACTTAAATTTCATAAAATAAACCGGTCTTTCAAAAACTTTACAACATTCTTCACATGAGCTTCCTCCCCTAAAATTTGTTTAAAAGATAAATTTCATTAAAAAAAAATGCCCTGCGCTTATTAGAGAAGACAGGGCACTGAATTAAAATGTGTTTTATTGTAAAAATTACTTGGCAAGTGGGACATTGGGGGGCCAGCCTTTCTGCTCCACTTGCCATCAAAAATTTATGGGAAATGTAGGACAAAAGGTCCCCGGACTAAATATCCTGAAATCTGCACCCCCAGGACAAAATGTCCCCAATATTTAGGACAAAAGGTCTTTTTTTTCAACAAATATTGATTTTTATCAACTGTTTATACATTTTGGGTCATAGTTAATTGTGGTTTTATGACAACCCTTCAATTCAGGAGAATCTCTATATATAAACACAAAGTACAATAATATTTGATATTTGATATTTTATTACATATCTTATACACGACCCAACCCATCAATCTATGAGCCAATTGTGTAAGCAAATGTTTCAGAAATGTCAATTGTATTTAGCTAGATACAATGTCAATTGTATTTAGCCTAGACGTTGGGCTGGCCACCACGCAGGTTGTTGTTGTTGTTGTTGTTGTCGTTCCCTAGACTGTCTGTCCGAGCAGTCCCGTCTCCCCAAGGAAGGCCACAGCCGAAACTGGGTTTTCCCACAAATCCTTTATAGAGTGTATGTTGTGTTGTTTGCGTGCATGATTGTGTATAATGCAGTCTTCCATTATGTGTTGTATGGTATGGGGTGAAGTGTTACATCCTGGGCAGCTGTTCACAACACGGTCGTCCAGCCTCTTCATAATCATATCACTCACCGCTCCATTAACACACTGAAAGACAACACACTGCTGCATGCCAGACCCCCTGATATCCACCCTTCTGAATCCTCTCTCCCACGAAAGGACAGAGTCCACTTGGCCAGACTGCGATGCGGTCACCACCCAGCACTTCTAAGCTACCACCACGCAGGTTGTGACTGATGCCACGCAGGAACTCTGAGATGGTCTTCCTGCCCTCCTTGTAGTCGGTCACCAGATTATAGAGGCGAACCAAGTTAAAATCAAGTTAAAAACCAAAAATTCACCAAAAAACATATAAAGGAATAAAGTAAAACACATCTGACAAATTTTTAGAAAAAAAAAATGAGGACATTTTGACCACACACCTAGGCCGTTGGGGACATTTGTATCCAATTTATTAAATAATTACCTATGGGTGAACATGTGAACTGAAGTCGTTGTATTGTTTTGTCTGATTCATTTGATTAACAATTTATATATAGAATTGATTATTCCTTTGATCTACCATACTACCATAATCCTGAATGAAAAAGTCCTCTAATGATACTTTCTATAGGATTCTATACTCTACATATTGTTTACAATATCATTCCCAAATGTCCTTATCATAACACTCATCATTTGCATGGATGATTTGAGATCGTTACTGATAATTACGCCGAGATCTTTTTCACAACTCACTTTACAAATAACTTGTAATCGTACTTACTGTTATCTTTACCTATGTGCATTACCTTGCATTTACTTGTTAAATTTCATTAGCCACTTTTCAGACCATTGCTGTAATTTATTTAAATCTTCATTCCGCAAATTATGAGTACAATTACAGCGCACAATTATGCTTTATTGAACTTATATTGTATGCCTATAAAAGAAAATTAAAAAATCAAGTTAAAAACCAAAAATTCACCACTCACTTTTGTTAACGAATTTCCAAAATAACTTGTAATCGTACTTACTGTTATTTTTACCTATGTGCATTACCTTGCATTTACTTGTTAAATTTCATTAGCCACTTTTCAGTCCATTGCTGTAATTTATTTAAATCTTCATTCCGCAAATTATGAGTACAATTACAGCACACAATTATGCTTTATTGAACTTATATTGTATGCCTATAAAAAAAAATCAAGTTAAAAACCAAAAATTCACCAAAAAACATATAAAGGAATAAAGTAAAACACATCTGACAAATTTTTAGAAAAAAAAAATTGAGGACATTTTGACCACCCACCTAGGCCGTTGGGGACATTTTGTCCCAGGGGTGCAGATTTCAGGACATTTTGTCTGGGGACCTTTGGTCCGGGCACCAATGTAGGAATGGCCAATTCTCAATCTTGTTAGAACAATACTTGACCTTTTGTCCAAAGAAGGACACTTCCAAGGGTTCACCAAGGGGTGAATCTCTTTTAACTTGTAACTACCGTCCAGCCTTGTCGATTGTTCTTGCCACTTTTCCATTGTATAACGATGAATTACTTGTTTGAAGTATGTGGGATCTTTTGGTCTGTTATATGGCTGAGCCTAGTGGCGGGTTTGGCTGCAGCATCGGCCTGTTCATTTCCAGTGATACCCACATGGGACGGCACCCAGCAAAAGTTTACTTTTATTTTCTTTCTGTTGTTAATGAGAATTAACCAGTCCTGTATTTCTTAGATTAAAAAGTGACGAGGTAATAATGTATTTAGAGAGGATACAATGCTCATGGAGTCTGTGAAAATAACGACATTCTTATTACATGGAACAGAATTAAAAACAAATTTGAGAGCGTTGCTAACTGCCAGCAGTTCAGCAGTAAAAACAGAGCTAAAATGAGGCAACTTTCTCTTTAAAACTGTGCTATCAGATACAACAGCACAACCAACACCATCTTGGGATTTTGATCCATCTGTATAAATAAAAATAGAATCAGCATGTACTGATAAATGAGTTTTTTAGCTCTACAGTTCTATTTTTCTTGTTTTTAAGAATATTCCAATCTTGGTCTTATCAAAGTGACTAGTATTTTCTTCACCATTTCTTCATCCAGGCATGTAAATGCCACTTTGATTTTTCTTATTAAATTATAAGTTTCTCCAAAAATCTTGTTTATATGTTTCTCAGGCGACATATCATAATAATGACTCCTAGGCGTTTCTCATTTTCTACTTTTTTTTTATTTCTTCTCCCAATTTATATGATGCCACTATTCTTCTTTTGCATCTTCCAAATTCCATTATACTACACTTCTTAATATTGAATTCCATCTCCCACTTCCTACTCCATTCCCATACTTTATTGAGATCACTCTGTAGTGACTCACAATCTTCTTCAGTGTTCACTTTTTCAACAATTTTGCATCATCCGCAAAGAAGCTCATATAACTTTCAATTCCTTTATCCATATCATTATTATATATAGCAAACATTATTGGGGCTAGAACTGTTCCTTGTGGAACACCACTTATCACTTCATCCCAATTAGAGTGTTTGTCTCTTATCACTACTCTCATTTTTCTTTCATACAAGAAGTCTTCCATCCACTTCAGCAGTTTGTCCTGTATTCCTCCTGGAGTTTTTAATTTCTTAAGCAACTTTTTATGCGGCACCTTATCAAAAGCTTTTTTCAGGTCTAGAAATGCACAAATAGCCCATCCATATCTTTCTTGTATTACATCTGTTAGCCTTGAATAGAAACACAATAAGTTTGTGTTGCATGATCGTCCTTGTCTGAATCCAAATTGCCTTGGATTTAGTACGTTGTTGTTGTTTTTCAAATGCCTTACTCATCTACTTTTGATAATTCTTTCACAAATTTTTGCTATTGTACATGTTAGAGAGACTGGTCTATAGTTAGTAGGGTCTTCTTTGTTTCGCCCTTTATGTATTGGTACTATATTTGCTCTTTTCCAATCTTTTGGAACTTTTCCTTCTTTCAGGGAACTACTAAAGGTGAAAAACTAAACAAGTCCACTGATAATTCTGTAAAACTTCCTCTTCCTCCTATTATTCTTCTTCAACATTTCGAGAATAATTCCAGCAATCCCTTTGCTTATTTAAACTTTAAAAAGGGTTTTCTGAATGTCTAAGCTGGTATCCCCAATCTGACTAATAGTCAGAAGTTAATTTATTTGAAGGGATACCTCAGAGGGGAGGCTTTCCATTTAGTAGAGAACTTACCAGTGGATGATTCAAGTTTTGACTCTGCTTTCCTTTTTCTTGATGAATTATATTTCAACAAGGAAGAAATTCTTGATAAGGTGTTGATTTCCATTATTAATGCACCGAAGGTCTCACTCTTGAGAAACCTTGAAAGTTACATTAGGTCTGTAGATTCCAAGCTACAAGACCTTAAGGGAATTGGGGTAGATTTCACTAGGCCAGGAAGCGAGGGCCTCCTCTTGATAAGTAAATTAATCTTAATTAAATTGCCTAAATTTTTTCTTATTGAATTGTCTCAGGTGATTAATTCTAATTACCACAATTTTAACCAAATCAAGGAAGTTTACCAGTCAGTTTTGGTTAGACTCAAAATGGGATCAGATGATCTTGGTGTCAAACCTAAAAGAAGCCTTACTACCAGCTCCCTTGCTTTCAAGGAAATTTCATTGAAAAAAAACCAGTTGATTCCAGTAACGGAGTTGATGGCTTCTTTAAGGCCAATTCTAATCCCATTAAGAAGTCTATTAGTAGATGTAAATTTTGCCCCGCTTCCGACCATGCTAGTTCAAAGTGTACTTCATATAAATCCCTTGAGCACAGGAGAGTTAGAGCATCTCAGTTAGGACTGTGCAATAGATGCCTAAATCATGGACATGGTTATTTGGAATGCCCTGGGTTAAAGGTTGCTCTGCCTTATAAATGTTTTGTTTGCAACAAACCCGAGCACCATGGAGCCATGTGTCCTATGACTTTCTGAAGGGAAAGTGTTTAATTTTCATTATTCAACTGATTCCATTGTTCCTTTGGTCTCCCTTCCTATTAGCAGAGGAAAGAGAATTGCCCAATGTCTCTTTTTGTTGGACACTGGAGCCCAGTTTTCTATCATTAATAAGGAATTTGTAGAGGACAAAGTTGGACCTTGTTTAAGTCCTCCTATGGACAAGTTAGTTTCTTCCTTTGGTTTACCTCTAATGAATAAAAGAGGATTTAACTACACTGCTAACTTAAAACTCCCTTCAGGGATGAATTTGTTTAGTTTGTTCTTTGCTATTGAAGGATTCAACTTGTCTTTACAAATTCCTTCCTTATCCTCTATACTACTTAGTATGAATAATCACAAATTTTTTATCTCGCCAAGTTTTCCAAAGGTGAAGGGAGACTAACTGAACATTTTAGGGAATGTGTGGAATGATATTCTTCAGAACTTCTCAAACTTTTCAATAGAAAGTGCCCCCTTGTATGGTAGCCCATCATGCTGATGGTTACATTCCATACGGGACTGGGGCTCAATATATCCCTCCTGGTGAGAAGCCTTTCTACTTAAAGAGAATGATAATGAAATCCAAGATGTTGATAGTTTCAAATGCAAGGAGAGGCCTTTGAGGATAAAACCAGACTCTGACCTTGGAGTAGATTCTTATAATTGCTTAGAGGAATATCATGGAGATTCACTTGTTTTCTATAATTTTTCTCTAAAGAAGACTGAGAAAGGAA
The DNA here is from genome assembly GCF_046742065.1 of Oratosquilla oratoria. NCBI lineage: Eukaryota > Metazoa > Arthropoda > Malacostraca > Stomatopoda > Squillidae > Oratosquilla > Oratosquilla oratoria. Next base: position 72,027,719 of record NC_134779.1, read on the forward strand.
CTTCCCTTACTCAGTCTTGTAAGACTGTTAAATATTTTCCTCCCAAAAGGTTAGACAAAGAAAAGTTTCTTGTCAACTTCTGTTTAGAACCTGTAAGTTCTCAATTTGATCCTTTGCAGGAAGTTTTTATTAATTCTAATGTTGAGTATGGTCTTGACAATTTCTATTCTTTAGAGTCCATCGGTATTAAAGAGGAACAGACCCCGGATATTGATAATTTACACATTGATGAATTTAAACAGTCCATTTCCTTCAAGAATGGACATTACTATCTGAAGATCCCGTGGAAAAAGGATTTGGTGGATCTTGTTCCCTCTAACCTTAAGATATCTCTAGCTGTAGCTCAAAGGGTTTATGACAAACTTGAGCAAAAGGGGCTTAGAGAGGATTATGAAGCTGTGTTTGACCAGCAAGAGGCCTTGGGTATTATTGAGCCAGTAACTAAAAGAGTCCCTGGACAAATCTTTATACCCCATAGACATGTGTTGAAGGATGATGATCTTTCCACTTGTAGAATAAGGCCAGTTTTCAATTGTTCTCTCAAAGCAGGAAAAGCTCCTTCCTTAAATGAAGCTGCATTCCCGGGAGTTGACTTGATGAAGAACCTCCAATCTCTCTTGTTGTATTTCAGGACCAATAATCATGTCATTTTGGCTGATGTTATGAAACCCTTCTTGCAGATCCGTTTGAAGGATGAGGCTGATTGTAACAGGTTCTGTTTCTTCAGAAGGATTAACGACCAGTATATACCCTTCAGGTATAATACTATAATTTTTGGCTTCATTTGCTCTCCTTTCATTCTAAATTTCATTATCCAACACCATCTTTCTTTGCAGCCTGACTCTCTAACTGCCTCCTTAATCAAACATAAATTTTATGTAGACTTCTTGAACAGAAAGACAGCCTTAAAAATCATCTTTCTTCCTATAGTAAACCTCTTCATCACACTTTGATTTTTAAGGCTGTCTTTCTGTTCAAGAAGTCTAATACTGACCCTGTTAAGGCAGCATCTAATTATTGGATGAGTATTATGCAAAGGGATTCCTTTCCTGCTGAATTGGCTTATTTGCAGAATTCCAACACTAATGACGTACCTCCTTTGGTAAGTCAAATGAACTTGTTCTTGGACGAGAATGGTTTGATTAGGTCCAAGGGCAGAATTGACGAGAACATTAACCTCAAATATGAGGTTGTCAATCCCCTTCTCTTGTCTAAATCTCATCATTTAAATAAGATCCTAATTTTCTTTGCTCATTGTCAAGTTATGCACATGGGACTACAAGCCACACTTAATTTCCTTTGTATGCATGGATCCTGGATATTTAAGGCCAGACAAGCTGTTTTAAGCATTTTGAAGGATTGTATAGTCTGCAGGAAATACAATTCCCGTACAGTTAATTATCCTTCTCCTTCCTCTTTACCTGCCTCTAGGGTGAATCTAAGTGTGCCCTTTGCCCATACTGGTGTAGACTACACAGGGCATTTATGGGTTAGAGACAGGAATGGAGAGAAGGTTAAAATATACATTCTTATCTTTACATGTTTCAATACTAGAGCAGTTCATTTAGAATTTGTGAATACTATGTCCACTCCTGACTTTGTTTTGGCTTTTGTTAGGTTTGCTAACAGGTATGGAATTCCTTCTGCTGTTTATTCTGACGCTAAATCTTTTGTTCAAGCGGGAAATGTTATTGAACAACTTTTATTTTCTTCTGAATTTGAAGAGAAATTTAAAACTTCCCCTGTTCAGCATAGAACCATTCCTGTTTATGCTGCTTGGTATGGTGCCACTTGGGAAAGGTTAATACAGACAGTGAAACAATGTTTGTATAAGGTATTGGGTAGGTCTGTTCCTTCCCTGGCAGAGATTACCACTCTTTTGTCTGATGTTCAAAAAATTTTGAACAATAGACCTTTAACTTATTGTTCTTGTGAAAATGAGGTAGATGTTATTACCCCAAATCATTTCCTTATTGGAAGGACCATTCCTTCCTTGATGTTTGGAGACTTGGAACAAGTCCCTGTATAGGAATCAGGAGAAGACAACCCTTCTCTTCTCAACTTGGTTATGAACTGTAGGGATTATTTTTATGAAGAGTTCAAGAAATGATGGTTGACAGAGTACTTGGTCAGCTTAAGGGAAAGGGATAGAGCTGCATATCACAGTTCTAGAAGCTGGGAAAAGGGTGATATTGCCTTTTTGAAACTCCCCTTCAAGACTAGACCCTTCTGGCCCTTAGTTTGTACTGTGGAAACTTTTCCTGATCAAGACAAGGTGATACGTACAGTCTCTGTCGTTAAGCCTGATGGAAACTCTATTAAAGTGAACATCAAACTTTTAATCCCTCTAGAGCTCCATGCTGAGTTGAGTTCAAGTCTTGAGGATGAATCCCCTGGGGTTCCTAATGTTCAGGCTAGAGAGTCTGAACCCTTTGAAGAGGTCTCAGATGCAGAGGAGGTTAACTCTTTACAAGACGATTGTGTCTCTCTGGAACCAACCTCTGTGAGGCCGACTCGTGGGACTGCACTGGCCTCTAGAGACCTAGTAAGGTCTCTAGCAGGAAAAAACTTGTTATAAATTTTGTTCGAAAGTGTTATATTTCTTAAACACTTTCTTTTTGTTGTTGGGGAGGCTGTGGTAATTGTTGTTATGGGAATGGCATTGTTTACCTTGAGCTACGGCAATTTCCCGAAAGCTTGTTTAATTTTCGAATCGGGAATCTTTCCTGTAACTTCGTACCACACTATCGTAATTTTAATTAATATTATTAAACTCCCCTCCCTCTTTATTATTTATTTAAGCCCATGTTGTAATTTGATTAACAAATCGGGAACTTGAGAGCTTACTTGAAGTCTCAGTTGTCCCGTGGCTTCGAAACCATTTTGAAGGCTCGTTAGAACTCCAGCCGAACAAAACTAAGTTTTAGTCCCTGAACGCTAGTCTAGCTTCTACCCTGGTACCAGAGAGACAAGCTTTAACCCTGTCACCAGAAGGACAATAAAACCTCGGCAAGGATCTACAGCCATCGAAGCCTCAAGCATTGTATTCATTTCCGACGATTTGTTAGAGAGCTCAAACAGGTAAGTTCTCTAACGTTCTCTGTTTTGATCAATTAATTACGACAATATACCAAGTTGAAGTTAAGGCTTACATGTAACCGACCTATTTTTTTGTGCATTTGTAATACTATGATGTATTAATATTAAGATATATACAAGTATATGTATATTGCAAAGGAAAATGCTAGCAATACACAGGTGAAGGAACTTTAATATCAATTTGAGGGGAGGATAAAAAAAGTCCATGTCGAGGTCTAGGAGAGAGACCACACATGATGGTTATCAAGGGCTCTCTATTGGAGTAGTATTGGAAAATAGGGAAATTCTTTAGTTCGAGCTGAGGTCATGAACCCAACTCAGTTCACAATTGCCCACTTAACAGGGGTGTAGAACTTGAGGACCTGGTGGACAATCGCAGATTGCCCAGAAGTAAGCCCACAGGAGTGAAGTGCCACCCATGGGGCAAATCCGTGAAATGTTACATCAGAAAATGAAGTAATGGAACCTTGAATTATAGAACAAAGTGTTAGTCAGCATTGTACCAAAAGATATGAACACTTGGGCATCAATGTGTATCGAGTTTGTTAATTCGTAAGCGCTAACTCAGACCCTACTCCCTACCAGGTATGAGTTAGTTTTTTTAATAGAATTCATTGAGATTAATAAAGATACCTGAGTATAAATGATATGATAGATAATATAAGTTAATCATATGAGTGCTAACCCAGACCCTACTCCCTACCAGGGGGAAAAGGGAGTATAAACAAACAGAAACACATACATGAAAATTGACTGTGGTAATAGTAACAGAGAAAAAAGTCTTTGTAATAGGCTATAGGCAAAAGGGGTTGTGGCTGAGAGTGCTCTCTCCCAATGTTAAAGTAAAAGATTTTTGTATTGAGGTTAGGTTATGCATAGGTGAAGTAAACATTGGATTAGTGGCTAGGTTAGATTGAAATATCCACACCTCCTAACTACACCATTAGGCATTGAATTATGTAACCCCCTGAAACACTACCTCTCTAGTATTTCACTGTGTCATAGATAATCATACAGGACAGGTTTTAGTTTATTTCTAGCAGTTGAAATCAACTGTGTCTACTGTAATAGTGAATATAATGTATATATATATATATATATTCTTTTATTCTATTTTTTATTGAAAACTTGAAATATTCTTTAATTACCCAATCTGGAATATACAAACATAACATCAAAATGGGCTTAAAGGGGGGAGAATGGAATAAAATAGTGTTCAAGAATACCACATGGTCAAGTTATATTTATGTTTTTGGGAGTTTTGGATGGTGGCCGCAGTTACTATTAAAAACAGACTTAATATCAGATTTCCCATATCACCATTACATGGATGCATTTGACCATCCTCATTGGTGGTGCTCTTGAGGGAACACTGTTTTATAAAGGTATATTATACATCTTGCCCATCCATTTATTTATCAATAGATATTAGATGCCACAATTTTGGCACTACATATTTTGACAGCAGCTGTGCCATTTCAGCACTACAGCATCATCATACCAAAGTGGTTAAGAAAGAAATAGGCAAGAACCAATTAACCAATAGAGTGGTTAACAAGTAAAATAGACTTAGTAACCCTTTAGAGAGCAATAAACTATTGGTTGTTTCAGATTAGATATCTTTATAGATAGTGATGATAGGTGTTAGTGGCCATGGAACTGCCTTGTGTAGGCCTTATGGTCTCTTGCAGTCTCCTTTGTTCTTGTGTTATGTCTATGAAAATGAAGAAAACAGTAGCTTTCAGAATAATATAAGTAGTAGTAATGATAGAATAATAGCTAACTTTTCTATTACTGATATTGAAATTGGACATCAGATTGATAAAGTAGAAACAGAATACCAGAGCAGACATGATTTACCCATGGATTACAAAAGGAGTTAAAAGTTGAATTTGTGAATTATTGATGATCGCATTCAATAAATCTAGTAAAACATTCTGGTAAATTACCTCGAGAATGGAAATTGGTAAATGCAATTCTCTGCCCAGTAATTATTGTCCTAATAATTTGACATCAATTGAATGCAAAATTATGGAAACAACTGTAAGAGATGAAATAATGGACCAACTTACATTTTAATCAAATGCTCACATGGTTTTAGAAAAAAAAAATCATATTTGACTAGCTTCCTTGACCTCTTTAATAATATTTCTAGTATGTATGATGATACTAAATCAGTCTATAAAATATGCTTGGATTTCGAAGAAAAAAAATTGATATGGTCCCACATAATTGGCTACTCAGTAAATTTTGCTCACATGGCATCATAGTTAATATTCATAATTAGGTAAAAGATTGGCTAATAGAAAGAAAACAATGGGTTGTAATCAATGAAAATTTGTCCAGCTGGTGTGATGTAGGGAGCAGTGTTCTCCTATGCTTGGTCCAGTTCTCTTTTTGATTTGTGCAAATTATTTGGATAGTTTCTATGCCTTTTTCTTTTTGGCTACCCCCCGTGTAAGGGAGAAAAAGCCTTTGGTATATGTATGTATATGGATAGTGGTATGGTATAGTCTGGTATGTTAAATATCTAAACTTCTTGCAGATGGCATAAATATTGCTAGTAAAATCAGTAATGCAATGGATAGAAATTAACTACAGTCTGATTTATATCATTTAAGGAGGTGCTAAGATGAGAGGAAGGGTGGAGGGGTGTGGAGTGTATTCAGGGATGGAATGGGTGGGAATGATTTATGCCTTTTCCTTTTTAGCTACCTCCCTTGTAAGGGGGAAAAAGCCTTGGTATATGTATGTATGTAATTGAGTGGGGCAAAAAAAAAAAATGACAAATGAAATTAAACACTCATAAGTATAAAGTTTTGCATATAGACAACAAAAACAACTGCAATGATTATTCAATGAATGGTAATCTGATTCAGAAATCAGATCAAGAAAAAGACCTAGGTGTCATAGTATCTAAAGATCTAAAACCAACCCTCCAGTGTACAAAAGCTGCAAAAACTACCTGGTAAATAGTTGGATGTATTGGAAGCTTTTTTTTTTTTTCTTTAATACAAAACTGAAACAATAATAATTATTCAATGTCATTTTTTTGGAGGACCTCATATTGAAAGCTGTGTTCTGTTTTAGTCCCCACATCTTATAAAAGACCTAAACAAATTATAAAAAGTACAAAGTAGGATCATTAGACTTGTCCCTCATTTATATAATAAACTCTATGAAGAGCATCTAAGTAAACTTAATTTATTGAGCTTATCCAAACATCATCATCATCATCATCATCATCATCATCATAATAATAATTAATAATAGTAATCTTATTTGGCATTGAATCAATATACATGAAGTGCAGATAATGAAAAGAACACATAGTTCAAAATAACAATTACAAAGGTTCTGTTTTTTTTTAATATAAACAGTGATGATTATTTCATTGTGGACTGCAGTAATGTCACACTAAATATAGGTTGTGAAATAGTCTATAATAGATCAAACACCAGTGAATATTCTTTCTTTAACTGCATTGTAAATGTTTGCAATAAACTACCTGTTCATGAAAATAAATTCAAATACAATTGACACATTTAAAAAATGCCTAGATAAATATATAGAGTCTAACCCCATTCTAACTTATTTTTCAGCACTGTTAGCTCATACACTTAAATCAAGTCCATAGTTTTTAACGGTTTCCATTGTTTACACACCCTTCCAACTTGCAAGCAGCCCTGTAAAGACCATCTGTTACTGTTTGCGTCTCCTTTGTATTCCTTTGTACAGTACATGTTTCCTTTATGGGGATATGTGGAATTTTCATATTCCTTAAAAGATAACTCCATACATAAGTACCACATGCAGTGTTGTCCAATTTAATTTATTTATTTTATTTTTTTCTTTCACCTGACCTAACATATGTCTCACCATGGCCAGATACTACCGGTAGGTTGTTTACTGTACCTTTAATTACGTGTAATGATACTTGACTAAATGAAAACTCTTAATCATAAAATCTTTGACCCAAAAAATCAACTTGTACAGAAGGACAATTCCAAACAGAGCAGCACAGATGACATAATTCCATAGTTGGGAGAATCGTGAGGGAGACCATTTCACTTTGTAATGCACCACTCCAGACCTGGCTATATTAGAGAGAAAACAAAATGGTTAATTATGTTAATGTATACAACAAATATATGTACTATTAACCAAAAGTCAGATAATTTGGGTTTGTGGTAATTGTTGTTATGGGAATTGCATTGTTTACTTGAGCTACGGCAATTTCCCGAAATCTTGTGTAATTTTCGAATCAGGAACCTTTCCTGTAACTTTGTACCACACTATCATAATTCTAATTAATATATTATTAAACTCCCCTCCCTCTTTTTTATTTATTTAAGCCTATGTTGTAATTTGATTAACAAATTGGGAACTTTAAAGTATCAGTTGTCCCGTGGCTTCAAAGCCGTTTTACGAGCTCGTAAGAATCCCAGTCGAACGAGAATAAGTTTAGTTAACTGAACATCAGACAAGCTTCAACTCTGGTACCAGGACAAATAAACCTCGGCAAGGGATTTCTATAATTACATCGAAGCCTCAAGAATACTTTCAATTCCAACGATTACCGTACAGAACTCAACCAGGTAAGTTCTCTAACGTTCGCGGTTTGTGATAAATTAATTACAATATACTAAAAGTTTTCTTTAACTAATCAGAATTCTCGGATTTAGTTTTTTAACGGAATTTGAGAATTTACGTAAATATTTAAATTTAACTTTAGTAGTTGATTTCGACTTAAACTTATCACCCCTTTTGTGTCATAAGCCGCTATGTAAGCGTTTTTTTATTGGTTACGATAGTGTGTGGGTACGAAGTCTGGTTTCCTGTTCTTTATACCGAGTTTGTTTGGTTTTATTAATTTCCTCGTTTGAGGATCTTGTTAACTTTCGGGAAATTTGCCAGCTTTGGTACCTTGTTTTTCTCGTGAACATTCGGAAATTTCCAAATACTTCTCTATTCTTGGTGGCCTCTATTGTTATTTTGTCGTGGTTTCTTTTGATCTGTTGCCTTTATCCAATTTAAGCTAGAATCTAAATTAAAATTATTTTTACTTAATTTCTATCTTCGTTGTGCTTAGTCCATAAGACGGTTTTCGGCACCACTATTTTGCTCATGTCTTTGTGACGAATTGTTCTTCAACATTTCGAGAACAGCTGGTATCCCCAATCTGACTAATAGTCAGAAGTTAATTTATTTGAAGGGATACCTCAGAGGGGAGGCTTTCCATTTAGTAGAGAACTTACCAGTGGATGATTCAAGTTTTGACTCTGCTTTCCTTCTTCTTGATGAGTTATATTTCAACAAGGAAGAAATTCTTGATAAGGTGTTGATTTCCATTATTAATGCACCAGAGGTCTCACTCTTGAGAGACCTTGAAAGTTACATTAGGTCTGTAGATTCCAAGCTACAAGACCTTAAGGGAATTGGCGTAGATTTCACTAGGCCAGGAAGCGAGGGCCTCCTCTTGATAAGTAAATTAATCTTAATTAAATTGCCTAAATTTTTTCTAATTGAACTGACTCGGGTAATTAATTCTAATTACCACAATTTTAATCAAATCAAGGAAGTTTACCAGTCAGTTTTGGTTAGACTTAAAACGGGATCAGATGATCTTGGTGTCAAACCTAAAAGAAGCCTTACTACCAGCTCCCTTGCTTTCAAGGAAATTTCCTTGAAAAAAACAGTTGATTCCAGTAACGGAGTTGATGGCTCCTTTAAGGCCAATTCTAATCCCATTAAGAAGTCTATTAGTAGATGTAAATTTTGCCCTGCTTCCGACCATGCTAGTTCGAAGTATACTTCATATAAATCCCTTGAGCACAGGAAAGCTAGAGCATCTCAGTTAGGACTGTGCAATAGATGCCTAAATCATGGACATGGTTCTTTGGAATGCCCTGGGTTAAAGGCTGCTCTGCCTTATAAATGTTTTGTTTGCAACAAGCCCGAGCACCATGGAGCCATGTGTCCTATGACTCATAAGACACCACTTTCTGAAGGGAAAGTGTTTAATTTTCATAAATCAACAAATTCCCTTGTTCCTTTGGTCTCCCTTCCTATTAGCAGAGGAAAGAGAATTGCCCAATGTCTCTTTTTGTTGGACACTGGAGCCCAGTTTTCTATCATTAATAAGGAATTTGTAGAGGACAAAGTTGGACCTTGTTTAAGTCCTCCTATGGACAAATTAGTTTCTTCCTTTGGTTTACCTCTAATGAATAAAAGAGGATTTAACTACACTGCTAACTTAAAACTCCCTTCAGGGATGAATTTGTTTAGTTTGTTCTTTGCTTTTGAAGGATTCAACTTGTCCTTACAAATTCCTTCCTTATCTTCTGTACTACTTAGTATGAATAATCACAAATTTTTTGACTCGCCAAGTTTTCCAAAAGTGAAGGGAGACCATCTGAACGTTTTAGGGATCCTTGGTAATGATATTCTTCAAAACTTCTCAAACTTTTCAATTGAAAGTGCCCCCTTGTATGGTAGCCCATCATGCAAGGTTATCAAACTTGCTGATGGTTACATTCCCAACGGGACTGGGGCTCAATATATCCCTCCTGGTGAGAAGCCTTTCTACTTAAAGAGAATGATAAGGGGGATTCCTGAAATGCCCTCTAATGAAATCCAAGATGTTGATAGTTTCAAATGCAAGGAGAGGCCTTTGAGGATAAAACCAGACTCTGACCTTGGAGTGGATTCTTATAATTGCTTAGAGGAATATCATGGAAATTCATTTGTTTTCTATAATTCTTCTTTCAAGACCAATGGAGTTTCTCTAAAGAAAACTGAGAAAGGCACTTCCCTTACTCAGTCTTATAAGACTGTTAAATATTTTCCTCCCAAAAGGTTAGGCAAAGAAAAGTTTCTTGTCAACTTCTGTTTAGAACCTGTAAGTTCTCAATTTGATCCTTTGCAGGAAGTTTTTATTAATTCTAATGTTGAGTATGGTCTTGCCAATTTCTATTCTTTAGAGTCCATCGGTATTAAAGAGGAACAGACCCCAGATATTGATAATTTACACATTGATGAATTTAAACAGTCCATTTCCTTCAAGAATGGACATTACTATCTGAAGATCCCGTGGAAAAAGGATTTGGTGGATCTTGTTCCCTCTAACCTTAAGATATCTCTAGCTGTAGCTCAAAGGGTTTATGACAAACTTGAGCAAAAGGGGCTTAGAGAGGATTATGAAGCTGTGTTTGACCAGCAAGAGGCCTTGGGTATTATTGAGCCAGTAACTAAAAGAGTCCCTGGACAAATCTTTATACCCCATAGACATGTGTTGAAGGATGATGATCTTTCCACTTGTAGAATAAGGCCAGTTTTCAATTGTTCTCTCAAAGCAGGAAAAGCTCCTTCCTTAAATGAAGCTGCATTCCCGGGAGATGACTTGATGAAGAACCGCCTCTCTCTCTTGTTGTATTTCAGGACATTTCAGGACAATCATGTCATTTTGGCTGATGTTATGAAAGCCTTCTTGCAGATCCGTTTGAAGGATGAGGCTGATCATAACAGGTTCTGTTTCTTCAGGAGGATTAACGACCAGTATATACCCTTCAGGTATAATACTATAATTTTTGGCTTCATTTGCTCTCCTTTCATTCTAAATTTCATTATCCAACACCATCTTTCTTTGCAGCCTGACTCTCTAACTGCCTCCTTAATCAAACATAAATTTTATGTAGACAATTTGGTCTACACTACCAATGAGCTTTGTTCCCTCCCTGCAATGGTCGAGAAGATTAATGAGATCATGCTCAATGGAGGTTTACCTCTCAGGGAGTGGACATGCAATTCGACTTCTGTTCTTTCTGTTCTTGATCAAGAAGTAGTTTGCAATAAAGAGGAGGTTAAAGTCTTGGGTTATATTTATAATAAGGATCATGATACTTTAAGAATCAAGGATGTTTCCCTTGACAAGAATGCCTCGACCAAAAGATAAGTTTTGTCTTCCTTGTCTTCTGTATTTGATCCTTTAGGGTTTTTCTCTCCTGTGGTCTTGCATGGAAAAATCCTTATTAGAGAGATGTGCCAAAAGATGGTGGATTGGGATGGGAAATTGGATAAGGTTACTTGTTAGATGGAACAAGTTATGTGAAAATTTTAGGGAGGTTAATAACCTATCCTTTAAAAGGAAAACCTTTTGTACAGAATTTCCCATTAAAATGTTTGTATTTGCTGATGCTTCCAAGGAAGCCTATGGATGTGCCATATATGTAGGGCAAGAAGGAAGAGAATTAAAGGAGTCTATTACCTCTCTTCTATTTGCCAAGGTCAAGGTGGCTCCTATTAAACAGAGTACTTTACCATCTTTGGAGCTTATGGCAACTTTTCTATCTTTGAAATGCCTCAACACTATTTTTGAGGAAGGACTGGTGTCTGCCCCACTGGTTGAATCAGTGGTTCTTTTTGTTGATAGTCAAGTTGCCCTTTCTTGGATCCTGACCAACAAGGCTCCTAAGAAAAATATATTTGTCAATAATAGATTGAAGGAAATTTCCAATCTTTTGGAAATTTTCAAGGCCAAGTTCACACCCATTTCCTTTACTTATGTTCCTTCTGAACATAATATAGCTGATTTCCTAACTAAACCTTGTAGTGCTAAGGTGTTCAAGGAAAAATTTAATTGGTGGGTTCATGGACCTGAATGGCTGTTGTTGCCTCCTCATACTTGGCCAAAGGGTCACTTGGGATGTATTCCCTCCTGTTTTAAGGGAGACATTGTCAATGCGCCTGTTGTACAAGTTGACACTCCTCCTCTAATAGATGTCTCTAAGTTTTCTTCCTATAGCAAACTTCATCACACTTCTTTGATTTTTAAGGCTGTCTTTCTGTTCAAGAAGTCTAATGCTGACCCTGTTAAGGCAGCATCTAATTATTGGATGAGTATTATGCAAAGGGATTCCTTTCCTGCTGAATTGGCTTATTTGCAGAATTCCAACACTAATGACATACCTCCTTTGGTTACCAATCCCCTTCTCTTGTCCAAATCTCATCATTAAAACAAGATCCTAATTTTCTTTGCTCATTGTCAAGTTATGCACATGGGACTACAAGCCACACTTAATTTCCTTCATATGCATGGATTCTGGAACTTAAGGCCAGACAAGCTGTTTTAAGCATTTTGAAGGATTGTATAGTTTGTAGGAAATACAATTCCCGTGCAGTTAATTATCCTTCTCCTTCCTCTTTACCTGCCTCTAGGGTGAATCTAAGTGTGCTCTCTGCCCATACTGGTGTAGACTACACAGGGCATTTATGGGTTAGAGACAGGAATGGAGAGAAGGTTAAAATATACATTCTTATCTTTACATGTTTCAATACTAGAGCAGTTCATTTAGAATTTGTGGATACTATGTCCACTCCTGACTTTGTTTTGGCTTTTGTTAGGTTTGCTAACAGGTATGGAATTCCTTCTGCTGTTTATTCTGACGCTAAATCTTTTGTTCAAGCGGGAAATGTTATTGAACAACTTTTATTTTCTTCTGAATTTGAAGAGAAATTTAAAACTTCCCCTGTTCAGCATAGAACCATTCCTGTTTATGCTGCTTGGTATGGTGCCACTTGGGAAAGGTTAATACAGACAGTGAAACAATGTTTGTATAAGGTATTGGGTAGGTCTGTTCCTTCCCTGGCAGAGATTACCACTCTTTTGTCTGATGTTCAAAAAAGCTTAAACAATAGACCTCTAACTTATCGTTCTTGTGAAAATGAGGTAGATGTTATTACCCCAAATCATTTCCTTATTGGAAGGACCATTCCTTCCTTGATGTTTGGAGACTTGGAACAAGTCCCTGAATGGGAATCAGGAGAAGACTACCCTTCTCTCCTCAACTTGGTTATGGACTGTAGGGATTATTTTTATGAAGAGTTCAAGAAACGATGGTTGACAGAGTACTTGGTCAGCTTAAGGGAAAGGGATAGAGCTGCATATCACAGTTCTAGAAGCTGGGAAAAGGGTGATATTGCCTTTTTGAAACTCCCCTTCAAGACCAGACCCTTCTGGCCCTTAGTTCGTATTGTGGAAACTTTTCCTGACCAAGACAAGGTGATACGTACAGTCTCTGTCGTTAAGCCTGATGGAAACTCTATTAAAGTGAACATTAAACTTTTAATCCCTGTAGAGCTCCATGCTGAGTTGAGTTCCAGGTTTGAGGACGAATCCCCTGGGGATCCTAATGTTCAGGCTAGAGAGTCTGAACCCTTTGAAGAGGTCTCAGACTCAGAGGAGGTTAACTCTTTACAAGATGATTGTGTCTCTCTGGAACCTACCTCTGTGGGCCTCACTGGCCTCTAGAGACCTAGTAAGGTCTCTAGCAAACAAAATTTTGTTATAAATTTTGTTCGAAAGTGTTATATTTCTTAAACACTTTCTTTTTGTTTTGTCGGGGAGGCTGTGGTAATTGTTGTTATGGGAATTGCATTGTTTACCTTGAGCTACGGCAATTTCCCGAAAGCTTGTTTAATTTTCGAATCAGGAACCTTTCCTGTAACTTTGTACCACACTATCATAATTCTAATTAATATATTATTAAACTCCCCTCCCTCTTTATTATTTATTTAAGCCTATGATGTAATTTGATTAACAAATCGGGAACTTTGAGAACTTACTTAAATTATCAGTTGTCCCGTAGCTTTGAAGCCGTTTTATGAGCTCGTAAGAATCCCAGCCGAACAAGACTAAGTTTAGTTAATTGAACGTCAGACAAGCTTCAACTCTGGTACCAGAAGGACAAATAAACCTTGGCAAGAGATTTCTACAATTACATCGAAGCCTCAAGAATACTTTCAGTTCCAATGATTACCGTAGTTAGAGAACTCAACCAGGTAAGTTCTCTAATGTTCGCGGTTTGTGATCAATTGATTACATTATACTAAAAGGTTAAAATATCTGAGTTATCTAAGGATGTAAATTTGATACATATGACTGACCAAATGCAAACCCACCCTCAAGAAAAATGTGCTTTCACTTGTATGATACAATATTGTAAAACCACAACTCTAAAATAAAGCACTGTCTATCTGTAAACTAATAGGCTTCTTCCCCCTTATAAAGGAGGCAGGCAGCCAACCCATGCACTTACTGCCACCCACCCCACTCCTAAATATCATTTCCCTTTTATCTTAGCTCCTTGTGGATGAAAGTTCATCCCTGCCCCCACCTACTGCATGGGTCAGAAGCAGTGCAGCAAGACACATCACATCCATAGCAGGGCCAGTTGCTTCATTTACATGGCAACCCTCCCTCTTCATTCCCTCATGCACAAATAGAGAAGACTAATAATCATTCCTTTGAGCTCTATCAATTCATTTTCCATTCACAACTATTTTCCACTCACTCATCTTTTACCTTTTCCCTTTCCTGCTCAAAAGACATTCTCTTTTCATTAAAAGACCCGTGTAGTTGTATATATAGATTCAATTATGTTAATAGGACCTTGGCAGGGAAGGAAAGCAGCATGCTCTGGCTAAGTACTTCCTTTCTCATGTACACTAATTCTACATACATACATATACCAAAGGCTTTTCCCCCCTTACATGGGGGGTAGCCAAAAAGAAAAAGGCATAGAAATCCCTCCCATCCATTTCATTTCCCATATACTCCACTCTCCTCCACCCTCCTCCCTCCCTCTTATCTTGGCACCTCCTGGATGACGGGTCGAATCCCTGCATCCTGTCCACTGCCCTGGGTCAGAAGCAGTGTCGCAAGACACAGCACATCCACAGCAAGGCCGCTTCATAAATTCAGCGACCCCCCCCTCTCCGTCCCCTAATGCAGAAAAGGAGAAGACGGGGAGAAATCCCTTCGGGCTGGGTACATTTTTTTTTTTTTTTTTTTCATACATACTTCCTCATCTCCCATCCCCCACCCACTCCCCCTCATGCAACACAGCCTCATCTATACACAACCCTTCTCCATTCACCCCTATCTTCTGTCCTCTCCCGTCCTTCCTCCACAGACATTCTTCTCTTTTGTAAAGCCCCTTTCACCCCATCCATCCATCTCATCCTAGGATGCCCCCTCATATTCACTCCTTCCACCTCTGCCTTCCACACTTCTTTTACTAATCTTTCTTCACTCATTCTTTCCATGTGTCCAAACCATCCTAATACTCTTTCATCAACCCTATCTCCCAGCTCCCTTTCCACCCCTGTTCTCCTCCTCACCTCCTCATTTCTCACTCTATGTAGCCTAGTAACCCCCATCATACTTCTCAGACACCTCATCTCAAACACATTCAAACTCCTTCTCTTCCTCTCTCCTGTTCTATCTTTCTGCCCCGTACATTGCTGTTGGCACAATCACTCCTTCATATAACCTCCTCTTAGCATCCATTCCAAGATGTCTATTTCTCATTACACTTTCTAATCCACCAAGGCATTTACTCGCTTCTCTCAATCTACATTCTACCTCCACCCCCACTCCTCCCTTTCCTGTCACATTCACACCCAAGTATCTAAAAATATCCACTTCCTCCAGTTTCTCACCCTTAATGCTCACTTCCAGCCTACTGTCACTCTCTCCTCTTGTACATCTCATCACCTTACTTTTACCCACATCTATCTTCAGCTTCTTTCTTTCACACACCTCAAATTCTGTCACTTACTTCCTCAATCCCTCCTCTTATCCTGCTACAAGCGCAGTGTCGTCAGCAAACAACAGCTGGCTCACCTCCCACTTTTCTCCATTTTCTTTAATCATCTCCAATCCCTGACCCACTACCCTTGCATTCACCTCTCGCACCACCCCATCCATGTTTAAGTTGAACAGCCAGGGCGACATAACACATCCCTGACGAAGTCCCACCTTTACCTCAAATCATTTACTCTCTCCATTTCCAATCCTAAAGCAAGCTCTACTACTCTCATAAAAACTCTTGACTGCTCTTAACAGCTTTCCTCCTATCCCATGTATCTGCAGTACCTCCCACAGTGCCTTCCTGTCTACCCTATCATAAGCCTTTTCCAGATCCATAAAAGCCCAAAAAACATCCTTACCTCTTCCTATAGCTTTCTCACATATCTGCCTAACCACAAAAATCTGATCCACACATCCCCTAACTGTCCTATAACTGTACCTCCTTTCTTCAGACATTTTGCATGGCATCCATCCAACCCAGGTGCCTTACCTGCTCTCATCATTTTAACAGCTGCTTTCACTTCATCATTCCCTATTTCTCCTCCATTTTCCTCACTCATCACTCTCATTTTCTTGGGGCTTCCCACTGCAACTACCTTGCCTCCCTATCCTCCTTCACATTTAGCAACTCCCTAAAATACTCTGCCCACCTTCCTCTCACTGCCTTCTCTTCCATTATAATCTCTCCATCTGCACCTTTTACCTTTTCTTCTCTACTTGATTCACCTCCTCTTCCTCTTTTAATTTCCTTCCAAAACATCTTTTTATTACTTTCAATTTTTTTTGTCATACTCTTTCCCCATTTCACATCTGCTCTCCTCTTTGCTTCCTTTATCTTATGCTTAACTTCCTTTCTCTTTACTTTGTACCTCTCATACGATTCCCTTGTCCTAATTTGTAGCCAATCTATGAATGCCTGCTTCTTCTCTTCTACACCCTTCTTTGCTTCCTCATCCCACCACTCACTACCCTTCCTTCTATTTCCTCCCGCCCTCCTTGTTCCACACACCATGTTTGCACACCTTATGACTCCCTCCTTGAACCATTCCCATTCCTCCTCCACTCCTAGTTCTACTCTATCCTTTACTCTTTCCCAATCCTCCTTCAGCTTCTTCTTATACTCATTCTCCTTTTTTTCCTCATTTAAGCAGTTCACTCTAAGTACCTCCCTACCTTCGGCCCTTTTCCTCTTTTTCCACCTATTCTCCACTCTCAATTTACCTTCCACCAGGAAATTATCTGATATTCCCCCACTCTCTCCCCTTAGAACATGCACATCCTTAACTCTTCCTACCATACTCCTGGTCACCACTATATAGTCCATTAAGGCTCTATCTGCCACCCTTCCATCCACCACCCTCTCTCATGTGTACTTATGCTTGACTTTCTTCTTAAACACTAATTCTAACTCCACTAAATTAATTTCAACAAAACATTAGTAAATAATTATATCCTCTTTAGATATTTACCCAGTTTACCTAGTTGTATTTACCTAGTTTTATTATACAGGAAGTGGAGCTATGCTCGTGGTGACCTGTTTTTGTATCTCGCAAGATCAAGTTTGTTCTTAAATTGTTGTATTGTGTTTGCACACACTATTTCTTCATCCAATTTGTTCCATACATCTATCACTCTATGTGGGAAGCTGTTCTTTTTCAGGTCTCTTCTATAGTTATCCTTTTTGATTTTCATTGCATGTCTTCTTGTTTTTCCTCTGTCCCATTTTAATAGCTCCTCTCTATCAAGGCATTCTTTTCCTTTCATAATTTTGTAAGTGGACATATGTGGATGAGTTGGTATATGTATATTTACCTAATTGTAGTATACAGGGAAGGAGCAATGCACATTGGGTCCCATCTCCTTTTCTCTCTCTCATATATATATATATATATATATATATATATATATATATATAATATATATATATATATATATATATATATGTATATATATATATATATATATATATATATATATATATATATAGTAGTCCGTCGCTGACGACGATGACGTTGCACCATGCCTAGAAGTGGTATTATGCCAGATGAACTTGCTGGTGGCTGTGGAGTCCAATTCTCGATTTGCATATACGGCCGCAGGTATCACAGGGAAAGTTACCCTCTGCCTGATGTGCCGCATGTCTTTGCCGTCTTCGATGTTCTGCCCGATCGTTGTAGGTGGAAGTGAGAGTATCTAAGCCGTAAACATATATAGTACTACTTCTCACTAACAGACTAAAAGGGGGGTAACGGTGTCCGTTGATGTGAATAATCCGTTGATTTGGAGTGGTTTTTGGGTGGCCTAGTGATTGCACGCACTAAACAACAGCACCAAAAACACTGAAAACACAGCGAAAACACCATACACACACACACACACATTCGTCGAATGGACGGCGAAGATTGGAGTTCCGAAGAAAAAGTGAAAATTTCGTGGATCTCAATGTCAAGGAAGTACCTTATTGTATTTACAGGGAAGGGGAAAGCTTGTGGTGTAGTGGGAAGGTGAGGGAAAAGGAGAAGGGGAGGGATTACTGAGGGAAATGGAAGGAAATGAGGAAGGGGAGGACTTGGTCCAGGAGGCCAGGCGTCTTGTAAACAAGCGAAGGGCCGATGATTTTGGTGACGACAGGATTAACAAAAATGTAAAGATTAGAAATATAGACAAGAGCAGCACAATAGAAGGTGAGGATAATAATTTCCAGGGATTCAATAAGGGGAGGGGGGGCTACCAACCTCCCCTGATTAGCAAGACTAGAGGAAAAACTTGAGAAAATGACCGAACATTGGGAAAGTAGGTTCGGTAAAATGGCAGAGATTGCGCAGACAGTTGACAAATTGGAAGAATTAGATAAGGTGAACAAAAACCTAACTAAAGAAATAGAAGAATTAAAAACACAGTTAAAAGAAGTAGATGAGAATGAGGAATTAAAGAAGAACAAAGAGAATAAAGAGTCCATAGCAAAAGAAGCACAGGGTTGGAAAAAAATCCAAGAGAACAGTAAAGTTGCATTTATTGACATAACAAAACAGAAAATGAAAGAACAAACTGAAGACTCAGTTATCAAAGTAATGAGACAGAAGGAGAATATAGTGAGACTTAGCGGATAAAAAGAAATGTATAATTATATTAGGAATGGAAGAGAAGTATAATCTTAATAGAACCACAAGAATCAAAGAGGAAAAAGAAAAAGTAAGCAGTTTACTAAAATTAGTTCAGGAAGATGAACCTGAAGTCATGAAACAAATTGAAGAGATGTTTAGACTCGGAAAATATAGTACAGATAAGACCAGACCAATTAAGATTAAAGTCAGGTCACAAATGACAGCAGAGAATATCTTATCAGAAACAGGGAAACTAGCAAACAGTGAACATTATAAAAAGGTATGGATAAAATGAGAAATGAATAAAGAGGAAAGAGAGGAGGAAAAAATGAAAAGACAAGAAGCTAAGGGAAAAAAACGAGAACAGAACAGAGACAGAAAAAGAGAAATTCTATTGGAGAGTAGTGAATATGAAAGTGAGGACATGGACCATACCAGAGAAAAACAAAAGGGAAACAGAAAATACAATGGAAGTAGCAGAAAATTAAGAGTGTCTTACACAAATATAGATGGATTAATAACAGGATTGAATGAATTGAATGATTATCTGAAGGAAAAAGAACCGGAAATAATGGGAATTGTAGAGACAAAATTAAAAGGTCCACTACCACCCAACAGTGTAGGACATGATGCATATAATTATTGGATTAGAAACAGAGATACAAAACAAGGGGGTGGAGTTATGTTCCTGACTAAGAAAGATATAAACATGAGTGTCACATATGGAAAGAATACAGTAGAGATGATTATGATTGAAGTGGAAGACAGAGATAAGAAGAGCAGAAAGTTTGTGATAAATTATGTGCCTCCAAAAACAGCCTCGTGGGAAGAGAGTGAACTTAAAGTATATTAGAAGACACAAGGATAACATTAAATAAGATAATGGAAGATGGAGGAAGAATAGTTATCATAGGCGACTTTAATTGCAAAGAAGTCTGCTGGGAAGAGATGACAGTAAAGGGTGGAGATGACTCATGGGGAAATGGTCTACTTGAGATGATTATTGACCATACAGTGACACAATGGGTACAAGAGAACACTACGTATAGAAAAAAAAAACCATCGAGACTAGACCTAATAATCACATCTGAACCTAAAATTGTGGAAAAGATTGAATATAAAACACCAAGAAGTAAAAGTGACCACATTTTTATTGAACTGGAACTAAATGAGGAAAAATACATGAAAAGAAATGAACACTATAGAAAAGGAAGAATGATGTATGAAAAGACAAATTTTGATAAAATAAGAGAATTCTTTCAAAAATAAAACTGGGAAGGAATATACAAAGAAGAAACAACAGTGGAAGAGAAATGGAATATTTTGACAAAAATTTATTAAAAATGAAAAAAAAAAAATAAAAAAAAAAAGGAGTGGAAAAGTATGTCCCAAGACAAAAACAAGAAAAAGAATATGTAAAGTGCTGGTACAACAAAAGTTGTTGGAAGTTAAAAGACAAAAGAGACAAAGCTTGGACCAAATGTAAGAAATACAAAAGACCTGAAAAATGGAAAACATATACTTGTTATAGAAATGAATATGTACAAGTGTGCAGAGAGGAAAAGAGAAAATATGAAAAAGATGTCATAGGAAAATGTAAAGATCAACCAAAACTATTTTACAGATTTGTAAACAACAAACTGAAAAGCAAACAAGATTTAGAGAAATTAAGACAAGAAGTTGAATACACAAAGGAAATAGAAATGGCAGAAATTATGAACAAGCATTTTAAATCAGTGTTTATAAGGGAGAACATACAACCTGGGGAGATCGAATGGGAAGAGAAAGTCCCCCCTATGAAAGAAATAGAAGTAACAAAGAATGAAATAATGAAACACTTGAGTAATCTTGATGTCAGAAAATCGCATGGACCAGATGAAATAGCAAAATGGATTTTGAAAGAATGCAGGAATGAACTGGCAGACAAAATACACAGCATAATAAACAGTTCCTTGTTATGAACAATATGTCACCTGAGAAACATATAAGATTTTTTGAGAAACTTTTAATTTAATAAGAACAATCAAAGTGACATTTACATACCTGGATGAAGAAATGGTGAAGAAAATACTAATCACTAATAAAACCAAGATTGGAATATGCAGCAACGATGTGGTCACCAAATACAAAAAAATGTATAACAAAACTTGAAAGAATACAAAGAGCAATTACAAAATTGGCACCAACACTCTCAAAACTATCATATGAAGAGAGACAAGCAAAACTTGAGCTACAGACACTAGAGCAAAGAAGAGAGAGAGGAGATTTGATATCTATTTATAGAATCATGAAAGGCATAGAAATTATTGATAGAGAGAATCTGATAAAATGGGATGATAGAAATACAAGAGGACACGGAAAGAAAATCAAGAAAGACAGCTACAGAAGAGATCTGAAAAAGAACAGCTTTCCTCACAGAGTAATAGACAGTTGGAACAAGTTAGAAGAGAAAGTGGTGAGTGCAAAAACAATACATGAATTTAAAAATAGTTTAGATAAAATGAGATATGAAGATGGGACACCACGAGCATAGCTCCCCTTCCCGTAAAATACAACTAGGTAAACAACTAGGTAAACTAGGTAAATACACACATTGTTATGAATAATATGTCACCTGAATAACATATAGATAAAAAATTTGGAGAAACCTATAATTTAAAAAGAACAATCAAAGTTGCATTTACATACCTGGATGAAGAAATGGTGAAGAAAATTCTAATCACCCTGATAAGACCAAGATTGGAATATGCAGCAACGATATGGTCACCAAGTACAAAAAAATGTATAACAAAACTTGAAAGAATACAAAGAGCAATTACAAAATTGGCACCTACACTCTCAAAACTATCATATGAAGAGAGACTAGAAAAACTTGAACTACAGACACTAGAGCAAAGAAGAGAGAGAGGAGATTTGATAGCTATTTATAGAATCATGAAAGGCATAGAAATTACTGATAGAGAGAATCTGATAAAATGGGATGAGAGAAATACAAGAGGACATGGAAAGAAAATAAAAAAAGACAGCTATAGAAGAGACCTGAAAAAGAACAGCTTTCCTCACAGAGTAATAGACAGTTGGAACAAGTTAGATGAGAAAGTGGTGTGTGCAAAAACAATACATGAATTTAAAAATAGTTTAGATAAAACGAGATATGAAAACGGGACACCACGAGCATAGCTCCCCTTCCCGTAGAATACAACTAGGTAAATACACAATCACACACACACACGCATACAACTAGGTAAATACAACTAGGTAAATACACAGTGACTCAGTCATCTGTCGTTACTAAGTATCTAACATTCCACCATTCACAGTTTGCAGTTTAT
>NC_134779.1:72054905-72057405 GCF_046742065.1 Oratosquilla oratoria
CACAATGTTACGTTTTTTCTGCACTGAGGGGTGATTTTCCGGCGATCACCCCTCTTCTTCTACTTTTAGCCGGAGATGTAGAGAGCAATCCTGGGTCCACCACAAAATACACATGCCCAACATGCTATAAACCCATTACTTCGAGCAGACAGACAAAGGGCTCAGTTCAGTGCAATATGTGCAAAAACTGGGCCCACCTCACTTGTACAACACTTGCTGACACAAACCAATACACAAACACTTGGACATGTTCTACCTGCCCTCCAGTAACCCCACTCCCACCTCCCCAACCACAGCCAACACCCTTACCCACTCCCAATTTCCCTTTGCCCTTACCCCCGATTAGTACTCCCCTTCCTTTGTCCCCGATCTCTCCTTTCCCCCCCTCTGACCCAGATCCTACACCTTCCCCACTACCACCCCAACCTCAACCCCAAACGGCAACATACAACACATACAAAACACACAACATCAACATATTACAACACAACATTGATGGTATTAACACTAAAAAACATGAACTTGAACACTTTCTTAAACAACACGACATACACATTGCGATTTTACAAGAAACAAAACTAAGACACTCACACAAAACACCATCATTTCATAATTACACCACCATCAGACAAGACCAGACTGACGGCAATGGCGGTGGACTCATCACCCTGATCCACCACTCCATCTGTTTTGTGGACACAAGTGCCACAACCAAAATTCTCCTCCCTACCACAGATAACACAACAGAAACCCAATCCATTCGTATCCGCACAGGCAACAATTCAACACTGACAATAGTTAACATGTACATTCCCCCCCAATCATCCCCCACAGTTCCAAACACCTTCAGACCTCAACTTAGCCAACTAACCTCAATCCCCAACCTGATCATGGGTGGTGACTTCAACGCCAAGTCGTCTGCCTGGTATGTCGACAACCCTGACACAGACAGAGGGCTTGATATACAGACTCAATTCGACTCATTGACTATCATGAACAACACGCATAATCATACACATATCCCATACCAAGCCCTCTACACTCCTTCCTCTCCTGATATCACCTTTTGCTCCCCCTGCCTAACCCCAACAACATCATGGAGAGTGGTCGGAGTCTTTGGCTCTGACCACCTTCCAATCATCATCACCACCAAAACAAGATGCACCCCAGTTGGCCACAAACACACTTACACCAATTACAAGAGAGCTAACTGGGAAGCCTTTACTGAAGAGACAGAACAACATTTTGAAACACTTAACAGTACACCAATCACAAACATAAACAATGCTGTGCACGCTTTTAATACAATCATACAAAACGCAGACAAGAGATACATCCCTAGAGGCAACAGAAAACCACACAACCCCAACTTCACACCAGAAATCCAAGGCCTCATCAGACAAGTTGACACACTTAAACATGATACCCCCACACCTATCCCTCAAAACATAGCAGACCAAATACAAACACTAAACACTGTGATTGCCAATAAAATACATGAACAAAAAACACAAAATTGGCAAAACTTTATCAATACACTTGATCACAAAACAAACACCAGCAAATTGTACAAAACACTCAACAGCATCACACTATCCAACACTAACACTACACACTCTCACGCAGCAATAATCACAACAACAGATAATCTACCCTCAAACAGACAACAAGCAAACGCACTCATACGTCATTTTGCACAGACGAGCCATCTTACATCTCACCCTGACGACCGACGCACCATTCGACGTAAGAAAGACTTCCCCACAGACTCAGACTATACACCCTTCATAGACAGTCAGACAAAACTCATAATGCATAATCTCAAGCACTCATCTGCCTATGGCCCTGATAACATAAGCAACATCCACCTAAAACACATTGGACCACAAGGTATACACGCACTCACAAACATTGCAAACTACAGCTATTCACACAACACTATACCTGACATCTGGAAGCATGGTAAAATAATCACCATTCCAAAACCGAACAAAGACCCAACTATCCCAACATCGCACCGCTCAATCATACTTCTCTGCACCCCCTCTAAATTCATTGAATGCCTAATACTTAAACTTGTCACACCATACATTCCCCTTGCTGACTCACAACACGGTTTTAGGCCACTACACTCCACAAACACTCTTCTGACAAACCTCACACAAAGAATTTTAGATGGCATCAATTCAGATAGGCCCCACCACAGAACATTTCTTATAACATTGGACATTAGTAAAGCTTTTGATGCTATCCCCCGCCACAACCTAACAAATAAAATATATAACACAGACATGCACAATCACACCAAAAGATGGCTGGCCAATTATCTGGCAGGCAGGAATGCTCATGTGTCATATAATGGCCAATCATCGCACATCAGAAACATTAAGAACGGAGTACCACAGGGCTCAGTTCTATCCCCCACATTATTTAATCTATACATGCATGACTTACCCACACCAGACACCTCAGAAATACAAATCTCTTCCTACGCAGACGA
>NC_134779.1:72064905-72069905 GCF_046742065.1 Oratosquilla oratoria
GTAGAGTACCGGAGGACTGGAGTAGTGCCTGTATAGTTCCTCTTTACAAGGGGAAAGGGGACAAGTGTGAATGTAGTAATTTCAGAGGGATTAGCCTGTTGAGTGTAGTAGGGAAGGCTTATGGGAGGATCTTAATTGAGAGGATTAGGAGAGGAACAGAAGGAGTAATTGGTGAGGAACAGTGTGGATTTAGGACGGGTAGAGGTTGTGTAGATCAGATCTTTGTGGTAAGACAGATATGTGAGAAAGCTATAGGAAAGGGGAAGGATATTTTTGGGGCTTTTATGGATATGGAAAAGGCTTATGATAGGGTAGACAGAAAGGCACTGTGGGAGGTTATGCAGATTTATGGGATAGGAGGAAAGCTTTTGGGAGCTGTCAAGAGTTTTTATGAGAGTAGTAAAGTATGTGTTAGGATTAGAAATGGAGAGAGTGAGTGGTTTGAAGTAAAGGTGGGACTTCGTCAAGGATGCGTTATGTCGCCCTGGCTGTTCAACTTATACATGGATGGGGTGGTGTGAGAGGTGAATGCTAGGGTAGTGAGTCAGGGATTGGAGATGGTTAAAGAAAATGGAGAAAAGTGGGAGGTGAGCCAGCTGTTGTTTGCGGACGACACTGCGCTTGTGGCAGGGTCAGAGGAGGGATTGAGGAAGCTGGTGGCAGAGTTTGGGAGAGTATGTGATAGAAGAAAGCTAAAGATAAATGTGGGTAAAAGTAAGGTGATGAGATGTACAAGGGGTGAAAGTGGCAGTAGACTGGAAGTGAACATTAAGGGAGAGCGACTGGAGGAAGTGGATAGTTTTAGATACTTGTGAAGGTGGAGGTAGAATGTAGATTGAGAGAAGCGAGTAAATGCCTTGGTGGTTTAAAGAGTGTAATGAGGAATAGACATTTGGGAATGGATGCGAAGAGGAGACTGTATGAAGGAGTGATTGTGCCAACAGCACTGTATGTGGCAGAAACGTGGAACATAAGAGAAGAAGAGAGAAGGAGTTTGAATGTGTTTGAGATGAGGTGTCTGAGAAGTATGGTGGGGGTTACTAGGCTGGATAGAGTGAGAAATGAGGAGGTGAGGAGGAGAACAGGGGTGAAAAAGGAGCTGGGAGATAGGGTTGATGAAAGAATATTGGGATGGTTTGGACATATGGAAAGAATGAGTGAAGAAAGACTAGTAAAAGAGGTATGGAAGGCAGATGTGGAGGGAGTGAACATGAGGGGACGTCCTAGAATGAGGTGGATGGATGGGGTGAAGGGGGCTTTGGGGAAGAGGGGAATGTCTGTTGAGGAAGGAAGGGAGAGGACGGAAGACAGAGGTGAGTGGAGAATGGTTGTATATGGATGATGTTGTGACTGCATGAGGAGGAATGGGCGGGGGGGGGGGTAGTATGTGTGAGTAAATTTTGACGCAGCCCGAAGGGATTTCTCCCCGTCCTCGCCTTATATGCAAAGGGGGATGGAGAGGGGGGGTCGCCGATTAAATGAAGCGGCCTTGCTGTGGATGTACTGTGTCTTGCGACACTGCTTCTGACCCAGGGCGGTGGGCAGGGTGCAGGGATGACCCGTCATCCAGGAGGTGCTCAGATGAGAGGAAGGGTGGGAGGGATGTGGAGTGTATTTAGGGATGAAATGGGTGGGAGTGTTTTTATGCCTTTCCCTTTTTGGCTACCTCCCTTGGAAGGGGGAAAAAGCCTTGGTATATGGTATATGGATGGATGGATACATATATATACATATATATATACATACACATATATATATGTATATATATATATATATATACATATATACATATATATATACATATACATATATATATATATAAATGTATATATATACATATATATATACATATATATACATATACATATATATATACATATATATATATACATATGCATATATATATACATATATATATACATATACATATATATATACATATATATATACATGTATATATATACATATACATATTATATATATACATATATATATATACATATATATATATGTATATATATATACATATATATATACATACATATACATATATATATATATATATATATATATATATACATATATACAGTACATATATATACATATATATATATATATATGCATATATATATATACATATATATATACATATATACATATATATATACATATATACATATATACATATATATATACATATATATATATGACACACAGGAACCCACAGTCAACAAAATTCTTGCTTTAGTTTGCCTGTGTGTTTCTTAAAATGTTTTCTCCTTTTAAGACCAGTTCTTTCGCCAAAAATTCGGTTGCAGTATGGGTTCCAATTTGTCTCCTGTTTTGGCCAATTTGTACATGGAGTATTTTGAGTGTACCCTTTTGCCCAGCATCAAACCGCTCTAAATGATTTGGCTCAGGTACATAGATGATATCTTTTTGGCGTGGGATGACAGTTGGGGCCCATTTGAAGTGTTCCATGATAAATTGAACCAATTGACCCCAAATCTTAAATTTAAAGTTGAATGGGAAGGACACCAAATCCCTTTCTTGGATATTTTGTTAAGAAGAACTGATTATAATTTATTCTTTACAGTACACCGTAAGCCCACCCATTCAGGCAGTTATCTCCACTTTTTTAGCAATCATGCTGACAATGTTAAGAAAAGTGTTGCCTCTGGCCTTTTTTTTAGGGCTTTCAGGATTTGCAGTCCTCAATTTCTGGACCATGAGATTGAGGTGATCAAATGTCAACTTGAGAAGTTGGCTTATCCACCTTGGTTTCTGGACCAAGCCCTCAGTAAGGCTAGGGCCAACCATTTTAAAACTTCTGTCCCCTCAAGTTTTCACCGCTCCTTTAAGGACATTTTAAAAATTCCATTCAATAATACCATCAGTTCTTCTACTAAATTGTTTCCTCATGAACGTCTCACTATTGCCTATCACTATCCCAACACCGTGCGTAAGCAAATTGTGAACGTTCAACAAAAACCGAAGGAAGATGAGTCACCTGGTGTTTATTGTTTGCCCTACAAAGATTGTGATTTGGTTTACTTGGGTCAAACCGGGAGAGACTTGAACACTAGATTGGCAGAACATAAAAGGTCAATTAGGTATGGGCAAGAAAATTCGGCTGTATTTCTTCATGTCAAAAATAAGAATCATTCTTGCGACTGGGGTAAGTGTTCAAGTCCCACTGCGGTTTCAGGAGGAAAATAGTTGAATCAGCATTAATTGAGGATTGCCCTAATATTAATATTTCTAAAGGGCAGTGGACACCTGACATAATCTCACGCACAGCAGTAAGCAAGCTGGTGCGGACGTTACATCCCCCCCTCTCCTCACCCCCTTCCTCCTCCGCCACCCCAGTTTGCCCCGCGCCTGACTGAGGTCAACTGTCCACATCTCTTCTTACTGTAGTTTATAAGTCCCCTCTGTTCTCTATCTTATGTACTTTCCTGAAGAGGGCTACAGTTGATAGCCGAAATATAGGATTCTTCTTTATTCGAAGTTTATTCTTTCTCCGACTGTGGGTTCCTGTGTCATTTACAAATGTGCTACTACATTTCTGTTTAGAAATATATATATATATATATATATATATATATATATATATATAGATATATATATATACATATATATATATATACATATACATATACATATATATATATATATATATATACATATATATATATATATATATACATATATATATAAATATACATATATATATAATATATATACATATACATATATATATACAATCTTTACATACTGTTACACTTTTAATAGAACTTATCGGCATTCTCCAGCGCTTTTCCGTTCATCATGGATGATTTCGTTCATAAATTGAATGAAGTTGATAGGAAGTCCTTCCTTAAACTAAAGAAAATACAACTTAAGATAGTTAAATCTATTAGCACGGTTGATTTTAACCAAAATATATATATATTATATATATATATATATATATATATATATATATATATATATATATATATATATATATATATATATATATAAATACATGGAATCATCTAGGAGGATGTCATGACATTTCTGAAAGTAAGTTTCCCTGTTGAGGATCACATAGCAGGAAGCTTTGTCTGCTCTTCTGATGACAATCCTCTCGTTGTTGCGCAGTTGTTCTGCGGCTTCCTTCAAGCATGGGGGAAGTTGGCTCTGGTGGTGGTGGCGGCGTTTCGTACTTTCTGCCTGTAGTTGTTCCTGTAGATCTGGATTAACTGAAATAACACCTGTTTTTTGTAACTTACAAATGTTGTCAAAGAGAGTTGCTATTTCTACCTTCTTGTTAACCTGCTTAAATTTAGGCATAAGGGAACAATTAATTCCAAGGTTTAAGAATTCACATTGGGCTTCTGACAGGGGTTCATCGGAAAGATTGATGAAGCTATCTGTTGGTTTAGGTAGGGCTAAGTGACCTCCATAAAGTTTGAATAACTTTTTAGAGATGCGTGTTCTGCCTACCTGGTAGTGATTGGCTACCTTCAAGTTCAGAGCCTCTAAAGTCTTCTGTTTCAAATCCTGTCAGAAGCCCAATGTGAATTCTTAAACCTTGGAATTAATTGTTAATTGTAATTGGGCTTCTGACAGGATTTGAAACAGAATACTTTAGAGGCTCTGAACTTGAAGGTAGCCAATCACTACAAGGTAGGCAGAACACGCATCTCTAAAAAGTTATTCAAACTTTATGGAGGTCACTTAGCCCTACCTAAACCAAACCTTCATTATACTACAGGTACATAGACGACATCTTTGTGTGCGCACAGTCAGAAGCCCTTCTCCAGGGATTGAGACTGCGCCTCCAGGAGGAATCTGGTCTTAGCTTCACGACTGAAATGAAAAAGGATGGCAAACTCCCTTTCCTCGATATTTTAGTGGACTCTTCTTCCGGGGAATTTACAACGAAGGTGTACAGGAAACCTACGAACTCTGAGAAGTGTTTGAACTACAAAAGTGAGTGCCCGACTAGCTAT
>NC_134779.1:72074905-72077405 GCF_046742065.1 Oratosquilla oratoria
ATCAGTCTTGTCGCCAATTTCTTGCTCGTTTCCCCAACATAATGTGTCTCGCAGTCCTTGCACCTAATATCGTAAACCACCCCTATTCGGTCTGTTTGGCTCACAGTGTCCTTAATTTTGGTCAGGGCCCTATGTAGAGTGTTCCTCGGTTTGTGTGCTATTTCAACACCATGTTTCCTTAGCAGTCTGGCCGCTACCTCAGAAGCCCCTTTCAAGTAAGGGACCGTGACCCGCGTCGCGTCCGGTCGTCTGTCGTCCATCCTTCCCCTCTGTTGTCGTGCCGTCCACCTTTTTACCACCGAATTCGGGTAGCCGTTGTCCCTAAATACCTTCTTCAGGTGACTCCTCTCCTTCTTCTTCCTATCTTCCGTGGAACACACCTTTTCCACCCTAGACCACAGAGTCTTAATCACACTTCTTTTGTGGGTGGCCGGATGACAGCTGCCATAGTCCAGAAGTCGGTCTGTATGGGTGTCCTTTCTATAAACCCCCGTCATCAGTGTGGACCCGCTTCTATGAATGTTTTCAAGGAAGTATTGCACCTGTTATTTTATAGTTTTATTTATATTTGTTTCTCATTTGTGTTTTTGATTTGGTTTAACTGCGTCGGATTGTAACGGTTACTGTGGAGACCTGTCCCAGTGTACCAAATTCCCCATATTTATGTACATTTCCATTGCTACCACTGTATTACCCTGAAGACGAACCCCGGACAGGGTTCGAAACGTCGGAATAAATTGACGAACGTCGAGTCCAGCGTATGCTTTCTCCCATAATAAGGGTTCCTGCACTCCAGCTATTTACGAATATATATACATATATACATATATATACATATATACATATATATACATATATACATATATATACATATATACATATATAAACATATATACATATATAAACATATATTCATACATATATACATATATATATCTATATATATATATCTATCTATATATATATATACATATATATAATATATATATATATATATAATAAATACACTATATATATATTTACATATATATATTACTATATATATATATATGATCTATATTAAACGTATATATATATATATCTATCTTCTATATATATACATATATATCCCATATATAATTATTATATGTATATATATATAAATATATATATATATATATATATATATATATATATATATATATATATATATATACATACATACATACATATACCAAGGCTCTTTCCCCCTTCCAAGGGAGGTAGCCAAAAAGGGAAAGGCATAAAAACACTCCCACCCATTTCATCCCTAAATACACTCCACACCCCTCCCACCCTCCATCTCATCTGAGCACCTCCTGGATGACGGGTCATCCCTGCACCCTGCCCACCGCCCTGGGTCAGAAGCAGTGTCGCAAGACACAGCACATCCACAGCAAGGCCGCTTCATTTAATCGGTGACCCCCCCTCTCTGTCCCCCCTTGCATATAAGGAGAGGACGGGGAGAAATCCCTTCGGGCTGCGTCAAAATTTACTCACACATACTACCCCACCCCCAAGCCCATTCCTCCTCATGCAATCACAACATCATCCATATACAACCATTCTCCACTCACCTCTCTCTTCCGTCCTCTCCCTTCCTTCCTCAACAGACATTCCCCTCTTCCCCAAAGCCCCCTTCACCCCATCCATCCACCTCATTCTAGGACGTCCCCTCATGTTCACTCCCTCCACATCTGCCTTCCATAGCTCTTTAACTAGTCTTTCTTCACTCATTCTTTCCATGTGTCCAAACCATCCTAATATTCTTTCATCAACCCTATCCCCCAAATCCTTTTTCACCCCTGTTCTCCTCCTCACCTCCTCATTTCTCACCCTATCCAGCCTAGTAACCCCCACCATACTTCTCAGACACCTCATCTCAAACACATTCAAACTCCTTCTCTCTTCTTCTCTTATGTTCCACGTTTCTGCCCCATACAGTGCTGTTGGCACAATCACTCCTTCATACAGTCTCCTCTTCGCATCCATTCCCAAATGTCTATTCCTCATTACACTCTTTAATCCACCAAGGCATTTACTCGCTTCTCTCAATCTACATTCTACCTCCACCTTCACTCCACCTTTTCCTGCTACACTTGCACCCAAGTATCTAAAACTATCCACTTCCTCCAGTTGCTCTCCCTTAATGTTCACTTCCAGTCTACTGCCACTTTCACCCCTTGTACATCTCATCACCTTACTTTTACCCACATTTATCTTTAGCTTTCTTCTATCACATACTCTCCCAAACTCTGCCACCAGCTTCCTCAATCCCTCCTCTGACCCTGCCACAAGCGCAGTGTCATTCGCAAACAACAGCTGGCTCACCTGCCACTTTTCTCCATTTTCTTTAACTATCTCCAATCCCTGACTCACTACCCTAGCATTCACCTCTCGCACCACCCCATCCATGTATAAGTTGAACAGCCAGGGCGACATAACGCATCCTTGACGAAGTCCCACCTTTACTTCAAACCAC
>NC_134779.1:72087405-72094905 GCF_046742065.1 Oratosquilla oratoria
GGTGGTGAGCTAAACACAGAGAACAGTTGGAGTTTTATTCACTGACGTTTCGTCCTTACCAGGACATTCTCAAAGTACATACAGTTTCAGAAAATTAACAGCTTATATAATCCATCCTTGCCGTGTTCCCCTCCCTCTATACTCTCATCCGTCCTCTACCCTTTTTCATGTGACTCCGACCATGTCACTTCTCCCTCCGTTCTCAATTGTCCTTTTTACCTCCTTGACAATCAGAGTACCTACAGCTCCTGCCAATTTTATAAACCCTTCCCTATGGTTGATGCAGGGGTGGGAAGTAATGTAGGCTGCCTCCACTATTTTTCTTTTCTTTTTCTCTAGACCTTTGTGGAGCACCTCTATCTTGTTCCAATCTGGAAGATGACCACATTGGTCTAAATGAACTACTAGCGAGTTGGAGGTTCTGTGAGCTCTAACGTCATTTTTGTGCTCATATGTCCGTAGCTCCACTGATCTTCCCGTCTTTCTATAATATCCTAACGGACAACCACCACATGGTATATTGTAAATCGCGCCCTTCTCTATATCCTTTTCTGATTTATTTCTATTCTTGACAACTTCTCCTAATTTTTTACCCGTGGAGAAAGCAATGCTCACACTCGCTTTTGTGAGAATATGTACCAACTCCTCCGCGTACTTCGAGTTGGGGATGGACAAAAACCCCGCCCTGCCTTCTCCGAACCATTCGTCCTTCTTCCTTCTCATTATTACCGTTGCTTTCTTCCTCAGTCTATGCAGTAGTCCTTCCGGGTATCTGAGTTTAGTGAATACTTTGAAAATATATTTGATTTCATCCTCTAAAAATTCTTCGCTACAAATACGGTACGCCCTTAAGAAAAATCCTATAACCACTCCGTTTTTAATTTTGTTGCTATGCACTGGGTAGAAATGAATCACATCGTCTTTATTGGTGCTTTTCCTGTAGACAGAGAATGACATCTTACTACCTCTCCTCCAAATCATCGTATCCAAGAAAGCTAGTCTGTTACCCGTCTCGTGTTCGATAGTAAACTGGATGTTTGGATTGACATGATTCAATCTACTCAACTTGTCATCTAATTGTACCTCTTTCAGAGCGATGACAAGGACGTCGTCCACATACCTCAGCCAAAGCGTGTCTCTACCCATTATCATTATGAAATAATTTGTCTCTAAAACTTCCATAAAAAAATGAAGCTAGAACAGCTCTGAGAGGACTACCCATTGCAAGTCCTCGGTGTTGTCTGTATTCTTTCCCGTTGAACATGAAAGGACCAAACTTCACACATAGAGACACTAATTTCAAGTAATCACTTGTATATATGTATATATATATGTATATATATGTATATATATATGTATATATATGTATATATGTATATATATATGTATATATGTATATATATATGTATATATATATATATATATACATATATCGCTTGTTTGCGAAAACATCGTCAAACTCAAAAAACTGAATTTTTGAGTTATCTATACAGACATATTCATCTTCAAACACGGATTTTTTTTGGTAACAGTGTCATATCTGTAGCTCAAAAACTGACCGCTAGGGAGTGCTAAATGTCCCAACGACATAACCTTACATGTTCCAACTTGTTCCAACAAATATTTTAGACTTAGTAAAGACTATGATTGTTTCAACTTCTATAAACTTTAGAGGCATATTTGATGCTCCAAAAATGTTTCCACCTATGGTGTTTGAGGGCTTTTTTAATATTGAGAGCATTTTGAAACTTTAAAATGCCTCTCCTGAGAAATTCGATATTTTGAGTTATGATGATGTTTTCGCAAATATATATATATATATATATATATATATATATATATATATATACATATATATATATATGTACATATATATATATACATATATACACACACAAACACACACTCCCTAGTGGACAGCAGTAGAAATCCTTAATGAAATTCAGGGGGGAGATAGTGATTCAGGCACAGACTTAGAAGAGACTTACAGAATTGGTCGCTATACTAAGGATAGGAATCGACCTCTAAAGATAAAACTAAGGTCACAAGTGGTAGTAGAAGACATATTTGAAAAAGTAGGTAACTTGGCAAAGAGTGAAAAATACAATAAGATATGGATAAAAAGAGAAATGAGTACTGAGGAATTAGAAAAAGAAAGGGCGCTAAGAGAAGAAGCAAAGGAAAAAAAACTTGAAAAGATCGGAGACAGAATGCAAAGAATTCCAGTGGAGAGTAATAGACTTGAGATTAAGACAATGGCGCTTCAAAACGAACAAAACAAGGGAAGAAGAAACCAGGGAGAAGGAAGAAAATTAAAAGTGGCCTATACCAACATTGACAGACTAATTTCGGGACTGAACGAACTCAATGATTATCTGTTAGAAGCAAAACCAGACATAATGGGAATTGTAGAGACTAAACTAAGAGGTGAAATACCATCCACTGTTATCGGACAAGGTTTATACAACTACTGGATAAAAAACAGGGACAAGAAACAGGGAGGGGGAATCATGTTCTTGGCCAAGAAAGACCTAAAGGTGACAAAAATTGCAGAGGGCAAAGGTAATGCTGAATTGATCATGATAAAAGTCGAAGGCAAGAATATGAAAAGTAGAAAGTTTGTGGTGACTTATGTGCCTCCAAAAACAAGTGCTTGGAAAGAAATTGAACATACAAAAATGCTAGATGACACAAGAAAATCACTCAATGAGATACTAATGGGTAAGGGTAATCTGGTAGTTATGGGGGACTTCAATTGCAAAGAAATTTGTTGGGACAGCATGACAGTGCAAGGAGGAGATGACTCGTGGGGCAATGTACTGCTAGATATGACCATGGAGTACACAATGACCCAATGGGTCCGTGAAAACACAAGGTACAGAAATAATGAAGAGCCATCGAAACTAGATCTAATATTTACAACAGAGCCTGAAATAGTGCATAAAGTCCAGTATGAGACACCAATTGGAAAGAGTGACCATGTACTCATCGAAACTATACTAAAGGAAGAAATAGACATAGAGAGGAACGAAAAGCATAGGAAAGGAAGACTGAGGTACAACAAAACAGACTTTACAAAACTAAAGACATTCTTCCGGAATGCAAACTGGGAAATATTTTACAGGGAAGAAACAGCAGTGGAAGAGAAATGGAATATATTGATGGAAAACTACAATGAAGGGGTAAACAGGCATGTACCAAGACAAAAGCGAGAGAGAGAGTACATTAAATGTTGGTTCAACAAAAGATGCAGTGAGGCAAAAGACAGAAGGGACAAAGCTTGGAAAAAGTGGAGAAAAGACAAAAAACAAAGCAAATGGCAAATTTATGTTAACTATAGAAATGAGTATGTTAATGTGAGAAGAGAGGAGAAAAGGAACCATGAGAAGGATATTATAGACAAATGCAAAGAGCAACCCAAACTATTCTATCAGTATGTGAATGGTAAACTTAAAAACAAACAGGAATTGGTGAAACTATGCCAAGGAAACATAGAATACACAGAAGATTTAGAGATGGCCGAAGTCATGAACAATCACTTTAAATCTGTTTTCACCAGAGAGAAAATACCGAATTGTGACATAGACAAAAACAAGAAATCTCCCCTCATGAATGAGTTTACAGCATCACTAAAGGAAATATCAGAACATTTATCAAGGCTGGATGTCAGAAAATCACATGGCCCGGACGGTATTGCAAATTGGATTCTAAAGGAGTGCAAAGAAGAACTAACAGACAAAATACACATCTTAATAAACAGCTCACTCAAAGAAGGAAAGATACCCGAGGACTGGAAAAACGCTAACATTGTACCAATACACAAAGGAGGAAACAAAGAAGAACCCACCAACTATAGGCCAGTATCACTAACAAGCACCATTGCCAAAATTTGTGAGAAAATAATCAAGAATAGATGGGTAAAACATCTGGAAGACAATGACATATTAAACCCAAGACAATTCGGATTCAGACAAGGAAGATCATGCTCCACAAACTTAATATGCTTTTACTCAAGACTAATAGACATAGTGCAAGAAAGAAATGGATGGGCTGATTGTGCATTCCTAGACTTGCAAAAAGCCTTTGACAAAGTACCACACAGAAAACTACTAAAAAAAACTGGAACACATAGGAGGAATACAGGGAAACCTACTAAAATGGATAGAGGACTTTCTGACTGGTAGAAAGATGAGAGTAGTGCTCAGAGAAAAATATTCAGACTGGAAAGAGGTGATCAGTGGAGTACCGCAAGGATCTGTGCTGGCACCAATAATGTTTGCTATCTATATGAATGACATGGATGAGGACGTGAACTGCTACATGAGCTTCTTTGCCGATGACGCCAAACTGCTAAGGAAAATAGAAACTGATGAGGACTGTGAAGCACTGCAAGAAGACCTAAATAGGGTATGGAACTGGAGTCAGAAATGGGAAGTGGACTTTAATACTAAGAAGTGTAGCATAATGGAGTTCGGAAAAAGCAAAAACAGAATATCAGGAAAATATACAATTGGAACCAAAGAAGTAAAGAAAGTAGGATCCGAAAAAGATTTGGGAGTAATTATCACGAACGACTTGTCCTATGATATACAGATTAACAAAATTGTCGGGGAGACTTACAACTTGCTAACATTAAAACTACACCCATAGACCTTTATTACACACAGATACTCTCTTCTCTTCCTCCACAACCACCAAATACCAGCCTCCGGAAACATATTCATAATCATATCACTCACCGCTCCATTAACACACTGAAAGACAACACACTGCTGCATGCCAGACCCCCTGATATCCACCCTTCTGAATCCTCTCTCCCACGTAAGGACAGAGTCCACTTGGCCAGACTGCGATGCGGTCACCACCCAGCACTTCTAAGCTACCAGAAGAGGCTGGACGACCGTGTTGTGAACAGCTGCCCAGGATGTAACACTTCACCCCATACCATACAACACATAATGGAAGACTGCATTATACACAATCATGCACGCAAACAACACAACATACACTCTATAAAGGATTTGTGGGAAAACCCAGTTTCGGCTGTGGCCTTCCTTGGGGAGACGGGACTGCTCGGACAGACAGTCTAGGGAACGACAACAACAACAACTTGCTAAGATCAATAAAAGTGGCGTTTACATACTTGGACGAAGACATGATGAAAAAAATATTGGTTACATTGATAAGGCCTAGATTAGAGTATGCAGCGACATTGTGGTCCCCCAGTACCAAAAAGAATATAAAGAAAATAGAAAGAATCCAAAGAGCAGCTACAAAAATGGCACCTGCACTTGCAAACCTATCATACGAAGAGAGATTGGCTAAACTGGAGTTACCGACACTGGAGCAAAGAAGAGAGAGAGGTGACCTATTGACCATCTACAGAATCATGAAAGGCACAGAGGTACTCGATAGTGAGAACTTACTTAACTGGGACAAAAGAAACACAAGAGGACATGGAAAGAAAATAAAAAAACATAGCTATAGAAGAGAACTGAAGAAAAACAGTTTTCCTCATAGAGTTTTGGACACTTGGAACAAACTGGACAATGAAATAGTATGCGCAAAAACCATTCATGAGTTTAAAAACAAACTAGACACTGCAAGATACAAAGGCGGGACAACACGAGCATAGCTCCCCTTCCCGCAAAATACAACTAGGTAAATACAACTAGGTAAAGGTAAATACACACACACACACACACACTTTCAACGAACGGACGGCTTGAAGAACGTTCTGAAGAAAAGTGCAGATTGTGGATCCCAACGCAAAGAGAAGTGCCTTTTTGTATTTACAGGGTGGGGGGAAATTGCTTGTGGGGTAGTGGGAAAGTAAGGAAAGAGGAGAAGGGGAGGGATTGCTGGGGAAATGGAAGGTAATGAGGAAGTAGAGGACTTGGCCCAAACAGACCGCCGAAAAGTAAACAAGCGACCGCAAGACCAGCTGGAAGACGACGAAATATCTAATAAGAATGTAAAGATTAGAAGTATAGATAGGAGCAATACAGTAGAAAGTGATGAGAATATTTTGAAGGGATTTAAAGAGGGTGGGGGGGACACAAACCCCCCCCCCCCCGACTGACAAGACTAGAGGAGAAGGTTGATAAGGTGATCGAGGACTTGGAGAGTAGGTTAGGTCATATGAACACCATTTTACAAAGGGTTGAAAGATTGGAAGAACTAGAAAAGGCGAATAAAAACTTAACTGATGAAATAGAAGACCTAAAAAGACAGTTAAGAGAAGTAAAGGTGGAGAATGAGGAATTGAAGAATAGTAAAGACAACAGAGAGACAATAGCTAAAGAAACTAAAAATTGGAAGACAACCCAAGAAGGAAATAAGGTTTCATTCACTGACATAGTCAAACAGCAATTGAAAGAACATACTGAAGACTCAGTTATTAAAGTGATGAGACAAAAGGAGAATATAGTAAGGGATTTAGCAGACAAGAAGAAATGTATAATTATATTAGGAATGGAAGAGAAACACAACACAGATAGAACCACAAGAATCAAAGAGGAAAATGAAAAAGTAAGCCAATTACTAGAATCAGTTCAGGAAGATGAACCAGAAATTATGAAACAAATCGAAGAGAAATTTAGACTCGGAAAGTATAGCACAGACAAGACCAGACCAATTAAGATTAAATTCAGGTCACAAACAACGGCAGAGAATATCTTATCCAAAACAGGGAAACTAGCAACAAGTGAACAATATAAAAAGATATGGATAAAAAGAGAAATGAATAAAGAGGAAAGAGAGGAAGAAAAGCAGAAAAGACTGGAAGCTAAGGCAAAAAACGAGAACAGAACGGAGTCAGAGAAAGAGAGATTCTATTGGAGAGTAGTGAATATGAAACTAAGGAAGTTCGACATGCAAAAGAAAAACATAAGGGAAACAGAGAACACAATGGAAGTGGCAGAAAACTAAGAGTGTCTTACACAAATATAGATGGATTAATAACAGGATTGAATGAGCTGAATGATTATTTGAAGGAAAAAGAACCG
Organism: Oratosquilla oratoria; assembly: GCF_046742065.1. Lineage (NCBI taxonomy): Eukaryota > Metazoa > Arthropoda > Malacostraca > Stomatopoda > Squillidae > Oratosquilla > Oratosquilla oratoria. Next base: position 72,094,413 of record NC_134779.1, read on the forward strand.
GACATAATGGGAATTGTAGAAACAAAATTAAAAGGCCCACTACCACCCAACAGTGTAGGACATGATGCATACAATTATTGGATTAGAAACAGAGAGAAAAAGCAAGGGGGTGGAGCTATGTTCCTGACTAAGAAGGATATAAACGTGAAAGGAGTCATATATGGAAAGAATACAGTAGAGATGATTATGATAGAAGTGGAAGACAGAGATAAGAAGAGCAGAAAATTTGTGATAAATTATGTGCCTCCAAAAACAGCCTCATGGGAGGAGAGTGAACATAAAAGTATGTTAGAGGACACAAAGATAACATTAAATAAAATAATGGAAGATGGAGGAAGAATAGTTATGATGGGCGACTTTAATTGCAAAGAAATCTGCTGGGAAGAAATGACAGTAAAGGGTGGAGACGACTCATGGGGAAACGCTCTACTTGAGATGATTACTGACCACACAATGACACAATGGATACAGGAGAACACTAGGTATAGAAATG
>NC_134779.1:72099905-72317405 GCF_046742065.1 Oratosquilla oratoria
CATGATATCATTTCCTTCATTCTTGACGGGGGACTGTGACTACACAAATCCATCAGAATGAAATGACTCACTGCACCCTTGGACAGCGATGGTATATACAGTCAGCTGTGGAAGGATAAAACTACTAAAGCAACTACTCATCCTCTGGGCCCCCTACCATGGGCCATTGCCAATGACGATGGATCTCTTCGCAAGACAAATAAGGCAGCTTTAGCCGGACACCTGCAGAAGAGTGTCTCCCCTACATAGGTGATCCCTGAACCATCAACAACTAACATTGACAGGATGAGTCTGGTGTAGAAGCTGAAAGGGAATGACAAAACCTTCGCCAATCTTGCAGAATCGGCACTAACCACTGTTCTCCATGAAGGAGCCATGACCTAGCACATAGATGTTGTCTTTGATATGTACAAGGAGACATCATTCAAAGATGCAGAAAGAGTGAAAACAGGAGCAGACATGACAAGCATCCAGTTCAGGTACATTGCACCAGGCCACAACATCCAACAGTGGAGGAATATCCTATGCAGCTCTGCTAACAAGGCCAGCCTATTTAAGTTCTTGCTAGACAAGTGGAAAGGTCCCAAGCACAGAGAGAAACTTCACAAGGTACTGTATGTCACGTGTGAGAACGACTGCTTGCGGATCGACAAAGACCACTGGGATGAGTTTCAGATCATCACTGCTGAGGACACAGATGTTATGCTGCTATGTGTAGGTTTCATCAAAGACATACCATGCCTTGTGTACCAGAAGTGCAGAACCCAGAATAGGACAAGATTCCTAGACATCAACAAGCTGGGACAATCACAGGGGAAAGAGTATGTGTTATTCTCTGGTTGGTATACATACTTTCACTGGCTGCGATACCGTCAGTGCATTTGCGGGCCAAGGTAAAATGGGCAGCTTCAAGCTACTGAAGTCTGACAAGATCTTCCAAGAGGCCTTCAGTGATTGATTGATTTATGGAATTTTTGGCTCGAAGGCCAAGCGCCGGAGCCGGTAGGCCATTCAGCGCATATTTATCTTTTAGATTAAAAAAATAAAAATAAAATTCAAGTAAAACAGTTAAAACAATAAACATTCACGAACACACTTCAACAACACTCACAAGCATTCACACACAATTTTAAATTTCAAAAAATAAATTTATGTCTTTTAAAAACTTTAGAACATTCTTCACACAAGCTTCCTCCCCTAAAATTTCTTTTAAAGATAAATCTGTTAAAAAATTTGCCCTGCGCTCATTAGAGAATGCAGGGCACTGAATTAAAATGTGTCTTATTGTCAAAACTACTTGGCAAGTGGGACATTGGGGGGCCAGCCTTTCTGCCCCACTTGCCATTAAAAATTTATGTGTAATGTAGGAATGGCCAATTCTCAGTCTTGTCAAGACAATGCTTGACCTTCTGTCCAAAGGAGGACACTTCCAAGGGTTCACCAAGGGGTGAATCTCTTTTAGTTTAGAACTGCCGTCCAGCCTTGTCCATTCTTCCTGCCACTTCCCCATTGTGTAACAATGAATCACTCCTTTGAAGTCCGTATGTGGGACTTTTTGGTCTGTTATTTGGTTGAGCCTAGTGGCGGCTTTGGCTGCAGCATCGGCCTGTTCATTTCCAGAGACACCCACATAGGACAGCACCCAGCAGAAGTTTACTTTTATCTTCTTTCTGTTGTTTATGAGAATCAGCCATTCCTGTATTTCTTGCATTAAAAAATGCTGAGGCAACAAATTATTTATAGAGAATAGAACGCTCATGGAATCCGTAAAAATAACGTTCCTACCACACAGAACAGAATTAAAAATAAACTTCAGGGCGTTGCTGGCTGCCAGCAGTTCAGCAGTAAAAACAGAGCTAAAATCAGGCAACTTTCTCTTTAAAACTGTGCTATCAGATACAACAGCACAACCAACACCATCTTGGGATTTTGATCCATCTGTATAAATAAAAATTGCATCAGTATGTACTGATAAATGTTCTAAAAATTCACTTTTTAGCTCTACAGCAGTTCTATTTTTCTTGTTTTTAAGAGGACACATTACAGTGGGGCATCGGTTCCAAGGAGGGAATTTGGGAGGCGTGATCTCAGCAATTGTGTTAGGAACAAGTCCTACCTTCTTTGTCCCAACTTCACATCTCACTTCTAAAGGTTTCAGCAGAGTACTTTTCCTTGGAGCTCTGTCTACCGGCTGCTTTACAAATTTGAAGTTTGGATTCTGTTTGGACGTCAAGACACGAGATATATATCTAAGGCTTAATTCCTCCCTGCAAATATACAGGGGAGGAATTCCTGCGTCCACATACAAGCTATCCACTGGAGATGTTCTATAGGCTCCCGAACAGATCCGTAAAGCCATATTGTGGACTATATCAAGCTTCTTCAGTGAACTTTTACATGCCGATCCATAAATTTGACATCCGTAATCCATTTTGCTAAGGCACAATGTTTGGTAAAGCCTTATTAAAGTTACACGATCTGCTCACCAGTTGAAACGAGACACTACCTTTAGTATATCAAGTCGTTGTTTAACAGTGTATACAACCTCGTTTATGTGATTTGTGCATGTCAACCTTTTATCCAAAACCAGACCCAAGTATTTTACTTCATCTTCATACGGTAATATGACACCCTCTAAGAATAGTGTTGGTATTTCTTCCTTGCGTCTTAGTCTGGAAAACCTTATGGCTTTGGTTTTTTCAGCAGAGAATCTGAAGCCCCTGCAATTAGCCCATGCTGTTGCTAAGTTAATAACCTCTTCAATCTTTTGGCCTATTTCTAATGTTGTCGATTTGCTGCACACAATAGCGAAGTCATCAGCATAAGCCAATCCATGAACTCCTGTGGGAACTTGTTCTAATAAACTATTAATGGCTATGCTGAAGAGTGTAGGACTCAGAACACTTCCTTGGGGAATCCCTTCCTCTTGAAGATATGCACAAGAGAAAGAAGAGCCCACTCGGACTTTTAGATAACGGTCAGACAAGAAGTCCTTTAAACACTTGAACATATTACCCCCGATACCCCACTCTGCAACTTGCTTCAGAATGCCTCCCCGTCAGGTAGTATCGTAGGCATTTTTCAAGTCAAAAAACACACAGTTCTGAATTGCGAAGGCATTCTGAATCTCACGAGTGATAAAAAGTAAGGGGTCCAGAGTGCACTTATTTCTTCTAAATCCAAACTGTCTGTTAGATAGGAGATTCTTAGATTCCAAAAACCAAACTAAACGCGTATTAACCATTTTCATAGAGCAATAGGTCTGTAACTTTGTGGGTCATGAGAGTCTTTTCCTGCCTTTAAGATTCCTATGATGATTGAAGTCTTCCAAGATTTAGGAGAAGATCCAGAAGACCAAAATTTGTTCAGCACATTTAAAAGGAGTTTCTTTGACGATATGGATAAGTGACCAACCATGGAATAAAGAATGTCATCCTCTCCAGGAGAGGTTGGGGAGGATAGAGATAAAGCATGATCCATTTCTTCCAAGGTGAAAAGAAGATTATATGCCTCCAAGTTCGTATTGGTAGGAGGAATAATCGTGGTCTTGGCTCTAATTCTTCTGAAATTATCTGCATAATGTAGTGGGCTTGAAATATCAGCATAATGTCTTCCAAAAGCCTCTGCTACTTCTCTTGTATCTGATATAAAACAGTCATTTATCTTCAGAATGGGTAAGGGAGATGGAGTAAACTTTCCTTGTAATTTTCTAATCTTATTCCATACTAAGGTAGGGGAAGAGTCATATTTCAATTCGCTAATATATTAAATGAAGGATTCCCTCCTTGCTTTCTTGAAGATTTTCTTCTGCTTTGCTCGAGCTCTTCTGTACTTTATCTTATTGACTAAACAAGGGTATCTCCGATATCTCTTATAGCAGGTTCTTGTAATCTTCCTGCTTAAAGCACATTCATTGCTCCACCAGGGGACTACTGGGCGTTGAGGTTTACCAGCTGTCCTAGGAATGGAAGAGAAAGCACCAGAGAGTATCATGTCTACCAGGTAGTCATATGCATCACAGTTACTACCAAAATCACTGGTCTTATAATTAATCTCTGTGTATCTCCTAAATAATTCCCAATTAGCCTCTCCTGTCTTCCATTTAGGTAAGCAAGAGGAGGGAGTGTTCTTTAAATATTTGATATGGATAGGCCAGTGGTCGCTACCATGTAGATCTTCATCTATTGACCAACTGTAGTCTAATCTTAAGGATGATGAACAAATAGTTAGGTCTATAGCAGAACTTGAGTTGTGAAAGACATCAAACCTAGTTTTGGAACAGTCATTCATCAAAATGACATCGTTACCATCAATAAATTCTTCAATTATATTGCCCCATGGGTCACACCTTGATTCACCCCATAGAGGATGTTTGGTGTTAAAGTCACCCATTAAAATAAAAGGCTCAGAGAGCTGGTCAACCAAAGATTGTAGGTCATTCAACTCAAACTGACGGGGGTGCTTATATATGTCTACGAGTCGATCTTCCAGTTTAGGTTCCAAATATAAAGAACATAAAGTAATCCATTTAGTGGTAAAGATTTGTACTGCACAAGCCTGCAACGCCGAATGTAGGTGGACACTTCTGTGGTTTACACATTTCTTAACAATGATACCAGTACCTCCATGGGCACGGCCCCCAATCATAGGAGGAGATCTGTAAAATTTATAATTAAGTTCAACATTAGGGGATAAATTGCCAAGCATAGTTTCTTGCAGACAAAAAACAGACACATCATGTTCTTTAAAAAGAATCCCAACCTGCTCTCAATGAGAATTAAAACCTTGAATATTCCATTGAATTATGGACATTATACTGTTTTCTTTTTCTTTTTGGGTCTACTGGTCTGGTAAGAGAAGTCTGGGAGAGAGGGTTTACAAGGTGGGTTCTTTTCTAATTTCTTTGCTTTCGCGGGTGGCATCCTCCTCTCTGACGATGGTCCGACCGACGATGTAGAGTCCAGGTTATTAGTTTCTTTCTTAGATTGTTTATCACGATTTGGGGAAGAGGATGGAGATGAGGGTGGACTGTGGAGTCTTTTACTGCGCACAGCTTCAGACTCCATAGCTTCGCTTCTGTGTGCCTCGACTGAGTGAGGCACAACAGTCTGTGATCCCTTTATTGGGGAACACCCTGAGTTTTGAAGTTTGATTGATTGAGAGGAGGCTTTATTAGAGGAACCCTGTGGGGTCCCGGCAATGAGAACTTTAGGTGCCCCTCTAGATGGGGCAGGAGGCATTCCCTCAACTGGGGATGGGAGAACCTCCGCAGGGGAGGGTTGACGAGTACTACAATTTCCAACTTGTGGAGAAGAACGATTTGGTCTAGTAGTGACTCTTTCACATTGAGGCTTGGGTTCAGCATTTCTTTGATCCTCATTGCTTCTGTGTACCTCTACCGAGTGAGGCACACTAGTCAGCAATCCCTCTACTGGGGAGTCCCCCAAGTCTGGAAGAGAGATTGCCTGAGAGGAGGCTGCATTACAAGAAGACTGTGAGGTTTCTACAATAGAAATCTTAGGTGCCCCTCCAGATAGGGCAGGGAACACCCCTTCAACAAGGGGTGAGGAAACCTCCACACAGGAGGCTTCAGGAGTACTAGAAATTTCTACTTGAGAAGAAGAAAGACCATTAGGTTTCATAGCAACACTTTTACACTGAGGCTTGGGTTCAATGTTAACAGAACCATTCATATTGGCATTTTTATTTCTATTGGCTTCTACAGTTGGCTGATCCACTTTACTATTTGTTTAACAACATCACTGTATCTTTTGGAATTACTTAATAGTCTTTTAGCATGTCCTACACTTATATGTTCTGCATGAGCTTTTAGTAGTATTTCCTGTTCCTTCTTACAAATTACACAGTTCTTATTTCTGGCATCATGCTCTTCTTTACAATTTATACAAACTGTTGGGTGGGAACAATCCCCATGTTCAGGCTGAGCACATATCAAACACATTTTGTCCCTTGCACATCTGCGGGAAGGATGGCCAAAACCATAGCAGTTGAAGCACTGAAGGGGACGGGGTTTAAACTGCTTCACATAAACAATTTCTTTTTCTATCTCTACATAATGAGGTAGATCTTCACCACAAAAACTTGGGATAATCATAGAAGAACGAGGGATTTTAGCAACCTTCCAAACATTAGTCGGGCACATTTCTAAAATCTCTTCTTCATCAAAGTCATACAGATCTCTATTAAAAATAACCCCTTTGGCATAACTAAAGGTGTAGTGGGGTTTAACTTACTTAATGTCTGATTTCTGTTTCAAGTTAAGCACCATGGCAGCTTGTTCATAAGATTTTACATGAATTAAGAAGGAATTTCTTCCAAATCATGATACCTGCAAGTTATTCAAATTACCACAGCCAAGGTGACTCTTCAAGAATCTTCTAAACTCGAACAAGTTAGCACATTCTTTTGCAAGAGTGATAATGAGCCACTTAGCTGGGTTGGGAGGTCTCTGCACACTTTCCTTCCTTTCCTCTACCGGCTTTTCTGGATAAAAGATATCAAAGTTAGGTGGCACTCTACCAACAAGTTGGGCTGAAGATTCATTCTCATTACAATTATTATAATCCAAGCAGGCAGCAGCTGCATCCTGATTAGAAAGAAATGAGATCCACACTAGCCAAGCTTTAAAGTTGTCAGTTAGTTTAACTCTGATCTCTTTAATTTGTCCAAATTTACAGAACTTTTCATATAAGTCTGTATAACTCTTATCAAGAGAGACATATTGTAAATGTAAGATTCTATGACTATTAGGGGCAGTATTTGATTGAATGATTTTACCGAAGTCCTTTTTCAAGCCAAAGTCGTCAACTGGGGGTTTTATTTTCGTTGACTCAATATTGCCAACATTAGGATTGGCAATATTAGGAGAGGGATCGGGGGATTTAGGAGGAGGATCAGGTAGTGGTGGAGGTTTAGAACATTCTGTTTCAACAGCCGCCATCTTCGTGTATATTTGTAAAGCCACACCATATATTAAGAAAGAAAAAACAGTGCAATAAAAGAAAAGTCTCTGCAGAGTAAGGGAGATTCCAGAAACAACTATTTACACATGCAGGGCCTCGGAGGTGAGTTTGAGACTTTGTCAACCCGGGGTTTGTCCTCTATTGTTTTGTCCCATTTAGGATGGGTCTGGCGTAGTCACTCTGCATGTGTACTGGATAGGGAGAAAGGAAGTCAGCAGCCTAGTACCTACCTCACAAACATGCATTCCCCAGTCGTTGGGCTTTCGGCCCTCGCAGGGAGTAGTGACCTCGCGGTATACATTCCCACTTGACTGGGTTCAGACATGTAGCTTGGAAGGCACCAAGATATCAGAACCTTCCTTAACAAGTATTAGAGAAAGATGATGAAAAAGGAGAGTAGGGTAGCAAATATGAAGGATAGGGATAGGGGAATTCACATAGGAAAAGGGTGAGGGACCCCCTATCTATTCACTACCCTAAAAACCTCATCCTAAAACAACTGTCATAGGATGAGGGCGACAAATCCTACGAGTATTCCAGTCCATAATCAATGCCAAGCTAGGGTCGTCAACAAAAAGACTTTTGGCTCAGTTTTCGTCTGGTAGCTCGGGGCTGACCTCTCCAGTATGGTTGCACCTGGCTGGCACAGCTCAGCCCGTCCTTACTACACGGAAGCCCCCCCACTACATCAAAGTACTGGGCTTCGGGGGGGAGGCCTTCAGTGAGCTGGGATGAACATTGACTGTGTCAGAAGAGCTGTTTGAGAAGCTGCAAAAAATCACATGCTGCATGTATGCACCGTCCACCCACACAAAAGATGTCAACATCCTTCGCTTTCACTTGTTCTGCGCCAGGCATGGTGGGGTGGAATCTGGCCATGTGAAGGCACCCTCACAATGCATGCTGCCCGTGCAAACTACCAGGCTGCTATATGGAGGCAGTCTCTGCAGACCCACCCCTCAGTGCCAGACCCTAAGGACAATGATTGGACAACGAATGAGGATGGGAAACTGGCCATTGAGTGGATGCATGGGTTTCCCGCGTCACCAGATACCGTGGTGGAATTTCTCTCCTGCAAGTGTACAAGGTCCTGCAAACTGCCAGAGTGCACATATCTAGTGAATGGCCTCATGTGCACATATATGTATAAGCTACAACTGTGTAGCAACCGGTCACATGAAGATGAGCCTACTGCAGAGCTGAGACTCCAATCTGGACGATGATGATACTGACTAGTTCTCAGTGATGTAACTTTTAGCTTCTATAATGTTACACGTACATGTAAGCTTATTACATATCTTTGTATCGCTGTTTGTGCAATAGTGTTAGCAGAAAACAAAGGAAAACTGCACAAGAAATATTCTGATTTAGTCTGGCGTACAGGTCTATTGTAAATTTCACTGAAAGTCTGCTCCAATTAGGCACATGATAATATGTAAGTGGGCTGCTTCACCAGTATGGGGCTTTTGTATGCATTTGTATGAGGTTAATAGATCATGGATAGAACAATAATGCCACTAAAATGGCTTTTACAGGAAAATGTCCCTCAGAAAACGCGATATTGGGTTGGTCTTTTCAAGAGGTGATAAATACCAATAAGCTATTCCTCTGCAAATGTTATCATATTAAAATGTCATCTAGGGATGTATACCAAATGAAAAATAGCAACTAGAATTTGCCCACCCAGATGGTACCGGTATGTGAAATTTTTGGTCTGTGTTTTGACAAATATTGTTGTCTTTCTCCATCATAACTGGGGCATTCCACCATAATGTGTCTAATGGTTATAGGAACAAGGCAATCATTACAAAATGGAGGAGGACTGCCCTCCATAAGAAAGCCATGGGACAATCTAGAGTGACCAATCCTCAACCAGCAAAGGGTTACTTCCTGTTTTCTGTTCAGTAATGTATAAGACCAAGGATGAATACTATCAGTAATCTCTCTCATCTTGTTATCAGCCTCAAGATCCCATTGGAACTGCCAAACAGATGAGATCTTGGCTTTCATTAGAGGAATATAATCTTCATAAGGTATAGGCCGTAAGCGAGGTAAGGGTGAGAGAGCGGCTTCCTTGGCCAATTTATCGGCCTGTTCATTTCCTGGTACTCTGACATGTGCTGGAACCCAGCAGAAGTTTATTTCATTACCTCGATGCTCGATTAAAAAAAGCCATTCTAAGATCGTTAAAACTATTGGGTGCCTTGAGTCGAATTGTTCTAAAAAGATACTTTGGGCAGTTTCCATGGGGGAACAACCGAATATTTAAAAGGAAGGATGGGAATCTTGGGAAGATTCATGTCCTTTAAAATCCTTTTCATCTGGTATCCAAAAGGCTATGGAAGTCTGATTGTTGAAACAAGTGCTGTTAAAATCTGCTTGAGCTATTCTAAAAGCGAGAATTGGGAAGCCTCTGCAATCTATGCCAGTATCTAATAGATGAGGTCTGGCGAATAAGATCTAACGACATTTCCCCTACATCAACTAATAAACTTGGTATTGGGGAAGACTTGAAAGCATCTGTGGCCAAACGAACTCCACCGTGGTGTACTGTATCTAAAATTTTCAGTTTGGATGAAGTGATCGATGAGTAAAACTCGCATCCATACGATAGTTTCGATAAAATAAGGGAGTGATGTAACTGCAAAATTGTTCTGCGGTCAGCGCCCCATGAGGTATGTGCCAAAACTTTTAAAATTTGCATTGTCTCTAGACATCATGTCTTCAGGGTTTTCAGGTAGGCTACCCATGAAAGGTGCTTATCAAAAATAAGTCCTAAAAACCTGGTTTCATCAACACAAGGAATCTGATCATCCTTTAACCAAATAGTAAGGTCTGGGTGCAGACTTCTTGGTTGGCAGAAATGTACGACGACAGTTTTGCTGGGTGAAAATTTAAAACCATTATTATCGGCCCATGAAACTATTTTATTGATGCAGAGTTGTAGTTTTCTTTCAGCTATTGCCATCTTACTAGCTCTAAATGAAATGGAGAGGTCATCTACAAAAAGGGTGGCAAGTATATCAGGAGGAATCACAGATGTCACCCCATTTATAGTTAAACTAAAGAGAGTGACACTGAGAACACACCCCTGAGGTACACCTTCTTCCTGTTGTCTTATTTCAGATATGACATTCCCAACTCTTACTACTCTAAAAACACAATTTGCTAAAAAGTTCTTGATGAAAAAGGCCATTTCTCCTCGAATGCCAATAGCATGTACAGCCTTAAGAATACCATGCTTCCATGTGGTATCATATGCTTTCTCTAAGTCAAAGAAAACACTGATATGATGTTGCTTAGAGACAAAGGCTTTACAAATAGAAGATTCCAGCCGAAGTAAGGCATCTGCAGTGGAGTGCATGCGACGGAAACCACATTGAATATCAGATATGATGTGGTTTCGTTCAAGATACCAGACTAGTCGTGCATTGACCATTTTTTCTAAAATTTTGTGAGGGCAATAGGATGGTAATTTGATGGAATTGAACCATCTTTATTAGGCTTAAGAAAAGGTAAAATAATACCCATTTCCCAAACACTGGGAAACGAATGTTCAAACCACATCCTATTAAGAAGTGCAAGAATAAAACCTTTAGTTACAGGAGATATATGTTTCAACATGGCATATGTAATGTCATCAGGACCTGGAGAAGTATCACTGCAGGAGTTCAAAGCTGAATCATATTCCTTTTCAGTGAAAGGGAGGTTATAGGATTCTTCATGAGGAGCAGTGAAGTCAAGATTACATTGTTGTTCTCTCATTCGGTATTGATATCCAGGAGAGCTGTTGTCTGGTTTAGATATATTAGCAAAATGATTTGCTAAGGCATTACTGACATCTTTAGGATCAAAGACCAAAGAGCCATCTAATTTTAAAACAGGTGGAGGGCTAATGATGTATTTCCCCGATATTTTTCTCAAGTTTTTCCAAACGATCGATGCCAGTGTTCTATAGTTGAATGATGATAAAAATTTAGCCCAAGACTAGGGTTGCTAACTCTGTTAGCTACAATAAAGGACATTAAAACTTTTTTGATATTTATTTAAGTGGCTCATCATAATAGATGCCAATATTAAATGCAGTTCAAAATTACATTTCTCTTACCTAAATGTAAATACAAAACAAGAATGAGAAGACATTTATTTTAACTTGATCAAAGGATCCTAATCTTTAAAACTATATTTGCTGGCTTTTTACTACCTTCAGAAAATTTGTATCATCTTTGCTGTTTTTAGCAAATTCCAACCTTTTATGTTAAAATGTATGAGAAGCTCATTCTTAATTCAACAGAGCATCAGTTCCTATCATATTGCCATTTAAATGACATTAAACTAAAAAGTCTCACAATAAGATGATGTTCCAGGAATTTATAGTACAAAAGAAACTATTTTGAAAACATTGATACATTTAAAGTCCATAGATTTAAAAATAAAATATCACTTTCTGGTTGTTGTTTTTGAGCTTATGAAGAGTTCAGAGCTTTTGATAGTGTTGAAGTGTCTGAATTAATACTACTTCATCAAAAAGTTCATCCATCTTAAAGCTTTTCTTCTAGCTTCAAGTGTTCTACTAATTCTACAAATTTCTGAAACTTTGGGAAATGAATGGCCTGAGAAGGTTTTGATAATTTGCCAAATGTTGAATTTCATTGAAATCTATTCTGTTTTTTCAAATATCTGTTGATAACATGAAATATTGGCACTACTATTACAAGTTTTCTCATAGATTTCACTATTCTTCTGATGTTTATAACAAATTACAGCTCAATTTTGTGAAGGGTCTCATCATTACATTGTTGTATAATACACCATATTTGTTTTGATTCTTAATGAGTTCAGTTGATAGGCGGAAGTATTGCCTTTCCAAATGTCCAACGGCACCTCCTTTCTTTCTCTATTGTTTTTCTTTTCTTTTTTCTTGGTAGTGGTTCTCATATTTAGTAACATAGTTTACTAATTTCTGGTTTTCCCAAAATGAGTGCCTTTTCTTTAATGTAAAATTGAGTTATACATAAAATGAGGCTAATTGTACACCCTGGTCTGCAGTCTGTTGCTCTCTGCATTTGGTATTGTGCAGAATGCAGAGTTGACAGAGTCTGCACTCTTACAAGAAGTAAACGCTTTTGCAATCATCACATTTTGAGAGCAGGAAATTGAACTACCATCAAACAATTTCAAAATAAAGGACAAATAGTGTCATTTCAAATTTCAATAAAGGACAAGGACAAGCAGAGCTGAATAAAGGATTGTCCTTTGAAATAAAGGACGGTTGGCAACCCTACCCAAGACTGATGCTTTGCTTCTTTGATGGTACATCGAAGTAATGCCCTGCTTTTACGATAAGCAACTAAATTCTCATCATTTCTATGGCAATGTAATCTAGTCAAAGCTCTTCGTGTTGCTCTATGTAGATTTCGTATGGTGTCAGACCACCACGGTACAGGGCGTCTCCTAAACTTTCCAGATGACTTTGGGGTGGAATTTATGCCAGCAGTGTAGAGTGTGTCATTTAAGCACTCCAGTGCAAATTCTACTGAAGAAAAACTGTCAATACTGTTCTGGACAGTACTCAATTCTTCAAACTTGTCCCAGTCAGCTTTTTCAGTGCACCAGCGAGGAATACCATCAGTAGGAGCACCTTCCTGTGTATACAATACAGTGGGATAGTGATCACTGCTTCATAAGTCATCAAGGACTTTCCATTCAAAGTCCAAAGCACAATTTGAGCTGCAGATCGATAAATCTATACATGATGTAGAGCCAGTCTGAATGTGATAATGAGTAGGTTCACCAGTACTTAAAATGGTAATGTCCTCCTGCTCCAAAATAGATGAAATTAGATTTCCTTTCTGATTTAAGGTAACATCACCCCATAATGGGTGATGAGCATTAAAGTCACCCATAATAATGAATGGCTGAGGTAATTGTTGAATAAGATTCAACAGATTATCTTTGGTTATATTAGTATTTGGTGGTAGATATAGGGAGCAGACTGTATATCTGCGATTCAAGCTGGCTTGTATCGCAACAGCTTGCAATCGAAACTGAAGAGGGATAGGAACATGAGGTATATCTTTACGGATATACAACATGCTTCCCCCATGTATACCAATATCTGGATCATATGTAGTACGGTATGCTATAAAGTCTTTAGGGCATGGGGTGAATGAGTCTAACATTATTTCTTGTAAGGAAATAATATTAGGTTGCTGGTCATGGATTAGCAGTCTCAATTCCTCATACTTGGCTCTTAGTCCCTGACAATTCCATTGGAGCAGAGTGAATTTATTTATGGTTCAGGGAATGTCGGGTGGTGTTGTTACCCAACTTCTTGGTCTTAGACTGTGGGATTGAATGGACCTCAGCTTTAATTGGAAGCTTTGGTGGTTTAGATGATTGAACTCCAGGTTTAATTTTAGTAGGACCTTCTTTAGGTCTACCAGAGGTGGTAGAACTTCCCTGTGGCCCTACAGGTACAGGGGGAGGGACTGGCACTTTCTCTATAGGTACAAACCGATCTCCTGTTGATCCTTCTAGGTTGAGGAAAAGGTTTCCCACTCCCCTCTCAGGGGTGGGAAGAGGGCCACTAACTGGGCTCTTGGGTGATGGTGTAGGGCCTCCCATGGCCCCAATATGGGAAGAGTTGTTAGATGGCATTTTGGATACAGCTGTTGTAGAATCTCTATTCTGAATTTTGCTACTTGGGCAATCCAAAGAGTCTGAACTCCGTGTTCGCTTATTGCGAGTTAGTTGGTCAACTGATCTATAGGTTGATTGTTTGCACTTTATCTGGTGTGACTGATCGGTCTACATTTTATCCGTATTAGGCTGTGTATTAGTGGTAAGGTGGCCTGTAGGCTGTAATTTGTTGCCAAGGGCTTCTGAGTATGTCTTAGTATCAGGTTTTGATGAATCAAGCACTTTTCTTCTTGCTTCAGAGTAGCTAATATGTTCTCTGACCTTTATATCTAGGATTTGTTTTTCTAGTATATATTTTTCATAAGATCTACAGGAAGCTGGGTGCTCTTCATGACAATTAAGATACTTCGATGTTTTTGTACATTCTCCATGTTTGCTTTCACTGCATTTGACACAAATCGGTGGTGTTCCTGCTAATTTCTTGCGACATGTGGTGAATATATGACCAAACATTTGGCAGTGGTAACATCTATATATAGTGGTAACATCTATATATGGTCTAACCTTCAGTTTATACCAAGCAGCAGATATTGATGATGGAAGATTAAGCAGGTCAAATGTTAAGATTATTAGAGGTTGGTCTACAAGAGTGCCATTTTCTTTTTGTTTCATCTGGCAAACACTTGAAACATGCTGGGATTTCAACTCTGTTAAGAGCTTTTCTTCAGAAAACCTCAGTAGTTCCTTGAGGTAGACAACTCCTCTACATTGGTTGAGTTTCTTGTGAGGGGTACAATCTGCCTTATACCCAGCAACTTTTCCAATGTTCTGCAATTTTGAGCTCTCTTCTGGAGAGTTAACCTCTATCAGAAGTGATCCACTACTTTGGGGGATGATTTTGGGTTCCCTGCCAATACATTGGATAATTTCTCTATGGACTTAAAAAATGTCTAAAGAGTCAATGGGGTTGCCATTGAGCATGGATAAAGTTAAATATTTATTATAATGGGACTCAAAAATCCCAGGCAAAACTTCCAATTGTCCTCGTGGATTAGTTAGAGGGGGGAAAGACTTCTTTATTCTTATTTTTCCGCTGTGGTTTAGTGGAATAGGGTTCCAGTGTGATAAAAGACTGTGGACTTTCATCTCTAGAACCAGTAGAGGCCTTGCTCATATCCTTGGTCATGCATAGGTCATCAACATTAGGAGAGTTTTCTCTTATAGGTTTGTCTTGACTGCAGTGAGGGTGACCTTACTGGGGGCGGTTCCCCAGTCAGGTGGTTACGAGGCAAACTATGTTTGGGGCACCTTTTCTAGCCCTCTCCCCATGTGGGGTGAGCATAATGAATGAATAATTGGGATTTATCTAGCGTCGCAACATCAATGGTCATTGACGCCGTAGTATTAATGATTAAGAAAAGGAAGTGGTAAAAAGCTCAAGAAATAAATAAAATAAAAAAGATTAAAATCTAAAGATCATTGAGAAGATCAATAGTACTAAGAAAATCAAAAATAGAATTTATATTGCAGTTATATCCCAGAACATTTCGAAGGGACAGATCTCCATCTCTGTGTTTTGACAAATATTGTTGTCTTTCTTCATCATAACGGGTATTCCACCATAATGTGTCTAATGGTCATAGGAACAAGGCAATCATTACAAAATGGAGGAGGACTGCCCTCCATAAGAAAGCCATGGGATAATCTAGAGTGATGGGGTGAGCAGAGTGGATCCTGAGTAGGGCTGCTCAGTCATGTGGGTAGCTACCGAACCGTGCTGTTGCCTCAATCCCAACACGAGAGCGATTTATCTTGCCCACACCGCCTATGTGTAGTTCGTGACTAGAGGCTTCCAGAGATCACCTTCTCCTGCCCCCATCGTCACTAGCCATCGCCATAGGGCTTTCTTTAGGGTGATTATGGATGGAGGGTTGATTTGATGATTGCTCATGAAGGATTTCATCTTGTGAGGTCATCAACAAAAGGTCAATTCCGACAGAAGAAGAAGGGAAAAACTGAAAATAGTAGGAGGATTGAAAGTTGGTTGCTCTTGGTCTGGGCGCTCAGAACTGGCCTTAGTAGCGTGGTTGTACCTGCCAGGGTGTGTGATTTCCCTGCTACCTTCGCCCAGTTCTTCATCGCACCTCACAAGCCCCACCACCACATCAAGGTAGCAAGCCGTCGGTGGGGAACATATGGCAAAGCAAGCAGTTTTCTCACGAATTTCCTGGTTCCAACATCGTTGTTGTAGGCACACTGGAGACCTAATTTTTGCACCTTTCTCCATACTGCCTGTCCCCAGTGAAAACTGCAGCCATGTATCGTCACTTCTGGCAACACAGATGAAATTGCCCGCCACATCACACTTTCGAAGTCTATCATAATTCTTCATACCACCATGTCACCTTCCAGAAGTTCCTCGACTGTTTAAAAAAAATTCTTATAGTCCCGTTTCCATTTATCCAACATCAGTGGTACTTGATTGAAATTCACATTGGATTTAACAAATGTATTTATACTGAATAGCAGTGTAAATGGTAGTTGAATGACTTTAAATGTGGCATCTGCGTATCAGTGTTTTGCGTTCTTAAGTAGCAAGAGGTGTCATTTGTCTCCAACCATCACATCTCGTCGACATGTGGTCATCACATATCTGGAAATTGAGATCCAATGGTTCCTTTGGTTGATTTCCCCTGCATGTTTGATTCCCCTGTCTTACTAAATTTGCTGGGGCTGGGATGGATTCTATCAGAACATCTGGATCGACTTCCTGGAGGATTACTTCATCCACAATCTCTGGAGCTGGTCTGACGAGGTTGTCATCGTGTCTCTCTCTCTCTCTATATCACATCCAAAGCCTTAGAAGCAACAGCAGTGCCGGCAGTTGGTGGGTGGCAGTGTGGGTATTATCCTCGTATACACGTGTCCCTAACTTGCTTCAGGACCATTTTGCAGGAGGTAGTCTTGTTCCAAACAGCACATTGCCAGTGCACAGCTACCACTTGTTCTACACTTCTCAGTATGCACACATCCAAGACTGTCCATCAACTTGTCCTTTCCTCTTTGTGATGACAATGTGACACTTTCATAGGTGATGTCTTGTAAAGACTCTTCCATCGTGACATCACGTGCTTCTGGACCTCTGCCTTCATCCATTTGTTCCATACAGTGATGTTTGTCCACTGCATCTTGAAGTTCAGATGCTGTGTAGGGCGGCTCTTGAAAAGGGTCTTCCATTACATCTGCTTCCGAAATATCGACTTCCATCACCTGCTCCCCAGCTCGCTCAGAATAATGTTGCATCAGGGCTCCTTCCCATTTGGATGTGGTGTAGGGAGGTTCTTGCTGGTCCTGAAAGCTTTCCCTTCCCACAGACAGTCTTGCATTTTTGGTAACTGGTACTAACGTTATTTCAGCGCTGCACCTGATGCATTTCTAGATAATGTTGCGGCGTTCTCTCACGGATTGTGTCACATCCTTAGCGTGAATAAAATCCTGTAGTTGTGGTATGTCATGACCTTGCATGAATAAAGTCTCCTGTTTGTAATTTTTAAGGCACGCCTTACCTGAACATGATGTATATTATAATTAATGTACGTTATTAATGTACCATCTCAGACTCAGAAATTGCAATACTGGGTTATAGTGCTGTGTGTAATGATAGAAAGAGGGCTGGAGGAGGGATATGTACTTTCATTTGCAATGATATAGCATTCAACCCCTAAACAGACCTTATGAGTAATGAGGCCCTCAAAGCTGTGTGGATAGAAATAATGTTACCTTAGTCTCATCACATCTTATGTGGGGTCTGTTACAGGCCACCGAAACAGATGTCTTTATATAGCACATTAAAATCTACCTGTTCCAACTGGGTCAATATACATGGCCAAGAAATTATCTTAGGTGATTTTAATACAAACCTGGTGAGTACAAACAATAACCTTGTAAAGGCAATGATTGACTTGCTAAAATCTCTTGGATTGATACAACTGATTGACAAGCCTACTAGAATAACAGGCACTTCTAGGTCTATTATAGATCTTATCTTGGTATCAGATTGCAATAAAATAACACAGGCTGGTGCTTGTGATTATGATTTTAGAGACCACAAGCTCATATATTGTACTAGTAAAGCTAGGAATATGACTTTCAATAAGCACAACGCAGTGAAGCTTCATTCCATGAAGCATTACTCACAGGAACATTTTGTAGATGAACTGAGTAGGACAGACTGGTTGCTAGTACCAAAATGTTCTGATGTTTATGAGGCTTAGTCTAATTTTAAGTACACATTTCTTACTATTAATGACAGAGTAGTGCCTCTCAAAGAGATACAAATAAAACAGAGGGTGTAACTATGGATGACAAACGAAGTGCTGAGTTTGATTAGAGAGAGAGACAGATTTATTGCAAGATTTAGGAAAAGTAGAAACCAGGAGGACTATAATGGTTATCTACACTATGGGAATCAGATGAAATATTGGAAGGAAAAAGCCAAAGCTGTTTATTTTACTAACATGGTGAACCAGAACAAAAATGATCCAAAGAAGCTTTGGCAAACTCTGAAGAACCTAGAAGCTCATGGTAAGCCTAGTAACAAAGCAGATAGGATAGAACTTATGATAAACGGTGAATTTAACTCTGACAAGAACACAAGTTCCACTACTCACATAAAAACTTATGATTGTCCTGAACAGCATTCCTTTATCCTATATGTCTGCATCATATTCAACAGTGCTTTCATGTTGACCCTATCATATGTTTTTTCCAAATTGATAACAGCCCAAAAGACATCCTTACTTGATACCAAAATCTTTTTGCATATCTGCTTTACTACAAAAAATTTACCCATGCAACCTCTTCTTTTCCTAAACCAACACTGTTATTCCCTAATTATTCTCTCTGTTCCCCTCCTAATCTGCACACCTTCACATATGCCTTTCCAACTACACTTAACAGACTGATCCATCTAAAGCAATTACATTTAAATATGTGCCCTTTTCTTTTGTATAGTAGAACTATACATGCACTCCAGTCCTCTAAAATGATAAAAAAAATTCTAACTACTCTAATAAGACCAAAACTTGAATACGAAGCAACACTATGGACACCCAGTACCAAAAAGAATATAAAAAAATTAGAAAGAATACAAAGAGCAACAATGAAACTAGCACCAACTCTTTCCGAATTGACATATGAGCAAAGACTGTCCAAACTAGAATTACCAACTTTGGAACAAAGAAGGGAAAGAGGAGACTTGCTGACTATCTATAGAATAATGAAAGGAATGGAAGTCTTAGATATGAATGACTTGTTAATATGGGATAATGGTAAAACAAGACACTAAAAGAAACTAAAAAAGGATAGTTACAGAAGAGATCTGAAAATGAACAGCTTCCCACACAGAGTGATAGATACTTGGAACAAATTAGACAATGAAACAGTGTGTGCAAACACTATTCAAGATTTTAAGAAAAAACTTGATGCTGAGAGATACAAAGATGGGTCACCACGAGCATAGCTCTCTTCCCATATAATACAACTAGGTAAATACAGACCCCCTCCCTTAAGCACACATTTAACAATGTCACTAAACTATCCACTATAAGTGTTCCACCACATGTCAGGCACAACACATGATACTCATCTGACCCAGTTGTTTACCAGCTTTCATAATTTTTTATGTTTTTGTATCTCGTCTTTTCCTGTGGCCCTCTCATTTTATTCTCCCATCATCACAATAATTTTTCTAGCATTTTCCACTACAATCAATCCCTCCCTAACTTCCTATATCCAACATATCCCTGAAATTCTCTAACCATCTTCCCCTTACCACCTTCACTCCCATTCGTATCTGTCTGCACACTTTACCTTTTCCACTCCATCTGATTCACCCTCACTTTCACATTTCTTTTTTTCAAATTCTTTTCATCCTCCTTCCCAACTTTACATATGCACTCCTGTTTGCCTCCTTCTCCTTGTGTTTTGCTCCTTCTCTCTTCTTTCTGTCCTCCTCATCCCATGTACCATCTTTGTGTACTCTACAGTATAACTTCCCCCTTAAAACATGCCTATTCTTCTTCTACTTTTGTTTCTCACTTATCCCTCACCACCTCCCACACTTCTCAAATTCTGATATTCTTTCTCTTTTGTTCTCACTGAATTTGTTCACCCTCATTACTTCTCTAAATCCCTCCTTTTTCCTCCACTCTCAATTTCCTTTTTACCTGATAATGATCTGAAAATCACTTGCTCTCCCCTGAAAAATATCAACATCCAGAAGGCTTCCAAGCCTACCTCTGGGAACCACCACATAGTCCATATATACCCTACATACCTCCCTCACCTCCACCACTCTTTCCCACACATACTTATGGTTGTTTACCCTCTTAAACACTGTGTACACCATTATCAACTCCCTTTCTAAACACACCGCTAACATCTCTCCAATATGGTTTTTACCACACAACCTGTATCTCCCAACTACTCTATCGGTTCATTTCCTACTCTAGTATTTAGATTTCCCCCAAACTATTACATTTATACTCCTCCCAAAACACTTTACACAAATATCAATCCTAATAACCTCTCTCTTCTTCTCACTTTTCTCACTATCACAACTTCATCCATTCACAAATGCCCATAACTTTTATTCCAATGTTACCTCCACTCCATCATGCACTTATCTATCTCATCACTTGAAAGAAATACCACTCTCATTTGTCACTCATGACAGCCTCCCCACTATACTCCCAAATTCAAACTGACCCCTCCCCTCCAACATAGTTTCACACAATGCTACCACATCCTTTTCTTCACATAACCATGCTGTCAGTCTCTTCCCAGTTACTCTCAACTCTTCTGCCTTGAAATTTCATATATACACAATTGCTTATATTTTCATTAAAATATGCAACTCCTTAAACAATATGCAGAAAACTAACCTGAACACAACTTACCTATAATAGCTATTCCATAGCCATATTTTTCTTTGCCCATCCGGTAAGAACAAGTGGGTACAGTGATTTCATGAAGGTGGTCACTCAAGTTCTCAGTCACCCACATATTACCTTCTGCATAAAGAGGCCAGAATTCATTTGCAAGTGCATCTTTCCTCTCACCAATAAAATGGAAAGACTCATGCTCATGGCCAGAGAAGATTAATGATGGCTCATGGCTAACAATCACCTGAAATCAATGAAGAGAAGCATTAAAGGAACTCGTGTCCTTCACATCATGAAAATGGAAAGAAAGTAATGGCTGTTTCCATACATTTTGAAGATAGGCAATGATTGATAGACCATATTAACAAATTTTAATGTGTAACCACAGTTCTCTCTTGCATGAGACCAACACCCTTTATGTTCGCCACAGACATTAGATTGACCCATAAATCACCAGCAGAAGAAACTTTGTGTCTTCTGTATTGTGTGTGTTCAACAGAAGCTAAAATGTTTTGTGCCTTTGATGTTGTCACTGCATCTGGGGTTCTTTCATTCATTAATAGTTTATCTCTCTCATTCTGTTTTATTTAATTTCCCAGTGACAGGACATCCTTAATTACAGTTCCTAAATCTCTTTCATATGTCATCTCCACCCTTCACTGTCATTTCTTCCCTGCAGATTTCTTTACAATTAAAGTCACCCATTATAATTGTTCTTACTCCATCTTCCATTATCTTATTTAGTGTTATACTTGTGTCTTCTAACATATTCTTGTGTTCTCTCTCTTTCCATCATGATCATTTCCACTCTATTCTTTCCATATGTATCATTTCTCATATTTATATCCTTCTTAGTCAGGAACATAACTCCACCACCTTGTTTACTTCTCTGTTTCTAATCCAATAATTATATACACCATGCCCTACACTTTTGGGTGGTGATGGACCTTTCAATTTTGTCTCCACAATTCCCATTATGTCAGGTTCCTTTTCCATCAGGTAATCATTCAGTTCATTCAAGCCTGTTATTAATCCATCTCTATTTGTGAAGGACACTTTTAATTTTCCATTACCTCCATCCTGTTTTCGGTTTCCCTTCTGTTTTTCTCTCCTATGAGAATTTCTCTTGGACTCTGTTCTGTTCTCATTTTTTTCCTTAGCTTCGATTCTTTTTTTGTTTTCGCTTTCTCTCTTTCCTCTTTATTCATCTCTCTTTTTATCCATACCTATTTGTACCGACCACTTTCTGCTAGTTTTCCTGTTTTTGATAAGACATTCTCTACTGTCGTTTGTGCCCTGAATTTAATCTTAATTGGTCTGGTCTTGTCTATACTGTATTTCCCTAGTTTATATATGTCTTCAGTTGCTTTCCCTATTTCCTGTTCACCTTCTTGAAATATTTTCATTACCGTGGTCACTCCTTCTTTCTCATCTCTTACTCTTGTAGTCCTATTTGGATTATGTTTCTCTTCCATTCCTAACATAAATTTACTTTTTTTTTTTTATCTGCTAAGTCTCTTACTATGTTTTCCTTCTCTCTCATCACTTTAATAACTGTCTCCTTAGTGTGTTCCTTCATCCGCTGTTTCACTATATCTCTAAATTCAATTTTGCTATTCTCCCAGACCTTTTTCCAACCACTTACCTCTTTTACTATGGACTCTTTATTATTCCTCTTTAGTTCCTCATTCTCATCCTTTACTTTTTTAACTGTCTTTTTGGTTCTTCTATTTCTTTATTTAGGTTTTGGTTCTCTTTCTTTAGTTCTTCCTATTCAATTTTGCTATCCTCCTGAACCTTTTTCCAACCACTTACCTCTTTTGCTATGGACTCTTTATTCTCTTTATTATTCCTCTTTAATTCCTCATTCTCATACTTTACTTCTTTCTGTCTTTTTAATTCTTCTATTTCTTTATTTAGGTTTTGGTTCTCCTTCTTTAGTTCTTCCAATTTATCAACTCTGTGTAATCATTGCAAGTTGACTGAACCTAACCTCCCATGATTCGTTCATTTTTGTTGGTTTTTCCTCCAGACTTGCTAATCGGGGGAGGTTGTCATCCCCTCCCTCATTAAATCCATAGAAATAATTATTTCCACTTTCTATTGCACTGCTCTCATCTATATTTCTAATTTTATGCCTTTACTGATTTGTTCGACTTCACCTCTGTCGTCTGTACATCTCTTATTTACATTCCTTCTGACGTCTGAGGCCCGTTCGTCCCCCTCCTCATTTTCTTCCGTTTTCCTCAATAATCCCTCCCCTTCTACTTTTTCTTCCCCTTCCTACTACACCACAAGCTTTCCACTTCCCTATTAATACAACACAGGTACTCCCTCATCATTGAGATCCACGAAAATTGTAGATTTTTCCGGAGTCCAAACTTTGTTGTCACTTCGACTAACTTGTGTGTGTGTGTACAGTGAATCCCTGATTATCTGCAACTCATCATTTGGAACCCCACATAAATACAACTTTTCCCATCAAAACTAACATATGCATATTAGCAATTCTCCCATGTATCCACGAGGTCTATGCATCTTGGTGCTAATACTCATATTAAAACTTAAAAAAAATTCCTTTCCTTAATCTAAATATTATGAATTATCATTTAATCTATAAACACAATTATCAGTTAAAAATGAGTGAGAGATTAATATACAGTTTATAGATAAATATAAATCTCAAATATGATTACTCCCTCATTACAATGGTTTGTGGAAAAAGGAGGATGGGAGGAAATAGAAGGAAGGGTAGTGAGTGGTGGGATGAGAAAGCAAAGAAGCTTGCACATTAGAAGAAGTGAGCTTTCACAGACGAGTTACAAAACAGGACAAGAGAATCATACAAGAGGTACAAAGAAAATATAAGTAAATCACAAGATAAAGGAGGCAAAGAGGAGAGCAGATGTGAAATGGGGTAAGAGTATGACAGGAAATTTTGAAAGTAATAAATATGTTTTGGAAATAAATTAAGAGGAAGAGGAGGTGAATCAAGTAGAGAAGAAAAGGTAAAAGGTGCAGATGGAGAGATGATAATGGAAGAGAAGGCAGTAGGAGGAAGAGTATTTTAGGGAGTTGCTAAATGTGAAGGAGGATAGGGAGGGAGAGCTAGTTGCAGTGGGAAGCACTAAGAAAATGACAGTGATGAATGAGGAAAATGGAGGAGAAATAAGGAAAGATGAGGTAAAGCCAGTTGTTAAGATGATGAGAGCAGGTAAGGCAACTGGGTTGGATGGGTGTCATGCAGAATGTCTATGAAAAGGAGGTACAGTGATGGTGGACTGTCTGGTGAGGTTATTTAGTATTTGTTTAAGAGAGAGTAGAGTGGCAGCAGACTGGAGGAGTGCCTACATAGTTCTCCTTTACAAGGAAAAGGGACAAGTACGAGTGTAGTAGTTTCAGAGGGATCAGTTTGTCAAGTGTAGTTGGGAAGGCTTATGGGAGGATCTTGATTGAGAGGATCAGGAGAGGAACAGAGGGAGTAATTGGTGAGGAAGTGTGGGTTTATAACAGGTAGGGGTTGAGTAGATCAGATTTTTGTGGTAAGACAGATATGTGAGAAAGCTAAAGGAAAAGGTAAGGATGTGTTTTGGGCTTTTATGGATCTGGAAAAGGCTTATGACAGGGTAGACTGGAAGGCACTGTAGGAGGTATTGCAGATATATGGGATAGGAGGAAAGCTGTTAAGAGCAGTCAAGAGTTTTATGAGAGTAGTAGAGCTTGTGTTAGAATCAGAAATGGAGAAAGTGAGTGGCTTGAGGTAAAGGTGTGACTTTGTCAGGGATGTGTTATGTCACCTTGGCTGTTCAATTTATACATGGATGGGGTGGTGCAAGAGGTAAATGCAAGGGTAATGGGTCGGGGATTAGAGACGGTTAAAGAAAATGGAGAAAGGTGGGAGATAAGCCAGTTGTTGTTTGATGATACTGAGCTTGTAGCAGGATCAGAGGAGGGAGGATTGAGGAAGTTAGAGAAACAGTTTGGGAGGGTGTGCAAAAGAAGGAAGTTGAAGATAAATGTGGTTAAAAGGTGATGTACAGAGGGAGAATATGGCAGCAGACTGGAAGTGAGTAAGGGAGAGAGACTGGAGGAAGTGGATAGTTTAAGATAATTGGGTACAAATGTGGCAGGAAAGGGATGAATGGAGGTGGAGGTAGAATGTAGATTGAGAGATGTAAGTAAATGCCTTGGGGGATTAAAAAGTGTAATGAGAAATAGACATTTGGGAATGGATGATAAGAGGAGATTGTATGAGGGAGTGATTGTGCCAACAGCACTGTATGGGGCAGAAACATGGAACATACAAGAGAGAGAAGTTTCAATACGTTTGATATGAGGTGCCTAAGAAGTATGATTGGGGTTGGATAGAGTGTGAAATGAGGAGGTAAGGAGGAGAATGAGGGTGGAAAGGGAGTTAGGAGATAGGGTTGATGAAAAGTATTGGGATGGTTTGGACACATGGAAAGAATGAGTGAAGAGAGATCAGCAAAAGAGGTGTGGAAAGCAAAGGTAAAATGAATGATCATGAGGGGGTGACCAAGGATGAGATGGATGGATGGGTTAAATGGGGCATTGGGAAAGAGGGGAAATGTCTGTTGAGGAAGGATGGGAAGACAGAAGATAGGGGTGAATGGGATGCATGAGGGGGAGTGGGTGGGGGATGGGGGGTGAGGGAGTATGTGTGAAAAAATAATTTGATGCAGCCTGAAGGGATTTCTCCCCATCTTCTCATTTTCTGCATGAGGAAACGGAGAGGGGAGTTGCCAATTTAATGAAGCAGGCTTGGTGTGGATGTGCTGTGTCTTGCGACACTGCTTTTGACCCAGGGCAGTGGGCGAGATGCAGGGATGACCTGTCATCCAGGAGCCACCAAGATAAGAGGGAGGGAAGGGGGTGGATGGGAGTGGAGTATGTGGGGATGGAATGGGAGGGAGCAGTTTTTTATAACTTTGCTTTTTAGCTGCCTCCCTTGTAAGGGAGAAAAAGCCTTTGGTATATGTATGTACTGTTCTGTCAGGTGATAGTTTCTTGTTAACTTCCAGCACTTGTTGGTGAGGTTTGTGAGTAGTGTACTGTTGGAGTGGTCCTATATAAATCTGGTTGATTGGTAAGGTAGGTATGTGTGTTTTGATTCTATCATTAATCTTTCAATTTTAAAATGGTACAGAGGAAAGAGATAAGTCTGTTCAATGGTGGGTTCTTTGGCAATTTATCTGGTTTCAGGATGGGATTATATCATTTTCTGGATGGATGCCATGGATGGATGCCATGCAGAATGTCTAAAAAAAAGGAGGCACAGTGCTGGTGGACTGTATGGTGAGGTTATTTAATGTTTGCTGGAGAGAGGGTAGAGTGCTGGAGGACTGGAGGAGTGCCTGTATACTTCCTCTTTACAAGGGAAAAGGGGACAAGTGTGAATTGTAGTAGTTTCAGAGGGATTAGCTTGTTGAGTGTAGTTGGGAAGGCTTATGGGAGGATCTTAATTGAGAGGATTAGGAGAGGAACAGAGGGAGTAATTGGTGAGGAACAGTGTGGATTTAGGATGGGTAGAGGTTGTGTAGATCAGATCTTTGTGGTAAGACAGATATGTGAGAAAGCTATAGGAAAGGGGAAGGATGTTTTTGGGGCTTTTATGGATCTGGAAAAGGCTTACGATAGGGTAGACAGAAAGGCACTGTGGGAGATTATGCAGATATATGGGATAGGAAGAAAGCTTCTGGGAGCTGTCAAGAGTTATGAGAGTAGAAGAGCTTGTCAGGATTAGAAATTGAGAGAGCGAGTGGTTTGAGGTAAATGTGGGACTTCGTCAAGGATGCGTTATGTCACCCTGGCTGTTCAACTTATACATGGATGGGATAGTGCAAGAGGTAATTGCAAGGGTAGTGGGTCAGGGATTGGAGATGGTTAAAGAAAATGAAGAAAAGTGGGAGGTGAGCCAGCTGTTGTTTGCGGACGACACTGCGCTTGTGGCAGGATCGGAGGAGGGATTGAGGAAGTTGGTGACAGAGTTTGGGAGAGTATGTGATAGAAGAAAGCTAAAGATAAATGTGGGTAAAAGTAAGGTGATGAGATGTACAAGGGGTGAAAGTGGCGACTGGAGGAAGTGGATAGTTTTGGATACTTGGGTGCAAATGTGGCAGGAAAAGGTGGAGTGAAAGTGGAGGTAGAATGTAGATTGAGAGAAGCGAGTAAATGCCTTGGTGGATTAAAAAGTGTAATGAGGAATAGACATTTGGGAATGGATTCTAAGAGGAGGCTGTATGAAGGAGTGATTGTGCCAACAGCACTGTATGGAGCAGAAACATGGAACATAAGAGAGGAAGAGAGAAGGAGTTGGAATGTATTTGAGATGAGGTGTCTGAGAAGTATGATGGGGGTTACTAGGCTAGATAGAGTGAGAAATGAGAAGATGAGGAGGAGAACAGGGGTGGAAAGGGAGTTGGGAGATAGGGTTGATGAAAGAGTATTGGGATGGTTTGGACACATGGAAAGAATGAGTGAAGAAAGACTAGTAAAAGAGGTATGGAAGGCAGATGTGGTGGGAGTGAACATGAGGGGACATCCTAGAATGAGGTGGATGGATGGGGTGAAGGGAGCTTTGGGGAAGAGGGGAATGTCTGTGTAGGAAGGACGGGAGAGGACAGAAGACAGGGGTGAATGGAGAATGGTTGTATATGGATGATGTTGTGATGCATGAGGTGGAATGGGCAGGTGGATGGGTGAGGTAGTATGTGTGAGCAAAATTTGATGCAGCCCGAAGAGATTTCTCCCCGTCTTCTCCTTTTATGCAATGGGGGGACGGAGAGGGAGGGTTGCCTATTTAACAAAGCGGCCTTGCTATGGATGTGTTGTCTTCCGACACTGCAGGGCAGTGGACAAGGTGCAGGGATGACCCATCATCCAGGAGGTGCTAAGATAATAGGGAGGGTGGAGGGGTGTGGAGTGTATTCAGGGATGGAATGGGTGGGAATGATTTTATGCCTTTTCCTTTTTGGTTACCTCCCTTGTAAGGGGGAAAAAGCCTTGGTATATGTATGTATGCTGATTACTGGGATGCAACTGTGCAACCAGGAATGGTTGACAGTGTTTTTCAAGGCTTATATTGCTACAGGGTCTAGATGATTCTGGTAATAGTAGGATTAGACCTGTTCAAAAAACAACTTTTTCATATTTTCATATTACTGTACTTTTTCCATAATTTTTGACCTGAAAAGGCAAAAAATTACATCCATTTTTATCTAGGATGCATGGAAGCATTGCTGCATGGAGGCTGAATTTTTTTTATATATTACCAAAAGGGCCAATTTTGAGTAATTTTTAAGCATATTCTGTGGTTTGATTTTTTATCTATCCAAGATAAAGTGACAAATTAGGTACTGAATGAAAAAAACAATCTACATATAGCAACAATTAGAATTGGTGAATTCTAAAAGATATGAAATTGTTTCAAATCCTGACTTTTTTTGCTAACCTGGAGACATGGATTTTGTATGGATGTTTGAATTTTAAGTGAATTTAGACCAAAACTCATACATAATTTCAGCATCTAATTTCATATTTAGAAACCTGTTAATGATGTTGGGCAATACTGAACAGTACAAAAGCATGCCAGCACAGAAAATTGACCCAAATCCACAAACTAACCACAACACATTTCACAAAGGCATTATGCAGGGAGCTACAAGGATGCACAGTTGATGTTTCAGAACCACCTACAGTCCACAAGCAAGTATCAAGTCAGGTGTCCACCAGATCTCTCATTGAAACCTTCTTGGTCAAATACCCTTCAGCTTGCATCAGTGGTTCCTAGCTTTCCATTAACAGACAAGCATTCCTGTATTTCCTTTATCTCCAAAGTTTTCAAGAAAATACTGGGAAACCCAGGGTTCAAGACCTCACCTATGAAACTATTGAAGATGTCATCCCATTCTGACAGATGGCTAGGATCAAGACAATGACCAGACAGAACTGCATGAAACTCTTTATGAAACTCCATGACAAACACAAAACACTGATGAAGAGCAAAGGAAGAGCAAGTGACCCCGGAGGAATAAGGAGTACATTTGTCTTGGAATTGGACAGCCTGTTCAACATAGCTCCTGATGCTTTCCAGGATATAGAAAGCAGCAGACTGTTATCCAAGGAGATAAGGACATCAGGTTCTACCAGGACCAGAGGAGTTAGAGGAAAGGTCGCATGTTGGGTCATGACAAGAACTTTGAGACAAAATCCCAACAACAAGTAGGCTGGACTGAGAGGCAACTCCAGAGCAAGAACAAGGTAACCATACTTTCATACTTTTACTAATCATACTTTTGAATATCATAAGTTAGAAGTTTTACATGCTTACTATATTGTATTATTTTGCAGTTTTATATGCTTACCACATTGTATTATTTTGCAGCTGCAGCGGAACAAGAGCCAGTTACTCATGTGGATGACATTACCTGGGGTGATTCCAGTGACAGTGATGCGAACACAGAGGATATGGATTACCAGCAGCTTCATCCTGGATGTTACCATGAAGACACCAAGAGAGTCATGGAATGTGATGCCATCTGCAATACAGCCGATCATCTTGGCTTGTCTGACAATCAAGTTACTGCCCTAGTTACTGCCACCTTGAAAGCTGGTGGAGATGATCTAGACAAATTAATCATTTCTAGATCAACAACACATCATAACAGAATGCTGTCCAGGTACAACATCAGCCAGAGCTACATGGCGGAGTTCAGTGAGGGCCATCCCAGCTTGCTGCTCTACAATGGGATGGGAAGATGCTCAGAGATGTCCTGGGTAGTGAACTTGGGACCACCTCAGAGACTTTAGCTATGCCTGTGTGGACCACCTGCCTATCCTGAAGGGAAATTACTGGGAATACCTGTCATCAACAGTTCAAGCCGAGGCATCAATGGACTTGTTGGAGACATGGGGGGTTACAGCTGTCATAATTGCCCTTGTTTTTGACACTACATCCAGTAACAATGGAGTATACAGGGGAGCTGCCAAACTACATACATATACCATATACCAAGGCTTTTTCCCCCTTACAAGAGAAGTAGCCAAAAAGGAAAAGGCATAAAATCATTCCCACCCATTCCATCCCTGAATACACTCCACACCCCTCCACCCTCCCTCTCATCTTAGCACCTCCTGGATGACAGGTCATCCCTGCACTTTGTCCACTGCCCTGGGTCAGAAGCAGTGTCGCAAGACACAGTACATCCACAGCAAGGCCGCTTCATTAAATCGGCGACCCCCCCCTCTCCGTCCCCCCATGCATAAAGGAGAAGACGGGGAGAAATCCCTTTGGGCTGCGTCAAATTGCTTGAGAAAAAGCTAAGCACTAGGGTGTTTTACCTGGTGTGCAGACACCATATCCTGGAAGTGGTAGTTGAAGCAGTCTAGGAAAAGCTGTTTGGCAAGGTGAAAAGTCTAGAGAATCCCTGATTCAGACACTTCAAGGATGTTTGGGGGGAAACTGACAACAGACACCCCTAAAACCCTGATGATCAGAACCAAATGGCTCAGGGAGAAGAGGGATTGTGAGGAAATACTTCATGACATCTTCACATTTGAGAAGCCACTGAGAGCTGACTACAAGAAAATGGCTGAACTTATAGTGATTATTCTTGGAGGCACATCTCCTAGTGGGATTCACTGGAGTTGACCAAGGACCATTTACCAAGCTAGATGGATGGCCAGGAGCTTGTATTCCATGAAGATGCTGATGTTTTGTGACCAGCTTGAGTATGATGAAGAGACTATTGCAAAGCTGGAATGACTCAACATCTTTCTGGCACTGTTCTGCACACCAATGTGGATGATGTCAACATCTGCTGTGGATACTCCTGTGAATGATCTTCAGCTCATCCAGGACATGTTGAGGTACAAGAGATCAGATCCAGAGGTGCAAGACCACACTAGTAGATCTCATTGATCCAGAATCCCACTTTCAGTTAAACATCCTCAGCATTGGACCTGACTGGCTCCGGGATTGGGTTGAATCATGGCCAGAGAAGAATGGCTACAAGAAAGCCTTGGAATATGTGAGAAATCTCAGAGTAGTAAATGACATCACTGAGTTAAGATGATAGTGATTTTGCAAATGTCATCACCACAGATCCCAAGCAAAGGGAATATCTCCTCCATGTTGTGGAATACAAGAGAAAGTGCTTTGAAAGCTTCAAGAAGCAAACACTTAACAAATGACAGTGTAACATCATTTTGATACATATAATCATGATTATTTTGGTAGTTTCAGTTGATGGTTTGACTTGTTGCAAAATTACCTTTCCACTTTGTATGATATACAGGGTGTGTACGGTAATTGTTTAATTTTCTAGGGTCACACAAAAAAAATTACAATTTAGTTGAAAATCCATTTATTGAAAAAAAGAAAACAGACACTGTATCAGCACACTTCTGGTTTCCCATTACTCGATGAATCCGCCCTTGGCATCAATGATCCTCAACACACCCTCAAAACATGGCACAGGCCTTCTTCATGACCTCCTTGGAGAGATTGGCGAAGACAACCTTGATCCAACTGATCAAATCATCCTTACTCTTGCATGGGGTGCGGTTAGTATCTCATTCAACTATGCCTCATACACAATAGTCCATAGGGTTGAGGTCAGGTGAGCTAGTGATTAACAGATTGAATAGATTTCCAAAGACATGGAAATTTACTCGATCTATTGATCACTACCCACAAAAGCATGATAATTAATGTATAAGTTGGTGAAACTATTGCAAGTAGTGATCACAACTTAGATTCAAACTGCTAAAAAATTTAGAATAGATACTTGTGTATTGTTACAAACTATTGTTCCTCACCTCCTACCTAAAATAGTTTGGTAAACAAGAGAAATGGGAGGACAATACAGGTAAACGTCGACTTACGATGGCATTAGGTTTCGATAGAGCCATCGTAAGACGATCTCATCGTAAGTCGATCCCCACTCTGTTCCGTGGTCACTGTACCTAGCCTAGCTGTATATTAACCACCAGAGATACTGAATATAGCCTATTAAACATGTACAGTAGTTTATTTAATTATTTTTATCCTTTTTACCATATTCAAACACTATAATATGTATTTTCAGTACGGACCTTAAATCTCGCGGGCAGCAGCCAATGCCAGCCGTACGACGTGACGTAATAATACTCGCATCATAAAATATAGTCACCGCTTATATCGATCGTTCTCTCTTTCACCCGCGAATTTTGAAAACCACAGAGAATGAATCATTTGAGAGAATGTAAAAACACAGGGGCGACTACAATAAATATAATCAAGACGCCGATATGGCAGCGTCGCGAATCCACTTGCTCCTCATAACGCCTACGTGTGCGGCACCGTATGGAAGGGGTTAAATTATCATATCGTCGTCGTCGTCGTCGTCATCGTAAAGTCGAACAATCGTAAGTCGCGGCCATCGTAAGTCGACGTTTACCTGTACTTATCTTTAGAGGTACTGCCTCATCCCTTAACCCCTTGAGTACCGGACGTGTGTTTTGTGACACCTGCGTGTCACGGCTGAGTGCACCCGCCAGGAACCGAGCGTGCTCCCCGTGACACGCACATGTCACAGTTATAAGCTGTGTGTATTGAGGGCTCTCAAGGCCTCAGTTTCTGGGTTATTTCTACCCACTTGGTGGCAAGTGTCTGTGTTTACAAATATAAGGTTCTAGCCATTCGTGGGACGGTTTGAAACGTTACAAACTTTGACCAATGAGTTACAGGTAGTCGTCGACTTACGACCTATGCGACTTACGACTGATCGACTTTACGACCACAAGATAGTGCAATAATATTTAATAGAGTAATAGAATTGTAATGTTATGCCTGGCAGTGCAGTACAATTACTTTGCACGCCGCAAGACGCAAGTGCGATAGTATTGGCAGGCTGCCGGCAGCGTCAGCATCTCAGCCAGCTAAATATTCTTTCATTTTGTTTGTTTGAAGTCAAATGTTTCCTAATTTTGCATTGCATTTTGTATTTTCATATATTTTGCAATTGATGAAATGTAACAGCAAAACTTTTTTTTTAATGCCTAGGCTAGTTTGTTGCCGATAACAATATGTTCGGTACAGTACGTAAACGAAAAGAATGTGTTTTTAAATAAAATTTTACCTTACATTTTGTATTTTCTATATGTTTTGCAATTAATAAAAATGTAACAGTAAAACTTTTTTATGCTTAGTCTGTTGTCGATAATAATATGTTCGGTATAGCATTTTGTATTTTTATGTGTTGCGATTATAAAATGTAACAGTAAACTTTGTTTATGCCTAGTCTATTGTCAAAAACGATATTTTCGGTATACTACGTAAACGAAAAGAATGTGTTTTGAAATAGAAATTTTCCTAATTGTACCTTGCAATGATTTTAATTCAACAAACAAAAAAGTATTTGTAGGTCAAAGATGACAGGACTTTATTCAGTATGCATTGGCCTAGGCTACGTTTCCTAACAAAAATTATAAAAAAGTTAAGGAATATTAAAGAACGTAGCTCAAAGATAATACGATTTTATTCAGTATGCATACGTTTCCTAAAGAAAGTCTGGTGGTAAAATAATAAAAATGTTAAAAAATACAGTATCTAGTATTATAGGTCAAAGATGATAGGATTTTATTCAGTATGCTTAGGCCTAAGCTACGTTTCCCAAAGAAAATCAGATAAAATTATGAAAAGGTTAAAAATACTATACAACATAGTTCAAAGATGCTAAGATTATTTCAGTATGCAAAATATACAATATATATACAGTAACAAAAATAATATATAAAGGGTAATATATACTGTATATATATAAAGTCCGACTTGCGTCCAGATCGACTTACGACCTGTCTGTCGGAACCGAACTCGGTCGTAAGTCGACGACAACCTGTACTATCAGTGCTGTGACGTAATTTCTGAAGACCAATCATAATATTATATTCATTTTTATACATCATATTTTCTGATCTACATGCTTGTCGAGTGCCGCAATGCACATTCTATAGCTCCTATTCAGTGTTGCCTATAGTTTTTTTGTGGTAGCACATGCGGATTTACTTCGCAATTATGGATATACCTACATCTGACAGTGCAGATGAATATGGTGGAATGATGAGTGAATTTGAGGGCTCTGATGACTCAATGGAAGGGGATGCTACTTTGTTTGATCCAGAAGCTATCAGTGATGTAGCGAGTGATGGTCGTAGCGACAACGAGAGTATTGAGACGTTGTCTGCAAGCAGTGGCCTGTCAGGCAGCCCTCCTGGCTCACCCCCCACAGCTGCCGGCAGACAAACAGATTTCACACTTCTTCCAGACCCATTCTCTGACACCAGACCTAACCCTACATTGATTTTTCTGATATACATCCTAGTATTATTCTACATCATGAAGCCAGTGCTATGAGTGCTCTAGGCTGTTTTCAGTTATTCATGTGGAAGGATGTGATTGTTGCTCTGTGTCTCTGGACCAACACACGTGCTGCATATTTTTTTTTGAGACAATCCCCACATTAGTTCTAAGAAATTTATGGGTAAAAAGTGGTGTAATGTCAGTGAGGAAGAGATGTATGTGTACATTTCATTGCAGCTACTCATGGGACTAACACATTTACCCAAGATATCTGACTATTGGAGTACATCACCACTGTGCAAAGGGCCACCTGTTTTCAGAGCTGTTATGAGTCGTAATAGATTCTCTCAGATTATTAGATTTGTGAGGTTTTCACACCCTGATGATGCTGTCCCCAGGATGCCTATGACAAGAATTCATACTTATTTGGAATTGTTACATGCTAAGTGCATGGAACATTTTTCTGCAGGTGAAAATTTTGCAGTGGATGAGTCACTGATTTTATTCAAAGGCAGATTACACTTCAGACAGTTCATAGAAACAAAGCATAAGCGCTTTGGTATGAAACTCTTTGCATTGTGTCCTAGTGCTAGTAATGCAAGAGGCTACACCTGGAATTTTTGCTTATATACACCTGCAATGTATGAGATGAGACAAGACCCATAGCTTGCTATCCTCAGCAAGACTGAGCGTGTGCCTGTACATCTAATGCACTCACTTCTGAATCAGGGAAGGCACGTTGTCTTAGACAACTGGTACTCTTCCCTTCATCTGGCTGAATATTTGTTGAACAAGAAGACACTGACTACTGGGACCATTCGGACAAACAGAGGTGTGCCTGATATTATCTCACACCAGAATCTTCAGAAAAAGCAGTCTGTATTTGGACGAAAAGAGGATGTGCTGATCGTCAAATTTTGTGATAGAAGATTGGTCCACGTTATCACAACCAAGTATACAGCAGGGTACATAAAACAATCACGTCATGTCAAAGGTGGGGGGAAATGCTGCAGAAGCCCCTGCCTATTCATCATTACAATGACCAGATGGGTGCAGTTGATATAGTTGATCAGCTGTTGGAACCATATGATCCAACCAGGAAATTTTATGCATGGTTCAAGGAGATTGGTGTACATATGATGTCTAGAATGGTACTCAATGAGTAATATATCAAAACTTGCATAAACGTAGCACTGAGTTCAGTGAATTCATAAAGCTTGTTGTTCATGAGATGTTGCAAGAGTACAGTCTGGGGTATGCCAGCTTGTGTGTGGTACAGGAAGAACAACAGCGCCCCATGAAAAAACCCAGAAGAACAGGAGTCCCAATGCCAGGAGCAAGTGCACAGCCCCCACCACCACCAGCAGGTGCACAACCCAGCACGTCAGGAGCTGCAGCCACACCAGTGTTTCATGGACTAATGACTATACCAAGCACAGCAAACACACAAAGGCCATGTAGACGGTGCAGGATTTGTACTACTGAGGGCAAGAACAAATGGACAAGAAAATACTGCCCTGCCTGCAAGGATTTACCTGGATTATGTTCTCCTGAACATTACCAGAAGTATCACAGCCAGCAGTAAACATAATCCCATTCCCTATTTTTTTCTTTTGTTTTTACAAGTTTTCTTTACCATCCCTTTTATTACAAGTCTTTCTTCATTTATTTAGTTCTTATATGCTTGCTCAATACATACACTTCACACAATGCACACACACAGCACTGCACCTACATATAAAACTGTGACAATAGCGCTGTACTTTGTGTGAGCATGTGTTGCGTCTGGCTTGACCTTACCTGGGAGCGTGCTACGAGTTGTCCACACTTTCGGCCACAAAGGACCATCCAATTTTTGCATGATATCATCGTCATTTGCAAGGTACATGAATATATAATTTTTCTTTGTATTCTGTGATTTTCAGGCTAATGTATTTTATAGTTATCCAAGTATGAATGGTTTAGTGCAACATACGTAAAATCAAAGAAAAAAGTAGTTTACTTATTCTTTTTTTACTCAGATGACATCTTGTGTTTTTTTTTTCTGATAGAAAACATAAAAATAGATAGTATAGGGTGAACAGGGTGGATGTGAGAAGAAGTTGAAGACTACCCCACGCACAATGCGAAGGAGTGGGTGGGCAGTCGGTTCGGCAGGGAAACGTTCGTTTACGTAAGGTTGACGGGTCGGTAACAAAGGGGTTAAAGGTGAGTGAACAAAATAGGATTTTATTATCAACTATTGACTTTGACATTTATCATCAACTACTGAGGTTAGACAAAGATGCTCATATAAAATTTTCATATATTGAACATCAAATTATAGCAATTACATATCCTCATTAAATGCAAAATAATTCTCCAGCATAGCAAAGTATAAGACTTACACATATAAGATAAAATGAAATCATATTACCACTACATTCATTCAGTAGATCTATACTCTGATCTCCACATTCTTTATATGAAATGGAATTAACAAAATAATCTGCATCAGTAATAAACAAAATTTGGCATACCCTACCCACATGTTATGAAATAGATCTTGTTTAATATAAATGTATTAAAATGTTCACCACTAGTGTACAAGTAATTGCAATGGCATGATCTGCATATACATGGTATGGAATATATTATCAAAGCAGTTGTTAAGATGATGAAAGCAGGTAAGGCACCTGGTCTGGATGGATGCCATGCGGTATGTCTGAAAAAGGGAGGTACAGTGATGGTGGACTGGTTGGTGAGGTTAATTAATGTTTGTTGGAGAGAGGGTAGAGTACCGGAGGATTGGAGGAGTGCCTGTATAGTTCCTCTTTACAAGGAAAAAGGGGACAAGTGTGAATGTAGTAGTTTCAGAGGGATTAGCTTGTTGAATGTAGTTGGGAAGGCTTATGGGAGGATCTTGGTTGAGAGGATTAGGAGAGGAACAGAGAGAGTAATTGGTGAGGAACAGTGTGGATTTAGGACAGGTAGAGGTTGTGTAGATCAGATTTTTGTGGTAAGACAGATATGTGAGAAAGCTATAGGAAAGGGGAAGGATGTTTTTGGGGCTTTTATGGATATGGAAAAGGCTTATGATAGGGTAGACAGGAAGGCACTGTGGGAGGTTATGCAGATATACGGGATAGGAGGAAAGCTTCTGGGAGCTGTCAAGAGTTTTATGAGAATAGTAGAGCTTGTGTCAAGATTGGAAATGGAGAGAGTGAGTGGTTC
Source organism: Oratosquilla oratoria (assembly GCF_046742065.1). Lineage (NCBI taxonomy): Eukaryota > Metazoa > Arthropoda > Malacostraca > Stomatopoda > Squillidae > Oratosquilla > Oratosquilla oratoria. The sequence goes on from NC_134779.1 coordinate 72,137,048, forward strand.
GAGGTAAAGGTGGGACTTCGTCAAGGATGCGTTATGTCACCCTGGCTGTTCAACTTATACATGGATGGGGTGGTGCAAGAGGTAAATGCAAGGGTAGTGGGCAAAGGATTGGAGATGGTTAAAGAAAATGGAGAAAAGTGGGAGGTGAGCCAGCTGTTGTCTGCGGACGACACTGCGCTTGTGGCAGGATCGGAGGAGGGATTGAGGAAGTTGGTGACAGAGTTTGGGAGAGTATGTGATAGAAGAAAGCTAAAGATAAATGTGGGTAAAAGTAAGGTGATGAGATGTACAAGGGGTGAAAGTGGTAGTAGACTGGAAGTGAGCATTAAGGGAGAGCGACTGGAGGAAGTGGATAGTTTTAGATACTTGGGTGCAAATGTGGCAGGGAAAGGTGGAGTGAAAGTGGAGGTAGAATGTAGATTGAGAGAAGCGAGTAAATGCCTTGGTGGATTGAAGAGTGTAATGAGGAATAGACATTTGGGAATGGATGCTAAGAGGAGACTGTATGAAGGAGTGATTGTGCCAACAGCACTGTATGGGGCAGAAACATGGAACATAAGAGAAGAAGAGAGAAGGAGCTTGAATGTGTTTGAGATGAGGTGTCTGAGAAGTATGATGGGGGTTACTAGGCTGTATAGAGTGAGAAATGAGGAGGTGAGGAGAACAGGGGTGGAAAAGGAGCTGGGAGGTAGGGTTGATGAAAGAATATTAGGATGGTTTGGACACATGGAAAGAATGAGTGAAGAAAGACTAGTAAAAGAGGTGTGGAAGGCAGATGTGGAGGGAGTGAACATGAGGGGATGTCCTAGGATGAGGTGGATGGATGGGGTGAAGGGGGCTTTGGGGAAGTCTGTTGAGGAAGGACAGGAGAGGAGAGAAGATAGGGGTGAATGGAGAATGGTTGTATACGGATGATGTTGTGATTGCATGAGGTGGAATGGGCGGGTGGATGGGGGGTGAGGTGGTATGTGTAAAATTTTACGCAGCCCAAAGGGATTTCTCCCTGTCCTCTCATTTTATGCAATGGGGGGATGGAGAGGGGGGGGTCGCCGATTTAATGAAGCGGCTTTGCTGTGGATGTGCTGTGTCTTGCGACACTGCTTCTGACCCAGGGCAGTGGACAAGGTGCAGGGATGACCCGTCATTCAGGAGGTGCTAAGATAAGAGGGAGGGTGGAGGGGTGTGGAGTGTATTCAGGGATGGAATGGGTGGGAATGATTTTATGCCTTTTTCTTTTTGGCTACCCCCCTTGTAAGGGGGAAAAAGCCTTGGTATATGTATGTAAGTGTATCTTTATCCTCCATGAAACAAATACAATAATTAATTCCTGATACAATACAAATTCTGGGTTTACGTACCTTAATTATGTGCTCTCTCTCTGGTACAGCATTTCCCCCCTTTTACTATAAACAAATGCTAAAACAAGGCACATTATTTTGAATCCCTTTTAGATTAACATTGAGACATGTTACTATTCTGACTGTACCAAAGAGAGAGGCCAAAACATTCTTTCCAAGTTGGTTTGACAACAAAACAAGTTCCAACACTGGATATGTTGACAAATATGTTCATTAACATAAATCATACATTATCTATACATCACAAGAAAATAAAGCAAATACATCCTTGAATTTTCATACTCTAATTAGAATATAACCTTCTAAACCATACAACATATATGTAAATATGTTAATTTCCACATACTTAATTTTTCTTATGCACCAAATGGGATACACGTAGAGAATGGAGTACAAAAGGAATGACTATCATGCACAGTATGGTAACACCCTTCCCCTTAAAGACATGAGGCAATCCTCAGATTGACTCATGCAGAATAACTAAATCATAATCTTGTAACATTAACCTCGATCAAGTTAGACATTGGTTAATATTCTTCATCTAATGCAAATATACTAAAGGATTATGATCAGTAAACATGACAACAGGATATTCAGTTCCTCTCAGATATATATCAAAATGACTTAGGCTAAGGACTAAAGCTAAAGTTTCCTTCTCAATTGTACTATAATTTCTTTGGTATGGGAGGAATTTTCTTGAAAAATAACATATCAGATGGTCGATATCCTCTTTTTCCTGAACCAAAACCTCCCTTGCTCCAGTGTCACTTGCATCTACATAAAGTTTAAATGGTTTCTCAAAATCAGGAGTGACAAGTATATGGTCACTTGTTAACACTCTCTTAATTTTCACAAAAGCTTCTTTACAATGGGTATCTCACACAAATTTTACACCTTTAGACAACAACCTAGTCAATGGCAGGTCAACAGCTGAAATTTCTTACAAAATCTTCTGTAGTATCCACTCATACCTAAAAATATCAGCAACTTTCTGTGGTTGTTAGGCATGGGGCATTAATTGATACTTTTCACCTTAGCATCAACAGGTTGCACCTTACCTTGACCTACCATATAACCTAAATATTCAACTTGAGCTTTGGCAAAATCACTCTTAACTAAATTTATGGCTAAATTGGCATCATTTAACCTCTTAAATACCTCTGCTATTTGGTTCACACGATCTTCCCAATTTTCAGAGTGCACTATTACATCATTGATATACACTGTACATCCACTCATACCTGTTAGTACTACATCTATCAATCTCTGGAAAGTGCTACCACTATTCTTCATTCCAAATGGCATCACCTTGTACTGATATAGACCATCCATGGTTGTGAATGCAGATAGTTCCTTAGCTCATTCCATTAGACCTATCTGCCAGTATACCTTCAGCAAGTCAAACTTACTGACAAAGTTCGCATTTCCCACACAGTCTATACAGTTATCCAATCTAGGTATCAGGTAGGAGTCACTTTTAGTTACTTGATTTACCTTCATAAAGTCAGTGCAAAATCTAATTGACTCGCCACCTGGTTTTTGTACCAACACACAAGGTGAACTCCATGCACTATTACTTTCTTCTATAAATTTATTTTCCAACATGTACTGAACCTCTTTCCTCATAATCTCCCTTTTCTGTGGGTTGACTCAATACTCATGTTGTTTTATCAGTATAGCATCACCTACGTCAACATCATGTTCTACTACGGTACACCTTCTTGGAGTATTCGAGAATAAGAATTTACACTTATTGATCTCACGGATAATATCACTGTCAAATTTTCCAAGTTTTTTCCTTCACACCTGCTAAATTTTCTTTCCTCTCCATTATCCATGTCTTGTTCCACATTCACTATGCCATAACTGAACTCACTAATCTCCTCAGATGTTCTAGTATTCTCCACTTCTCTTTCATGGTAAGGTTTGATCATGTTGACATGGCATAATTGATTTTTCTTACGCCTACCAGGAGTGTTTACAATATAGTTCAGATCTCCAACTCTCTTCTCAATTTTCCAAGGACCACAATATCTTGCCTTCAGGGGATCTCCCTGAATAGGTAACAACACTAGAACTTTATCACCTGGTCTAAATTCTCTCGCCCTCGCCTTTTTGTCGCACCAAGTTTTCATTTCTTGTTGTACATCCTTTAGATTCTCTGCATCAAGATCTCTTGCTTTAATCAACCTAGTTTTGAATTCTGATACATATGTTAATAAATGTGGTTCATCATTCTTGCCAAACTACTTTTTTTTTCATTGTGTTCAAAGGACCTCTATCCTCATGGCCATACAACAGTTCAAATGGGCTAAATCCAGTTGATTCTTGTACTGCATCCCTTATTGCAAACAAAGCTAGTGGAATTGCTTCATCCCAATCTATTCCAAGTTCCTCACAGTATACTCTGAGAATATTCTTAAGGGTTTGGTGGAATCTCTCCACACTACCTTGGGATTGTGGATGGTATGCACTAGATAACCTTTGTTCAATGTTTAGGCCTTTTAAAATTTTCTTGAACATGCCTGAAGTAAAGTTACTTCCTTGATCAGATTGAATTACTTCTGGGAATCCTACCGAAGAAAAATATTTCACCAACTCTCTTACAATATTCTTGGCATGAATACTCCGGAGTGGAATAGCTTCTGGAAATCTAGTGGCAACACACATTATTGTTAACAAATATGAATTTCCTTTCCGAGTTCTCGGTAAAGGTCCAACACAGTCAATTATAATTCTACTGAGAGGTTTACAAAATGCTGGTATGGGCTTTAATGGTGCTCGCGGGATTACCTGGTTTGGTTTACCCACTCTTTGACATATATCATAAGTTTTGCAAAACTCTGCAACATCTCTCTTCAAATTTGGCCAATAAAAATGAGTCAACAGCTTCTCAGCTGTTTTCCTGACTCCTAAATATCCTGTCAGACTAGATTCATGGGACATGGCAATCAATGTATGCCTATAATTCTTAGGTACCATTATTTGTCGTTTCAACTCCCAATGATCTGATGTGGTTACACTCACCAGTCTCCATTTCCTCATCAACACATTATCATAAAGATAGAATCCAGTAGATCTGTCATCAGACACATCATTTCTACTTGCCTCTCCAAAGCATTCCTTCAAAGTTGGATCACCATACTGGGCATCAATAAGTTCTTTCCTGTTAACATTAAAATCAGGAACTATCTCTAACCTTATCTCTATACTTTCATCTTTCACTAGCTTGGATTTCTCTCATCAATTATATCACCTAGACCCATGTCCTCTTATCCCTCATCATAGCTCTGGTAACTACGCAAGCTGGATAAATTCTTTGGATACTTCTATTATCTGTGGTCTCTATGTCGCTCTCTTTGATTGCATTCACTCTACCTCTGCTTAGAGAATCCTGACCCTCTATGGATGGAATCTCTCTTCCATTTTCATAATCATTTCGGATCTCCTTCTGAAGTTCAATATTTAAAACATCTCCTGTAGAGTGTAAATTGACGGAGTTAGGGGAACATTATACATCCACATTCTCATTTATTATACTCTCAAGGGGTTTAGAAACCATTCTTGGTTCTGGGACCACTTTATCTCCAGCCAAATCATTACCCAACAACATCTCCACACCATTTATGGGAAGTTCTTCACTAACTCCCACTTTCACATTGCCACTAACATAACCAGTATCAATATCTACGTAGTGCAATGGGACATTTAATCTAGCACCCAAACCTCTCACTCTAGCCTCCTCACCAGTATATGAACTCTCGGTCCACTCCAGTGTCTCTCTGAGGACTAGACTTTGGTTTGCTCCAGTATCCCTCAGGATTTTGATTTGTTTCTTAGATCCACCAGGTAAAGAAATTGTCCCCTCGGTAATGAATGGTTGGAAACTCCCAACACTCAGCTCCTTCACCTTAGACTCCACACCTAAACTCCCCTGTGGTTCCTTCCACGCCACAGTTAAACCAGCAGATTTGGATACTTTACATTTATATTGTACATGACCAGTTTCACCGCAGCCGTAACACTTCACACGTGACCTCTACTGCTTATTCACATAACCAGTGAAATTCTGCTCATGTCTCACAGGACCATACCAGGGTGGGCTCCTAGGTTCGTTTCTATCTTGACTCTGTGGAACACAATTATGCTGTGTTCTATGAGGATTGTAGCAATCTTGTTTAGCATAAAAGCAGCCTCCCGTTTGATTATTCTTTTCATAAGTGTGACCCACATTCTTTATTCCACCTTGTTTGTAGTTCACCCGCTCAGTACGCATTCTTTGCATCACAGCTAATTGATCAGCTAACCTCGCTGCCTCCGTCAAATTCTTAATCTGGTTTCTACAGATTTCATATTTGATATCAGGGTGAACAATATCTGTAAAGAGCTCCAACAAGACCAACTGTCTCATTTCCTCAAAAGTCTCTACTTCCTCTGACTTACACCACCGGTCAAACCTCATGCCACACTCCCTAGCCAATTAAAAACAGGTTTGGTCATTCATTTTCTTTATGTTCCTGAATCTCCTCCTATACACCTCAGGTGCCAATTCTACTGTTTTGAGTGCTGCCCCTTTCACAATATCATAATCCACAGATTCCTCCACGGTCAAACATGCAAAGGCCTCTCTCGCCTTTCCTCTGAATTTTGTCTGCACCAACATTGCCCAATCCTCCTTGTCCCATTTTCTGATTGTGGCCATCTTTTCAAATTGGATGAAGAAGTCTTCTGCTTCTTCTTCTATAAACTCAGGTAATTGATTAACCCTGTCATCTTTTCCTTCTCCACCACTTTTTACCACTGTCATAGTTTCAATCTCTAATTCTTTTAGTCTTACTTCTTTCTCTGCCTGAATCCTTTCTCTGACTCTTGTTGGAACTTTTGCAGTTGAAATTCCATTTTAAGCTTTTCTAGGGCTAACATTTCACTCGACTGCACTTTCTCTCCTATCTCAGCGGTTTCATCAGCTGCCTCGATAACTTCTTTCTCAACTAGTGTCTCAATGATTTCTTTCTGTATATCACTCTTCTTGCTACATTTTAAAGATATTTTATACCTAGCTGCTAACTGGCGTAACTCATCTACCGAACACTGGTATAAGTGGTGCAAATTCAAACTTTGCAGGAATTCTTCTACCCTCTCTGCCATTTCGATTTCACCCAACCTAACCGCAGCAGTTTGCAACATACCTTAATTTCCTTTGATGGCTACTAACCATCTGACGTTACTACTAATCACTGGATAGGATACTCAATCCTTGGTTGGTAGTTGTCCGTGGTCCAATCCTGGACAGGCCCACAATTGTTACAACTGTCGTTGCTCACCTCCAACCTAAAATAGTTTGGTAAGTAAGAGAAATGGGAGGACAATACTTATCTTTAGAGATACTGCCTCATCCCTTAAAGGTGAGTGAACAAAATAGGATTTTATTATCAAAGATGTTCATATAAAATTTTCATATAATGAACATTAAATTATAGCAATTCATATCCTCATTAAATGCAAAATAATTCTCCAACATAGCAAAGTATGACTTACACATATAAGATAAAATGAAATCATATTACCACTACATTCATTCAGCAGATCTATACTCTGATTTCCCCATTCTTATTTATATGAAATAGAATTAACAAAATAATTTGCATCAATAATAAACAAAATTTGGCTTACTTTGCCCACATGTTATGGAATAGATCTTATTTAATATCAATGTATTAGTGTTCACCATTAGTATAATTGTAATGGCACGATCTGCATATACATGGCATGGAATTATCATTGAATATTCTTTTCATCCTCCATGAAACAAATACAATAATTAATCCTTGATACAATACAAATTCTGGGTTTACATACCATAATTATGTGCTCTCTTTGGTACAGTATTTCCCCCATTTTACAAATATACATACATATACCAAAGGCTCTTTTCCCCATTATAAGGGAGGTAGCAAAAAAAAAAAAGGCATAAAATCATTCCCATCCATTCCATCCCTAATACACTCCACTTCCCTCCCTCTTATCTTGGCACCTCCTGATGACGGGTCATCCCTGCATCTTGTCCACTGCCCTGGGTCAGAAGCAGTGTCACAAGACACAGCACATCCACAGCAAGGCCGCTTCATTAAATCGGCAACCTCCCTCTGTTCCCTCATGCAGAAAAGGAGAAGACAGGGAGAAATCCCTTCGGGCTGCATCAAATTTTTCTCACACATACTACCTCACCCACCATCCCCACAAACCATTCCACCTCATGCGTCACAACATCATCCATATACAACCATTCCCCATTCACCCCTGTCTTTTGTCCTCTCCCATCCTTCATCTTCCCCAAAGCCCCTTTTACCCATCCATCCATCTCATCATAGGTCGCCCCATCATGTCTACTCCTTCCACACCTGTTTTACTAGTCTTTCTTCACTCATTCTTTCCTTGTGTCTAAACCATCCCAATACTCTTTCATCCACCCTATCTCCCAACTCCCTTTCCACCCCCGTTCTCCTCCTCACTTCATTTCTCACTCTATCCAGCCGAGTAACCCTTATTATACTTCTCAGACACCTCATCTCAAACACATTCAAACTCTTCTCTTCCTCTCTATGTTCAATGTTTCTGCCCCATACACTGCTATCAGCACAACCACTCCTTCATGAAATCTCCTCTTAGCATCCATTCCCAAATGTCTATTCCTCATTACACTTTTTAATCCACCAAGGCATTTACTCACTTCTCTCAATCTACACTCTACCTCCACCTCCACTCCTCCCTTTCCTGCTACATTTGCATCCAAGTATCTAAAACTATCCACTTCCTCCATTCTCTCTCCCTTAATACTCACTTCCAGTCTGCTGCCACTTTCACCCCTTGTACATCTCATCACCTTTTACCCACATTTATCTTCAACTTCATTCTTTCACACACTCTCCCAAACTATGTCACTAACTTCCTCAATCCCTCCTCTGATCCTGCTACAAGCACAGTGTCGTCTGGAAACAACAGCTGGCTCACCTCACACTTTTCTTCATTTTCTTTAACCATCTCCAATCCCTGACCCACCACCCTTGCATTTACCTCTCACACCACCCCATCCATGTATAAGTTGAACAGCCAGGGCGACATAGCACATCCCTAACGAAGTCCCACCTTTACTTCAAACCACTCACTCCATTTCTAATCGTGACACACGCTCTACTACTCTCATAAAAACTCTTGACAGCTCCTAAAAGATTTCCTCCTATCCTGTATATCTGCAAAACCTCCCACAGTGCCTTTCTGTCTACCCTGTCATAAGCCTTTTCCAAATCCATAACAGCCCACAAAACATTCTTACCTTTTCCTATAACTTTCTCACATATCTGTCTTACCACAAAAATCTGATCTATGCAACCTCTACCTGTCCTAAACCCAAACTGTTCTTCACTGTTCCTTTCCTAATCCTCTCAATCAAGATCCTCCCATAAGCCTTCCCAACTACACTCAACAAGCTAATCCCTCTGAAACTACTACACTCACACTTGCCTCCTTTTCCCTTGTAAAGTGGAACTATACAGGCACTCCTCCAGTCCTCTGGCACTCTACCCTCTCTCATACAAACATTAAATAACCTCACCAGCCACTCCACTATCACTGTACCTCCTTTCTTCAGACATTCTGCATGACAGCCATCCAGACCAGGTGCCTTACCTGCTCTCATCTTAACAACTGCCTTCACTTCATCCTTCCTTATTTCTCCTCCATTCTCCTCACTCATCAGTCATTTTCTTATGCACTTCCCACTTCAATTACCTTTCCTTCCCTATTCTCCTTCACATTTTTTACTATCAAAAAGGCCAAAATGAGGCACATTATTTTAAATCCCTTTTAGAGTAACATTGAGACATGTTACTATTCTGACTGTACCAGAGAGAGAGGCCAAAACATTCTTTCCAAGTTGGTTCAACAACAAAACAAGTTCCAACAATGAATATGTCGACATACATGTTAACATAAATCATACACTATCTACATCGCAAGAAAATAAAACAAATACATCCTTTAATTTTCATACACTAATTAGAATATAATCTTCTAAACCATATGACATATACATATATTCATTTCCATATACTTAATTTTTCTTATGCAGTGAATGGTATACATGTAGAGAATGGAAAACAAAAGGGGTGACTATCATATGCAGTATGGTATAGTATCTAAAATACCTGATTTCAGTAAAGCTCAGTTCATAGGACTATATCAGGAGCTTCAACTTACAGATTGGGAGGCAAAATTAAGTGAGAGACCTGTAGATCAGATGTGGGAAATACTTCAAAATTCACTTACTAAGATGATTCATACATGCATCCTTTTTAACGACAAGACGCCCCCAAATCTGGCTCACCCAAAATGGCTTGACAAAGAAACTGAAAGAAGTATTGCTAAAAAGAGACAGGCTTATAAGAAATACAAGTGTTCAGGTGCACCCAATGACTATCAAAGCTATGTAATAATACAGAGATTTAAAAATTACAATAAAAAAACAAAAATGACAATATGAAATGAATATTACTGATAAATCCAAGGAGAATCCCAAAGAATTCTATAGTTACATTAAAGATAAATAGGTCATTAGGAATCACATTTGCCCACTATTATCTGCTAACGGTCAACTTGAATATTCAAATGAAGGAATGTGTGATATTTTAACCCCTTTCATACGGTGCCGCATACATAGGCGGTATGAGGAGCAAGTGGATACGCGAGGCTGCCATATTGGCGTCTTGATTATATTTATTGTAGTTGCCTCAGATGAGAGGGAGGGTGGGAGGGGTGTGGAGTGTATTTAGGGATGAAATGGGTGGGAGTGTTTTTATGCCTTTCCCTTTTTGGCTACCTCCCTTGGAAGGGGCAAAAAGCCTTGGTATATGTATGTATGTATGTAGTTGCCCCTGCGTAATGACATACTCTCTAAACTATCTTCATCACATTTTCTATGGTTATCAAAATTCACGGGTGAAAGAGAGAACGATCAATATAAGCGGTGACTATATTCTATGATGCGAGTATTATTACGACACATTGTACGTCTGGCAGCTAATGCTGCCCGTGAGATTTTGGTCCATACTGAAGAGGTTAAACAATTATTTTAGCTCAATATTTGTCAATGAAACACCTCAAAGGGAACTTCAAACTGAAACCTGTGAAAAGTCTAGGATGAACTTACTATGGTAAATATAACAAAAGAAAAAATTAAAAGCTATACAGAAAAACTCAAAGTTAATAAAACAACAGGGCCTGATGGTTGGGATCCAATAATCTTAAAGGAAATGAAAAATGAGATTGTTGTTCCATTAGAAATTATTTTCAAGAAATCCATCATATCTGGAGATGTCCCAAGAGAATAGAAGCTAACGTTACTCCCTTATTCAAAAAGGTGACAAAAAGACACCAAATTACCACAGGCCTATTAGCTTGACTTCAATTGTAGGAAAAATTATGGAAACTATCATCAGAGATGCTATCAAACATCATTTAGAAAGTAACTGTTTGATGATAGCTAGCATGGATTCAGACAGAAATGTTCTTGTATGACTTACTCAAATTCTACAACAAAGTCATCTTGAATTATGACAAAAGAAACAATACAGATTTAATATATCTAGACTTTGCAAAAGGTTTTGATACTGTCTCCCACAAAAGACTACAGTGGAACCTCACTATTCGTACACAATCCATTCCAGGAAGCTGTTCGAATGGCGATTTGTACGAATGGCGAATAATTTTTTCCCATAAGATATAATGTAAATTGGATTAATCCGTTCCAGACCCACAGATTATTGCTTATTGTAATAATATTTTAAGCATAGAATACATAAAAACTATGAAAAAGAATAAATATACAGTACCGTACAGTACATGAAATAAAAAAAAATCTAACTGGACTTTACCTGCACTGCGGTGAGCTGATGGCATAAGTGGAAGGTGTGGAGGAGGAGGAGGGATGTTGATGTTACTGTTTGGAAGGGGAGTCACCTTCCATACAAATGTCAGGTAACATCCCTTCAGGTGTTTTCCCTCTTTTTGGTGTTCTTTCTTTTTTTTGTCTTTTTGCACTAAAAGAATCTTGGGATTCTTTCTTTAAAAACCTGTCCAATGTTGTCTGCCTTTGATAATTTCTCAGAATTTTTCTAAAATGGTCAATATCATTGTTATTAAACAAATTGATGCTCCTGTTGACCACAGCAGTGTTAGGATGCCATTTTTCCACCACTCTGTGTTTTCTCTCTGTGATAACACAGTTCTTTAATTTCTGCAGTGGAAATGCTTCCCTTACTACTTTCCTCCTCTGAAGAAGAAAGTTCTTCCACCACTTCTTGGTGCTCCCTGTGCAGTTCTTGGAGTTTTTCAGTTGTCAGCTCATTTCTATGGTCTGTGTGTTTTCTCTCAGTGATAACAAAGTTCTTTAATTTCTGCAGTGGAAATGCTTCCCTTACTACTTTACTCCTCTGAAGAAGAAAGTTCTTCAACCACTTCTTGCTGCTCCCTGTGCAGTTCTTGGAGTTCTTCAGTTGTCAGCTCATTTCTATGGTCTTCGACCAACTCCTCCACATCATCACTGTCTACATCCAATCCCATGGACTTCCCCAGGGACACAATATCATCCACCACTACAGGCTCCGTATGAAAGCCTTCAAAGTCTCTGGCTGCCACACAGTCTTGCCACAGATTCTTCCAGGCAGAGTTCAGTGTCCTGAAAGAAACTTCCCCCCAGGCTTTGTCTATTATCCTCAAACAATGAAGGATATTGAAATGGTTCTTCCAAAAGTCCCTGAGGGTTAGTTCTGTGTCAGAGGTCACTTCAAAGCACCTTTGAAAAAATGCTTTTGTGTAAAGCTTTTTGAAGTTTGAAATGACCTGCTGATCCATAGGCTGGATTAGAGAAGTGGTATTAGGGGTCAAAAACCTCACTTGGATGAAGCTGTATTCACCCACCAGATCTTCCTCCAAGCCTGGAGGGTGAGCAGGAGTACTGTCCATTACCAGAAGGGCCTTGAGTGGTAAAATTTTCTGCTCTAGATATTTTTTCACACTCGGGGCAAACACTTCATATATCCACTCGGTGACGAACTGCCTTGTTACCCAGGCCTTATTATTAGCCCTCCACATTACACTGAGTTTAATCTTATAACATTATTTTTCTTGAACACTCTTGGGTTTTCCGAGTGGTAGACAAGCAAAGGTTTAATTTTGAGGTCCCCACTAGCATTAGCACACAACAAGAGTGTAAGCCTGTCTTTCATAGGCTTGTGTCCTAGCAATGATTTCTCCTCTTTTGTGATGTAGGTCCTCTTAGGCATCTTCTTCCAGAAGAGGCCAGTTTCGTCACAATTAAAAACTTGGTGATGAGTAAATCCCTCACTCTCTACAAAGTCTTTAAATTCCCCAATAACCTTTTCAGCAGCACCTTTGTTTGCACTGGCAGCCTACCCCACACCTAACAACACTGTGAATGCCACTTCATTTCTTAAATCGATCAAACCACCCCCTACTTGCTTTAAATTCATCACTTTGTGCACTGGTTCCAGAGATGTGCTTAAGGTCATCATGCAACCGCTTTGCTTTTTCACAACTTATTGTTTCAGAAATGCTGTCACCAGCAAGTTGTTTTTCATTAATCCAAACTAACAAGTTTTTCCACTTATTCAATTATAGGTGACTTGTTCACAGCAAGAACAGTCACTCCTTTTGCCATATTAGCCTCTTTTATTATGTCTTTATTTTTTAGTAGAGATGATATAGTTGATTTTGCCATGCAATACTGATTGCCAGGTCAGAGATACGAGTTCCACTTTCAAACTTCGCAATGAGTTCTTTTTTCAATTCAATTGTCATTCTCATTTAGGCTTGGTTGAATCACTAATCTTTTTTGGACCCATTACTGCACTATTTTAATAAAGATAACAAAAAATAGCAATAAAGTAGCACAAAGTTGAAGCTTGCGTGGATGATGTATAGTTTAAGGAAGCTAGCATGAGACTAAGCTGAAGCAATCGCATGGTGTGACCAGTAACAAGGTGACGCTGTCCAAAATGCGGGGAAAGTACGAATGACAAGTTGAATTTTACCTTGAACAAGTTGGACAAATAACGAGTTGTACAAATAGAGAGGCAGACGAATGGCGGGATTCCACTGTACTTACTAAATTAGCTTCACATGGAATAAGTAGTAGCCTATTAAGTTGGACTAGTAATTGGTTGAACGATCAAAAAGAGTTGTTCTAAGTGGCAAAACTTCTAGATGGAAAAATATTACTAGTAGTCCCCCAGGGTTCTGTCCTTGGGCCACATCTATTCATAGTATATATAAATCATATAGACCACAGACTGAAATCTATTGTCTCCAAATTTGCTGATAATACAAAAATGTGTGGAATGGCAAATGACCACTTAAACCAATTAGATATTCAAGAAGATTTAGATAACTACAACAATGACCTGAAAGGTGGCTAATGAAATTTAACACAAGTAAATGCAAGGTTATGCACATAGGTAAAAATCAGTATGATTACTAGTTATTTGAAAATTCATTAACAAAAGTGTATAGTGAAAAGGATCTCAGCATAATTATCAGTAATGACCTCAAATCATCCAAGCAGTGTATTTCAGCCTCTGAGAAAGCAAATAAGATTTTTGAACCGGTTGTGCAATCTTTTGACTTCAAAAGTCCATCTTTCATTAACAAGCTATATAAATCATTAGTTTGTCCACATTTGGAATATGCTGTTTCTGTATGGTCACTGAATCTCATTAAAGACACTGACAGATTGGAAAAAGTACAATGGCAAGCCACAAAACTGATTCCAAATATCAAAGGTAATCATATAAAAACTGACTAAAACATATGAATCCGTTTTCCTTAAAAAAGCATAGACTCAGAGGTGACTTGATACAGGTCTTTTAAAGATTCTAAAGGAAATTGATATAAAAAATGACAAAATTTTCAGTCAATAAGAATCCAACAAGAAATAATGTTCTCAAATTGTCAGGAAAAAATCTAATTTGGAAGTGGATAGAAACAACTTTGCCAACCATGTAGCTAATGAATGGAATAAGCTTCCTGTACAGGCAGAGCAATGTAGTTCATTTAGATAAACACCTTAGCAAGATGCTGTAATGCCTGCCATTTATCTTATAATATTTATTTGTTTCTAATTTGTCTGTTTATTATTGGCTTGATTATCAGTTATTATTATTTATCTGTCAATTTATTACTTACTATTTACCTGTTTGTTTATTATTTAACTCCTATTTATTTATTCTATTATAATTTATATTATTATAATTCTTATTTATTTATCACTGCTTCTGACCCAGGGCGGTGGGCAAGGTGCAGGGATGACCCGTCATCCAGGAGGTGCTCAGATGAGAGGGAGGGTGGGAGGGGTGTGGAGTGTATTTAGGGATGAAATGGGTGGGAGTGTTATTATGCCTTTCCCTTTTTGGCTACCTCCCTTGAAAGGGGGAAAAAGCCTTGGTATATGTATGTATGTATAATTTTTTTGCATCTGACCTAGTTATGGACCAAAAGGTCTCCTGTCAGCATGCTCTTCCTTTGTAATCCTTTGAGTTAGAGGGCCACACATCATGTGCAACGAAGTCAAAGAAATTGTCAGAGAGCCATTTCTGAGATTTTCCAGAGATGTGACATGATGCAGAGTGCTGTTGCCACACATAGGGTCTACCAGCAACTACTTCCTCAATCCACGGCTACACATGGGTCTGTAGGACATTGATGTACACTTTGGTGCTCACCCTGAGCCCCTAGGGAAAGGAGAACGGGGGCATGACTTGGCCCTCGATGCAGACTACCCCAAACACCATGACAGTTGCAGGAAACTTGGTTTTCATGACTCTTGACACATTCTGTTGTTCTTAGAGTTTTGGGTCAGGTCCTGGCAGAAGTTATTTTCATCTGAAAAGAACCTCAGCATGTCATTCTTCAAAGGGTACTTCAGTATGTTGAGCATCCTCTTGCTCTTCTTGAAGCGGTTCTCCTGCATCTTTGCGGAAAGGAGGTGATCCTTATGCATCTTGTATGACTTGTATCTGATATCTTCATGCAAACACTTCCTTACGGTGCCTTCAGACACTTGCCCTCTCTGGCAATGGATCTCATAGGCCGGCTGGGGTCTTCATCAACCATGGCTTGCAACTGACAAATTTGGCATCCCTGATGGTGTCAAATCATTGAGAATGATGTTTTCTCTCGGCAACACCTTCATAATTGTAGTCAGAAGAAATCAACTCCCTCCTGATGGCCCTGACAAACTGTTCAGTCACTTTTAGCAGTTCTGAGA
Organism: Oratosquilla oratoria; assembly: GCF_046742065.1. Taxonomy (NCBI): domain Eukaryota; kingdom Metazoa; phylum Arthropoda; class Malacostraca; order Stomatopoda; family Squillidae; genus Oratosquilla; species Oratosquilla oratoria. The sequence goes on from NC_134779.1 coordinate 72,152,744, forward strand.
TCTTGCTGCTGCTTTGTCCGGCGGAGATTAACATAAGTACCGCATACCTTTTCCATAGATGAGGAAATGTAAAGCTCTCCATGGATGCAAGGTGTTGCTGGGACAAAGTCTCATTGTATACTGATTGGTTGCTTTTGTTTTGAGTAATGTGCACCCATGTCTTTGCACACCATGTCCCTGAAACAATGAAACAATTACTGTATGCACCTTGTATGTCAAATGTATAGAATTTTGTTATTTTTCTGTAAATATTATAAATAGCATGCCATTTTTTGTACAATGTTAATCAGATTGTACACATTCAAAAGAGCAATAAAAATGCTTTAATCTTATCAATATTTTGTTGTTCTATTTTATTCCATGCAAAAACCATGTCTCCTGGTTACTAAAAAAAAAAGTCAAGATTTTCAACAATTTTGTATATATAAAAAGTCACAGGGAAAATTCATCAATTCTAACAGTTGATATATGTAGACTCTACTCATTCATTTGGTACCTAATTTGTTGGTCTATCTTGGATAGATAAAAAATTATACAAAATACGCTTAGAAATCCCTCAAAATTGGCCCTTTTGGTATAACAAAAAACTTCAGCCTCCATGTGGCAATGCTTCCATACATCCTAGAAGAAAATGGATGTGATTTTATGCTTTTTCAGGTTAAAAAGCATAGGAAAAAATATAGCAACATATGAAAATATGAAAAAGTTGTTTTTTGAACAGGTCAGTAGGATGCACCTTGGCTGCATCAGAGGTAAAACAATCATGTAGTAAAAAACATATAAAAAACAAAAGGCAGAAAATATTACCTCCTTAAAGGTCTTCCTTGAGATGGGCAGAAGAGGAATGTGGGAAAGCAGAATCCTTATTCTCCCCCTCTTTCCTAGGGCTGGATATACATTCATACTTATATTTGGTGAGTTGTGCTGGTCCATGGCATTCACCTGTCATAAAAATGAAAGCTAAATATATAATAGCATCAAAGTAAGAAAGAGATAATGATGAATGAATTAAAAAAATAAATAAATAAATTAATAAATAAATAAAAATAAGTTTGCACAGAATCCCCCAGTTGGGGTGAAGTGTATTTACCTAGTCCTATCTTATAGGAAGGGAGCTATGCTCATGGTGTCCCATTTTTGTATCCTGCAGTGTCTAGTTTGCTCTTAAATTCTTGTAAGGTTTTTGCACACTATTGTTTTATCCAGTTTGTTCCAGATATTCACCACTTTGTGTGGATTTTTTTTTCAGGTCTCTTCTACAACTACCGTTTTTGAGTTTATCATGTCCCCTTGTATTTCTCTTGTCCCAATTTAGTATATCCTCTTTATCAAGGAATTCTGTGCCTCTCATGATTCTGTAAATGGTCAACATAGTGCCTCTTTTTCTTTGTTCCAAAATCAGTAGTTTCAATTTAGCCAGTCTCTCCTCATATGATAGGTTTGAAAGTGTTGGGGCCATTTTCGTGGCTGCTCTCTGGATTTGTTCAATTTTCTTTATATTCTTTTTGGTACTGGGTGACCAGTATCACAGCATGCTCTAATGCCTTATTAGTGTGACTAGTATTTCTTTAACCATTTCTTCGTCTAAATAGATAAAAGCCACCTTTATTGATCTTAGCAAGTTGTAAGATTCTCCAACAATTTTGTTTATTTATCAGGGGACATGTCATTTGAGATAATTAATCCCAGGTTTTTTCCAGATCCCATTTTCTTTACTTCCTTTGTTCCAATTTTATATTGTCCTGATATCTATCTATCTATCTATCTATCTATATATATATATATATATATATATATATATACATATATATATATATATATATATATATATATATATATAAATATATATATATATATATATATATATATATATATATATTTTTTTTTTTCAAATTCCATTATGCTACATTAATGTTGAAGTCTACTTCCCACTTTTGGCTCCATTTCCACTTGTTCAGGTCTCTCTGTAGTGATTCACAATCTGTTTCAGTATTCACTTTCCTCAGCAATTTAGCATCATCTGCAAAGAAGCTCATGTAACAATCTATATCTTCATCCATGTCATTCACATAAATAACAAATATTATTGGAGCTAATACCGATCCCTGTGGAACTCCACTAATCACCTCTTCCCAAGCAAAACTCTTTTCTCTTAGCAGTACTCTCATTTTTCTGCCATGAAAAATATGAAAAATATGAAAATATGAAAAATAGATAATACGAAAATCAACTAAAACATATGAATCTGTTTTCCCTAAAAAAGCGTAGACTCAGAGGTGACTTGATACAGGTCTTTAAAATTCTAAAGGGAATTGACAACATCAAAAGTGACAAAATTTTCACACTGAGAATCAGACAAGAAACAATGGTCTCAAACTGTCCAGAAATAGATTTAATTTGGAAGTGGGTAGAAACAACTTTGCCAACCGTGTAGTTAATGAATGGAATAAACTTCCTGCAGAGGCTGTGCAATGTAGTTCAGTTCGAAGCTTTAAAAATCATTTAAACACCTTAGCAAGATGTTGTAATGATTATTATCTATTTCATATTATTTGTTTTTGTTTTTATTATCACAGTAGACCCAAAAAAGAAAAAGAAAACAGTATAATATCCATCATTCAATGGAATATTCAAGGTTTTAATTCTCATTGAGAGCAGGTTCGGATTCTCTTTAAAGAACATGATGTGTCTGCTATTTGTCTCCAAGAAACTATGCTTGGCAATTTATCCCCTAATGTTGAACTTAATTATAAATTTTACAGATCTCCTCCTATGATTGGGGGCCGTCCCCATGGAGGTACTGGTATCATTGTTAAGAAATCTGTAAACCACAGAAGTGTCCACCTACATTCAGTGTTGCAGGCTTGTGCAGTACAAATCTTTACCACCAAATGGATCACTTTATGTTCTTTGTATTTGGAACCTGAACTGGAAGATCGACTTCTAGATATATATAACTACCCCTGTCAGTTTGAGTTAAATGACCTACAATCTTTGGTTGACCAGCTTCCTGAGCCTTTTATTTTAATGGGTGACTTTAACACAAAGCATCCTCTATGGGGTGAATCAAGGTGTGACCCCTGGGGCAATATAATTGAATGAAGAATTCATTGATAATAACGATGTCATTTTGATGAATGACTGTTCCAAAACTAGGTTTGATGTCTTTCACAACTCAAGTTCTGCTATAGACCTAACTATTTGTTCATCATCCTTAAGATTAGACTACAGTTGGTCAGTAGATGAAGATCTACATGGTAGCGACCGCTGGCCTATCCATATCAAATATTTAAAGAACACTCCCTCCTCTTGCTTACCTAAATGAAAGACAGGAGAGGCTAATTGGGAATTATTTAGGAGATCCACAGAGATTAATCATAAGACTAGTGATTTTTGTAGTAACTCTGATGCATAAGATTATCTGGTAGGCATTATACTTTCTGGTGCTTTCTCTTCCATTCCTAGGACAGCTGGTAAACTTCAACGCCCAGTAGTCCCCTGGTGGAACGATGAATGTGCTTTATGCAGAAAGATTACAAGAACTTGCTATAAGAGATATTGCAGATATCCTTGTTTAGTCAATAAGATAACGTACAGAAGAGCTCGAGCAAAGCAGAAGAAAATCTTCAAGAAATCAAGGAGGGAATCCTTCATTAAATATATTAGCAAATTGAAATATGACTCTTCCCCTACCTTAGTATGGAATAGGATTCGAAAATTACGAGGAAAGTTTACTCCATCTCCTTTACCCATTCTGAAGATAAATGACTCTTTTATATCAGATACAAGAGAAGTAGCAGAGGCTTTTGGAAGACCTTATGCTGATATTTCAAGCCCACTACATTATTCATATGATTTCAGAAGAATTAGAGCCAAGACCATGTTTATTCCTCCTACCAATACGAACTCGGAGGCATATAATCTTCTTTTCACCTTGGATGAAATGGATCATGCTTTATCTCTATCCTCCCCAACCTCTCCTGGAGAGGATGACATTCGTTATTCCATGGTTGCTCACTTATCCATATCCTCGAAAAAATTCCTTTTAAATGTGCTGAACAAATTTTGGTCTTCTGGATCTTCTCCTAAATCTTGGAAGACTTCAATTATCATAGGAATCTTAAAGGCAGGAAAAGACTCTCATGACCTACAAAGTTACAGACCTATTGCTCTCACTAGCTGCATTTGTAAGATCTATGAAAGAATGGTTAATATGCATTTAGTTTGGTTTTTGGAATCTAAAAATCTCCTATCTAACCGACAGTTTGGATTTAGAAGAAAAAGTGCACTCTGGACCCCTTACTTTTTATCACTCGTGAGATTCAGAATGCCTTTGCAATCGCTGCATCGCTGTGTTTTTTTTACTTGAAAAATGCCTTCAATACTACCTGGCGGGGAGGCATTCTGAAGCAAGTTGCAGAGTGGGGTATCAGGGGTAATATGTTCAATTGTTTAAAGGATTTCTTGTCTGACCATTATCTAAAAGTCAGAGTGGGCTCTTCTTTCTCTTGTGCATATCTTCAAGAAGAAGGGATTCCCCAAGGAAGTGTTCTGAGTCCTACACTCTTCAGCATAGCCATTAATAGTTTGTTGGGACAAGTTCCCGCAGGAGCTCATGGATTGGCTTATGCTGATGACTTCGCTATTGTGTGCAGCAAATCGACAACATTAGAAACAGGCCAAAAGATTCAAGAGGTTATTAACTTAGCAACAGCATGGGCTAATAGCAGGGGCTTCAGTTTCTTTGCTAAAAAAACAAAAATCATATAGTTTTCCAGACTAAGACGCAAGGAAGAGATACCAACACTATTCTTAGAGGCTGTCATATTACCATATGAAGATCAAGTAAAATACTTGGGTCTGGTTTTGGACAAAAGGTTGACATTCACAAATCACATAAACGAGGTTGTATACACTGTTAAACAGCGACTTAATATACTAAAGGTAGTGTCTCGTTTCAACTGGGGAGCACATCGTATAACTTTAATAAGGCTTTACCAAACATTGTGCCTTAGCAAAATGGATTATGGATGTCAAATTTATGGATTGGCATGTAAAACTTCATTAAAGAAGCTTGATATAGTCCACAATATGGCTTTACGGATCTGTTCAGGAGTCTATAGAACATCTCCAGTGGCTTGTATGTGGACGCAGGAGTTCCTCCCCTCTATATTCGCAGGGAGGAATTGAGCCTTAGATATATATCTCATGTCTTGACATCCAAACAGAATCCAAACTTCAAATATGTAAAGCAGCCGGTAGACAGAGCTCCAAGGAAAAGTACTCTGCCGAAACCTTTAGAAGTGAGATGTGAAGTTGGGACAGAGAAGGTAGGACTTGTTCCTAATACAATTGTTGAGATCATGCCTCCCAAATTCCCTCCTTGGAACTGATGCCCCACTGTAATATGTCCTCTTAAAAACAAGAAAAATAGAACTGCTGTAGAGCTAAACAGCAAATTTTTAGAACATTTATCAGTACATGTTGATTCAATTTTTATTTATACAGATGGATCAAAATCCCAAGATGTTGGTTGTGCTGTTGTATCTGATAGCACAATTTTAAAAAGAAAGTTGCCTCATTTTAGCTCTGTTTTTACTGCTGAACTGCTGGCAGTCAGCAATGCCCTCAAATTTGTTTTTAATTCTGTTCCATGTAATAAGAACGTCGTTATTTTCACAGACTCCATGAGCATTGTATCCTCTCTAAAGACATTATTACCTCGTCACTTTTTAATCCAAGAAATACAGGACTGGTTGATTCTCATTAACAACAGAAAGAAAATAAAAGTAAAATTTTGCTGGGTGCCATCCCATGTGGGTATCACTGGAAATGAACAGGCCGATGTTGCAGCCAAAGCCGCCACTAGGCTCAACCATATAACAGACCAAAAGATCCCACATACAGACTTCAAACAAGTAATTCATCGTTATACAATGGAAAAGTGGCAAGAACAATGGACAAGGCTGGACTGTAGTTACAAGTTAAAAGAGATTTACCCCTTGGTGAACCCTAAGAAGTGTCCTTCTTTGGACAGAAGGTCAAGTATTGTTCTAACAAGATTGAGAATTGGCCATTCCTACATTACCCATAAATTTTTGATGGCAAGTGGAGCAGAAAGGCTGGCCCCCCAATCTCCCACTTGCCAAGTAGTTTTTACAATAAAACACATTTTAATTCAGTGCCCTGCATTCTCTAATAAGTGCAGGGCAAATCTTTTAACAAATTTATCTTTTAAACAAATTTTAGGGGAGGAAGCTCATGCGAAGAATGTTGTAAAGTTTTTGAAAGACCGGTTTATTTTATGAAATTTAAGATTGTGTATACGAGTGCTTGTGAGTGAATGTTGTTGTGATGTGTTTTTGTGAATGTTTATTGTTTTTACTGTTTTACTTGAATTTTTATCTATATGAGATAAATATGCGCTGAATGGCCTACCGGCTCCGGCGCTTGGCCTTCGAGCCAAAAATTTCATAAATCAATCAATCAATCACTTCCCAAATAAGAAAGAGATGGGAACTATAATTTGGCCAAGATATTGGGAAAAGAACTGCAGTGTGATTATGAGGGAGTCATTAAATTCTTAAAAGAAGTTAACCTACTTGACCAAATTTAGTAACAAATACAAATTAATATTGAAATATAATCCTACCACTCTCATTTCATTGGATATACTCCTATATATATATATTTACTCAATCTTCTCAATTTTTTCCTGACTAATACTAAGGGCCTAGTTAGACTCTTTGGACTGGTTGGTCCTAAAATGTGTAATAACAATAATAATTAAAACCAAATAGCTTTTAACTCTATTCAGATCTTAACATAATTCAACACCATATATATATATAACCATTACACTATGATAATTAATACTTGATACTGAATTTAGATTTATTAATATTTACCTTCATCTATACACAGTAAATCACTATTATTATTTATGCCCAAAATTGAATCTTAGAATTTAACAAATGGGCGTCTATGACCTCTGCAGTTACGACGCCAGATAACCTTTAATCAATCAATCAATCTTTCATTTCGGGGGATCTTCCTCACTGTCCTTCCCCCCAAATTTGAGCTATCAATTGTAAATACAGACCTAAAATGCCTGATCATAACTTCAGCCATTTCTACATTATCTATATCAGTGGTTCCCAAACTTTTTCAGTTTGTTACCCAATTTAATGTGCCACATTAAGCATGTTACCCCTTCCACAAAATGTAGTCAACATTGATATATATAGCTAAATTGAAACACTAGAGATATTTTTCGTTTATTTATTTATTGTATTTGAACATATGCATCTCTAATAACTATTGCCAAAGATGTTGAGGACATCAGTGGGATGGATGGAGTTGCATGCTTTGAAGCTAGTTGAGGAATTCTTCTTGATTTTCAGAATTCTATTTTTTTTTTTTTTTTTTTCACCCCTCCATTACCCCCAAAAATTTGTTAAATTACCCCCAGGGGGTAATTTACCCCTAGTTTGGGAACCACTGATCTATATATTCTTTATTTCCTTTGCGCAGTTTCACTATTTCATGTTTGTCTTTTAGTTTATCATTTACATATCTGTAAAAATTTAGGTTGGCCTTTGCATTTATCTATAATATATTTTTCATTTTTTTTTTTTCCTTCCTGCATATATCTACATATTTGTTTCTCGGTTTATGTATGTTTGCCATTTGGTAATTTTTTTGTATTTTTTCCATCTTTTCCAGGCTTTGTCTCTTCTATCTTTAGCCTCACTACACTTTTTGTTATACCAACACTTTATGTAAACCCTTTTTTGTTTTTTCTTTGGTACATATTTATCTGTTCCCTCCTTGTATTTTTCTTTTAATATGTTCCATTTCTCTTCCATCTTTGTTTCTTCATTTGAAAGTTTTTCCCAGTTAGTGTTTTGATTTTTTTCTTCTAAATTTTAGAAAGTTCATTTTGTTGTACATTAATCTTCCTTCTCTAAGTTTCTCATTTCTTCTAACATCATTTTGTTATTTTAGTTTGAACTCTATTAGTATGTGGTCACTCTTCCTAATTGGTGTTTTATAATTCATTTTGTCCATGATTTCAGGCTCAGATGTGAATATTAAGTCTAGTCTCGATGGTTCTTCATTATTTCTGTATCTGGTATTTTCCTTGACCCATTGGGTCAATGTATAATCAATGGTCATATCCAGTAGAGTGTTGCTCCAGAGTTCCTCTCCACCTTTTACTGTCATTTCTTCCCAATTTATTTCCTTTCTGTTAAAGTCACCCATATTTACTATGCTTCCTCCATCTATCAGTAACTCTAATAATACATTCTTTGTGTCTTCCAGTAATTTGGAATGATCACTATCAGACCAAGCCCGTGTTTTTGGGGACATATACTCTTTTCATATTACTATTTACAACTTTAATCATAACTTCCACATTATGTTTTCCTTCTGTTATCTTTACATAAGAACATAAGAACATAAGAAATAAAGGAGACTGCAAAAGACCATAAGGCCTACACTAGGCAGCTCCGTATCCATCACCACCTCTCGTCCCCATCCATAAAGTTGTCTAATCGTTTTTTAAAACAACTGATAGTTTCAGCGCTTACTACGTGGTTACTAAGTTTATTCCATTCATCGACCACCCTATTTGTAAACCAATTCTTGCCTATTTCCTTCTTAAATCTAAATTTGTCCAGTTTATACCCATTACTGTGAGTCCTGCCCTGTTGTTTTATTATGATGACCTTGTTTGCATCACCCTTGTTATAGCCTTTGATCCACTTGAACACTTCTATTAGATCACCCCGCACTCTGCGTCTTTCCAGAGAGTGTAAGTTTAGGTGCCTAAGCCTCTCTTCGTAAGGCAAATTTCCGAGTCCTTGTATCATTTTGGTCATTCTTCTCTGTACTGATTCTAGTGAATTTATGTCCATTTTGTAGGACGGAGACCAAAACTGTACCGCATAGTCAAGGATGGGTCTAACTATCGCTAGATAGAGTTTAATAATTACCTCTGCACTTCTATTTGTTACCGTCCTAGCAATGAAGCCTAATGCTCTGTTTGCTTTATTTCTGGCGCTAATGCACTGCTCGGTTTTAAGGTCCGGACTCACCAGAACTCCCAAGTCCCTCTCGCACTCAGATTTTTCTAAAAACGTGTCATCTAAGTTGTATCTATTTTCGGGGTTGTGTAGCCCTACTTTTAACACGCTACACTTAGAGATATTGAAGTTCATTTGCCATTTCACCGACCATGTTAACAGTTTATTAAGATCACCCTGCAGAATCTGGGCGTCTTCTGACCTAATTAGGCGTCCTATTTTAGTGTCGTCCGCAAACTTACTAACATCACTATTTAACCCATCGTCTAAGTCGTTTATATACATAATGAACAATAAGGGACCCAAATCCGAGCCCTGGGGGACCCCGCTAGTAACATTGCCCCACCTAGATTTTATTCCATTTATGGTGACCCGATGTTTTCTGTTACTAATCCAAGCTCTAATCCATTCTAACACTTTTCCTCCTATGCCATGGGCTTTGATTTTATTTAGTAGTCTCTGGTGTGGCACTTTGTCGAACGCTTTGCTAAAGTCAAGGTAAATAACATCGTAATTTTCATTGTTGTCTGACGCCTTATATACCTTAGTGTAAAAGGATAGAAGATTAGTCACGCATGACTTACCTTTGGAGAAACCATGCTGTGAATCACGAATTAAATTATGCCCTTCAATGTGTTCTCTGAGTCTATTTACTATTATTGATTCAAGCATTTTTCCTATAACCGATGTCAAACTGATTGGCCTGTAGTTGCATATGGTCGATCTATCTCCCTTCTTAAAAACAGGAGCAACGTTTGCCTACCTCCAAGCAGTTGGAACAGAACCAGTGTCTACCGATTTATTGAATATTTCAGTTAACTGGTTGCAGATTTCAAATTTACACTCTTTAAGCATTCTTGGAAAAATTTCGTCCGGACCCGGAGATTTTGTAGCTTTAAGTCTGTCAATCTGCTTGATAACTTCTTCTTTACTAATGCTGATATTAGTTAGGCTATTTTCTTCATCCCCTCTGAAAATCGGATCGCAGTCAGGTACTTTATCTAACCTCTCATTAGTAAATACCGATAGAAAATAATTGTTAAACTCCTCACTCATTTTTTCTTCCAATTCTATCATGACATTTTCATCGTTTTTAATTGGTCCTATTCTTTCTTTATTTTTTGTTCTATAGAGGTGAAAGAAACCCTTTGGGTTGGATTTTGCTTGACTGGCAACCTTGATTTCATAATTACGTTTCGCTGAATGTGTATTCCTTTTAACCAGCTTTGCCATTTCGTTATATCTTGATCTAAGGTGTGATTCCCCGTTTTTTATTTTTATGTAAAGTCCTCTTTTAATTCCGATCTCATGTTTCAATCTGTCCGTCATCCATTTGGGAGTATTACTATTTTTTCGTATTGACTTTAGGGGGATATATGTGTTTTGTGCATTAATAATTAGATCTGCCAGATTGCTATACATCTCATCCAAAGTACTGACCTGATTTTTGGGCCGTCGCCCCGAATCGACCTGACCCAAGGCACGCGCATCACTCTCTTTGACCCAGACCTGACCTAAGGTATGCGTATTTCTCTCTTTGACCCAAACCTGACCCAAGGTACGCGTATCCTCCTTGACCCACTTCTGACTATCAGCCCCGCAATGAGAATCAAGAATGTTTGAAACGTCCGGATTGTTTTTCATATTCAATTTCAAATAGGTTTTATATTGTCAAAGTTTGCTTTCCTGAAGTCTGGTACTTGAACGTTATTTGTACTTTTTATTTTTTCCCAAATAATATTAAATCTTATTTCTTGATGATCGCTAAAGCCTAGACTATCGCCCACTATTATGCTGCTAATTTGGTGCTCATTATTTGTTAGAATTAAGTCCAGGGTATTTTGTCCCCTCGTAGGATCGGTAATCATTTGTTTTAGGAAATTATCCTGCACCACATCTAGGAATTGTTTCGCTTCATGATCTCCTATTAAAGTTTCCCAGTCAATGTTTCTATAGTTAAAATCTCCCATGATTACAACGTTTTTGTACTGGGACGCTCTGTGAATTTCATGAATTAGGGAATCAGTCTGCTCAATGCTAAGGTTAGGAGGTCTATACAAGACGCCAATAATAACTTTCTTATTCTTGCCTATAATCTCTACCCAAATAGATTCCGTACAGTCCTCTTCCTTAATCGAATTGTTGATAATACAGTTTAATGTATTTTTAACGAAAAGTGCTACACCTCCCCCATTCCTGCCGACCCTATCCTTATGAAAAAACTTATATCCTTCTATTTCGATTTCCGGAAGGAAATGTTTATCAGCCATGTTGATCCAGGATTCAGTAATGGCTATAATATCGAAATTTTCTATGCATGCTTTACCTCGCAGCAAATCAATTTTGTTAATTATGCTCCTACTATTTGTATAGTAAACTTTAAGTTTATCTTCCCTCCACCTGCTTTGGTGATTTTTTGTACAGTCCTCTAAGTTGTTTCTATTTCCTAAACTATATTCCGATACTTCCCCCCCTACTCCCACATAATCTACCCGAAAAAACCCTGTAGGATGCCTACTTCTCGCTCAAGGGATTCAGCAAGGAGCCGAAATCCTTTGGGAGACAAGTGCACTCCGTCCCTTGTGTATAGGTGATTCTTACCATAAAAGCGGTCCCAGTTGTCGACAAATGCCCATCCATTAGCCTTACAATGTTTTGCCAGCCTGCAATTCATTGCAATAGCCCTGGAATGCCACATGCCTCCAACTCTACGCCTTGGAAGGATTCCACATACTACAGGAACACCTCCCCTATTTCTGATCTTGTCTAGCGCATCTCGGTACAGCGCAAATAATTCCTCACTCCCTACCTTACCTATATCATTTCCTCCGGCACTTAAGCAAACTACTGGGTCCTTACCTTCCCCTACTAGACACTCTTCAATCCTATCTCTAACATCACCTATGCCCGCGCCGGGGAAACACACCTGCGTCCTATGCTTCCTATCTTTGTCGCAGAAAACCCTGTCTAAATACCTCACTTGACTGTCTCCTACTACCAAAATCTTACCTGTGGGCAGGGATCCAGCGTCTGCCCTTTCCTTCTTCTCTTGGATTTCATTAGTTCCTTCTTCCTGCAGATTTGCCAGCACTTGAAACGAGTTTTTGCATTTCAGTGGGGCTGGTGAGGACTTTTTTCCACTTTTCCGCATCTTATTTCTCACCGTATTCCATCCATGCTCATCGCTAATATTGCCTTCCATATCATGGGCCTTCGAGCGGAGAACTCGATTCTCCTCCTTAAGGCACTTAACAGCATCCTCCAAGGCTTCAATTCTACTAAGTAGAGATTGTACCTCTTCGGCGCTGAACACAGTGACACATTCACTCGCCATATCGCTAACTGAAGCAGCTACCCGGTTTGACCTGACCTGAGTGACGACTACTGCTCAACTTTGTCACATTTAAGCCCTTTCTAGTTAATAATATGACTCCTGTCTCCTGTTTATCCATTCTATTTTTTGCCCAATGGTTGTATAGACCTTGTCCCACCATAGCTGATGATAGAGGACCTTTCAATTTTGTTTCTACAATTCCCATTATGTCTGGTTTTTCTATTAAGAGATAGTCATTTAGTTAATTTATTCCACAAATTATGCCGTCCATGTTTGTGTATGTCATTTTTAATTTTTTCTTTTCTTCTCTTTTTTTGTTTTGTTTCCTTTTTTCTGATGTATTATTTTCTCAGCCTCAGATCCAGTACTAAGAAAAAAAAAAAAAAATCTAGTTACCATTCTTTGCTTTTTTTTCATTAGCTTCATTTCTTAGTGCTTCATCTTTCTCTATTTCCTAATCATTTCCTTTTTTTATCCACACATTTTTGTGATGTTCACTGCTAGCTAGTTTTGCCACTTTCGACAGTATCTCTTCAGCTATCATTTGAGTCCTTAGTTTGACTTTCAATGGCCTATAGAGTTTTTCTCTAGAGTACCAGTATGTGCCAAACCTAAGCACCTCATCGATTTTTTGTCTAATTCTTGGCCTTCATCCTGAACCACTTTCAGAATTTCCTTTGCAACTTTTTTTTTTCTCTTAAGTATTTGTAAACATTGTGTTTTTCTTTTATACCATAAACCACAATGCATTTCTTTTTATCCACTGTGTCTCTCACCCAGTTTTCCTTTTCTTCAATTATTTCAATTACTGTTTCTTTTGCATTTTCCTCTACCTCCTGTTGTATTATTTCTTTGAAAGCTATTTTCTGATTTTCACATTCCTGTTTCCACTGATTCTTTATTTCAATAAGATCCTCTTTGATTGATTCTTCCACTTTTTCGGTCACTGCTTGTATCTGCTCTTTGACCTCTTTCTTCAGTTCTTTGTTTTTGTTTCTATTCTCATTTTTCTTTCTTTTGTTTTCTCTTTTAATCATACTTTGTTCACTTTTTAAGTCATTCATCTCTCTAATGATTTCCTTGTTAGTTTTACATAAATTTGTCATCTTTTTTTTCTACTAGGCTCTATAATATATTCTTAGGTCTATTAATTCCTCCATCAAGTCATTTATGTCTCGATTCCTTAGTACTGTACACTACTATACCTAGTTTCTCTTTCTGTATCCATAATTTTTCCTATTGCTCCCCTTTTTCTCTGGAATCCCAAAAAAATTTTGCTTTCCCACCTTTGAGTCTTTGGGGTGTTGTTTAGACATGTCCTCTTTGGCATCACACCAAGTGGCGGTTCCACTCTACTCGTATCCAATCATCTCTTCATTGGTTCATTAATTCTCTCTTCTTTTCTTTCCTCCATTTCGTGCTATACTATACTTTTCCAGAACTCAATTTTACACTTTACTGGTCAATCGATTACATAGTTCTCTCATTTCAAAAACAACAAGGTGTCTCCTTGATTCAAGCAACAGAGCGCGAAGTCAGAGCTCATTCACTAGACTTTCTCTCCAACGATATAAATGTGGGTTTTTTTAAGTGCATATGGGCCTGGTAGTGAGAAGAGTGTAGAGGAAAGGGAGGCTTTTTGGATAGATTTAAATAAGTGCATAGAGGGATTAGGGAGGAACATCAATGTAGTGGTACTGGGAGGCCTTAATGCTAGGGTAGGAAATGAACCAATAGACGGAGTGGTTGGGAAGTGTGGAGCTCCAAGAAAGAATAATAGTGGAGAGTTGATGGTGGAGATATGTCTAGCAAGAGAGTTGATGATAGCAAATACAGTGTTTAGGAAGAAAATCAAGTATAGATACACATGGGAGTGGGGTGGTGGATGGAAGGGTGGTAGATAGTGTTAATGGACTATGTCGTGGTAAATAGGAGTATAGTGGGAAGAGTTAAGGATGTACATGTTCTAAGAGGAGAGAGTGGGAGAATATCAGATCATTTTCTGGTAGAAGGTAAGTTGAGAGTGGAAGATAGATGGAGGAAGAGGACAAAAAGTAGGGAGGTGCTTAGAGTAAACTGCTTAAATGAGAAAGAAAAGGAGAGGAGTACAAGAAGAGGCTGAGAGAGGAGTGGGAGGGATTGAAGAATAGAGTAGAACTAGGAGTGGAGGAGGAATGGGGATGGTTCAAGGAGGGAGTCACAAGGTGTGCAAAAAGATGGTGTATGGACCAAGGAGGATGGGAGGAAATAGAAGGAAAGGTAGTGAGTGGTGGGATGAGGAGACAAAGGTTGTAGAAGAGAAGCAAGCTTTCACAGATTGGTTACAAAATAGGACAAGGGCATCATATGAGAGGTACAAAATAAAGAAGTAAAGCATAAGATAAAGGAGGTGAAGAGGAGAGATGTGAAATGGGGTAAGAGTACAACAGAAAATTTTGGAAGTGATAAAAAGATGTTTTGGAAAGAAATTAAGAGAGGAAGGGGAAGTAAATCTAGTAGAGAAGAAAAGGTAAGAAGTGCAGACGGAGAGATGATAATGGAATAGAGGTAAGAGGAAGATGGGCAGAGTATTTTAGGGAGTTGCTAAATGTGAAGGAGGATAGGGAGGGAAAGATAGTTGCAGAGGGAAACGCCAAGAAAATGACCATGACAAGTGAGGAAAATGGAGGAGAAATAAGGAAAGATGAAGTGAAGGCAGTTGTTAAGATCATGAGAGCAGGTAAGGCACCTGGGTTGGATGGATATCATGCAGAATGTCTGAAAAAAGAGGTACAGTGATGGTGAACTGGCTTGTGAGGCTATTTAGTGTTTGTTTAAGATAGGGTAGAGTGCTGGAGGAATGGAGGAGTGCCTGTATAGTTCCACTTTACAAGGGAAAAGACAAGTGTGAGTGCAGTTGTTTCAGAGGGATCAGTTTGTTAAGTGTAGTTGGGAAGGCCTATGGGAGGGTCTTGACTGAGAGGATTAGGAGAGGAACAGAGGGAGTAATAATATGTGAGGAACAGTGTGGATTTAAGATAGGTAGGGGTTGCGTAGATCAGATTTTTGTATTTACCTAGTTGTATTTTACGGGAAGGGGAGCTATGCTCATGGTGTCCTGTCTTCATATCTCATTTTATCTAAACTATTTTTAAATTCATGTATTGTTTTTGCACACACCACTTTCTCATCTAACTTGTTCCAAATGTTTATTACTCTGAGAGGAAAACTGGTCTTTTTCAGATCTCTTCTATAGCTGTCTTTCTTGATTTTCTTTCCGTGTCCTCTTGTATTTCTATCATCCCATTTTATTAGATCCTCTCTATCAATAATTTCTATGCCTTTCATGATTCTGTAGTTATCAAATCTCCTCTCTTCTTTGCTCTAGTGTCTGTAGCTCAAGTTTTGCTAGTCTCTCTTCATATGATAGTTTTGAGTGGTAAGACAGATATGTGAGAAAGCTATAGGAAAAGTTAAGGATGTTTTCTGGGCTTTTATGGATTTGGAAAAGGCATACATGGTCAACAGGAAAACATTGTGGGATAGGAGGGGAACTTTTAGGAGCTGTCAAGAGTTTTTACGAAAGTAGTAGAGCGTTCGTCAGGATTAGAAATGGAGAGAGTGAATGGTTTTGGGTAATGGTGGGACTTTGTCAGGGATGTTATGTTGCCCTGGCTGTTCAATTTATACATGGATGGGGTGGTGCATGAGGTAAATGCAAGGGTAGTGGGTTAGGGATTGGAGATGGTTAAATAAAATTGAGAAAAGTGGGAGATAAGCCAGCTGTTGTTTGCAGACAGCATTGTGCTTGTAGCAGGATCAGAGGAGGGATTGAGGAAGTTAGTGACAGAGTTTGGGAAGGTGTGCGAAAGAAGGAAGTTGAAGATAAATATGGATAAATGTAAGGTGATGAGATGTACAAGGGGAGAAAATGCCAGCAGATTAGAAGTGAGTATTAAGGGAGAGACTGGAGGAAATACCGGTAGTCTTAGATACTTGGGTACAAATGTGGCAGGAAAGGGAGGAGTGAAGGTGGAGGCAGAATGTAGATTGAGAGAAGGGAGTAAATGCCTTGATGGATTAAAGAGTGTAATGAGGAATAGACATTTGGGAATGGATGCTATGAGGAGATTGTATGAAGGAGTGATTGTGCCAACAGCACTGTATGGGGCAGAAACATGGAACATAAGAGGAAGAGAGGACTTTGAACATATTTACCTAGTTGTATTTTACGGGATGAGAGCTATGCTCATAGTGACCTGTTTTCGTATATCTTCTCATCAAGTTTTTTTTTTTAAATATTGTAGTTTTGACACTCACTATTTCACCATTTAGTTTGTTCTAGAAACCATTCACTCTATGTGGAAAGCTATTCTTTTTCAAATCCTTTCTGTAACTGTCCTTCTTTAGCTTCTTTTCGTGTCCTCTTGTTTCTCTTCTGTTCCATTTTAATAAGTTGTCTTTATCAAGAATTTCCATCCCTTTCATAATTATGAAAATGGTCAACAAATCACCTCTTTCTCTTCTCTGTTCCAGTGTTGATATGTGTAATTTCTCCAATCTTTGTTCATATACCAAATTTGATAGTGTAGGTGCCATTTTTGTCTCTCCAACTTATTTAGTGACATGTTTATCAGGTGTCAAGTCACTTGAGGTAATCAATCCCAGGTCCCTTTCTGAATTGACTTTTTTTTACTTCCTTGTTACCAATTTTATATTGACCCAATATTCTACTTTTACTTTTTCCAAATTCCATTATACTACATTTCTTGATGTTAAAGTTCATTTCATACCTCTGACTCCATTCCCATATTTTGTCTAGGTTTTCTTGTAGGAATCTGTAATCTTCTGTGCTTACTCTCGAGTAATTTGGCATCGTCAGCAAAGAAGTTCATGTAACACTTCACTCCCTCGTCCATATCATATATGTGTGTTTGAGATGAGGTGTCTGAGAAGTATGATAGGGGTTACTAGGCTAGATAGATTGAGAAATGAAGAGGTGAGGAGGAGAACAGGGGTGGAAAGGGAGTTGGGAGATAGGGTTGATGAAAGAGTATTGGGATGGTTTGGACACATGGAAAGAATAAGTGAAGAAAGACTAGTAAAAGAGGCGTGGCAGGCAGAGGTGGAAGGAATGAACATGAAGGGTTGACCTAGGATGAGATGGAGGGATGGGGTAAAAGGGGCTTTGGGAAAGGGGGGGAATGTCTCTTGAGGAAGGATGGGAGAGGACAGAAGATAGGGGTGAATGGGGAATGGTTGTATATGGATGATGCGGTGATGCATAAGGTAGAATGGGTGGGGGATGGGGGTGAGGAAGTGTGTGTAAGAAATAATTTGATACAGCCTGAAGGGATTTCTCCCTGTCTTCTCCTTTTCTGCATGAGGGGACGGAGAGGGGGGTTCACCAATTTAATTAAGCAGCCTTGCTGTGGATGTGCTGTGTCTTGCAATACTGCTTCTGGCCCAGGGCAGTGGACAAAATGCAGGGATGACCTGTCATCCAGGAGGTGCCAAGATAAGAGGGAGGGAAGACGGTGGAGGGGAGGGGAGTATGATAGGGATGGAATGGGTAGGAGTGGTTTTTATGCCTTTGTTTTTTCGCTACCTTCCTTATAAGGGGAAAAAAAAGCCTTTGGTATATGCATGTACCACCCCTTCTCTCAAGCACATTGAATGGCCCTTCATATTTTGGGTGCAAAGAGGTAGGCTGAGATAAAACTACAACATAATATCCTTCCTTTGAATTCTCTCCTAACAGTCTTCCTATCATAATAACCTTTTCTTGTGACTTTTCTCAATTCTTCTTAGCTATTTCTATAACTTTCTTCAAGGGGGCTTTCCTTCTGAACTTTTCAACATTATCTCATACAAGAAAATTAGGGGTTCTCATGGGGTTCTACTGAATATCAGATAAAAAGGAGAAAATCCTAGAGCTTCATCCATTGTTATTCTAATGGCATATAACAGCAAATCTATGACTCCATCCCAGTCCTTCTCAAACTCTAAGATAAATGATCTGGGCATGCATTTTTGAGTTCCATGGAACCTCTCTAGACTCTCTTGACTTTCTGGATATATGCTGATATGACCATATGTTTTATGTTGAAGCCTTACAGGGCCCCCTTGAATAACCCACTTAAAAAGTTAGTGCCCCTTTCACTTTGTACATCCCAAGACATACCCATCTTACTAAAGTAAGACGTTAAGGGCTTAGTGATTGTCCTTGCTTTTATGTTTGACAGGGGTATTGTTTCATCATATCGTGCGGAATGATAAATAATGGTAAGCAGAAATGACTTACCAGACTTAGTTTTTAGGAGGGGTCCTACACAACAACTGTTCTACTGAAAGGTTCTCCAATGACAGGAACTCAGCACATGGGTACCTTCTTGGGAATGTCACTGAGTTTCCCAGATAACTGACACAATATGCACTGCCTATCCTCTTAACACCTTCAGACAAGTGTGGCCAATAAAAATGGTTGAGTACTATCTGTTTAGTCTTGGTGACTCCAAGGTGGATGCAGGTAGTCTAATGAGCCTGTTTTATAACCTACCTTTTTTGGAACTATGATTTGGGAAATAGAAGGAAGGGTAGTGAATGGTGGGATGAGGAAACAAAGAAGGTTGTAGAAGAGAAGAAGCGAGCTTTCACAGATTGGTTACATGAGAGGTACAAAGAAAAGAAAAGAGAAGTAAAGCACAAGGTAAAGAAGGCAAAGAGGAGAGCAGATGTGAAATAGGGTAAGAGTATGACAGAAAATTTTGAAAGTAATAAAAAGATGTTTTGGAAAGAAATTAAGAGAGGAAGAGGAGGCAAATCAAGAAGAGAAGAAAAGGTAAAAGGTGCAGATGGAGAGATGATAATGGAAGACAAGGCAGTAAGGGGAAGATGGGCAGAATATTTTAGGGAGTTGCTAAATGTGAAGGAGGATAGGGAGGGAAAGATAGTTGCAGTGGGAAATGCTAAGAAAATGACCATGATGAGTGAGGAAAATGGAGGAAAAATAAGGAAGGATGAAGTGAAGGCAGCTGTTAAGATGATGAAACCAGGTAAGGCACCTGGTCTGGATGGATGCCATACAGAATGTCTTAAAAAAGGAGGTACAGTGATGGTGGAGTGGCTGGTGAGGTTATTTAATGTTTGTTGGAGAGAGGGTTGAGTGCCGGAGGACTGGAGGAGTGGTATAGTTCCACTTCATAAAGGAAAAAGGGACAAGTGTGAATGTAGTAGTTTCAGAGGGATTAGCTTGTTAAGTGTAGTTGGGAAGGCTTATGGGAGGATCTTGATTGAGAGGATTAGGAGAGGAACAGAGGGAGTAATTGGTAAGGAACAGTGTGGATTTAGGATGTGTAGATCAGATTTATGTGGTTAGACAGATATGTGAGAAAGCTATAGGAAAGGGGAAGGATGTTTTTTGGGCATTTATGGATCTGCAAAAGGCTTACGACAGGGTAGACAGGAAGGCACTGTGGGAGGTTTTTGCAGATATATGGGATAGGAGGAAAGCTTCTAGGAGCTGTCAAGAGTTTTTATGAGAGTAGTAGAGCATGTGTCAGGATTAGAAATGGAGAGAGTGAGTGGTTCGAGGTAAAAGTGGGACTTTGTCAGGGATGAGTTATATCGCCCTGGCTGTTCAACTTGTACATGGATGGGGTGATGAGAGAGGTAAATGCAAGGGTGGTGGGTCAGGGATTAGATTGTTGAAGAAAATGGAGAAAAGTGGGAGGTGAGCCAGCTGTTGTTTGTGGATGATACTGCGCTTGTGGCAGGATCTGAAGAGGAATTGTGGAAGTTGGTGACAGAGTTTGGGAGAGTGTGTGAAAGAAGAAAGCTGAAGATAAGTGTGGGTAAAAGTAAGGTAATGAGATGTACAAGGGGTGAAAGTGGCAGTAGACTGGAAGTGAGCATTAAGGGAGAGCAACTGGAGGAAGTGGATAGTTTTAGATACTTGGGTGCAAAAGTGCCAGGAAAAGGTGGAGTGGAGGTGGAGGTAAAATGTAGATTGAGAGAAATGTGTAAATGCCTTGGTGGATTAAAGAGTGTAATGAGGAATAGACATTTGGGAATGGATGCGAAGAGGAGACTGTATGAAGGAGTGATTGTGCCAACAGCACTGTATGGGGCAGAAACATAGAACATAAGAGAGGAAGAGAAGACGTTTGAATGTGTTTGAGATGAGGTGTCTGAGAAGTATGATGGGGGTTACTAGGCTAGATAGAGTGAGAAATTAGGAGGTGAGGAGGAGAACAGGGGTGGAAAGGGAGTTGGGAGATAGGGTTGATGAAAGAGTATTAGGATGGTTTGGACACATGGAAAGAATGAGTGAAGAAAGACTAGTAAAAGAGGTATGGAAGGCAGATGTGGAGGGAGTGAACATGAGGGGATGTCCTAGGATGAGGTGGATGGATGGGGTGAAGGGGGCTTTGGGGAAGAGTAGAATGTCTGTTGAGGAGGGATGGGAGAGGACAGAAGACAGGGGTGAATGGAGAATGGTTGTATATGGATGATGTTGTGATGCATGAGGTGGAATGGGTGGGGGGGATGGGGGGTGAGGTAGTATGTGTGAGCAAATTTTGACGCAGCCCGAAGTGATTTCTCCCCGTCTTCTCCTTTTATGCATGGGGGGACGGAGAGGGGAGGTCGCCAATTTAATGATGCGGCCTTGCTGTGGATGTGCTGTGCCTTGCAACATTGCCTCTGACCCAGGGCAGTGGACAATGTGCAGGGATGACCTGCCATTCAGGAGGTGCTAAGATAAGAGGGAGGGTGGAGGGGAGTGGAGTGTATTTAGGGATGGAATGGGTGGGAATGATTCCATGCCTTTTTCTTTTTGACTATCTCCCTTGTAAGGGGGAAAAAGCCTTGGTATATGTATGTATGTATGTATGATTTTGGTAATGATATCACCTCCTACCTTTCCTGGCACTTTATATCTTCTCAGAAGTACACCATCCTCCATGATGAACTTGTTCTTGCTGTACTCTTCTTCTTCTTGCTCCTCCTCAGCTGTTTGGTGCATCTTCTTCAGCTCTAGGACCTGTTGTAGTTGGATGAGTTCCTCTCTATCTATGTTTTTTTTGGGTATCACTTCTTCTGCTTGGGCATTGCCTCTCTGGTTTCCTCCTACATCTTTTGCTGCTCCACCCTTCTCTTCTTTGCTAAGTCCATCTCATGATTCTTTTGGATTTTTGTCTGCATCATCTACTACATTTCAAAACTGGAGTTTAAGGTTGACTCCACATAGTTCATCTTCCTCTTCAGTCTTCTTGGTCTGAGATCTGGTAATGGCTGCTACTGGAGCCTCCATGTCAGATTCGTCATTGTTTGTCTGTCTGGTCACATGTTCATTTACCATCTTTAGTCTAACCTGGACTATCTTACCTATATCATTTCTAAGGAGGATGTCTATCTCCTTCATTGGAAATTCTGCTAGCCCTACTTCAACACTTGCTGTCCTACCATCTATTTCAAGTAACATCTTAGCTATGGGTGCTAGTGTTGTCATTCCTCTGGCTAACTCCATGGTAAACTGACCTATGTGTCTATCTTCTAATCACACTTGGCTTCACAATGGTGCAGGATGCCTCTGTGTCTCGCAGAGCCTTAACTGCTTATTTCCTCTCACTTCCTTCTAATCCTGTCCTAGTATTTTTCACATAAGGCAACCACTCTTAGCTTACTCCTGTATCTTCCATCTTGTCTACTTCCTTTTCCTTTTTCTTGCTAGGGTCTTTCCCTTGTGTGTCCCCTTTGCTTCCATTTCCCTTGGGGTAATTTTCCATCCCATGACTGTATATACCACAGGTATAGAATCTTCTATTTTTATCAATCTCCCTCCTATTTCTTTTTATGCACATTATCTCCTCCCTGGTTTGCTTGTTTCCCATTTCCTGCTTGTACCTTTGTCCATTTGGCCTAGCATAACAATCCTGAGTCCTATGCCCAAATCTACATCTATCACCAGTATCTGATGGCTCCTCTCTCTCCATTCTGTACTTGTCACATATCGCTCCAAACCTCACCCATCCAGCAACAAACGTGACTTCTCTGAGCTGGGTAATTGCAGCCATTCCCAGTACCACTTAAATTCCATCTATGACCGTTCTGATAACAAGCACTTTTAGTCATATTGGAATGCCCCCACTGTCATTTCAACTTCCTGACTACCCTCACACTTTCATTAACCTTCATCAGAGCCCATCTCTCTTTCTGAATCCTTTAACCAGGTCAGTCATTACAACTGTGGTTGAAGAGCCAAAATCTACTTGTGCTCATGCATGTCTTCTTCTCAGCCAGACATAGACAATTGGAATAAAGTTGGGGGAGCGCCCTTACATTGATTGGGTGGCACCTTATACAACAGCTGCTCCTTATGCATTTCCCTGTTTGCGTTGACAAGCGATGTTTCCTAGTTCCATGGAAACTTGGTCTGGGAAGCCATTCACAAATACCATTCTAACTACTTGTTCCAAGCCTTCACCTTTATGTCTTCATAGTCCCATTAATCTAATTTCGTTGGCAAATACGTCAACCTGCTCACCAGCCCAGCACATTCTTTGTAGCTGATTAAATGACTCAAATGCACGATAAGTGAATACCTCTTTGATCCTCTTTTTTTTTAGCTTTTCTGCATTTTTTTTATCTCTTATTTCTATTTAAATGGCTAATGTGTCACCTTTTAGATTAAAGGAGGTATAGCTTCCAACATCACTGACACCAGTTAATTTAGCCACTTACAAATTGGGTGGCAGCTTGCACAACAGCTGCTCCTTATCCATTTCCCTGTTTGCATTGTCAAGTGATGTGTCCATGTTCCCCACATTTGTAACAGATAGTCTCCATCTCTCCACAGTTCCTCAAGAGATGGCCCTATTTCCCACATCTTTAAAAATGCATCCTAGGTTGTCCCCCACTCCATCTGCTGTAGTCACCCCTGGACTACTGCATTTTCCCTTTTCTTTCAGCCGGTGGACTCTGATCCAGCAGGTCTCCCCTCTTCCTGGGTGAGTCATAGTAATAGCATCTTGATCCTTGATCTCGTACACTGCCTTTTGATTTCTCTGTCACTATTGCAGCTAACAGCCTATCCTTCTGTGTCCTTGTAAGAGTTCTAGCATGGACTACCAACATGTCCATGCTAGCAGACTCGGTATCATCCATTTGCTGTGGCCCCATGGAAACTTGGTCTGGGAAGCCATTCACAAATACCATTCTAACTACTTGTTCCAAGCCTTCACCTTCATGTCTTCATAGTCCCACTAATCTAATTTCGTTGGCAAATACGTCAACCTGCTCACCAGCCCAGTACATTCTTTGTAGCTGATTAAATGACTCAACGCACTATGAGCAAATGCCTCTTTGACCCCCTTTTTTTTTTTTTTTTTTTTTTTTTTAGCTTTTTCTGAATTTTTTAATTTCTATTTAGATGGCTAAGGTGTTGCCTTCCAGATTACAGTAAATATAGCTTACAACATCACTGACACTGGTTAATCTAGCCACTAATTCTGCCTTTTTAAGCCACGTCTCTATTGCCATCAAATGGCTTTAAGGTTATGTTGCTCATCTTGAATGGTTCCTTCTTTGTGTTAGTCGCTTCATCCATGCCTAGATAGTTTGCTGTCATGGGCTACATATCACTTACCTTATACTCATTTATTTCCCACCTCTTTGTCACAGGATTTAATGATGAGGACCCTTCTAGTGTCTCTGTTTCACTAGTAATGCCTATTAATCCTAAAATCCTATCTTAGCTAATTATTCTCTATATTTTCTTTCACTGCACTTTTTTCACTCCTTTCTCTCCCTTTGTTCACTCAGCACACTGACACATTCCCATTCCCTGTTCACCCCCTTCTAATGGGTGACCTTTGACCCTGTGCTGGGGGTGCCAACTGCACACTCATACGCACACCACATTTATACCACACCACCCCTTGATCTTGAGATTAACCTATTCTTCATCTTCTCCATCCACTCCGCTTCCTACTTCATAGTCTACTAGTCCTTTAATGTACATCATTATGTTATAACTACAGGTTATCTTATATAATCTTACTCTTTCCTATTTTCAACTAACCTTACTGTCTGCTAGGTATGTGATAGTGAATGTGATAGCGTGTAAATGGGCACAATCGTTTTGCTCTACTGGAGGATGAAGTGGCTAAAAACCAGGAGTTCTTGGTGGTGGAGGACTCCATGGTGCCAGGCTATGACGACATCCTGCAGCGAAAGACTAAGCACCGATTGTACCCAGTCCATCAGGGAGCAAGGACGGACAAACACGGTTACAATTGTTCACACGGGAAGTAACAATGTAGGTAGGGTGAGATCAGAGGAACTTGTTCAGAATTAGAGGGTCCTCCTTCAGGAGATGAAGGAACGTGGGAGCCGTCACATAGTCTGTGGGATCCGTCACGTAGTCTGAGGGATCCTCATGAGGATCTACACAGGCTCGTGTTGGAACAGTAGAGCCATAGGGATCAATGATAGGATATTGCAGTTGTGCACACAATTGGGATACCACTTTCTTGATCCTTGGTATCTCTTTTCTAGGCACCATGACCTTTACGCTTCTGACGGTATCCACCTTACCCGCAGAGGCAAAGATGTTCTTACAAACCTCATTGTGGGAGTTTGTAATGAACTAGCTCCTTTTTGGGGTAGAAGTCCAAAGGGAAGGGGAAATAGAGTGTACTTGGGAAAACAGTGTAGAGTATAGCATTAATATAGAACAATATCCCAGTTGTTACATCTGCGATGTATACTTGCCAAATATGTAATTGTTGTTGTTTCGAGATGTCATGTTACGTGTGTTCGTATTGTGCTGCTTTGGTTATGACCAAAAATGTGTCACCGTAAGGTATTTTCTTGACTATGTATTGTATGTATCTATTAATGTAACTATGGTATTAGTTTATAATAATATTGATTGTTTTTTGTAATATGTTGATTATTCAAGTGTCCATTGCGCATGCGTCTCTGCTACGTCACAGGCCGTGACGTAAAAATATTTCGTTTGTATTTCCCGCTTAATCAATGTAGGCTCGTCAGGCTAGGTAAATCCCGCCCCCCCTTGTAGTATCCAATGAGCTATGAGCGTATTGCCTCGTCACGCACTGGTCAACGAGTCTATAAGATTGTCCAGACCCTGCTTAGACCTACTACATGGGTTAGATTCAAAATGACAGCCTTGAGGTTAGTACCCTTTTCCCTTGGTATAGCAGTGAGCCATATTTACTAGGACTTAGCTTTGTAGAGCCCTATAATAAGTGAACGCAGAGTGAGTAGCATCGGGGCTTAGGATTAGCTTATATTTCATGACTGTTTGGTGATCTGTGACCCAGTCTTACGTCTGTTCAACCCCGTTAAAACCTTTGAACTAGAGTCTTTTGTGTAATGTCAAATGTATGATCAGAAGTCAGATGTATTATGTAAAATCATGTTTGTTTAATTGTAATAGTGTCTTTGTTATATTATTTTTGTGTCATTTTACTTGTATTAACTTTCATACTTATAATTTATTTAATTATATTTCTTTAAGTTAAGTTAGTTTGATTTTCTTTTCCCGGTGTCCGACCGGGTGGCGACCTTATTCAGTTCTTTTGACTGTTTGAACCCGTAATAGACATAGGGTCTAAAGGGTTCCCTTGATGTTACAAACTTCTGGCATTCGCAAGGCCGGTGAACCTTTGGTACTTTAGAGAGGTTTGTAACATTAATTGGCGCCTCATTGCCAGGATTTAACGGTAAATTGGAAAGACATTCGACGTGGATCAGTGATAATAGGTTTATTAAGGTAGGAAGATGCGGTTAACCAACGAAACCGAGGTAGATGAATTTGTACAAGGAAAACCCACAGATAAGGAAATTCAAGGTCTCACCATACCGGAATTGAAATTGATAGCACATTATTTTGGAGCTAGTTCGACCCACGGGTTAAATAAAGGGGAGTTAGTACACATGGTAGTGGCAATGTTGCATGATCGAGACGAAAGTGTGCCAGCGAGAGATGAAGAGAGAGCGACAGAACAAGCTTCTGCCGGCTCAGCGAATTTAGATGATCGGGAAGGTAGTGACGCTGATGGTGAATCCCGGCACACAGAATCTCGATTAAGCGAGTTGCAGTTAAAATTAGAAATAGCTAAATTAGAAGCCCAATCTAGATGGGAAGAAACTGAGAGGGCTAGATTAGAAATCGAGTGTCTTAAACTTAAATCTGAATTGCAAGAGAATGAACAAGTGCTACCAATTCCTCAAACCGTGAATGGGAGACCCGAGTTTGATGTAGTGCAGAATGCGAGGTTGCTTCCTGAGTTCGATGAATCCAATGTGGACCAGTACTTTAGAATTTTTGAAAGGATGGCTAAAGATTATTCATGGCCAAAGAAGTTTTGGCCTGCGCTGTTGTGGACTAACTTAAGAGGGAAGCCCTTGAGAGTATATGGCGCCCTAGAGGACGCACAGGCAAAGGACTATGACATGGTCAAGACGGCCATCCTTAGGGCATGTGAACTCATTCCCAAATTATATAGGATAAAGTTTAGGAACCTAAGCAAACAACCTAACATCTCGCACGTGGAGTTTAGTAGTGAAAAGCGTTTATTGTGGGACCAGTGGTTAAGATCTAACAAGGTTAATAAAGATTTCGATAGACTGGCTGAACTGCTACTGGTAGAGGAGTATCTAAGATCCATCCCTAAAGAGGTGTCATTGTATCTTCAGGAAAAAGAAGTCTCCAAATTGGAGGAGGCCGCAGTTTTAGCCGATAAGTATGAATTGATAAGACCTGCAGGGAAGTTCTCGGTTACTCACAAGGGAAAAGGAGACCTGGCAATTAATAGGCAGAGAATCTCGCTCTCATCAGGTGGGTCACCTACCAAATCCATAGAAGTCAAGAAAGATGACTGTAGTAAGTCATCAATGATTAAGTCATGTTTCTATTGCGGAAGGGTAGGGCACCAAATGAGAGATTGTTGGAAGAGACGAAGAGAGATGGAAGGTGTCAAGCCTGTATCTTTAACAAATAAGGTTGAGAGCACCTCCACTAAGGGCAAGGCCCAGGGAGAGAGTGAAGCCAAAGCCATGGCATCAGAGATGGATGGGGGTAAAGTAGATGAATTGGAGGGTAAACTTAAACCTCACTTAAAGGGATATCAGCCATTTTTATTCCAAGGCTGGATATCCATAGGAGGAGACCGGAAACGAGTCACCATCCTACGGGACTCGGGAGCCCTCCAGTCCCTAATACTGAGTAGTCTGGTGAGAAGTCCAGTGGTTGGAGGGAGTGTAACGGTAAGTTCCCTAGGGGGCCTAGCCAAGGTACCTCTTGTATCCATAGACCTACAGTCACCTCTCTACGAGGGACAGGATATGGTAGGGATGGTAGATGAATTACCAGTTGTAGGTGTGGATGTTATATTAGGAAATGATTTGGTTGGTGGGAAGATGTGTTCCACACCCATAGTTTCGGCGGTACCGGTTGTTTCGGAAGAGACCGAGCAACTAGAGAGACAGCACCCAGGGTTATTTCCGGTTTGCGCTGTTACGAGGGCGATGGCAGCACAGAAGGAGTGGTCTAAGGACCAGGTGAGACCAGTAAGGGTCTCGAGTGGGGAAAACTGTGGAAAACCTGAATGTGAGGACAGTATGAACCCCGAGGAAGAACTCCCAAGTGAGGAAGCCCAGGTTGAAGCAGAGTTTGACCTGAAGCCTCTGTTCCAGGAGGAACAAGTAAGTGAAACCGATGTGTATGACTTGACTCGCTTGTTTATGGAAAAGAAACAGGCGGGCACAAGATGTCTCAGTGACTTGCAGAGTGTCGATCCCAACTTACGGGAACTATATGAAAGGGTAGAGAGTGGTAGTGAACTGTCGGAGGAGTATTACTTGGACAAGGGAGTACTATTCCGCCGATGGGTGGAAAGTACCTGCCCCACTGATGATGCAGTGTGGTCCGAGAGACGGCAAGTTATGTTGCCAAGGGTCTACCGTAAAGAAGTTCTGCGGCTAGGGCATGATAGTCCCCTTTCTGGACATTTCGGTGTACACAAAACTTTAGACCGTATCTGGCAACATTTCTATTGGCCAGGAATTAGAAGGGATGTGGCACAGCACTGCCGTACTTGCCACACTTGTCAGTTGGTAGGAAAACCAAACCAACCTGTACCTGTAGCCCCTTTGAAACCAAT
Source organism: Oratosquilla oratoria (assembly GCF_046742065.1). Lineage (NCBI taxonomy): Eukaryota > Metazoa > Arthropoda > Malacostraca > Stomatopoda > Squillidae > Oratosquilla > Oratosquilla oratoria. Next base: position 72,181,339 of record NC_134779.1, read on the forward strand.
CCCTGTAGGAGAGGAACCCTTTGCTAAGGTTATCGTGGATATAGTGGGTCCGTTGCCTAAGACTGCTAGGGGACATGAGTATATTCTCACTTTGATGGATATCTTTTCTAGGTATCCCGAGGCGATACCACTACGTAAAGTGCGCGCCAAAGTGGTGTTGCATGAGCTGATTAGCTTCTTTACGAAGTGGGGACTACCTCGCGAGTTACAGACAGACCAGGGGTCTGTGTTTTTATCTAGAGAGGTTATGCAGAGTTTGGGAGCACTGGGGATAACGAAAGTGACGTCAAGTGCTTACCATCCTCAGAGTCAAGGTGCCCTTGAACGGTACCATCAAACGTTAAAAACAATGTTGAGGAAATGGTGCTCAGACAATGATACGGGGTGGGACCAAGCCTAACCATACCTGTTGTTTGCAGTGCGTGAAGTACCCAATGAATCGTTGGGCTTCTCGCCTTTTGCATTAGTTTTCGGGCACGAGGTTCGAGGACCTCTCAAAGTCCTGAAAGAATGTTTATTGAAGGAGCATAGCTCTGCCTCTAAGGACATGTCGAAGTCGGTGACTGACATGAAAGGTAAGTTGGCCGTGTGTTGGGAAATGGCCAGAGAAAACTTAATGAGTGCTCAGGAAAGAATGAAACGACATTATGACAGAAATGCCAAAGTACGGGAATTTAATCCCAGTGATAGTGTGTTGGCCCTGCTGCCTTTTCAAGGTAACCCTTTATGGGCAAAGTTCAGTGGACCCTATGAGGTAGTGAAACAAGTAGGGGAACTAAACTATATTGTTGCCACTCCAGATCGGAGACGGAGTCAACAATTATGCCATATAAATATGTTAAAGTTGTATCGAGAAAGGGAGCAGAACCCGGTGGGTGAAACTGTCGCGAGTGTTTGTACGGTTTCTCTCATGCATGAAGTAGACGAGAACACTATTTCCCCCACCTTAGAGATGCCGTGGAAGGAGAATGGAGGAGGGTGGCCCCAGGTAGTGGATAAGCTGGACCACCTCACGGCAGCACAACAGGAGGACTTAACTGCCTTATTGAGTAAGTATCAGGTCTTTCGAGATACTCCTGGAAAAACTGACCTAATTCTGCATGATGTTGATGTAGGAGACGCGAAGCCTATTAAGCAGGCACTGTATCGTGTCAACCCGCAACGAGCAATCATTATCAGGAAGGAAATAGACTACATGCTGGCCCACGGTTTAATTACGCCAGCACAAAGTGAGTGGAGCTCGCCAGTGATCTTAGTTCCGAAAGCAGATGGTACTCAGCGGTTTTGTGTCAATTTCTGACGCGTGAATACAGTAACCAAAAGGGACTCATACCCCTAGGTTAGAAGAGTGTATAGATAGAGTAGGAGGGGCACATTTCATAACTAAATTAGATCTGCTCCGTGGATATTGGCAAGTGCCCATGACACCCCGTGCCCAGTCTATCTCCTGTTTCGCCGCATTGGGAAAGACTTACCAATGTAAGGTTATGCCCTTTGGTATGACCAACGCCCCTGCCACGTTCCAACGGTTAATGAATAAAATTACCAAGGACATACCAGGTTGTGTAACCTACCTCGATGATGTCGTTGTGTATAGTGACACTTGGCAGGATCATTTGGATCATCTAACCTTACTCTTTGACAAGTTAGTGTCTGCCAACTTGGTGCTCAATCTAACAAAGTGTGAATTTGTTCAGGCCAAGGTGCATTATCTTGGTTATGTGATCGGACAAGGAGAATTGGCTCCGCCCCTGGCCAAAGTAGAAGCCATTCTCAGAATCCCAGTACCTCAGACCAAGAAGGAGATTCGTAGTTTTGTAGGAACCCTTGCCTTTTATAGAATGTTCATCTATAATTTCTCTTCCTTAATAGCTCCTTTAACCTACCTGCTAAAGAAAGGAGCCAAGTTCCAGTGGACTGAGTCTTGCAACACCGCTTTTGTTCAAGCGAAGAGCCTTTTGTGTACAGCTCCAGTGTTGCAGGCCCCAGACTTCTCGAAACCATTTTCTCTGTATTGTGACGCCAGCAACATTGGTGTAGGTGCCGTACTATTACAAGCTAAAGACACTGTAGATCATCCTGTGAGTTACTTCAGCAGAAAACTGAATGTGGCTCAGAAAAAGTATTCCACAATTGAAAAGGAATTATTATCCATTATTTTGGCTTTGAAGCATTTTGATGTATATATCCCTGTTGGCGCAAATGTAACTGTGTTCACTGACCACCATCCCTTATAATATATTCAAAGGTTCAAGGAGAAGAACCTCCGCTTAACTAGGTGGAGTCTATTTTTACAAGAATATAATCTAGATGTAAAACATATTTCTGGGAGGAACTATGTGATAGCAGACTGTCTGTCTAGATCATAGCACATATCTGCCGAAAGTAAAGAAAAAAATTCTTTTCAAGAATTATTTTTCTTTTGGTGGGGAGGTGTTACATCTGCGATGTATACTTGCCAACTATGTAATTGTTGTTGTTTCAAGGAGATGTCATGTTATGTGTGTTCGTATTGTGCTGCTTTGGTTATGACCAAAAATGTGTCACCGTAAGGTATTTTCTTGACTATGTATTGTATGTATCTATTAATGTAACTATGGTATTAGTTTATAATAATATTGATTGTTTTTTGTAATATGTTGATTATTCAAGTGTCCATTGCGCATGCGTCTCTGCTACGTCACAGGCCGTGACGTAAAAATATTTCGTTTGTATTTCCTGCTTAATCAATGTAGGCTCGTCAGGCTAGGTAAATCCCGCCCCCCCCTTGTAGTATCCAATGAGCTACGAGCGTATTGCCTCGTCACGCACTGGTCAACGAGTCTATAAGATTGTCCAGACCCTGCTTAGACCTACTACATGGGTTAGATTCAAAATGACAGCCTTGAGGTTAGTACCCTTTTCCCTTGGTATAGCAGTGAGCCATATTTACTAGGACTTAGCTTTGTAGAGCCCTATAATAAGTGAACGCAGAGTGAGTAGCATCGGGGCTTAGGATTAGCTTATATTTCATGACTGTTTGGTAATCTGTGACCCGGTCTTACAAAAGATCACGATGGGATGTAATGATAGTGGAGGACAACATATCACAATAGGATGTAATGATACTTGAGAAAATATCACGGTAGGATATAATGTCAGTGGAGGACAAAATGTAATTTTAGGAAGGGATGCCAGACAGAATGTCAATGAACGACGGGAGGCCGGTGTGAATCACAGTGACGTATGGAGACAAAGTGTACAAAAGAGATCGGATGACCATGATCGACCAGATGTCTGTGATGGGGGAAATGTTAATTTTGATAGAAGAAATGTTAATGAGGCATTGAATGTCAATGAAGGACCAAATAATAATATAGAGCAAGGTATAAATAAAAAACAAAATGATAATGTAAGACATTACAAGGATGCGTTATGTCGCCCTGGCTGTTCAACTTATACATGGATGGGGTGGTGCGAGAGGTGAATGCTAGGGTAGTGAGTCAGGGATTGGAGATGGTTAAAGAAAATGGAGAAAAGTGGGAGGTGAGCCAGCTGTTGTTTGCGGACGACACTGCGCTTGTGGCAGGGTCAGAGGAGGGATTGAGGAAGCTGGTGGCAGAGTTTGGGAGAGTATGTGATAGAAGAAAGCTAGAGATAAATGTGGGCAAAAGTAAGGTGATGAGATGTACAAGGGGTGAAAGTGGCAGTAGACTGGAAGTGAACATTAAGGGAGAGCGACTGGAGGAAGTGGATAGTTTTAGATACTTGGGTGCAAGTGTAGCAGGAAAAGGTGGAGTGAAGGTGGAGGTAGAATGTAGATTGAGAGAAGCGAGTAAATGCCTTGGTGGTTTAAAGAGTGTAATGAGAAATAGACATTTGGGAATGGATGCGAAGAGGAGACTGTATGAAGGAGTGATTGTGCCAACAGCACTGTATGGGGCAGAAACGTGGAACATAAGAGAAGAAGAGAGAAGGAGTTTGAATGTGCTTGAGATGAGGTGTCTGAGAAGTATGATGGGGGTTACTAGGCTAGATAGAGTGAGAAATGAGGAGGTGAGGAGGAGAACAGGGGTGAAAAAGGATTTGGGAGAGAGGGTTGATGAAAGAATATTAGGATGGTTTGGACACATGGAAAGAATGAGTGAAGAAAGACTAGTAAAAGAGGTATGGAAGGCAGATGTGGAGGGAGTGAACATGAGGGGATGTCCTAGGATGAGGTGGATGGATGGGGTGAAGGGGGCTTTGGGGAAGAGGGGAATGTCTGTTGAGGAAGGAAGGGAGAGGACGGAAGACAGAGGTGAGTGGAGAATGGTTGTATATGGATGATGTTGTGACTGCATGAGGAGGAATGGGCGGGGGGGTGGGGTAGTATGTGTGAGTAAATTTTGACGCAGCCCGAAGGGATTTCTCCCCGTCCTCTCCTTATATGCAAAGGGGGACGGAGAGGGGGGGGTCGCCGATTAAATGAAGCGGCCTTGCTGTGGATGTACTGTGTCTTGCGACACTGCTTCTGACCCAGGGCGGTGGGCAGGGTGCAGGGATGACCCGTCATCCAGGAGGTGCTCAGATGAGAGGAAGGGTGGGAGGGGTGTGGAGTGTATTTAGGGATGAAATGGGTGGGAGTGTTTTTATGCCTTTCCCTTTTTGGCTACCTCCCTTGGAAGGGGGAAAAAGCCTTGGTATATGTATGTAAGACATGATATTGAAACTCAAAATGTGTCAAAAAGAAATAATCACGAATTTCTTAAAAACTATGTACTTTAATGCTCGTAGTATTAGGAACAAATTTCAAGAAATACAGGCATATGTCAAAAGCGAAAATCTCGATATGATAGGAATAACTGAGACATGGTTAACTTCTTCACTCCGGGGCACATCGCACGTCTGGCAGCATTAGCTGCCCGACGTGTGATGTTGCGCCATAATAATCGCATTATGAAAAATAAAGTCAGTGCTCAATTGTTCATTCTCTTTCACCAGTGTATTTTGATAACCATAGAAAATATGATGAAGCCAGTTTAGAGAGAATGGAGGTTACGTAGGTACCACTACAATATGATCAAGATGCCGACATCGGCATCATCGAGTACCCTCTTGCTCCTCATGCCACCTACGTAGGCATAACCGTATGGAAGTGGTTAAATGGTACTGAGTTTGAAGTTGAGTTTAATATTGCGGGATTTAAACACTTTCATCAGGATAGAAACCACAAGAAAGGTGGGGGTGTTCTGTTGTACGTTAAAAACAATGTTCATGCTTGTGTTTTAGAGAAAGTGAAACAGGATACATATGATAGTTTGTGGGTTGAGTTAACCCGGGGGTCGGCAACCCGCGCCTCTTTAGCGCTGCCCTAGTGGCTCCCTGGAGCTTTTTCAAAAATGTTTGAAAATAAGATAAGGGGCACGTTATGCACGTTCCATTTTGTTGTTGTTTTTTCGAATCCTCATAATAAAAATGACATAAAAAATCAGATTTCTTTATTGTATTTCTTTAATTTCATCAAAGCAATGAAACATAATTCATTAATATTGTAATGAAGTTAAACTTGAGGCGGCATCGTACAACAGAGTAGTCATGTGGTGCGTCATTCCCTATAGGATGCGCTGCAGGGAAAATAAACATTTAATCATGAAGGCTCATTATATATTTGTAGCCAACTTAGTCATTTTGATAGTAGGCTAATATAGCTAATATAGATACATACAGCATGTGTTGCCTTCATTATAAGGCTTTTAATTTTTTGCGGCTCCAGATATTTTTGTTTTTTTGGTCCAATATGGCTCTTTCAACATTTTGGGTTGCCGATCCCTGAGTTAACCCAAACAAATGGACAAAAAATTAATGTAGGTGTAATATATAGGCCAAAGACATTATCATTAGCAGACGACACACTGTTATTTCAAGAACTGTCTAGTTTCTGCAACCAGGATTTATTAATATTGGGTGATTTCAATTTTACTGACACTGATTGGATGACCCTTGAACATGGCTATATAAGTAGTTGCTTGATTGATTTTCTTGGTGACAATTACTTAATTCAGGATGTAAAAGAGCTCACAAGATATGGAAACTTACTCGATCTATTGATCACTAGCCGCGAAAGCATGGTAACTGATGTAGAAGTCAGTGAAACTATTGCAAATAGCGATCAAAACTTAGTAAGATTCAAACTCCTAAACATTTTTAGAATAGATGCTTGTGTTTCTAAAATACCCGATTTCAGTAAAGCTCAGTTCATAGGACTAGGTCAGGAGCTTCAGCTTACAGATTGGGAGGCAAAATTAAGTGAAAGACCTGTAGATCAGAAGTGGGAAATATTTCAAAATACACTCACTAAGATGATTCATACTTACATTCCTTTTAACCCCTTCCATACGGTGCTGCCTATGTAGGCGGCATGAGGAGCAAGTGGATACGCGAGGCTGCCATATCGGTGTCTTGATTATATTTAGTTGCCCCTGCGTAATGACATACTCTCTAAACTGTCTTCATCACATTTTCTATGGTTATCAAAATTCACAGGTGAAAGAGAGAACGATCGATATAAGCGGTGACTATATCTTATGATGCGAGTATTATTACGACACATCGCACGTCTGGCAGCTAATGCCGCCCAGGAGATTTTGGCCCATACTGAAGAGGTTAAGGACAGACGTCCCCCAAATCAGGCTCGCCCAAAGTGGCTCGACAAAGAAACTGACAGGCTTATAAGAAATCTAAGTGCTCGGGTGCATCTAATGACTATGAAAGTTATATATCAATACAGATTTAAAAAAGACAAAAAAAAAAAAAAAAACGACAATACGAAATGAACATTGCTGATAAATCCAAAGAGAATCCCAAAGAATTCTATAGTTACATTAGAGATAAAAAGGTTGTTAGGAATCACATTGGTCCACTATTATCAGCTGATGGTCAACTTGAATATTCAAATGAAGGACTGTGTAATATTTTGAACAATTATTTTAGCTTGGTATTTGTAAATGAAACACCTCAAAGTGAACTCCAAACTGAAACCTGTGAAAAGTCTAGGGTAAACTTACTACAGTAAATATAACAAAAGAAAAAATTAAAAGGTGTATAGAGAAACTCAAAGTTAATAAAACATCAGAGCCTGATGGTTGGCATCCAAGAATCTTAAAGGAAATGAAAAATGAGATAGCTGTTCCATTAGAAATTATTTTCAAGAAATCCATCATATCCGGAGATATCCCAAGAGAATGTAAGCTAGCTACTGTTACTCCTATATCCAAAAAAGGTAACAAAAAGAAACCACATAACTATAGGCCTATAAGTTTGACTTCAATTGTAGGAAAAATAATGAAAACTATCATCAGAGATGCTATTGAACATCATTTAGAAAGTAACCGTTTGATAAATGATAGCCAGCATGGTTTCAGATGGAAACGTTCTTGCGTGACTAACTTACTCGAATTCTACAACACAGTTATCTCGAATTATGACAAAAGAAACAATATAGATTTAATATATCTAGACTTTGCAAAAGCTTTTGATACCGTCCCACATGAAAGACTATTTACTAAATTAGCTTTGCTCGGAATAAGTGGTAGCTTATTAAGTTGGACTAGTAATTGGTTGAATGATCGAAAACAGAGAGTTATTTTAAATGGAAAAACTTCTAGATGGAAAAATGTTACAAGTGGAGTTCCTCAGGGTTCCATTCTTGGGCCACTTCTATTCATAGTCCAGGTATATATAAAAGATATAGACCATGGACTAAAATCTACTGTTTCCCTGTTTCCAAATTTGCTGATGATACAAAACTCTGCGGGAGTGGCAAATGATCACTTAAACCAATTAGATATTCAAGAAGATTTAGATAAATTACAGCAGTGGTCTGAAAAGCGGCTAATGAAATTTAACACAAGTAAATACAAGGTAATGCACATAGGTAAAAATAACAGTAAGTACGATTACAAGTTATCTGGAAATTTGTTAACAAAAGTGGATAGTGAAAAAGATCTCGGTGTAATTATCAGTAATGATCTCAAATCATCCAAGCAGTGTATTTCAGCCTCTGAGAAAGCAAATAAGATTCCAGGACTGATTGCGTGATCTTTTGATTTCAAAAGTCCATCACTCATTAACAAGCTATATAAATCGTTAGTTCATCCACATTTGAAATATGCTGTTTCCGTATGGTCACCGAATCTCATTAAAGACATTGACAGACTGGAAAAAGTACAACGGCGAGTCACAAAACTGGTTCCAAATATCAAAAATAAATCACATGAAAATCGACTAAAACATATGAATCTGTTTTCCCTAAAAAAGCATAGACTCAAGAGGTGACTTGATACAGGACTTTAAAACTCTAAAGGGAATTGACATCAAAAGTGACAAAATTTTCACACTGAATCGGAAATAGATTCAATTTGGAAGTAGGTAGAAACAACTTTGCCAACCGTCTAGTTAATGAATGGAATAAACTTCCTGTACAGGTAATGCAATGTAGTTCAGTTCGAAGCTTTAAGAATCATGTAGATAGACACCTAAGCAAGATGCTGTAATGATTATAATTTATTTTATATTATTTGTTTTTTTGTTATCATGTCTGTTTGATTTTAATCTATTATTAGTTATATGTCAATTTATTATTTACTATTTACCTGTTTGTTTATTAATTAACTATACCTATGCACTTATGTATTCTATTTGTTATTTACATTATTATAGTTTTTACTTATTAATTCATTATCATTATGATTTTTTTTTCCCATCCGACTTAGATATGGACCAAAAGGTCTCCTGTTGGCATGCTCTGCCTTTGTAATCCTTTGTTATATTTATGATTTCTAGACCTCTGTTTTTACTGAACCACCTGAGGTGAATCAAGAATAATGAAAGGAGAAAAGGCCTTTTGGTATATGTTGTTGCATAGCAACATATCACTTACCTCACATTTGTTTATTTCCTGCTTCTTCATTACAAGACCTGATGACAAAGAATTCTAGCTAATCTCTCTTTCACTAGTAACATCTATCAATTCTACACTCCTATCTTAGCTAATTAATTATTCTCTGTATTTTCTTCCATTGCAATTTTCTCACTCATTCCATTCTCTCCCCTTGTTCACTCAACACACTAACACATTCCCATCAGCCAATGCTCATTCGCCCCTTTCTACAGGGTGACCTTTGACCCCATGCTGGGGGTGCCGCCTGCACTTCCCCCATACTCACACCACACCAGTGGCGTAGCAAAGGGGGGGTGGGAGGGGCGGTCAGCCCTGGGCAGCATGTGCTAGGGGGCGGAATGTTGATGGGGTAAAAAAAAAAAAATAAATAAAAAAATAATAATAAAAAAAAAATAATAATAATAATAATAATAAAATAATAATTATAAAAATCTTACAAAAATCTTAAATGCTATACCAAAATGAGTTTTTAAGGTTGTAACATGGTACTGTTTTTAAACATTTTTCAACTGTAGCATCAGGACCGTGTCTAAAGCAAATTTTCTTAGCCTATGAATGTTTTCCTAACCTATATTCTAGCTTTCAGCGATTTTGTCAGTTATTTTAAAATAAATTAAAATATGACATAACGATGATGTGAATTTACGTAAATACATGTGCCGGTAAAACCCGAAACCAGTAAGATATAACTTTATTTTGTTTGATATAAAATGACACAAAATCAACTAAAAATATCTAGCAAATTAATATTTGTGTTGGTCTATGGCAGCAGCCATGTTGTAGGATCGATGGCTACATGAATTTTATATTCCTCGGTTTTAAACAAAATTCCTAGGTTAGGAAAAAATCCTAGGCTAGGAACTTTTGCTTTAGACACGCCCCAAATTTATATCCAATGAAGATAAATATTTTAAGTTAAGTATTCATGCTTTATATCAACGAATAATCCCCCCCCTGTTTGGGGGGGGGTAAATCTAACACCCGCCCTGGGCGGCAGAAACATTTGCTATGCCACTGCACCACACTCATACCAAAGTATATGGATGTAATAATCAAGTACTGGTGTCACAGTTTTATATACCAGTCATCTAAATAGATTCTTTTAAGATATGATAAACCTATTATTCACCTGTACAAAGTCTATGAACTTATAAGATGTATGTATGTCCTGGTTAAAAGCTTCATAGAAACGTTTCACTTTGGTTGCAGTTACTGGGTCATTTATTTCTCCTCCAATATCATTATCACCAGGAACATATATGATTTTCTGGAAAGGAAAAAATTAAGTAAAACAAAACAACAACAACAAATAATAATAATAGATAAAATAAGTAGATATATAGGCATGCACATGCTTATTTGTATCAGATCTGAAGCAAGTACAAAGAGAAAATGCAGTACATCATAAACTGGGTCTATTTATCAATTCTACTCTAGTTCCTCCTATACATCTTAAAAAGGGTGTGTAAACTGGGTCTATTTCCTTAATCAATTCCACACTAATTCCTCCTATATATCTTCAAAAGAATTTACTGGTACATTATAAACAGAGTATATTTCACATTTCTGTTAATTCTTAACATCAATCCAATGAACCTGATAAGTCTACTATTCAAAATTACATTTATCACACATGAGCAATATATACAGTTGAAGTGGAATATATACACACTTTGACATATTCAGGAATTTCCATCAAGTTCTTAAAATGTTGAACACTTTCACTGAACTCCTTGTCATTTGAAATACTTCCATCATTTATTAGATCTCCTAGAAATATCACAACCTCTGGATGTGCCTTTTCCAAAGCCATATGAAAGGTCTTGCTTATAAACCTGTTAAGTAAAAAAGGGAAAAATTTGATATCTGAAATGTAATCATGGGAGAAATATCTCAGTTGAAATAGTATTAATCAATTCATTTCTCCAGTATACTCCCAAGAAAATTGAGGCTATATTATTTCAAATAATTTCAAATCAATGAAAAAATTAGAGTTTAATTCTAATCATTAGGAAGACTGGCTGCAATTAGACAATAATATATGAGGCTGTTAGTAGTCTACAACAGTTGTAACTCACCTTATTCAGCACTTTCCAATTAAATTTAAACAATATTATTTGACATGTGGAGTGACATTAAAAAAATAGTTAAATCAACTCAATCAATCTATTGCTGTGCTTTATTCCTGCAAGGATCTTGCAACCCCCATGAAACCATTCACCACTCTTAGTTCAGCCCACCTGCACCGAGGGGTGATTTTCCGGTGATCACCGCTCTTCTTCTACTTTTAGCCGGAGATGTAGAGAGCAATCCTGGGCCCACCACAAAATACACATGCCCTATACCCATTACCTCGAGCAGACAGACATAGGGCTCAGTTCAGTGCAATATGTGCAAAAACTGGGCCCACCTCACTTGTACAACACTTGCTGACACAAACCAATACACAAACACTTGGACATGTTCTACCTGCCCTCCAGTAACCCCACTCCCACCTCCCCAACCACAGCCAGCACCCTTACCCACTCCCAATTTCCCTTTGCCCTTATCCCAAATCAGTACTCCCCTTCCTTTGTCCCCAATCTCTCCTTTCACCCCTCTAACCCAGATCCTATATCTTCCCCATTAACACCCCAACCTCAACCCCAAATGGCAACATACAACACATACAGAACACACAACATCAACATATTACAACACAACATTGACGGTATTAACACAAAAAAACATGAACTCGAACACTTTCTTAAACAACACAACATACACATTGCAGTTATACAAGAAACAAAACTAAGGCACTCACACAAAACACCATCATTTCATAATTACACCACCATCAGACAAGACCAGACCAACGGCAATGGCGGTGGACTCATCACCCTGATCCACCACTCCATCTGTTTTGTGGACACAAGTGCTACAACCAAAATTCTCCTCCCTACCACAGATAAGACTACAGAAATCCAATCCATTCGAATCCGCAAAGGCAACAAATCAACACTGACAATAGTTAACATGTACATTCCCCCCCAATCATCCCCCACAGTTCCAAACACCGTCAGGCCTCAACTTAGCCAACTAGCCTCAATCCCCAACCTGATCATGGGTGGTGACTTCAACGCCAAGTCGTCTGCCTGGTATGTCGACAACCCTGACACAGACAGGGGGCTTGATATACAGACTCAGTTTGACTCATTGACTATCATGAACAACACACATAATCATACACATATCCCACACCAAGCCCTATACACTCCCTCCTCTCCTGATATCACCTTCTACTCCCCCTGCCTAACCCCAACAACATCATGGAGAGTGGTCAGAACCCTTGTTTCTGACCACCTTCCAATCATCATCACCACCAAAACAAGATGCACCCCAGTTGGCCACAGATACACATACACCAATTACAAGAGAGCTAACTGGGAAGCTTTTACTGAAGAGACAGAACAACATTTTGAAACACTTAACAGTACACCAATCACAAACATAAACAATGCTGTGCACACTTTTAATACAATCATACAAAATGCAGACAAGAAATACATCTCTAGAGGCAACAGAAAATCACACAACCCCAACTTCACACCAGAAATCCAAGGCCTCATTAGACAACGAGACACACTTAAACACAATACCCCCACACCTATCCCTCAAAACATAGCAGACCAAATACAAACACTAAACACTGTGATTGCCAATAAAATACACGAACAAAAAACACAAAATTGGCAAAACTTTATCAATACACTTGATCACAAAACAAACACCAGCAAATTGTACAAAACACTCAACAGCATTACACTATCCAACAGTAACACAGCACGCTCTCATGCAGCAATAATCACAACAGACAATCTACCCTCAAACAGACAAGCAAACACACTCATAAATCATTTGGCACAGACAAGCCATCTCACTGCTCACCCTGACGACCGACGCACTATTCGACGTAAGAAAGACTTTCCCACAGACTCAGACTATACACCCTTCATAGACAGTCAGACAAAACACATAATACATAGTCTCAAGCACTCATCTGCCTGTGGCCCTGATAACATAAGTAACATCCACCTAAATCACATTGGACCACAAGGTATACACGCACTCACAAACATTGCAAACTACAGCTATTCACACAACACTATACCCGACATCTGGAAGCATGGTAAAATAATCACCATTTCAAAACCGAAAATAAGACCCAACAATCCCAACATCGTACCGCCCAATCACACTTCTCTGCACCCCCTCTAAAGTCATTGAAAGCCTCATACTTAAACTTGTCACACCACATATTCCCCTTGCTGACTCACAACACGGTTTTAGGCCACTACACTCCACAAACACTCTTCTGATAAACCTCACACAAAGAATTTTAGATGGCATCAATTCAGATAGACCCCACCACAGAAAACTTCTTATAACATTAGACATTAGTAAAGCTTTTGATGCTATCCCCTGCCACAACCTAATAAATAAAATATATAACACAGACATGCACAATAACACCAAAAGATGGCTGGCCAATTATCTGGCAGGTGGGAATGCTTATGTGTCATATAATGGCCAATCATCGCACATCAGAAACATTAAGAATGGAGTACCACAGGGCTCTGTTCTATCCCCCACACTCTTCAATCTATACATGCATGACTTACCCACACCAGACACCTCAGAAATACAAATATCTTCCTATGCAGACGACATAACAATCACATGCACACATCGTAACACAGACAAAGCTGCAGAAATAATCCAGCCATACCTTGATACACTCAACACATGGTCCATCACAAACAGACTCAAAATAGACCTAACACTTCTCACCAACTGGACAAAAGAACACAAATACATACCTCATCTCTACATCAACAACACTAATACCACACACAAACACACCGAAAATTCTTGGTGTAACATACGATACATCCATGTCTTTCAAACAACACATCACAAACATAAAAAACAAATGCACACCTAGACTTAACGCACTTAAGTCAATCACTGGAACAACATTTGGACAAAACAAAGAAACTAATACAACATTATACAAACAATGCATACGCTCAGTGATGAATTATGTGAGTCCTGCATGGGCTCCTAATCTCAGTGAGACTCACCACAACACCCTTCAAATCATACAAAACAAAGCCCTAAAAACAATTACAGGCTGCACAAATACGACACCTACAGACCATTTACACCATGAAACAAAAGTCCTCAAAGTCAAGGACCACCTCGACATGAGAGGCACACAAACACTTGCTACAGCCACCACAAACACATCACACCCGCTGCACTACATAGCAGAACACCCACACACACCAAGAAACATTAAAACAACACCCAAAGACCTGTATCACACACAGATACTCTCTTCTTTTCCTCCACAACCACCAAATACCAGCCTCCAGAAACATATTCATAATCATATCACTCACCGCTCCATTAACACACTGAAAGACAACACACTGCTGCATGCCAGATCCCCTGATATCCACCCTTCTGAATCCTCTCTCCCACGCAAGGACAGAGTCCACTTGGCCAGACTGCGGTGCAGCCACCACCCAGCACTTCTAAGCTACCAGAAGAGGCTGGATGACTGCATTGTGAACAGCTGCCCAGGATGTAACACTTCACCCCATACCATACAACACATTATGGAAGACTGCATTATACACAATCATGCATGCAAACAACACAACATACACTCTATAAAGGATGTGTGGGAAAACCCAGTTTCGGCTGTGGCATTCCTTGGGGAGATGAGACTGCTCAGACAGACAGTCTAGGGAACAACAACTAATTCAGCCCATGGGTTACTCAGTTTAGATTTGCATTACTGTCTACAAGGAGTAAGTGTACAGCATGCACCAAAAAGTTGGTCAATTTCACACAAAAATATAGACTATATCTACATGTCTGAGGTGATGTACTCAGTATTTAACAGTCTTCAGGTACTTCATAGGTTTTCTTCAATCAATCAATTAATGCTTTGGACCAGGTCTTTCTTGTAGGGCATCCACAGCTTCATGGTAACTGGTGACAGCCATGGGGCTGTCTTGGAACTGATAGTGTAGGGCATTGTAGAATGAGGTGCTTTGTTTTCTGTATGGTGCCTCAGGTAATATATTTCCTGGTATTGCATCGCAATTAGTAATGTATTTTCAGCCAATTGCTACACATATTTTTTATGAATCACAGATGCTGTGATGCAAATGGAAACATACATGTTTACAGGCAAATTCACTCACACTCAGCTGGCCCTGTAATCTGAATTACTAAACTAGCTGTGCCTGTTAAGTGCCAATACAAAAACATGATGTGCCTATAATGTATGTACATGCAATTGTACAAACCACAGAGCCACACACTGCCAAACCATTCACTGCATGCATGCTACCAGCATGCACTGCACTGTGTGCTAACCATGAAGCTAATACACAGTTCTACACACTGATAAGCCCAAGACTGGAGTACACAGCGACACTATGGTCACCCAGTACCAAAAAAATATAAGGAAAATTGAGAAAATCAAGAGAGCAAATACAAAGATGACCCCAACATTTTTAAAACTGTCATATAAAGAGAGATTGTCAAAACTAAAATGATTGACTCTGGAACAAAGAAGAGAAAGAGGTGACTTGTTGACTATCTATAGAATCATGAGAGGTATGGAAGTCCTTGAAGACTTACTAAACTGGGATAAGAGAAATACAAGGGGACATGGAGAAAGCTCAAAAAGGACATTTATAGAAGAGACCTGAAAAAGAACAGCTTTCCCCAGAGTGGTGGATGTATGGAACAAACTGGATGAAATGATAGTGTGTACAAAAACTATATATGAATTTAAGAACAATTTAGACACTGAAAGATACAGTGATGGGACACTATGAGCGTAAAGTACAACTAGGTAAATACAATTAGGTAAAATACATACACAGCATGCTAGTGGCTATACTTTGGAAATTGTGAGTATTGTTTTGATACAGTGCAGTGTCATGACAATGTATGCATGCACATGGACTATTGATTAATTCCCCACACATGCACTGTAACTGTGTTCTTGTTTACTACTCATGCCCCAATCATTCTATGCTGTAGCCATGGGAATATTCCAAATTTGTTGTGGATTTTATTGAGACACTGGACTTCTTATGATTTTGGATTCATTGATGTATATGTGTGATCTAAATTTTACTCTGTGTGGATTTATTGTGGAATAACAGTATCTGAATCTATAGACCCTGGATTTGTTTGATTTTGTCAATGTTAAAAAAGAAAATGTCAATTTGTGTAGTTACTGTGAAAGGTTAGTTTAAGGGGATAGACCAGAGTAAGGAATAGATTAAGAACAAACTTAATCTTGTGACATCCAAAAACGGGTCACCACAAGCATAGCTCCTCTTCCCGTATAATACATACATACATATACATATACCAAGGCTTTTTCCCTCTTCCAAGGGAGGTAGCCAAAAAGGGAAAGGCATAAAAACACTCCCACCCATTTCATCCCTAAATACACTCCACACCCCTCCCACCCTTCCTCTCATCTGAGCACCTCCTGGATGACGGGTCATCCCTGCACCCTGCCCACCGCTCTGGCTCTGGGTCAGAAGCAGTGTCGCAAGACACAGTACATCCACAGCGAGGCCGCTTCATTTAATCGGCGACCCCCCCTCTCCGTCCCGTATAATACCAGGTAAATTAGGTAAAAACACCTACGTCGTCACAGTGAAAATGCCCTGTTGTAATTTTCAGGTTACAACAATATGTTTTCGTGTGACCGTGTATCCAGTCCAGTTCTTGGAATCACAGTTTTAGCACAGAATGGAGAGTAGCAATAATGAAATAAGCATCAATGAACCAACCAGGAGGGGATTAGATATATCCAAAGTTGAGTCGCCAGTGGGAGTAATCCCTAAGAAAACATGTTCAAATGTTACTCCGAGGATGACTTACAGGTACGACACTGATTTATTTTCGGGATCTAGAAGGGAAGGGGGACCAATGGATAAAACTATGGACATGGATAGAGATATTAGGATTAGCAGAGCAATGAGGAATCGACACATCAACAACTAAGCAGAGGAGTTGATTTCAAATTAGACCATAAAGTTTTACAATTAGAGGTATCAAACTTGCACACAACTAACGAGGTGATACTAAGACAATTAAACATAAAAAGTGAATTGAGTGCGATTAAAAGAGAAAATGAAAGAGACAAAAATGAGGTTAGAAATAAAAACGAAGAACTGCAGAAAGTGGTTAAGAACAATTACAAGCAGTAACTGAAAAGATGGAAGAATCAAAGAGATCGATCTGAATGAAATAAAAAATCTGTGGAAACAGGAATGTGAAAATCAAAAACTCTAATTCAAAGAAATAGTACAGCAGCAGGAAGAAGAGAATGCAAAGGAAACAGTGATCAAGGTGATCAAAGAGACCTGAAAAAAAACAGCTTCCCACACAGTGTGATAGATACATGGAACAAATTGGATGAAAAAATAGTGTGCGCAAACACAATACAAGAATTTAAGAGCAAACTTGATCTTACGAGATACAAAAACAGGTCACCACAAGCATAGCTCCTCTTCCCGTATAATACAACTAGGTAAACTAGGTAAATACACATATGCCGTTGCAGTGGAAGAAAGTGCTAACTTCGAGCTCCGCACTAGTGCTTTGTTGCTAATTCAGGAAAAATGCCTTGTTGTCATTTTCGGGATACAACAATATGTTTTCGTGTGACCGGTAATGTATCCAGTCCAGTTCTTGGAACCATAGTTTTAGCACAGAATGGAAAGTAGCAATGATGAAATTAGGATCAATGAACCAACCAGGAGAGGATTAGATATATCCAAAGTTGAGTTGGCAGTGGTAGTAATCCCTAAGAAAACATGTTTAAGTGTTACTCCGAGGATGACTTACATGTACGACACTGATTTATTTTTGGGATTTAGAAGGGAATGGGGACCAATGGATAAAACTATGGACATGGATAGAGATATTAGGATTAGCAGAGCAATAAGGAATCGACACATCAACAACTTAGCAAAAGAGTTGATTGATTTCAAATTAGACCATAAAGCTTTTACAATCAGAGGTACCAAACTTACACACAACTAACGAGGTGATACCAAGACAATTAAAAGATTTAAAAAGTGAACTAAGTGTGATTAACCCCTTCACTCTGGGCCAAAATCTAGCGGGCAGCATTAGCTGCCAGACGTGCGATGTTGCGTCATAATACTCGCATTATAAAAAATAAAGTTACTGCTATATTGCTCGTTCTCTTTCACCCGTGAATTTTGATAACTATAGAAAATATGATGAAGCCAGTTTACAGAGTATGGGGGTCACGCAGATACAGCTACAATATATATAATCAAGACGCTGACATCGGCATCCTCGTGTACCCACTTGCTCCTCATGACGCCTATGTAGACGTCATCGTATTGAATGGGCTAAAAGAGAAAATGAAAGAAACAAAAATGAGGTTAGGAATAAAAATGAAGAACTTAAGAAAGAGGTTAAAGAACAATTACAAGCAGTAACTGAAAAGATGAAAGAATCAAAGAGACTTATCTGAATTAAATAAAATAAAAAATCAGTGGAAACAGGAACATTAAAATCAAAAATTCTTATTCAAAGTAATGGTATAGCACCAGGTAGAAGAGAATGCAAAGGAAACAGTGATCAAGGCGATCAAAGAAAAGGAAAATTGGGTGAGAGACACAGTGGACAAAAAGAAATGCGTTGTGGTTTACGGTATCAATGAAAAACACAATGTACAGAAATACCAAAGAGAAAAAGGGGAGAGAAATTGTGAAGGAGATACTGAAAGTGGTTCAGGATGAGGGACAGAATTTGGAAAAGGAAATCAATGACATGCACAGGATGGGTATATACTCAAAAGAAAAAACTACAGACCAATGAAAACCAAACTAAGAACTTAAATGATAGCAGAAGAAATACTATCAAAAGCGGCAAAACTAGCAAACAGTGAAAAATACAAAAATGTGTGGATAAAAAAGGAAATGAATGAAGAGGAAATAAAGATAGGGCACTGAGAAGCAAAGCTAAGGAAAAAACGAGAAAAGAATGGAGATTGAAAAGTTTTTTTGGAGAGTGCTGGATCTGACACTGAGAAAATGGTACATAAAAAAAATGGAAACATAAACCAAAAAAAGAGAAGAAAGGAAAAAATTAAAAGTGGCATATACAAACATGGATGGCATGATTTCTGGAATAAATTAATTAAATGACTATTTGTCAATAGAGAAACCAGACATAATGGGAATTGTGGAGACAAAACTAAAAGGCCCTATACAATCAAGTATGGTGGGACAAAGTTTATACAACCTTTGGTCGAAAAATAGAATGGACAAACAGGGGGGGAGGAATCATGTTATTGACTAGAAAGGGCTTAAATGTAATAAAGGCAACAGAAGGTAAGGAAAATGTGGAACTGATCACAATTAAATTAAAAAATAGCAGTATGGAAAGCATAAAGTTCATAGCTGTATATGTGCCCCCAAAAACTAAGACTTGGACAGACAGCGAACACTCAAAATTACTGGAAGACACAAAGAATGAAATAACTGACACACTAAAATATGGAGAAAACATAGTAATTATGGGTGACTTTAATACATACATACATATACCAAAGGCTTTTTTCCCCTTACACAGGGTGTAGCCAAAAAGAAAAAGGCATAGAAACCACTCCTAACCATTCCATTCCCTACATCTTCCACTCCCCTCTACCCTCCTCCCTCCCTCTTATCTTGTCACCTCCTGGATGGCGGATCTTCCCTACATCCTGTCCAATGCCCTGGGTCAGAAGCAGTGTTGCAAGACACAGCACATCCACAGCAAGGCTGCTTCATTAATTCGGTGGCCCCCCACCTCTCCGTTCCCTCAAGCAGAAAAGGAGAAGACGGGGAGAAATCCCTTCGGGCTGCGTCAAATTATTTCTCATACATACTTCCTCACCCCCCATCCCCCAACCACTCCCCCTCATGCATCACAGCATCATCCATACACAACCCTTCTCCATTCACTCCAATCTTCTGTCCTCTTCCGTCCTTTCTCAACAGACATTCCTCTTTCGTAATGCCCCTTTCACCCCATCCCTCCATCTCAACCTAGGATGCCCCCTCATATTCACTCCTTCCACCTCTGCCTTCCACACCTCTTTTACTAATCTTTCTTCACTCATTCTTTCCATGTGTCCAAACCATCCTAATATTCTTTCATCAACTGTATCTCCCAGCTCCCTTTCCACCCCTGTTCTCCTCACCTCCTCATTTCTCACTCTAGCCTAGTAACTCCTATCATACTTCTCAGACATTTCATCTCAAACACATTCAAGCTCCTTCTCTCTTCCTCTCTTATGTTCCATGTTTCTGCTCCGTACAGTGCTGTCGACACAATCACTCCTTCATATAACGTCCTCTTAGCATCCATTCCCAGATGTCTAATTCTCATTACACTTTTTAATCCACCAAGGCATTTACTCGCTTCTCTCAATCTACATTCTACCTCAACCCCACTCCTCCCTTTCCTGCCACATTCGCACCCAAGTATCTAAAATTATCCACTTCCTCCAGTCTTTCACCCTTTATGCTCACTTCTAGCCTGCTGTCACTCTCTCCCCTTGTACATCTCATTACCTTACTTTTGCCCACATTTATCTTAACAGCTGCTTTCACTTTATCTTTCCCTATTTCTCCATTTTCCTCACTCAAATGAAATAAATTGGGAAGAATTGACTATAAAAGGTGGAGAGGAGCTCTGGGGCAATGTCCTACTGGATCTGACCATCGATTATACATTGACTCAATGGGTCAAAGAAACCCCTAGATACAGACACAATGAAGAACCATTGAGACTAGACTTGATATTCACTTCTGAGCCTGAAATTGTAGAAGAAAGAAATTATAAGACACCAAATGGGAAGAGTGACCACATACTAATAGAGTCTGAGCTTAAGGAACAAAATGTTGTGAGAAGAAACGAGAAACATAGAGAAGGAGGATTAATGTACAACAAAACTGACTTTGTAAAACTTAGAAGAAAAAAAAATTCAAAATGCTAGTTGGAAAAAATTGCAAATGTGAAACTAAGATGCAAGAGAAATGGAACTTTTTTAATAAAATATATAAGGAGGGAACACATAAACATGTGCCAAAGCAGACACAAAAAGGGGTGTACATAGAGTGCTGGTATAATAAAAAGAGTAGCGATGTTAAAGATAGAAGAGACAAAGCTTGGAAAAGATGGAAAAGAGACAAAAAAGTGACTAAATGGCAAGCATACATCAAACTGAGAAATGAATATGTAGACATATGCAGAGAGGAAAAAAGAAACTATGAAAAAGATATAATAGACATATGCAAAGACCAACCTAAACTATTTTACAGATATGTAAATGATAAACTAAAAGGTAAACATGAAATAGTGAAACTGTGTGAAGGAAATAAAAAATACATAGAAGATGTAGAAATGGCTGAAGTAATGACCAGACACTTCAGGTCTGTATTTACAGTTGAAAGCCCACAAATGTGGAATGAAGAATACCAAGAAGGATCCCCCAAAATGAAAGAAATAACAGTGACACAGAAAGAAATAAGGGACCAAATAAAGAAACTTGACATCAGAAAGTCATATGGGCCAGACAGAATAGCAATCTGGATATTAAAAGAATGTATAGATGAATTCAAAGATAAAATACACAAGATAACTCACTTCTCACTCAAAGAAGGAAAAGTACCATTACATTGGAAAAATACAATTATTGTACCAATATATAAGGGAGGAGATAAAGAAAATCCAACCAACTATAGACTGGTATCCCTTACAAGCACAATTGCAAAAATATGTGAGTTATAAAAAATAAATGGACTAAACACTTGGAAGAGAACAACATACTAAACCCCAACCAATTTGGATTTAGAAGTGGAAGATCATGTATTACAAACTTAATATGCTTTTACTCAAGATTAATAGAAATAATACAAGAATGAGATGGTTGGGCAGACTGTGCCTTCCTGGACTTACAAAAGGCTATTGACAAAGTACCACACAAAAAGCTACTAAGAAAAATTAAAACAATAGGTGAAATACAAGGAAAAGTATTGGATCGTATGAAAGACTTTTTGAACGGAAGAAAAATGAGTGGTACTGTAAGAGGCCGGTAGTTGTACGAATGGAAATTAGGTTGAGAAATACATGGGTATTGAAATGCTGAGTCAACGAGTCAAGACTCGACGCCTACTGTTTAATAACATTGAAGGCACCGTTCTGTCTATATAAACACAGCCGATGGAGGTGACTGTTTTATAATCGCTGATGTAATCAATTCAATGTTAGCGGCAGACCATTTGCACAATGACGTCACGCTCATGCTCTTGCTTTGCTTATGCAGCAATATTTCTGGAAGGACTGTAACAGCCTCTTGGATTGGAGGTAAATGGGTATAAAAACAAATATTATTGGCCTAAAGGAAAAAGACACGCCCTTAAGGTGTGTCACTTGTTTTGAGAAGTAAAAGACTATTGGACGAATAAAAAGTGACGTCTGAACGAAGGTGGTCTGGCGTGGAGGAAAGGATCTCGCACGAGTCGAGAGTGGGAGATCCTGAGTGTAACCAAGACAGTGTAATTATAGAAGAAGAAAACTAATCCAATTTCCTTAACCTCAGGACTAGTACATGACAATTACTAGGCATAAGAAGAACTTGAAAAGTTATTGGAATTGACGTAACGAAGGCAAGGGGCCTTGTGAGTGAAATTACGAGACTACTATAGTGTAACAGTTGAGGACCGACAGTGGTGGTGACAGTGGTTATAAAGGTGAAAGTGGTGGCAGCGGTGGGATAATTGAGTTTTAAACCTATTCCGAAGAAACTGGGGAAATAAACTGGTGAAATAAACGTGTACAAGAAAGTCTACGGGAATAAGACAACCACAATCAAGAGTGTATTGGTTTCAAGGACGGGTCGACTACGAGAGAAATCTACAAACTACAAGCAACTACTACTACGACTGGAACAAACATTCTTCAAGGTGATCTACAAGGCGGTCTTCAAGGCAGTGGGTGAAGCTGAGGAACAACATCGCTGGCGAATGACGAGGCTGAAGAAGGACGTCAAGATAGAAGTTGACATCGCGAAGTGACATCGCAAGCAGCCAGGCTAAAGCAAGTTATTAGTAATTAGTATGAGTACCACCCAGAATTCTAACGTGTTAAGACATGAAGTCCACACCTCAAACATAAATATCCCGAAATTCACCGGGGAATCTAACACCTATGGTGTTAATAAATTCCTCAATCTAATTGATACACTCGTAGTCAGTAAAAACATTACTAATGAAAAGAGAAAAATTGAGATACTCAAGGAGAATATTGACCCTGAGCATGGAAGGGCTAGATTTATCATTAATTTCCAGCAAATGGAGGAGATTAATCAATATGAGGATTACAAAAGAGCCTTCATTAAACATTTTATGTCAAAATGTGACCAGGATCCTATTAGGTCATTGGTAAAAATGATTAAGGAAGTTAGGACAAGTGAAACTGACACAGAATACTTAGCTAGATTAGATAGATGATCAAAAGTCATGAATTCTATCTTGAAAGATTCAGACTGGATAGAAGGATCTAGTGACAAAATGAAAATATCTCAAGTAATCAAATTGATCACATTTGGATTGTTAGCAAAAAATTCTGATGACTTAACAGCAGAAAGGCTGTACAAAGATCTTAAATCAAATATAAGTTTAGGAGAAGTAGATTATCTTCTTCAAGGATACAGTGAGACCAGAACAATAAACCTATATATAATGCCTATAAATCAACAAAGCCAACATAGGAACTCTAGAGAGTCTAAGAAAACAGAAGTAGGACATAGGCGGCATGCTAGAAGTCCATCCAGGGATGCTAGAATCCTATGTATTAATTGTAATACCTGGGGACACAAAGCACAAGAATGTTTTTATGGGATTATTTGCAGAAATTGCAAATACAAAGGACATAGTGAGTATCAATGTAGGAACCCTCCATTCTGTATTGATCATAATAAGATAGGTCATAGGACTCATGAATGCAAAAATTTTTGGGTACCCCCAGGGCTAAGAGGAAAACCCCCAGACACAGAATAAACAATTTCAGACCTCCCCATATATATATCGATAGGCGGTATTGTGTTAAATATGGGAATGCAAGAGAGATGAAAGAAACTGACAAACTGATAATTACTGTTGGTAAAACTTCTGTAGGACCTCTCACTGCGGGTGAAGTGTTCAATAAGCCTATTCAAATCTTTATTGATACAGGGTCTGTAGTTAATGTAATTACTAGTAAAGTTTTAAACCAGTTGAACCCAGGGGTGAAAATGTTGGAACCAATCCATTACTCATTGCAAGGTGTAACTGGAAATCAGTTAAAAACATTAGGTAAAGTTGAGCTAGAAGTTGCCTTATATACAAATGAACATTTGTACATTCCAGTGATAGTGGTAGAAGAGTCTGTTTTTCCAGGAGATTTATTGATAGGATTTGCAACTATGAGAAAAGAAAACATGGTAATTTGTCCTGCTGACTTAGGAATTTTAGTGAAGTCACAGTTAATCCCATTTTTAAATCAACCAGACTTAAGACCAGTGACAGGAATCAATGAATCCTTAGATAACATTTCTATCTTAGATAACGAGGCCGAGCGGTCCAAACCAACAGAAGGTAAAGCAACTAGTGAACCCAACTCAGAAGTTCAAGAAATCCCAGAGATTACTAAATTATCAACGACTGAAGCCTTGATAATTGCAGATTGCGGAGTAACAAGGTCGACATTGTTACATCCCATGTCAATTAATAAGGTTGAAGTGTGTTTGAAAGGAATCAATGTAGACTCTGAAATAATTACAGTCCCAGAATCAGTTAAAATTAAAGGATTGAAGTAGGACTCAGGGATTTATAAGTCAAATAAGAACAGAGTAGAAGTATTAGTAATTAATACTATGAATAAAGAGATAGTTTTAAAGAAAGGTACACAAATAGGATGTATTCAGGTGTGTACTAAACCTATTAAGATTTTAAATGAGAATAGTGAGGAGATAGAATTACCAACTTCATCAATTTGTTCAGTTCAAGAAGGAATGGACTTAAGAAATAGATATAAAGAATTATTACAATCAACTAATTGCCCTGAGTTGGATAAAGGTTTACTTGCTTTGCTTGTGAAACACAAAAAAGCAATTGTTTTGCCAGGGGACGCCTTAGGCAAAACAACTGTTTTAAAACATCACATTAAGCTAAAACCGGGAACACAACCTATCTACATACCCGCCTACAGAGTTCCTCACTCTAAACTAGCAATAGTAGATAAACTGATCACTGAAATGTTATCACAGGATATTATTGAACATAGTAAAAGTGAGTGGAATTTTCCGTTGATCTTAGTACCAAAGTCAGATGGGACTATGCGCCCAGTTATTGATTACAGGGAATTGAATAAGCACACCATTCGTGATAGGTTACCATTACCCATTATCGGTGACATTTTGAGAAGTTTGGGAACTGAGAATAGATATTTTAGTACTATAGATATCAAATCAGCTTTTTGGCAAATAGAATTGCATGAAGATTCAAGAGAGTTCACAGCATTTTCTACTACAACAGGACATTATGAGTTCAAGAGAATGCCATTTGGGTTATGTAATAGTCCATTAACTTACATGAGATTAATGAATACTATTCTAGATGGATTGTTAGGAAACACTGCCAGTGTATTTCTAGATGACATTTTAATAGTTTCTCAGACTGCAGTGGAGCACTTTAAGAAATTAGATTTGATATTCTCAAGACTAGGAGAAGCAGGGTTAAAAGTAAAACTTGAAAAATGTAAGTTCTTGCAAGACAGTGTCATTTACTTAGGACATAAGATAGACAGACACGGACTTAGTACAGTGAATTCAAAGATTGACGCTGTCAAGAATTTTCCAGTTCTGACCAATGTAAACAAGGTTAGGAGCTTTTTGGGATTGACAGGATATTAAAGAAAATTCATTCAAAGTTATGCTGACTTTGCTAATCCACTAAGTTCTTTGTTGAGAAAGGACTCAAACTTCATATGGGGACCTGCTCAACAGCAAGCTTTTGACAAGTTGAAAGATGAACTCACGAGTTCACCTATTTTAATTTTTCCCAACTATGAAAAAGAATTCATTCTTTGTACTGATGCGTCTGACATAGGATTAGGAGGCATACTCATGCAAGAGAGAAATGGAACTTTGAAACTCATAGCTTACACATCAAGACTTTGTAATAGTGCGGAGAGAAACTACTCTATAACAGAAAGAGAAACTTTAGCAGTAATTTATTCTTTGGAAAGTTTTAGGGATATGATACTAGGGTATCCCATCAGAGTTTGGACTGATAACACAGCTATTCAGAACTTATTTAAGCATAAGAATCTTAGAGGCAGACTTGCTAGATGGTTTGCGATACTCCAGTGCTATGAAGTTCAATTTGAATATATTCCGGGTAGAAGGAATCTAGCAGATCCACTTTCTAGAAACATTAGTCAACCAATGACTGGGACTGGGTGGATTAATTTTGTTTGTAGTATAGAAGAATTAGTAACTTTAGATGAAGAAATGCTAATAAGAGAACAGAGAGATGATGTGACATGTGATTCAATAATCAAGCATTTGATGAACCCAAGAGGAGATCCTCCAAAGCTACCAAAGGGGTATAAGATAGAGGAATTTCATTTGATTAATGGAATTTTGTATAGGAAAACATTTGTAAGTGGGAAGGATATTTCTAGAGGTCAAGTAAATCAGTTAGTTATACCACAAACTCTTGTAAATGAGATATTGAAGTTACTTCATGATAGTGATTGTAGTTCACATCCAGGAAAGGATAAAACTTATAGACAAGCACAACTTAAATACTTTTGGCCTGGTATGAAGAAATCTATATATGATTATATAGAAAAGTGTGTAAATGGAGAAAAGTGGGAGGTGAGCCAGCTTTTATTTGCGGACGACACTGCGCTTGTGGCAGGGTCAGAGGAGGGATTGAGGAAGCTGGTGGCAGAGTTTGGGAGAGTATGTGATAGAAGAAAGCTAAAGATAAATGTGGGTAAAAGTAAGGTGATGAGATGTACAAGGGGTGAAAGTGGCAGTAGATTGGAAGTGAACATTAAGGGAGAGCGACTGGAGGAAGTGGATAGTTTTAGATACTTGGGTGCAAATGTGGCAGAGAAAGGTGGAGTGAAGGTGGAGGTAGAATGTAGATTGAGAGAAGCGAGTAAATGACTTGGTGGATTAAAGAGTGTAATGAGGAATAGACATTTAGGAATGGATGCTAAGAGGAGACTGTATGAAGGAGTGATTGTGCCAACAGCACTGTATGGGGCAGAAACGTGGAACATAAGAGAAGAAGAGAGGAGTTTGAGATGAGGTGTCTGAGAAGTATGGTGGGGGTTACTAGGCTGGATAGAGTGAGAAATGAGGAGGTGAGGAGGAGAACAGGGGTGAAAAAGGAGCTGGGAGACAGGGTTGATGAAAGAATATTAGGATGGTTTGGACACATGGAAAGAATGAGTGAAGAAAGACTAGTAAAAGAGGTATGGAAGGCAGATGTGGAGGGAGTGAACATGAGGGGACATCCTAGGATGAGGTGGATGGATGGGGTGAAGGAGGCTTTGGGGAAGAGGGGACTGTCTGTTGAGGAAAGAAGGGAGAGGACGGAAGACAGAGGTGAGTGGAGAATGGTTGTATATGGATGATGTTGTGATTGCATGAGGAGGAATGGGCAGGGGGGGGGTAGTATGTGTGAGTAAATTTTGACGCAGCCCAAAGGGATTTCTCCACGTCCTCTCCTTATATGCAAGGGAGGACGGAGAGGGGGGGTTGCCGATTAAATGAAGCGGCCTTGCTGTGGATGTGCTGTGTCTTGCGACACTGCTTCTGACCCAGGGCGGTGGGCAAGGTGCAGGGATGACCCGTCATCCAGGAGGTGCTCAGATGAGAGGGAGGGTGGGAGGGGTGTGGAGTGTATTTAGGGATGAAATGGGTGGGAGTGTTTTTATGCCTTCCCCTTTTTGGCTACCTCCCTTGAAAGGGGGAAAAAGCCTTGGTATATGTATGTATGTATTAACTTAGCAACAGCATGGGCTAATAGCAGGGGCTTCACATTCTCTGCTGAAAAAACAAAAACCATAAGGTTTTCCAGACTAAGATGCAAGGAAGAGATACCAACACTATTCTTAGCGGCTCTCATATTACCATATGAAGATCAAGTAAAATACTTGGGTCTGGTTTTGGACAAAAGGTTGACATTCACAAATCACATAAACGAAGTTGTATACACTGTTAAACAGCGACTTGATATACTAAAGGTAGGGTCTCGTTTCAACTGGGGAGCACATCGTATAACTTTAATAAGGCTTTACCAAACATTGTGCCTTAGCAAAATGGATTACAGATGTCAAATTTATGGATCGGCATGTAAAACTTCATTAAAGAAGCTTGATATAGTCCACAATATGGCTTTACAGATCTGTTCAGGAGCCTATAGAACATCTCCAGTGGATAGCTTGAATGTGGACGCAGGAGTTCCTCCCCTCTATATTCGCAGGGAGGAATTAAGCCTTAGATACATATCTCGTGTCTTGACATCAAAACAGAATCCAAACTTCAAATATGTAAAGCAGCCGGTAGACAGAGCTCCAAGGAAAAGTACTCTGCCGAAAACCTTTAGAAGTGAGATGTGAAGTTGGGACAGAGAAGGTAGGACTTGTTCCTAATACAATTGCTGAGATCACGCCTCCCAAATTCCCTCCTTGGAACCGATGCCCCACTGTAATATGTCCTCTTAAAAACAAGAAAAATAGAACTGCTGTAGAGCTAAAAAGTGAATTTTTAAAACATTTATCAGTACATGCTGATTCAATTTTTATTTATGCAGATGGATCAAAATCCCAAGATGGTGTTGGTTGCACTGTTGTATCTGATAGCACAGATTTGAAGAGAAAGTTGCCCTCAAATTTGTTTTTAATTCTGTTCCATGTAATAAGAACATTGTTATTTTTACAGATCCCATGAGCATTCTATCCTCTCTAAATACATTATTACCTCATCATTTTTAAGTCCAAGAAATACAGGACTGGTTGATTCTCATTAACAACAGAAAGAAAATAAAAGTAAAATTTTGCTGGGTGCCGTCCCATGTGGGTATCACTGGAAATGAACAGGCCGATGCTGCAGCCAAAGCCGCCACTAGGCTCAGCCATATAACAGACTGAAAAGTCCCACATACGGACTTCAAACAAGTGATCCATTGTTATACATTGGAGAAGTGGCAAGAACAATGGACAAGGCTGGACGGTAGTTATAAGTTAAAAGAGATTCACCCCTTGGTGAACCCTTGGAAGTGTCCTCCTTTGGACAGAAGGTCAAGCACTGTTTTGACAAGATTGAGAATTGGCCATTCCTACATTACTCATAAATTTTTGATGGCAAGTGGAGCAGAAAGGCTGGCCCCCCAATGTCCCAATTGCCAAGTAGTTTTTACAATAAAACACATTTCAATTCAGTGCCCTGCATTCTCTAATAAGAGCAGGGCAAATTTTTTTAACAAATTTATCTTTTAAACATCTTTTAAAATGTGGGTAAAAGTAAGGTGATGAGATGTACAAGGGGTGAATGTGGCAGTAGACTGGAAGTGAGCATTAAAGGAGAGCAACTGGAGGAAGTGGATAGTTTTAGATACTTGGGTGCAAATGTGGCAAAGAAAGGTGGAGTGAAAGTGGAGGTAGAATGTAGATTGAGAGAAGCGAGTAAATGCCTTGGTGGATTGAAGAGTGTAATGAGGAACAGACATTTAGGAATGGATGCTAAGAGGAGACTGTATGAAGGAGTGATTGTGCCAACAAAAACATGGAAGATAAGAGAAGAAGAGAGAAGGAGTTTGAATGTGTTTGAGATGAGGTGTCTGAGAAGTATGATGGGGGTTACTAGGCTGGATAGAGTGAGAAATGAGGAGGTGAGGAGGAGAACAGGGGTGGAAAAGGAGCTGGGAGACAGGGTTGATGAAAGAATATTAGGATGGTTTGGACACATGGAAAGAATGAGTGAAGAAAGACTAGTAAAAGAGGTGTGGAGATGTGAACATGAGGGGGCATCCTAGGATGAGGTGGATGGATGGGGTGAAGGGGGCTTTGGGGAAGAGGGGAATGTCTGTTGAGGAAGGACGGGAGAGGACAGAAGACAGGGGTGAATGGAGAATGGTTGTATATGGATGATGTTGTGATTGCATGAGGTGGAATGGGCGGGTGGATGGGGGGGTGAGGTAGTATGTGTGAGCAAAATTTGGCGCAGCCCGAAGGGATTTCTCCTCGTCCTCTCATTTCATGCAATGGGGGGACGGAGAGGGGGGGTCGCCAATTTAATGAAGCGGCCTTGCTGTGGATGTGCTGTGTCTTGCGACACTGCTTCTGACCCAGGGCAGTGGACAAGGTGCAGGGATGACCCGTCATTCAGGAGGTGCTAAGATAAGAGGGAGGGTGGAGGGGTGTGGAGTGTATTCAGGGATGGAATGGTTGGGAATGATTTTATGCCTTTTTCTTTTTGGCTACCCCCCTTGTAAGGGGGAAAAAGCCTTGGTATATTTATGTATGTGTATGCCTTGGTATATGTATGTATTAAACAAATTTTAGGGGAGATAGATAGATAGGTAGATAGACTTTATTTGGCAATAAATCAATGTAAATGCAGTGCAAATAATGACAAGAACACATAGTTCGAAATAATAAATGTAAATTGCCGAGGATAACACAAAAAAACATGAACGCTTATTTCCATTGTGGTCCTCATCAGGTAATTTTTCTACATTAAGGCACACGGACAAACATACATAGGGGGTTCAGGGGACCAGGGACACTCATGAGTAATACCAGTCAGTACACATATGACACGTAAACATTGTTATAGATTTGCTAATATTACTGAAATATTTGTACACATAGGAACATTGAGTCCAAATATTTGAGCACCATCCAAAAGGAACCCTGCATTCAGCAAAGGAACAACAAAATAATGTTAAACTGTAACAAAACAGTATGAGTGAGTGCTATATCGGAGTAGTACCATTAATAATATATTGCATTTTTCTACATCTGTATCAACATGTATGAGTGAGTACTATATCAGAGTAGGACCATTACTGATATACTACAATATTCAACATCTGTAACAACATGTAGTTATAGTGAATCCTACACTGCAGCTAGGGTTACCTATTAATTAAATCTAACATTTTACCTGAATTTCAGGACGGAGTGGGCAATTACTATGAGTAGTACATTATAACCTGAAGCACCAGAGGTAGGGTACAGGGGACCAGTACTCGAATGAGTAAAACAACAAGGAGAATGAGGAAAGAGGTCAGATCATAACTGTTCTCGGAACCTACCTGAGGCATATGCCATATTATGACTGGCAAAACAAAGGTGGAAACCAATTTGTAAACATCAATCATTGTTATTCTTAACTAAACTTCTGAAAAAAGGGGGGGAGGGGAGGTCAGAAACAGTTATGAGTGAACACAGATATGGATGGTATTACTGATGGATTCAGGTATCCCTCACTAAGCTAGTAGTACACAAAATCAAGGCTGTTCTCTGTCCATAGCTGAGACATATAATAACCCTTGACTTTTTTCTTGAAGGTAACCTTGCTATTTGTCTTCTTAATGGACACAGGTAGTGAGTTCCATAGTTGAGCACCTGTGAAGTGAAAACTGTTTTTGGTGAAGGGACCTGCATGAGGTACGATAAGAGACTCTTGACTGTTCCGGGTTGGTTCTCAGCCGATAATGTAAAATTACAGCTCACATATGAGGGAGCAGAATTTTGAATGACATTATAAACCTGGTTTAGTTTCAGCTGCTGGACACGATATTTTACTGGTAACATTCCTACCTTGCTAAATTCTTCAATACCAATATTACTACGTTGAGGTAGGTTTAGAATGAATCTAATTATCTTATTCTATGTAACCTGTAGCCGGGACTGGTTTTTTCTGCTCAGACTACTGTACCAAGAGCTACAAGCGTAACCGAAGTGATGTTGTAACAGGGCTGAGACCAGGAGCTTCTTTGTTTCCAGATCAAAATTTCTGGCTTTTCTGTACAAAAATTTGACTTTATGTGAACACTTGGAAACAATCTTATCTGTTATAGCATTCCCTGAGAGGGACTGATCTAAGGGTATTCCAAGATAGGTTACTTCTTGTTTTGATTCTAAGACATTAACCCCACATCTGACCTGTACATCGCTGCGTTTCCTGAGGTTGGGTTTGGATGCGAAGACAATACTTTCCGTTTTACCGAGGTGTAAGGACAGCCTATTATCTATGAGCCAGTCCTGGACTGATGACAGTTCGACACTCAGTTTCTCCTCTACTTCAACCGGGTCCCTACCTGAGACAATTAGAGCGGAGTCGTCTGCAAATAGCAGTAACTTACAGTTCACCGCACCTGGCATGTCGTTAATATAGATCAGGAACAGCAGCGGTCCTAGAATTGAACCTTGTGGTACACCACAAGTTATCTCTCTGTCATCTGAGCAGGCTTCATTTACCTGTACTAGTTGATTGCGACCTGTAAGGTAGGACTTGAACCAGCCAATATTCGCCACTCCTAATGCCTGAAGTTTTTTTAATAGAATATCATGGTCCACTGTATCAAATGCCTTTTGAAGATCCAACAAGACTAAACCCATGTAATTACCTCTGTCGCATTCCTGTTTTATCAGATCGTAAAGGTATATTAAGCTGGTGTCTGTTGAGTAGTTCGTTCTAAAACCAGATTGCATACCGTATAGTAGATTACGTTCCCTGAGGTAGGTATCTAACTGGTTGTATACGGTACGTTCCAAGACCTTCAAAATAATACCTAGAATTGAAACAGGCCTGTAGTTACCTGCCTCAGTTTTTGCGTTTTTCTTGTAAAGAGGTGTTACCCGAGCCCTTTTCATGTCGCTTGGGATAAATCCTGAACCAATAGACAAATTTATTATGTGGGTTATTGGGGGAGGCTCATGTGAGGAATGTTGTAAATTTTTTTAAAAGACATCAATTTATTTTATGAAATTTAAAATTGTGTATAAGAATGCTTGTGAGTGTATGTTGTTGTGATGTGTTTTTGTGAATGTTTATTGTTTTTATTATTTTACTTCAATTTTTATCTATAAAAGATAAATATGCGCTGAATGCCTACCGGCTCCGGCGCTTGACCTTCGAGCCAAACATTTCATTAAATCAATCAATCAATCAATCAGAAACCAATAAATAGCTCAAATACTGCCCCTAATAGTCATAGAATTTTACATCTACAATATGTCTCTCTTGATAAGAGTTATACAGACTTATATGAAAAGTTCTGTAAATTTGGACAAATTAGAGAGATCAGATCATTTTTTGGTCTTTACTTAGTCTTTACTTTACTTTACTTAGTCTTTGGATCACGTGTTGGACTCGTGATCGACAGCTATTTCCCTCCTGGAAGAGAGCTCAGAGCTCGTAGGTCCGATCTATGGGTAATGCTATGACCTTGCACACACACACACCCCCAACTCCCCGCCCACGAGAGTTGGAGTAACACCCCTCAGCGCTGCGATACTGATATTATTTCAGCCCCGGGCGAGGATCGAACCCGGACCTCCGTAGTGGCAGGCCAGAGCTCTAACCACAGCGCCATGAGAGGTGTGGAAGGTAAGTTGAAAGTGGAGGATAGATGGAGGAAGAGGAAAGGGACAAAAGGTAGGGAGGTTCTTAGAGTGAACTCTTTGAATGAGAAGGAAAAGGAGAAGGAGTACGGAAAGAAGCTGAAGGAGGAGTGGGAGGGAGTAAAGGATAGAGTAGAGCTGGGTGTGGAGGAGGAATGGGGATGGTTCAAGGAGGGAGTCATAAAGTGTGCAAGGATGGTAAGTGGAACAAGAAGGACAGGGGGAAATAGAAGAAAGGGTAGTGAATGGTGGGATGAGGAAACAAAAAAGGTTGTAGAAGAGAAGAAGCGAGCTTTCACAGATTGGTTACAAAATAGGACGAGGGAGTCATATGAGAGGTACAAAGAAAAGAAAAGAGAAGTAAAGGAAAAGGTAAAGGTTGCAAAGAGGAGAGCAGATGTGAAATGGGGTAAGAGTTTGACAGAAAATTTTGAAAGTAATAAAAAGATGTTTTGGAAAGAAATTAAGAGAGGAAGAGGAGGCGAATCAAGTAGAGAAGAAAAGGTAAAAGGTGCAGATGGAGAGATGATAATGGAAGAGAAGTAAGGGGAAGATGAGCAGAATATTTTAGGGAGTTGCTTAATGTGAAGGAGGATAGGGAAGGAAAGATTGCTGCAGTGGGAAGTGCAAAGAAAATGAGTGATGAATGAGGAGAATGGAGGAGAAATAAGGAAGGATGAAGTGAAGGCAGTTGTTAAGATGATGAAAGCAGGTAAGGCACCTGGTCTGGATGGATGCCATGCGGAATGTCTGAAAAAGGGAGGTACAGTGATGGTGGACTGGTTGCTGAGGTTATTTAACCACTTCACTCCGGACTTAAATCTCGCGGGCAGCAGCCAATGCCAGTCGTATGACATGTCGTAATAATACTCGCATCATAAAATATAGTCACCGCAAAATATCGATCGTTCTCTCTTTCACCCGCGAATTTTGAAAACCACAGAGAATGGGATTCAGGGCACATTTGGGAGAATGTAAAAACACAGGGGCGACTACAATAAATATAATCAAGACGCCGATATGGCAGCGTCGCGAATCCACTTGCTCCTCATGACGCCTACGTGTGCGGCACCGTATGGAAGGGGTTAATGTTTGTTGGAGAGAGGGTAGAGTGCCGGAGGACTGGAGGAGTGCCTGTATAGTTCCTCTTTACAAGGGAAAAGGGGACAAGTGTGAATGTAGTAGTTTCAGGGGGATTAGCTTGTTGAGTGTAGTTGGGAAGGCTTATGGGAGGATCTTGGTTGAGAGGATTAGGAGAGGAACAGAAGGAGTAATTGGTGAGGAACAGTGTGGATTTAGGACAGGTAGAGGTTGTGTAGATCAGATCTTTGTGGTAAGACAGATGTGTGAGAAAGCTATAGGAAAGGGGAAGGATATTTTTGGGGCTTTTATCAAAGCAGTTGTTAAGATGATGAAAGCAGGTAAGGCACCTGGTCTGGATGGATGCCATGCAGAATGTCTGAAAAAGGGAGGTACAGTGATGGTGGACTGGTTGGTGAGGTTAATTAATGTTTACTGGAGAGAGGGTAGAGTGCCGGAGGATTGGAGGAGTGCCTGTATAGTTCCTCTTTACAAGGGAAAAGGGGACAAGTGTGAATGTAGTAGTTTCAGAGGGATTAGCTTGTTGAATGTAGTTGGGAAGGCTTATGGGAGGATCTTGGTTGAGAGGATTAGGAGAGGAACAGAGGGAGTAATTGGTGAGGAACAATGTGGATTTAGGACAGGTAGAGGTTGTGTAGATCAGGTCTTTGTGGTAAGACAGATATGTGAGAAAGCTATAGGAAAGGGGAAGGATATTTTGGGGGCTTTTATGGATATGGAAAAGGCTTATGATAGGGTAGACAGAAAGGCACTGTGGGAGGTTATGCAGATATATGGGATAGGAGGAAAGCTTCTGGGAGCTGTCAAGAGTTTTTATGAGAGTAGTATAGCTTGTGTCAGGATTGGAAATGAAGAGAGTGAGTGGTTCGAGGTAAAGGTAGGACTTCGTCATGGATGTGTTATGTCACCCTGGCTGTTAAACTTATACATGGATGGGGTGGTGCGAGAGGTAAATGCAAGGGTAGTGGGTCAGGGATTGGAGATGGTTAAAGAAAATGGAGAAAAGTGGGAGGTGAGCCAGTTGTTGTTTGCGGACGACACCGCGCTTGTGGCAGGATCGGAGGAGGGATTGAGGAAGTTGGTGGCAGAGTTTGGGAGAGTATGTGATAGAAGAAAGCTAAAGATAAATGTGGGTAAAAGTAAGGTGATGAGATGTACAAGGGGTGAAAGTGGCAGTAGACTGGAAGTGAGCATTAAGGGAGAGTGACTGGAGGAAGTGGATAGTTTTAGATACTTGTGTGCAAATGTGGCAGGGAAAGGTGGAGTGAAAGTGGAGGTAGAATGTAGATTGAGAGAAGTGAGTAAATGCCTTGGTGGATTGAAGAGTGTAATGAGGAATAGACATTTGGGAATGGATTCTAAGAGGAGACTGTATGAAGGAGTGATTGTGCCAACAGCACTGTATGGGGCAGAAACATGGAACATAAGAGAAGAGAGAAGGAGTTTGAATGTGTTTGAGATGAGGTGTCTGAGAAGTATGATGGGGGTTACTAGGCTAGATAGAGTGAGAAATGAGGAGGTGAGGAGGAGAACGGGGGTGGAAAGGGAGCTGGGAGACAGGGTTGATGAAAGAATATTAGGATGGTTTGGACACATGGAAAGAATGAGTGAAGAAAGACTAGTAAAAGAGGTGTGGAAGGCAGATGTGGAGGGAGTGAACATGAGGGGGCATCCTAGGATGAGGTGGATGGATGGGGTGAAGGGGGCTTTGGGGAAGAGAGGAATGTCTGTTGAGGAAGGACGGGAGAGGACAGAGGACAGGGGTGAATGGAGAATGGTTGTATATGGATGATGTTGTGATAGCATGAGGTGGAATGGACGGGTGGATGGGGGGTGAGGTAGTATGTGTGAGCCAAACTTGATGCAGCCCGAAGGGATTTCTCCCTGTCCTCTCATTTTATGCAATGGGGGGACGGAGAGGGGGGGTCGCCGATTTAATAAAGCGGCCTTGCTATGGATGTGCTGTGTCTTGCGACACTGCTTCTGACCCAGGGCAGTGGACAAGGTGCAGGGATGACCCGTCATTCAGGAGGTGCTAAGACAAGAGGGAGGGTGGAGGGGTGTGGAGTGTATTCAGGGATGGAATGGGTGGGAATGATATTATGCCTTTTTCTTTTTGGATACCCCCCTTGTAAGGGGGAAAAAGCCTTGGTATATGTATGTATGTAGAGAGATCAGGGTTAAACTAACTGACAACTTTAAAGCTTGGCTAGTCTGGATCTCATTTCTTTCTAATCAGGATGCAGCTGCTGCCTGCTTGGATTATAATAACTGCAATGAAAATGAATCTTTGGCCCAACTTGTTGCTAGAGTGCCACCTAACCTGGATATCTATTATCCAGAAAACCCAGTAGAGGAAAGAAAGGAAAGTGTGCAGAGACCTCCCAATCCAGCTAAGTGACTTATTATCAAACTTGCAAAGGAATGTGCTAACTTGTTCGAGTTTAGAAGATTCTTGAAGAGTCTTGGCTCTAGCAATTTGACTAACTCGCAGGTATCATGATTTGGAAGAAATTCCTTCTTAATTCATGTAAAATATTATGAACAACCTGCCATGGTGCTTAACAATAACAACAACAACTTGAAACAGAAATCTGACAAAGGGGTAATTTTTAATAGAGATCTGTATGACTTTGAGGAAGAAGAAATTTTAGAAATGTGCCCAACTAATGTTTGGAAGGTTGCTAAAATCCCTCATTCTTCTATGATTATCCTAAGTTCTTCTGGTGAAGATCTACCTCATTATGTAGAGATAGAAAAAAAGATAGTTTATGTGAAGCAGTTTAAGCCCCGTCCCCTTCAGTGCTTTAACTGCTATGGTTTTGGCCATCCTTCCCGCAGATGTGCAAGGGACAAACTATGTTTGATATGTGCTCAGCCACATGGGGATTGTTCCCGCCCAACAGTTTGTATAAATTGTAAAGAAGAGCATGATGCCAGTGATAAGAACTGTGTAATTTATAAGAAGAAACAGGAAATACCTGTGCTACTAAAAGCTCATGCAGAACATATAAGTGTAGGACATGCTAAAAGACTATTAAGTAATTCCAAAAGATACAGTGATGTTGTTAAAACAAATAGTAAAGTGGATCAGCCAACTGTAGAACCCAATAGAAATAAAAATGCCAATATGAATTCTTCTGTTAACACTGAACCCAAGCCTCAGTGTAAAATTGTTACTATGGAATCTAACCATCTTTCTTCTTCTCAACTAGGAATTTCTAATACTTCTGAACCCTCCTCTGTGGAGGTTTCCTCATCCCTTGTTGAAGGGGTGTCCCCTGCCCCATCTAGAGGGGCACCTGAGGTTTCTATTGTAGAAACCTCACAGGCTTCTTCTAATGAAGCCTCCTCTCAGGCAATTTCTCTTCCAGATTTGGGGGACTCCCCAGTAGAGGGATTGCTGACTAGTGTGCCTCACTCAGTAGAGGTGCACAGAAGCAATGAGGATCAAACAAATGCTGAACCCAAGGCTCAACGTGAAAGAGTCACTACTAGACCTAATCGTTCTGCTCCACAACTTGGAAATTGTAATACTCCTCAACCCTCCTCTGTGGAGGTTCTCCCATCCTCAGTTGAGGGAATGTCTCCTGCCCCATCTAGAGGGGCACCTAAAGTTCCCAATGCTGAAACCCCACAGGGTTCCTCTAATAAAGCCTCCTCTCAATCAGTCAACCTTCCAAACTTGGGGGGCTCCCCAATAAAGGGATCACGGACTGATGTGCCTCACTCAGTTGAGGCACATAGAAGCAAAGCTATGGAGTCTGAAGCTGTGCACAGTAAAAGACTCCACAGTCCACCCTCATCTCCATCTTCTTCCCCAAATCATGATATGCAATCTAAGAAAGGAACTAATAACCCAGACTCTACATCGTCGGTCGGACCATTGTCAGAAAGGAGAATGCCACCCACGCAAGCAAAGAAATTAGAAAAGAACCCATCTTGTAGACCCTCTCTCCCAGACTCCTCTTCCCAGACCAGTAGACCCAAAAAAGAAAAAGAAAACAGTATAATGTCCATAATTCAATGGAATATTCAAGGTTTTAATTCTCATCGAGAGCAGGTTTGGATTCTCTTTAAAGAACATGATGTGTCTGCTATTTGTCTCCAAGAAACTATGCTTGGTGACTTATTCCCTAATGTTGGACTTAATTATAAATTTTACAGATCTCCTCCTATGATTGGGGGCCGTGCCCATGGAGGTACTGGTATCATTGTTAAGAAATCTGTAAACCACAGAAGTGTCCATCTACATTCAGTGTTGCAGGCTTGTGCAGTACAAATTTTTACCACTAAATGGATCACTTTGTGTTCTTTGTATTTGGAACTGTTAGATCGACTTCTAGACATATATAACCACCCCCATCAGTTTGAGTTAAATGACCTACAATCTTAGTTGACCAGCTTCCTGAGCCTTTTATTTTAATGGGTGACTTTCACACCAAGCATCCTCTATGGGGTGAATCAAGGTGTGACCCCTGGGGTAATATAATTGAAGAATTCATTGATAATAACAATGTCATTTTGATGAATGACTGTTCCAAAACTAGGTTTGATGTCTTTCACAACTCAAGTTCTGCTATAGACCTATTTGTTCATCATCCTTAAGATTAGACTACAGTTGGTCAATAGATGAAGATCTACATGGTAGCGACCGCTGGCCTATCCATATCAAATATTTAAATAACACTCCCTCCTCTTGCTTACCTAAATGGAAGACAGGAGAGGCTAATTGGGAATTATTTAGGAGATCCACAGAGATTAATTTAAAGACTAGTGATTTTTGTAGTAACTCTGATGCATATGATTATCTGGTAGACATCATACTTTCTGGTGCTTTCTCTTTCATTCCTAGGACAGCTGGTAAACCTCAACGCCCAGTAGTCCCCTGGTGGAATGATGACTGTGCTTTAAGCAGAAAGGTTACAAGAACTTGCTATAAGAGATATCAGAGATATCCTTGTTTAGTCAATAAGGTAACATACTGAAGAGCTCAAGCAAAGCAGAAGAAAATCTTCAAGAAAGCAAGGAGGGAATCCTTCATTAAATATATTAACGAATTGAAATATGACTCTTCCCCTACCTTAGTATGGAATAGGATTAGAAAATTACAAGGAAAGTTTACTCCATCTCCTTTACCCATTCTGAAGATAAATGACTCTTTTATATCAGATACCAGACAAGTAGCAGAGGCTTTTAGAAGACCTTATGCTGATATTTCAAGCCCACTACATTATTCACATGATTTCAGAAGAATTAGAGCCAAGACCACGATTATTCCTCCTACCAATATGAACTCGGAGGCATATAATCTTCTTTTCACCTTGGATGAAATGGATCATGCTTTATCTTTAAACTCCCCAACCTCTCCTGGAGAGGATGACATTCTTTATTCCATGGTTGCTCACTTATCCCTATCGTCGAAGAAATTCCTTTTAAATGTGCTGAACAAATTTTGGTCTTCTGGATCTTCTCCTAAATCTTGGAAGACTTCAATTATCATAGGAATCTTAAAGGCAGGAAAAGACCCTCATGACCCACAAAGTTACAGACCTATTGCTCTCACTAGCTGCATTTGTAAGATCTATGAAAGAATGGTTAATATGCATTTAGTTTGGTTTTTGGAATCTAAAAATCTCCTATCTAACAGACAGTTTGGATTTTGAAGAAATAAATGCACTCTGGACCCCTTACTTTTTATCACTCGTGAGATTCAGAATGCCTTTGCAATTCAGAACTCGAGCATTGCTGTGTTTTATGACTTGAAAAATGCCTACGATACTACCTGATGGGGAGGCATTCTGAAGCAAGTTGCAGAGTGGGGTATCGGGGGTAATATGTTCAATTGTTTAAAGGATTTCTTGTCTGACCGTTATCTAAAAGTCCGAATGGGCTCTTCTTTCTCTTGTGCATATCTTCAAGAAGAAGGGATTCCCCAAGGAAGTGTTCCGAGTCCTACACTCTTCAGCATAGCCATTAATAGTTTGTTAGAACAAGTTCCCACAGGAGTTATTGTTGTTGTTGTTCCCTAGACTGTCTGTCCGAGCAGTCCCGTTTCCCCAAGGAATGCCACAGCCGAAACTGGGTTTTCCCACAAATCCTTTACATAAGAACATAAGAATAAAGGAGACTGCAAAAGACCACAAGGCCTACACCAGGCAACTCCGTATCCATCACCACCTGTCATCCCCATCCATAAAGTTGTCTAATCGTTTTTTAAAACAACTGATAGTTTCAGCGATACTACATGGTTACTAAGTTTATTCCATTCATCGACCACCCTATTAGTAAACCAATTCTTGCCTATTTCCTTCTTAAATCTAAATTTGTCCAGCGAGTCCTGCCCTGTTGTTTTATTATGATGACCTTGTTTGCATCACCCTTGTTATAGCCTTTGATCCACTTGAACACTTCTATTTGATCACCCCGCACTCTGCGTCTTTCCAGAGAGTGTAAGTTTAGGTGCCTCAGCCTCTCTTCGTAAGGCAAATTTCCGAGTCCTTGTATCATTTTGGTCATTCTTCTCTGCACTGATTCTAGTGAATTTATGTCCATTCTGTAGGACGGAGACCAAAACTGTAATGGGTCTAACTATCGCTAGATAGAGTTTAATAATTACCTCTGCACTTCTATTCGTTACCGTCCTAGCAATGAAGCCTAATGCTCTGTTAGCTTTATTTCTGGCGCTAATGCACTGCTTCCTGGTTTTAAGGTGACTCACCAGAACTCCCAAGTCCCTCTCGCACTAAGATTTTTCTAAAAACATGTTATCTAAGTTGTATCTATTTTCGGGGTTGTGTAGCCCTACGTTTAACACGCTACACTTAGAGATATTGAAGTTCATTTGCCATTTCACCGACCATGTTAACAGTTTATTAAGATCATCCTGCAGAATCTGGGCATCGTCTCCTGACCTAATTAGGCATCCTATTTTAGTGTCGTCCGTAAACTTACTAACATCACTAATTAACCCATCGTCTAAGTCGTTTATATACATAATGAACAACAAGGGACCCAAAACCGAGCCCTGGGGGACCCCGCTAGTAACACTGCCCCACCTAGATTTTATTCCATTTATGGTGACCTGCTGTTTTCTGTTACTAAGAGTGTATGTTGTGTTGCTTGCGTGCATGATTGTGTATAATGCAGTCTTCCATTATGTGATGTATGGTATGGGGTGAAGTGTTACATCCTGGGCAGCTGTTCACAATGCGGTCATCCAGCCTCTTCTGGTAGCTTATTGCTGGGTGGTGGCTGCCCCACAGTCTGGCCAGGTGGACTCTGTCCTTTCGTGGGAGAGAGGATTCAGAAGGGTGGATATCAGGGGGTCTGGCATGCAGCATGCAGCAGTGTGTTGTCTTTCAGTGTGTTAATGGAGCGGGTGGTGAGTGATATGATTATGAATATGTTTCCGGAGGCTAGTATTTGGTGGTTGTGGAGGAAGAGAAGAGAGTATCTGTGTGTGATACAGGTCTTTGGGTGTTGTTTTAATGTTTCTTGGTGTGTGTGGGTGTTCTGCTATGTAGTGTAGCGGGTGTGATGTGTTTGTGGTGGCTGCAGCAAGTGTTTGTGTGCCTCTCATGTCGAT
Source organism: Oratosquilla oratoria (assembly GCF_046742065.1). NCBI lineage: Eukaryota > Metazoa > Arthropoda > Malacostraca > Stomatopoda > Squillidae > Oratosquilla > Oratosquilla oratoria. The sequence continues at coordinate 72,223,749 of NC_134779.1, forward strand.
GTGGTCCTTGACTTTGAGGACTTTTGTTTCATGGTGTAAATGGTCTGTAGGTGTCGTATTTGTGCATTCTGTAATTGTTTTTAGGGCTTTGTTTTGTATGATTTGAAGGGTGTTGTGGTGCATCTCACTGAGATTAGGAGCCCATGCAGGACTCGCATAATTCATCACTGAGCGTATCCAGGAGTTCATGGATTGGCTTATGCTGATGACTTCGCTATTGTGTGCAGCAAATCGACAACATTAGAAATAGGCCAAAAGATTCAAGAGGTTATTAACTTAGCAACAGCATGGGCTAATAGTAGGGGCTTCACATTCTCTGCTGAAAAAACAAAAACCATAAGGTTTTCCAGACTAAGATGCAAGGAAGAGATACATACATACATATACCAAGGCTTTTTCCCCCTTCCAAGGGAGGTAGCCAAAAAGGGAAAGGCATAAAAACACTCCCACCCATTTCATCCCTAGAGATACCAACACTATTCTTAGAGGCTGTCATATTACCATATGAAGATCAAGTAAAATGCTTAGGTCTGGTTTTGGACAAAAGGTTGACATTCACTCATCACATAAACAAGGTTGCATACACTGTTAAACAGCGACTTAATATACTAAAGGTAGGGTCTCGTTTCAACTGGGGAGCACATCGTATAACTTCAATATAGCTTTACCAAACATTGTGCCTTAGCAAAATGAATTATGGATGTCAAATTTATGAATTGGCATGTAAAACTTCATTAAAGAAGCTTGACATATTTTCATATTCCACAATATGGCTTTGCGGATCTGTTCGGAAGCCTATAGAACATCTCCAGTGGATAGCTTGTATGTGGACGCAGGAGTTCCTCCCCTCTATATTCGCAGGGAGGAATTAAGCCTTAGATATATATCTCGTGTCTTGACATCAAAACAGAATCCAAACTTCAAATATGTAAAGCAGCCGGTAGACAGAGCTCCAAGGAAAAGTACTCTGCCGAAACCTTTAGAAGTGAGATGTGAAGTTGGGACAGAGAAGGTAGGACTTGTTCCTAATACAATTGCTGAGATCACGCCTCCCAAATTCCCTCCTTGGAACCGATGCCCCACTGTAATATGTCCTCTTAAAAACAAGAAAAATAGAACTGCTGTAGAGCTAAAAAGTGAATTTTTAAAACATTTATCAGTACATGCTGATTCAAATTTTATTTATACAGATGGATCAAAATCCAAAGATGGTGTTGGTTGTGCTGTTGTATCTGATAGCACAGTTTTAAAGAGAAAGTTGCCTCATTTTAGCTCTGTTTTTACTGCTGAACTGCTGGCAGTCAGCAACGCCCTCAAATTTGTTTTTAATTCTGTTCCATATAATAGAACATCGTTATTTTCACAGACTCCATGAGCATTGTATCCTCTCTAAATACATTATTACCTTGTCACCTTTTAATCCAAGAAATAAGGACTGGTTGATTCTCATTAACAACAGAAAGAAAATAAAAGTAAAATTTTGCTGGGTGCCGTCCCAAGTGGGTATCACTGGAAATGAACAGGCCGATGCTGCAGCCAAAGCCGCCACTAGGCTCAACCATATAACAGACCAAAAGATCCCACATACAGACTTCAAACAAGTAATTCATCGTTATACAATGAAAAAGTGGCAAGAACAATGGACAAGGCTGGACTGTAGTTACAAGTTAAAAGAGATTCACCCCTTGGTGAACCCTTGGAAGAGTCCTCCTTTGGACAGAAGGTCAAGTATTGTTCTAACAAGATTGAGAATTGGCCATTCCTATATTACCAATAAATTTTTGATGGCAAGTGGAGCAGAAAGGCTGGCCCCCCAATGTCCCACTTGCCAAGTAGTTTTTACAATAAAACACATTTTAATTCAGTGCCCTGCATTCTCTAATAAGCGCAGGGCAAATTTTTTAACAAATTTATCTTTTAAACAAATTTTAGTGGAGGAAGCTCATGTGAAGAATGTTGTAAAGTTTTTGAAAGACATTGGTTTATTTTATGAAACTTAAGATTGTGCATATGAGTGCTTGTGAGTGTATGTTGTTGTGATGTGTTTTTGTGAATGTTTATTGTTTTTACCGTTTTACTTGAATTTTTATCTACATGAGATAAATATGCGCTGAATGGCCTACCGGCTCCGGCGCTTGGCCTTCGAGCCAAAAAAATTCATAACTCTAAATCTATTATTTTACCTTTTCTTAAGCCTAATAAAGATGGTTCAATTCCATCAAATTACTGTCCTATTGCCCTCACATGCTGCATGTGCAAAAATTTAGAAAAAATGGTCAATGCACGATTAGTCTGGTATCTTGAACAAAACCACATCATATCTGATATTCAATGTGGTTTCCGTTGCATGCACTCCACTGCTGATGCATTACTTCGAGTAGAATCTTCTATTTGTAAAGCCTTTGTCTCTATGCAACATCATATCAGTGTTTTCTTTGACTTAGAGAAAGCATATGATACCACATGGAAGCATAGTATTCTTAAGGCCGTACATGCTATTGCCATTCAAGGAAAAATGGCCTTTTTCATCAAGAGCTTTTTAGCAAATCGTGTTTTTAGAGTAAGAGTTAGGAACGTCATATCTGAAATAAGACAACAGGAAGAAGGTGTACCTCAGGGGTGTGTTCTCAGTGTCACTGTCTTTAGTTTAGCTATAAATGGGGTGACATCTGTGATTCCTCCTAATATACTTGCCACCCTTTTTGTAGATGACCTCTCCATTTCTTTTAGAGCTAGTAACATGGCAATAGCTGAAAGAAAACTACAACTCTGCATCAATAAAATAGTTTCATGGGCCGATAATAATGGTTTTAAATTTTCACCCAGCAAAACTGTCGTCATACATTTCTGCCGACTAAGAAGTCTGCACCCTGACCCTACTATTTGGTTAAAGGATGATCAGATTCCTTGTGTTGATGAAACCAGGTTTTTAGGACTTATTTTTGATAAGCATCTTTCTTGGGTACCCTACCTGAAAACCCTGAAGACATGATATCTAGAGACAATGCAAATTTTGAAAGTTTCATACCTCATGGGGCGCTGACCGCAGAACAATTTTACGGTTACATCACTCCCTTATTTTATCGAAACTATCATATGGATGCGAGTTTTACTCATCGACCACTTCACCCAGACTGAAAAGTTTAGATACAATACACCACAGTGGAGTTCGTTTGGCCACAGGTGCTTTCAAGTCTTCCCCAATACCAAGTTTATTAGTTGATGCAGGGGAAATGTCGTTAGATCTTATTCGCCAGACTTCATCTATTAGATACTGGGATTGCAGAGACTTCCCAACTCTCTCGCTTTTAGAACAGCTCAAGCAGATTTTAACAGCACCTGTTTCAACAATCACCCCAGACTTCCAAAGCCTTTTGGATACCGGATGAAAAGGATTTTAGAGGACATGAATCTTCCCAAGATTCCCATCCTTCCTTTTAAATATTCAGTTGTTCCCCCATGGAGACTGCCCACAGTGTCTTTCTGTAAATATTTTAACGATTGTAAGCATGATTTTAAGGATTATGAACTATGCAATGTCTTTTAGAACATTCTTTTAGTCACCAACCCTCCGTGTTTGTTTTTACTGATGGCTCCAAAACTAGCACTGACATTGGTTTTGGAATATTCTCAAATGATTTTAATCATAAGGGTACCTTGCTTGATACAACATCTAATTTCACTGCCGAACTGATGGGAATACTGTCCGCTGTGGAGATTGTATTCTCCATGAAAAGCAGAGCCAAATGTTTTACAATTTTTAGTGACTCAAAGAGTGTCTTGCAGTCTCTAGAACAATTCGACTCAAGGCACCTAATAGTTTTAAAGATCTTAGAATGGCTTTTTTTAATCGAGCGTCGAGGTAATGAAATAAAGTTCTGCTGGGTTCCAGCACATGTCGGAGTACCAGGGAATGAACAGGCCGATAAATTGGACAAGGAAGCCGCTCTCTCACCCTTACCTCACTTACGGCCTATACCTTATGAAGATTATATCCCTCTAATCAAAGCTGAGATCTCATCTCTTTGGCAGTTCCAATGGGATCTTGAGGCTGGTAACAAGATGAGAGAGATTACTGATACTATTCATCCTTGGTCTTATACATTACTGAACAGAAAACGGGAAGTAACCCTTTGCCGGTTGAGGATTGGTCACTCTAGATTGTCCCATGGCTTCCTTATGGAGGGCAGTCCTCCTCCATTTTGTAATGATTGCCTTGTTCCTATGACCATTAGACACATTATGGTGGAATGCCCCAGTTATGAAGAAGAAAGACAACAATATAAATTCTCAATGATCTTTAGATTTCAATCTTTTTTTATTTTATTTATTTTTTAAGCTTTTTACCACTTCCTTTTCTTAATCATAAATACTACGGCGTCAATGACCATTGATGTTGCGAAGCCAGATAAATCCCAATTATTCAATTCCTCGCGTATCCAGTGCCGGGAGCGACGGCGGTACTCACGACAGACGCGCCGGCAGAGGCAGTGGGCGCCGTCCTCCAGCAGGAGGTAAAGGGCGTCCTTACCCCGATGGCATTCTTCAGCAAACGGTTGAATGACGCCCAGCGCCACTACAGCGCTTTCGATCGAGAACTTCTCGCCATATACGAAGCGGTGCGTCACTTCAGCCATTTCCTGGAGGCCAGGACGTGTAGGGTGCTTACAGATCAAAAGCCCCTTAAGTATGCTATGGAGAGACCAGGGAACAAGCTAACGCCGAGGGCCAGACGCCACCTCGCATATATATCCGAATTCACCATGGATATCAGGCATATTCCGGGTACGGATAACACCGCGGCAGACGCACTGTCTCGTAGTGCCAACCTAATTACGCGTCCCGCAACGCTGGACTATGCTGCAATCGCGCAGGCCCAAACGGAAGATGAGGAGTTACGGGAAATGCAACGAGGAACCACGTCGCTCCGTCTAGTGCTGCAGCAGACCGAGAGACTGGCGACCCCGTTGTGGTGTGACATCTCCACGGGACACGCGCGCCCTTACATCCCGGAAGCATTCCGCCAAACTGTGTTCCGCTATTTCCATGATATAGCCCACCCCGGAATCCTCGCTACACAGCGCCTAATTAAGAAACGGGACGTGTGGCCAGGGATGAAGAGGGACCTCAATTCATGGGTGCGGACATGCATTCCGTGCCAGATAGCGAAGATCCATCGGCACACCAAGCTACCGCTGCATCAGATACCCCCACCAACCCAGAGGTTCCACACTGTGCACATCGACATTGTGGGACCCCTCCCCTCCTCCCGGGGGTACCGCTTCCTCCTCACCTGCGTTGACAGAGCAACTAGATGGATGCAGGCGATCCCCATGGTGGATAGTAACGCAGAGTGCACAGCGTTCCACTTCCTGCATGGTTAGGTGGCCACTCTGGGGGCCCCGCGCACGATCATCACGGACCAGGGCCCGCAGTGGGAATCGAAGGCGTGGACAGATCTCCTACTATTCCTTGGCACCAGCAGGCAGCGGACCACGGCCTGTCACCCTCAGGCCAACGGCATGGTGGAGCGTTTCCACAGGAGACTGAAGGAAGCCCTGCGCGCCCAACCTCACCCAACATCATGGGCGGACGCAGTTCCAATCGTTCTCTTGAACATCCGTTCCACCGTTAAGGAGGACCTCCAGCTCACGCAAGCGGAACTAGTCTACGGCGAAGATCTACGCCTACCCTCCCAATACACGCCTGCCCTTGACACGCACTCCGAGCTCGCGTTCATGCCTGCCCTTCGCCAAGCCATGAGGGCTTTCACACCTCAGCCGCCTAAGCCTCCTGCAGCATCCGCCACTTACCACCACCCCACGCTCATGTCGGCAGACAACGTGTTTCTCCGCGTCGATGCGCGTACTGATTCCTTGGCACCTAGGTACACTGGCCCCCACCAGGTACTCGCACGCGCGGCCAAGCACGTCACCCTTAAGATCGGTTCTCGCCACTCGACGGTATCATGGGATCGAGTGAAGCCCGCCCACGTCGACGCAAGTGCCCAAGCACCCCTTACAGTTACTACCCCTCCTCCTCCCAACCCTCCTCCTCCTCTCATGCCTCCCTCCCAGCCACACCATTCACATCGCCCTTCTAATACCCCTCCCCCTCCTTCTCACCCTCCTCCACTTCACTCTCCGCACGCAATCGTCATACACCCTTTCCCTGAACGGAACGAAACAGTAACCCCCCCCCCCTCCCCCGCGTCTTTCCAATACTCCTCCCCCCATCCTCTCCGTCCACCTCACGCAGTCCTCGTTCATCCCGGGTCAACCCAAGACGAAATGGGAAACCTCACTCCTCCGCGTTTCTCACCCCCTCCACCTCGTCCTTCAACCCCTCCTCCTCCTAACCCCGCTCCTCCCACCCCCTACTCTCACCAGGCAGAGCTGCCACCACAACACCCTCCGCAGCCGCTCCCTGCCATTCAGGACCTTCCGCGACCCCCGCCGCCCACACAGGATACACAAGAGTCTGGCACGCTCCCCGCGGCGCTCAGTCCCCACCAAGAACACTTCCACATACCCTCCGGGGAAGGGGTGTTCAACCCGGAGGGCACGGTCTTGCAGTCGGGCCGGGTGGTGCGTAGGCCCCAGCGGTACCAGGTCAATACTGTGTCTCCTTCCTCATGGGGGGCCGATACCTGGTACGGTGTCACAGGCACCCTCTTCCTTCCCATATGCGCGCCGCCCCCGTGCATTGTGTTTCCGGACACTCGTCCCGTCGTACATCACGATTCCCGCTCCCACTGACACCACCCACGGCCGCCTCCCCGCTTGGACATCACGAGTCCACGCTTCGCAGGGGAAGGAGGGTGAAATGTGGTGAACAGAGTTCCCCCACATGTGCTTCTACGCAGTATTTCGGCTTGTAATATCGCCGTTGCAGTAAGGGGCGAGACAATGAGTGTAAATGTGGGGCACAGACAGCTGGCCTTCGGCCTCATAGTACATATGTGTAGGTTAAGGAAATATTACGGCTGTACTACATGTATTTGTATCCGTAGGAAAGCACAATTCCGGGCTACGCACGGCAACCCTGCCTCAGCCAGAGGGGCGCTACTTTTCGGTACGCCCCGCGGGTACTTAAGGCGGGTGTGAGGTCAGGTCAAGGTCAGTATCCTTCTAAGGCTCGGCCGGCCCACTCGCGTGTGTATACCAGTGTCTTGCCAATAAAAGTGCGGAACCGAAACCGACTGTCAATCTTCCCCGGTGTCACTAGCCCAGTAACAGCACAGTTACACTAGTATAACAAAAAAATGTAGTGAGGCAAAAGATAAGAGACAAAGCTTGGAAAAAATGGAAAAAAGAAAATAAACTGGAAAGTGGCAAATATATATCAAACTAAGAAATGAATATGTGAAAATACGCAGGGAAGTAAAAAGAAATTATGAAAGACATAATAGATAAATGTAAAGATCAACCTAAATTATTCTACAGATATGTAAATGGTAAACTAAAACATAAACAGGAAATAGACAAAAATATCAAGGGAACATAGAATATACAGAGGATATAGACATGGCTGAAATTATGAACAAACGTTTCAAATCTGTATTCACAAAAGAAAACAAACACAATTGGGATGAAGGGGAGAAAGATCCACCCAATGAGAAATAATTGTGACACAGAAATGAGATAAAATAATTAACCTTGATGTCAGAAAATCACATGGCCCAGACGGAATTGCAAAGTGGATATTGGATGTATAGATGAACTAAGGGGGAGACAGGGAAGACCCAACAAACTATAGACCTGTCTCCCTTACAAGTACAATAGCTAAAATTTGTGAAATAGTCCTCAAAAGTGGATGGACTAAACAATATACTAAATCTGAAACAATTCAGTTTTAGACAAGGAAGATCATGTGCCACAAATCTGATATTTCTATTCCAAGTTGATAAATATAATGCAAGAAAGGAACGGATGGGCAGACTGTGCTTTCCTGTATTTACAAAAGGCATTTAATAATGTACCTCACAAAAAGCTATTAAGTAAATTCAAAAGAACAGGGGGTATGTATGGAAAATTATTGAAATGGATGGAAGATTTCTTGCATGGGAGAAAATGAGAATGATGCTCAAGGAAGAAATGATAAGTGGAGTCCCACAGGGTTCAGTATTGGCTCTGATAATGTTTGCTATATATGTAAATGACATGGATGAAGGTGTAGAATGTTACATGAACTTTTTTGCAGATGCAAAACTGCTAAAGAAAGTACGGGAAAAAAAATTGTGAATCACTAGAGAGAGACCTGGACAAGGTCTGAGAATGGAGTCAAAAATAGAAAGTGAACTTTAACATTAAGAAATGTAGTATAATGGAATTTGGGAAAAAAAAAAAAATCAGGACAGTATAAAATTGGTGCAAAGTAAAGAAAGTTGGTTCCAAAAAGGACCTAGGAGTAATTACCACCATAGGCATGTCCCTGGACAAGCACATAAACAAAATAGTTGGAGAAACCTACAATTTACTGAGATCAATAAAGGACCCTTTTAATTACTTGGATGAGGTAATGGTTAAAAAAGAAATACTAGTCAGTGGTAAGACCAAGATTGGAGTATGCTGCGACACTATGGACACCCAGTACAAAAATGAATATAAAGAAAATAGAAAGAATCCAAAGACCAACAACAAAGATGCCCCCAACAATTTCAAAATTGACATATGAACAAAGATTGTCAAAACTGGAACTACCAACCCTGGAACAAAGAAGAGAAAGCGGTAATCTATTGGCCATATACAAAATCATGAAAGGCATGGAAGTCCTTGACAGAGAAGACTTATTAAAGTGTGATAGAAGAAAAACAAGGGGACATGAAAAGAAACTCAAAAAGGATTGTTATAGAAGAGATCTTGGGAAAAAAAAAATCCAAACATAGTGGTGGATGTCTGGAACAAATTTGACATAACAATAGTGTATGCAAACACTATAAACTAGATATTGCAAGATACAAAGATGGGTCACTATGAGCATAGCTCCACTTCCTGTATAATACAACTAGATAAATACATTCAATCTCTTCCTCTCTTATGTTCCATGTTTCTGCCCTGTACAGTACAATCTCCTCTTAGCATCAATTCCCAAATGTCTATTTCTCATTACACATTTTAATCCCCCCAAGGCATTTACTTGCTTCTCTCAATCTATATTCTACCCCAACCTTCATTCCTACCTGTCCCACCACATTCACCCCACAAGTATCTATAACTATCCACTTCCTCAAGTCTCTCTCCTTTAATACTTCCAATTTCCTGCAATACTATCCCCTTGTATATCTCGTCACCTTATTTTTACCCACATTTATCTTCAACTTCATTCTTTTGCACATCTTCCCAAACTCTGTCACTAACTTCCTTAATCCCTCCTCTGATCCTGCCATAAGTTCAGTGTCATCAACAAACAACAACTGCCTTACCTCTCATTTTTCTCCATTTTTTTTAACCATCTTTAATCCCTTGCCTATTACCCTTGCATTTACCTCTCACACAATCCCATCCATGTATAAGTTGAACAGCCATGATGACATGACACATCTCTGGCAAAGTCCCACTTTTACCTCAAACCACTCTCTCCATTTCTAATTCTAAATTAGGGTCTAGTACTCTTGTAAAAACTCTTGACTGCTCCTAAAAGCTTTTTTTCCAATACCATATATCTGCAATACCTCCCATAATGCCTTCCTATCTACCCTATCATAAGCCTTTTCCAAATTCATAGAGGCCATAAAAACATCCTTATCTTTTCCTAAAGCTTTCACACATATCCGTCTTACCACAAAAATCTGATCCACATAACCCCTACCTGTCCTAAATCCACACTGTCCCTCACCATTTACTCCCTCCGTTCCTCTCCTAATCCTCTCAATCAAAACCCTCCCATAACCCTTCCCAACTACACTCAACAAGCTGATCCCTCTGAAACTACTACACTCACACTTATCCCCTTTTCCCTTGTAAAGCAGACCCCTCTGCCCTGTGAGCAGGTTGCTATCCTGGAGGGGCTTGTGCATAGTGATGAAGGTATGGGCTATGGCAACGGGGAGAGTTTTCCTCCCTGGCAGATTCAATCATGCTGCACAGACCATACTGGAACTATCAGACCAAGACTCACAGACTGAAGTGTAAATAACTGGTAAACGACCCCCACCCCTCTTTCATTTGATGGCTCGTTTATCCCTACCCATCTTAGTTACTGCACTCTTTCTTCTCTTTCTGAACAGGCTATTATCTTGGGGTAGGTTCTCTGAAAAACTCCAGATTGCCTTCCCTGAGAAGCACCCTCGACTTTCTCTTGCACCTTCTTAAGGTAGTTCTAAGTTCCCGGTTTCTATCTGACCTGTGTGCTGGTAGCTGACCGAGTTGGTGGGGGCTCACCTGGCGACAGGTGCCACCGGCGAGGGCTCGCAAGGTTCGGTGGTCAGTGGATGCGCATGGGAAGGAGGCCTCCTAAGCTTGATACCGTTCTCCCTTCCAGTACAGGTAAAAGGGTGGCTATGCCAGCCTCATACTATACGAGACAAAACTACAGAGGACAAACAGGTTGTCAAAGCCAAAAAACTCGACGCCGAGGACATTTACCTGTTAATAGCCATTTCTGGACCCTTTTCTGGCTCTACAGGGACTTTCCTTAAGTGACTGGAGCACCAGGCACCTGCAGTATCTCTTTCCAAGCACTTCAAACCTCATGTTGCTTATGGTGTGGCCCTACAACTTACCGAAAGTGCTTTTTAAGTAATAGGCTATACCATAAAACTTTGATTCCATCCAATTATGGATGGATCATCCTCCCAGGTCTTGGAGGCCCCTCCTCCTCCAAAACCCATTGACCAGGAGGGAACCGATGCTGACCCTTCCGCCGTTTCAAATCCCGATTTGGATAATTCTCACTCTTTGTGTCCTTCAAAGGAGACTATAACTCCTAATAAAGAACAGCATTATGATTCCACTAGTAAAAATAATGTGGTAAAAGTTACGACTGAATTGGGTTCTCCCTCCTCCAGAGCTTTGGAAATCAAGACTGTGAAAAACTTGTCTGTGGTCCATATCCTCCGGCTTCCTAAGTCCTGTAACTATGAGACTCTTACGAAGTACTTTGGTTGCTATGGTAAAATTACAGAAATCCATATCATGTTGAACCTGGAAATTCTTGGGAAGCCTGGCTGTCATATACTAGCCACAATGCTGCTCTGAAAGCTAGTAGCGATATTCCAAATTTGAAGGTTTGTGGAGCAGGCATCACTGGGGCTTTATGTGCCAGTGCCCCTAATGCCCTAGATGTTTATGTACCTTCTTTGTATGCTCCTTCTGAGAAGGAAAACGGCTTAAATACTTCCCACAAGGAGAGACTACCGAGTCCTCCAATGTGGTTGGTGGCCACTGCCCGGGAAGAAAACTATAATTACTATAAGTTCTGTAAATATCTGCAGAGGAAAGTTGGTGGAATTTGTAGTGGTGATATCACCAGATTTGGCAAGAACAAAGTTCTAATACATGCAAAGTCCAAAACTCAGTCTTATATGCTGAGTCACTTAAAAGCTAAGATAAGAGGGAGGGTGGAGGGGTGTGGAGTGTATTCAGGGATGGAATGGGTGGGAATGATTTTATGCCTTTTTCTTTTTAGCTACCCCCCTTGTAAGGGGGAAAAAGCCTTGGTATATGTATGTATGTACTTAAAAGCTGAAAGTGATGAGATGCTGAAGGAAATTAAGCTACACATAGACTTCAGCTATGGTAGAGGTGTCATATATGACAAAGACCTATACGATCTTGAAGAGGAAGAGATTCTGGACATGTGCTCTGATGACATCTTCCATATCCGGAAACTATGGGGCATCAAAATGATTGTACTAATCTTTACTAGCCCTGACCTGCCTACACATATCATAATTGAAAATGAAAGGATTACTGTGCGCCCTTTTAAGCGAAAGCCATTACAATGTTTCAAATGTCTTAAATTTGGCCATACGTCGACTGCTTGCAGTGGAGAGCAACTGTGTGCTATATGCTCCTACCCCATTCATGGTGAATGCACATCACCACCCAAGTGTGTGAATTGCGGCCAGGGTCACCAGGCCCGTGACAGGACTTATCAGTCCTATAAGGATGAAGAAGCAGCAATCCAAAAATCCAAAGCAGAGCATATCAGTATCCAATACGCAAAGAAGCTTCTAGGCTAAACTAGAACATATGCCCAGGTTACAAAGAGACGAGCTACTGTCTCTAAGGCGCCTCAGCCTATCGCTTCACACGGTAGAACCCATGAGGTAACAGATACCCGCCTGAAACAGGCTTCGACCGTTGCTGAGGTAGCACCTCCCAGCTCTCCCATCCCTCCTTCTCAGGAGTTAACTCAGGCATCATCTGTGCCCGTTATTGAGGGTTCAGAGGACACTCCCTCACTAGTGAATGTGCATTCGCAAGAAGATGCACGGCCAGCAAAGGGTGTTATGGCGGAGAGATCCCCAACACGTGGTAAGAAAAGGGGAGGAACATCCCCTACCCCTCCCTCTCCTACCCTGAGCATCCCTACCTCAAACAAATATAAGGTGCTACTGGTCCTCAAAAAACTAATACATCCACACCAAACGCATCAAAGAAGATCAAGATTGAGAGCCACAATCCTGGCCGTATTAACTCCTCTCAGGGCAATTCAAAGGATGAGAGATCTAGAGGTGGAAAGCCTCCAGCCGGAATTGCTGGCAAGTCTACCATCTCTAGACAAAACACTGATCAGGCAGAAAAGAAAAAGTCTCTTAACCCCTTCCATACGGTGCCGCACACGTAGGCGTCATGAGGTGCAAGTGGATTCGCGACGCTGCCATATCAGCGTCTTGATTATATTTATTGTAGTCGCCCCTGTGTTTTTACATTCTCCCAAATGTGCCCTGAATCCCATTCTCTGTGGTTTTCAAAATTCGCGGGTGAAAGAGAGAACAATCGATATAAGCGGCGACTATATTTTATGATAAGAATATTATTACGTGACGTCATACGGCTGGCATTGGCTGCTGCCCGCGAGATTTAAGTCCCGTACTGAAGTGGTTAAAGTCAGAAGTGGAAAGCTCCCTAAATAAAAATGTCCATCATACAATGGAACTGCCGAGGTCTCAACAGTAGCTCTGAACACATCCAAACACTGTTTAGAGACTACAACACCATGATTTTGTGCCTTCAAGAAACAAAACTAGGAGATACAAGTTATAATCCTGGACTCAATTATAATTTTCATAGATCACCCCCTATTACTGAGGAGAGGGCACAGGGTGGCACTGCTTTCATAATTCACAAGTCTATTAGATTTTCTACAATCCAGCTCAATACAGACAATCAAGCCTGTGCTGTACAGATCTTGAGAGAAAGATCATTTTGTGCTCCCTTTATTTAGACCTTAAACTTGAAGACCACCTTTTTGACGGCCTTAGGCGAAATAGACAGCTGGATGTCTCAGATATCCAAGACTTAGTGAACCAGCTCCCTCCACTATTTATTTTAATGGGTGACTTCAATGCCTAACACACCTTATGGGGTGACATACACTGTGATAGATGGGGTTACATCATTGAGCAGCTACTTGATGCCAATAATGATTTAGTGCTGCTGAACGATGGCTCTCCCACCCGATATGATATATTTCATAACACCACCTCAGCAATCGACTTAAGGGGACCGGCTGGTCAAGAATCGATGAAAATTGGGGAAAAAATGAAAAACTGGGAAAACATTTCTACATCTATGTATGGCAATCGACAATCTGTATGTGGAATATTTAATAAAAATACGCCTTATTTTCATAGTTATGGCAAATAAACCCCCAACTCGACCCCATCTCGGCCCTATGATACGTATTGGTCAGTACAATATATATATTATTGCAATAAATAACAATAATTTGTAATGATTGAGTGCTATTGCTAGTGACTTCTGGCAACTCTGTCTCTGTACCAGAGATTATATATAGACCCCAGCATGGAGGAATGGAACAAGAAGGAGCTACAAGAATGTTTGCACGGTCTGAGTCTCTAGGATTCCGATACGTCAATTTTGTTGGAGATGGGGATTCCAGCGCCTACAATGCAGTTTGTGCACTGAACAATGACCGTGGCCCCTACGAAAACATCAAGGTCAACAAATTGGAATGTATCAATCATGTATAGAAGAGGATGGGGACAAGACTGAGGAAGCTGCGTGATGAGGAATGAGTGGAGACTGTGATGAAGAGAGCTCAAAAGACCAAGTTTGCTGGGGCATCAAGACTGCAGTTTGTGTGCCAAGCAACAATTCTGGATCACAATTTTGGGTATGAGCAGGCAAGTTTATTGAAAGCCCTGAAATTAGGCTCTGCATCCCTTGACCACTCCCTAACGATGCAGGAAGATCAAAGACAGTTGATGAGTCTGAGGAAGAAGAAACCCAAAACTGCGAAAAAAAACAAAGAAAAGTGTAAAAGAATATGCTCCTGGAACATTCGACTGAAAACCTGGCAACAATGAGTAGTGATGGCAACTATGACACCCTAATATAATAACCTGCCTAAAATGCAGGTGGGGACCAGGAGCCAGAAGACAGAAGATTATATGACTGGATATCAACATGTATGACTGAATATGAATAAATCTTATTCTAAATATTATCAACATTCAAGCCTAAAATACTAAATAAGGAAATGCCACAATATTCCTTATTTATATTAGTATGTAGGGGTTCAAAGTTAGTGAAAACTTTGACGGCCTGTATCTCAAAACCTAAGTTTTATACCTTCAAATCTTCTACTCCTCCATAACAACTTAATCAATTTCAATGAAAATTCACACATAATATGTCTAAATCTGCCTGATTGATGAAATAGAATGTTTTTTTTAATATCTGAAAGGGTTAATTTTTGACAAAAAAAAATTCCTTATTTGGGTGGGAAAAAATATAAAAATTAAAATTCCACAAACTAATTACTTTAACTAAAATTTCTCTCTATTAATTTGAAGGTCTGGATGAGGTTCTTCCACCATATTAGTTTCATTCATGTAGAGCAATTATTATAGGAGTAGCCATTTCAAAATTATCAATTTTTTTGAAAGGGAGGTGGGGGGGGGGGGCAAAACATGAAAGGGTGGCAGATAAGTTTTTTTGGGTTCGGAAATATGTATATGGTGTCCCTAACTCCTGGCATAAATTTCTGTGCAATAACCCAATTAATAAAGATTTTCATCTTTTGATCAGAGACTCCCCTTAACTATAAGCACAGCATCCCTCTGGTTGGAGTACAATTGGGCTGTTGATAGAGATCTGCATGGCAGTGACCACTGGCCAATACTACTTCAATATGTTAAAAGTATCCCATCACCCTGCCTGCCAAAATGGAAGATCAAGGAGGCTGGTTGGAAAGAGTTCACTAAATCATCAGTTATCAATGAATCGCACACCAATTTTTTATCCCCTGTTGCTGCTTATGCCCACCTTTCACAGACCATCATAGATTCTGCGCAACAAACCATCCCCAAAACTGCTGGCCTACCCAGGCACCCTGTAGTCCCTTGGTGGAATAAACAGTGTGAGGTTGCTAGGAAAATAACCAGGACATGCCTTCGTAGATTGCTCAGGTCACTGTGTGAGGCAAACCGACTTGCTTATTCTAGAGCCCGTGCGAGACAGAAGAAAATATTTAAAGAAGTCAAGCGTGAATCCTGGAAGAAATATGTTTCGGAATTAACCATCGTTACCCCTACGAGTCAGATTTGGAATAAAATCCGTAAATTACAAGGTAAATTTGTACCGACTGCCTTGCCCATTTTAGAATCTAACGGTACTCAGGTTTGTGACCCGAAGAGGGTTGCTGACATCTTGGGTGCCCACTTCGCTAGTGTTTCAAGTGCAGCTAATTATGCTCCTGAATTTAAAATACATCGTGACTCGGCAACAGTTCTCCCTCCGCCTTCAAACAATACAGAGTCCTTTAATCTACCTTTCACCTTCGATGAAATGAAACATGCTTTATCAAGCTCAGCCCTCACTTCCCCTGGCGATGATGACATTAGATACGAGATGATTGCCAACCTTCCCCAGTGTTCACAGCTGTTCCTGCTTATGGTATATAACGGTCTATGGACCACACACTTTTCACCTAATACCTGGGATCTGTCGATACTAAACCCCTATCATAAGCCAGGGAAAAACCCAGAACTTCCAGGAAGCTATAGACCTATTGCCCTCACTAGCTGTCTTTGTAAACGCTTTGAGAGAATGGTTAATAACAGACTTGTCTGGTAGCTAGAATCCAGAGAGTTACTGTCAAACAGGCAGTTTGGATTCCAGAAGAATTGCAGCACACTTGACCCTTTGCTAATACTCTCAAGAGAAATCCAAAATGCCTTAGCTAGAAGACATCAAACTATTGGTGTGTTCTTTGATTTAGAGAAGGCCCATGACACAACCTGGCGGGGTGGCATCTTGAAACAGCTAGCATCATGGGGCATTGGAGGCCACATGTTTGCATTTGTACAGAACTTCTTACCAAACCGACGACTAAAAGTCCAAGTTGGATCTGTATTTTCATCATCTTATCTGAAGGAAGAGGGGGTCCCCCAGGGTAGCGTGTTAAGTGTTACGCTATTTGCAGTGGCCATTAATAGCCTCATGGACCAAATACCACCGACAGTTCAGGGTACCCTATTTGTTGATGACCATGCTATTTACTGTAGTGCCCAAACAGCCCTTGAAGCTGGTTGAAAAATACAAGCTATGATAAATGCAGTCACTAAATGGGCTGACAGGAGAGGTTTCAAGTTCTCACCTCAAAAAACTAAGGCCATCAGATTTACAAGGTGTAGGAAGCGAGAAGAGATACCAACTCTCTTTTTGAAGGGAGTCACCCTCCCATATGAGAGTGAGGTGAAGTTCCTTGGTGTGATTTTTGACGGCTCACATTCGTTTCCCATGTTAACGACTTATGTGTTTGAGTACGACAGTCCACCAACATTCTGAAAGTTGTCTCATATTGGGGAGCTGATGGTACTATATTTTTAAGGCTATATAAAACTCTCTGCCTCAGCAAAATTGATTATGCTTGCCAGATATATGGCTCTGCTGCTAGAACCACCCTTGAAAAATTAGATGTTGTGCACAATCTGGGTTTGAGAATCTGTACGGGTGCCTATCGTACCTCCCCTGTGGACAGCCTATATGTGGACTCAGGTGTACCACCTCTTTCCTTACGCAGAGAGGAGCTGGGACTACGATATTTGGCCAAATGTTTGACATCAAAGGATAACTCCAACTTTAAATTTGTTATGAACCCTGATGAGTGAGGAAAATGGAGGAGAAGTAAGGAAGGATGAAGTGAAGGCAGTTGTTAAGATGATGAAAGTAGGTAAGGCACCTGGTCTGGATGGATGCCATGCAGAATGTCTAAAAAAAAGGAGGTACAGTGATGGTTGACTGGCTGATGAGGTTATTTAATGTTTGCTGGAGAGAGGGTAGAGTGCCGGAGGACTGGAGGAGTGCCTGTATAGTTCCTCTTTACAAGGGAAAAGGGGACAAGTGTGAATGTAGTAGTTTCAGAGGGATTAGCTTGTTAAGTGTAGTTCGGAAGGCTTATGGGAGGATCTTGATTGAGAGGATTAGGAGAGGAACAGAGGGAATAATTGGTGAGGAACAGTGTGGATTTAGGACGGGTAGAGGTTGTGTAGATCACATCTTTGTGGTAAGACAGATATGTGAGAAAGCTATAGGAGAGGGGAAGGATGTTTTTTGGGCTTTTATGGATCTGGAAAAGGCTTACGATAGGGTAGACAGAAAGGCACTGTGGGAGGTTATGCAGATATACAGGATAGGAGGAAAGCTTCTAGGAGCTGTCAAGAGTTTTTATGAGAGTAGTAGAGCTTTCTTTTTGGCTACCCCCCTTGTAAGGGGGAAAAAGCCTTGGTATATGGTATATATAGTAGAGCTTGTGTCAGGATTAGAAATAGAAAGAGTGGTTCAAGGTAAAGGTGGGACTTCGTCAAGGATGCGTTATGTCGCCCTGGCTGTTCAACTTATACATGGATGGGGTAGTACGAGAGGTAAATGCAAGGGTAGTGGGTCAGGGATTGGAGATGATTAAAGAAAATGGAGAAAAGTGGGAGGTGATCCAGCTGTTGTTTGCGGACGACACTGCGCTTGTGGCAGGATCGGAGCAGGGATTGAGGAAGTTGGTGACAGAGTTTGGGAGAATATGTGATAGAAGAAAGCAAAAGATAAATGTGGGTAAAAGTAAGGTTATGAGATGTACAAGGGGTGAAAGTGGCAGTAGACTGGAAGTGAGCATTAAGGGAGAGCGACTGGAGGAAGTGGATAGCTTTAGATACTTGGGTGCAAATGTGGCAGAAAAGGTGGAGTGAAGGTGGAGGTAGAATGTAGATTGAGAGAAGTGAGTAAATGACTTGGTGGATTGAAGAGTGTAATGAGGAATAGACATTTGGGGATGGATGCTAAGAGGAGACTGTATGAAGGAGTGATTGTGCCAACAGCACCGTATGGGGGCAGAAACATGGAACATAAGAGAGGAAGAGAGGAGTTTGAATGTGTTTGAGATGAAGTGTCTGAGAAGTATGATGGGGGTTACTAGGCTGGATAGAGTGAGAAATGAGGAGGTGAGGAGGAGAACAGGGGTGGAAAGGGAGTTGGGAGATAGGGTTGATGAAAGAGTAATAGGATGGTTTGGACACATGGAAAGAATGAGTGAAGAAAGGCTAGTAAAAGAGGTATGGAAGGCAGATGTGGAGGGAGTGAACATGAGGGGACGTCCTAGGATGAGGTGGATGGATGGGGTGAAGGGGGCTTTGGGGAAGAGGGGAATGTCTGTTGAGGAAGGATGGGAGAGGACAGAAGACATGGGTGAATGGAGAATGGTTGTATATGGATGATGTTGTGATGCATGAGGTGGAATGGGTGGGGGGATGGGGGGTGAGGTAGTATGTGTGAGCAAAATTTGAGGCAGCCCGAAGGGATTTCTCCCCATCTTCTCTTTTTATGCAATGGTGGGACGGAGAGGCGGGGTCGCCAATTTAATGAAGCGGCCTTGCTGTGGATGTGATGTGTCTTGCAACACTGCTTCTGATCCAGGGCAATGGACAAGGTGCAGGGATGACCCGTCATCCAGGAAGTGCTAAGAAAAGAGGGAGGGTGGAGGGATGTGGAGTGTATTTAGGGATGGAATGGGTGGAAATGATTTTATGCGTTTTCCTTTTTGGCTACCTCCCTTGTAAGGGGGAAAAAGCCTTGGTATATGTATGTATGTATGTATGAACCCTTACGACATCTCTCCAAATAGGCCCTGTGTCCCTAAGCCACTGGAGGTTCGATTGGAGAAGGAATCTAGAGAGATCGGTCTCTATGACTCTACTATAGCCAAATTAGGCCCAACAAAGTATCCTCCTTGGTGTAAACCCCCTGTGCAGATTTGCATTTGTACCGGTGGTAAACAACACCACGACCCTCAGGCTGTCAAGGTGCAATTCTTAGACCACTCCTCTAAACACAACACCTCTATCTCTGTCTATACCGATGGCTCTAAGTCTAAGCGAAGTGTAGGCTCTGCTGCAGTTTTTGACGGAAAAATTATTAAACATAAATTACCCTCTCTTTGCTCAAATTTCACTGCAGAAGCTTATGCAATACTCCTGGCAGTGAAAGAGATCTACTACAGTTGCTCAAACGAGTACAGTTTAATTATTTATACAGATTCCAACAGTGTTTTAGCTTCTCTTCGGCAACTTTTGCCCACTCACCCACTGGTGCAAGAAGTGCAAGATTGGCTGGTCCTCCTGCACTCACAAAAACGTACATGGGGAATGAAACAGCAGAGAAAGCTTCAAAGTCGCCAGTAGCTGATCTACAGCCGACTACTGCCATCCATATACCCCATGGCAACCTTAACGAGATTATACACACTCGTATACAAAATAAGTGGCAGCATAGATGGAGCACCTTAACTGATATCTTGAAGCTAAAAAAGATCCATCCCTTCATAAAGAAATGGGAATCATCCAATTGCCCAAATAGAAGGAACAGCATCATCTTGACCAGATTGCGAATTGGACATACACATCTGACACACAGTTTTTTAATGACAGGTGGCGATGAGTGGCAGGTACCATTCTGCCGTACATGTTAGGCTCACATTACTATACAGCACTTTTTAACAGAGTGCATATGTTTTCATCGTGAATGACGAGCATGTTCAATCACAGGCAAATCCATGACGGACTTGCTTGATGATAACTGTGAAGTAGCCCGAGTGGTCAGATTTTTAAAGCTTATCAAGTTTTATCACCTATTATAACTCACTGTAATTTTCAATTTTATTATTATTATCTTTTTAACCCCTTCCATACGGTGCCGCACACGTAGGCGTCATGGGGAGCGAGTGTATTCGCGAGGCTGCCATATCGGCGTGTTGATTATATTTATTGTAGTCGCCCCTCCATAATGACATTCTTTCTAATTCTTTTGTAATCGCATTTTCTATGGTTATCAAAATTCACGGGTGAAGAGAGAACGATCGATATAAGCGGTGACTATATTTTATGATGCGAGTATTATTACGACACGTCGTACGGCTGGCATTGGCTGCTGCCACCGAGATCTAAGTCCATGACGCCTACGTGTGCGGCACCGTATGGAAGGGGTTAATTAAATCACTGAACTTTTAAGCTTTCATCCGCCTTTTAGTTTTCATAGCACTGAATAGCCCTTGATGCTCCAGTGCTTGGCTTTTGAGCCTAAAACTCATAAACCAATCAACCAACCAACATTGTAAAGCAGAACTATACAGGCACTCTGGTCCTCCAGCACTCTACCCTCTTTAATACAAACATTAAACAACCTCACCAAGTCCACCATCACTGTACCTCCCTTTTTTTAGACACTTTACATGACACCCATCTATCCCAGCTGCCTTACCTGCCCTAATAATTCTAATAACTCCTTTCACCTCATCTTTCCTTATTTCTCCTCAATTTTCCTCATTCATCACTGTACATCCAAAACTCTTCCTTTTCTTTTCCTGGGTACCAGTATATAGTCCATTAAAGCCCTATCTACCACTCTTCCATCCACCACCCTCTCCCATATGTATTCATGCTTGACTTTCTTCCTAAACACTGTGTTTGCTATCATCAACTCTTTTTCTAGCCATATCTCCACCATCAACTCTCCACTACTATTTTTTCATGGCACTCCACACTTCCCAATCACTCCATATATTGGTTTGTCCCCTACCCTAGCATTGAGGTCTCTCAATACCTCTACATTGACATTTCTCCCTAAAGCCTCTATGCACTCATTTAAATCTATCCAAAACATCTCCCTTTCCTCTACATTCTTCTCACTACCAGGCCCATATGCACTTACAAAGACCCACATCTCCCTTCCCAGTTTCACCTTCATCCACATTAACCTTAAAGAAACCTTGTTCCACTCCACCACACTCTTACCTATTTCTTTACTTACTAGTATAGCCATCCCTTCTCTCTCTCATCCTCTCTTCACTTCTGACACCCTCCCAACTATACTCTCAAACACAAACTTGCCCCTCCCTTTCAACTTTGTTTCACCCAATGCCAACACATCCATCTTTCTTTTCAAAATCATACTGCCTATCTCTTCCTTTTCAATCTCATCTGTACCACATCCACACACATTAAAGGACCCAAACCTTAGGATTCTGGGTGGACAACTCCTCCTAGACCCTCTTATGCCTTTGCTTTTTTTAGGAATGTCTCCTTTGGGGCTATAGAGAGTAGGGTGCCTAGTCCTATCTCCATCTCATTTTTATCGCCTTCTATGACTCAAGTGGAAACACTCAGTACCAGTTTTCTTTTTCCCCTACCACAGGGTTCAGAGAAAAATTAAATGTATATTCAGAGAAGTGGTAGAGGACAGTAATAAAAGTGGGGGGATAGCATAATGGAGGGACAGTCACAGTTTAATAAAGTAGGTACGGGCACAAAATTAAAAAAAAAAAAAATTGCCCCTTAACTTATTGTTGCATATGAAAATCAACTTTATTAGAAACAAAATGCTTTTTAAATTTTTGAAATAGCTTGAAAAATAAAGGAGATACGATTTTTTTTTTTTTTTTTTTTAGCCCGCATTTTTGGCTTGACTTTACCATAACAAAATGTTAGAATTAAGGGTGGTAATTTGTAAAGATTCTGGTAAAGAAATATACATTAACTCTAAACCACTGGTCCAATTTTATTGAAATTCGGTAAACTTGGGTTTTAAGGATCAACAAATCACATGAGCATGTCAAAAACAATGTGAGATATCTCCATCATACCATATTTGCCTTTTCATGGCAACCATGAAGTTGTCAATTTTCTGATTATCATCAATAAAATCCAAACCACTGGCCCAATTGACATGCAACTTAGCATGTAGAGGTTTTATGGGCCAATATATCACCTGAGCATGTCAACAGCATTGCGGGACCTTCTTCTTATACCATTCTTACTAACCTATCATGTTGCCATGGCAACTGTTGTCAATTAAGAAATAACCGATGAAATCCAAACCGCTGGCCCAATTGACATGCAACTTGGCATGTGAAGGTTTTATGGGTCAACAAATCACCTTGCAGGGCCTTCTTCTTATACCATTCCTACTAACACTTATCATGTTGCCTTGGCAACTGTTGTCAATTTAGAAATAATCTATAAAATCCAAACCGCTGGCCCAATTGTCATGCAACTTGGCATGTGAAGGTTTTATGGGTTAACAAATCACCTGAGCATGTCATTAACATTGCAGGACCTACTACTTATACCATTCTTACTAACAGCTATCATGTTGCCATGATAACTGTTGTCAATTTAGAAATAATCAATAAAATCCAAACCGCTGGCCCAATTGACATGCAACTTGGCATGTGAAGGTTTTATGGGTCAATAAATCACCTGAGCATGTCATTAACATTGCAGGACCTTCTTCTTGTACCATTCTTACTAACACCTATCATGTTGCTATGGCAACAGTTGTCAATTTAGAAATAATAAAATCCAAACTGCTGGCCCAATTGACATGCAACTTGGTATGTGAAGATTTTATGGGTCAATAAATCACCTGAGCATGTCATTAACATTACAGGACCTTCTTCTTATACCATTCTTACTAACACCTATCATGTTGCCATGGCAACTGTTGTCAATTTAGAAATAACCTATAAAATCCAAACTGCTGGCCCAATTGACATGCAACTTGGCATGTGAAGGTTTTATCATAAAGCCCGATTCTTCAAAAGCAAACAAATATTCACCGATTCAAACGCAAATTTGGTTATCAACCTCGGCAAATTAGTTTTCTGAGTAAAAATATTAAGGTAAGGCACCAATAAAATATTATTTTGATGTAAGAAAATTATTTTTTAATTTATTTTCTCCTGGTTATGAGCAGCTTAAGATCGTTGTGCATTATACACTTGGTGATTTGTTGACCCAAAAACCATCACATGTCCAGTTGCATGTCAATTGGGCCAGTGGTTTGGATTTTATTGATTATTTCTATATTGACAACAGTTGCCATGGCAAGATGATAGGTGTTACTAAGGATGGTATAAGAAGAAGGTCCTGCAATGTTAATGACATGCTCAGGTGATTTATTTACCCATAAAATTTATGGGTCAATAAATCACCTGAGCATTAATATTGCAGGACCTCCTTCTTATACCATTCTTACTAACACCTATCATGTTGTCATGGCAACTGTTGTCAATTTAGAAATAATCAATAAAATTCAAACCACGGGCCCAATTGACATGCAACTTGGTTGATTGATTGATTTGTGGAATTTTTGTCTTGAAGGCCAAACGGCGGAGCCGGTAGGCCATTCGGCGCACATGCAACTTGGCATGTGAAGATTTTTGGGTAAAAAAATCACCAAGTGTATATTACCCAATGATACTGAGCTGCTCATATACGAGAGAAAATAGGTTAAAAAACAACATTCTTACATTAAAATATGATGTTATTGATGTCTTACCTTAATATTTTTACTCGAAAAACTAATTTGCCATGGTTAACCAAATTTGCATTTGAATCGGTGAATATTTATTTGCTTTTGAAGAATCGGGCATACATTTGCACAATAACAAGATAATTTGAATATCCTACGCATACGCTCAAACTAAGCCAAACAAAATCCAATGGGTCGCAAAATTATGGCGACGTAAACAGTACCAGCGCGATCGTAGTGCCGCGCTTGTTTTCGCGCGTACCTAAATAAAGTAACAATTTCTCTATGAACACAGATTTCTTCTATCACAGACAAAATTATGTGTGGTTCTGATTTGTAAAGGTGTCCCATATAGACCCTAAAGTATCAGCTGCATGCTACTGAGCAGCTTTTAACCTCACAATAACATCCAGCCAATACCACAGCTGGAGAAATGTAAATTTTAACATTTATATCCGGTAGCTGAATTAAAGCCAATTAATGGTACATCAGGGTTTAAAGTTAAAGGTAGCCCACTAATGGTTACCCAAAATCATGGAGGACTAGCCAAAAATGGGCAAA
Source organism: Oratosquilla oratoria (assembly GCF_046742065.1). Lineage (NCBI taxonomy): Eukaryota > Metazoa > Arthropoda > Malacostraca > Stomatopoda > Squillidae > Oratosquilla > Oratosquilla oratoria. Next base: position 72,248,300 of record NC_134779.1, read on the forward strand.
ATCTAAAGGTACTAGTCTGTGTGGCTGGCCAAAATATTGCTTTAATGTTGTACCAGAGCAGGCTGCTGTAATGCAGCTAGCAAACAGCTGAATATCTTGCTCTTTATTAACATTCTAATGCATGCATGCAGCAGGTGAGCACCAGCTACTTTGAATGTATGTACATATATAATGTGATGTACATAACATAATCAACATGATTATGTGTATAATGATTATGTGTACTTTAAGTGTACGTGTGCACCACCATTGTAGACATCACCTAGTATGTAATTCTATGGTCACCATATAGACTTACAGCATGGGATTACATGTGTCTGATTGAGCGCACTCGAGATGGTTTTGATATCACTTAGGTGTACAATACAACTTATGCTTCCAGGCCACCACATGTGTATGTTCTCTGTTGATTATTATGAGGGAGATGGGTGGTAGGCATGTGCTTGGTGAGCAAATAAACAAAACAGTAAACAAGGTATTATTATCACTAACTTTGTAATACCAGTAGGTGCCTGGTCCAGAGGCGGGGATAATGATCAGACCATAGGTTTAAGAATAAGTGAATCCCAAGTTCAGGTATGTTTTTTCAATCATTGGATTGGTTGCTTGGAAATAAGAAAGAAGATATAACACCAATTTGAACTTCATTGATTGTGACTGTGTTTCTGTGATTCCCATAGTCATGTGTAAGTGAACAAAATAGCTCTTTATTTTAAACAAGTCCAAGTCATTTGATTTAGACCCCAAGACAATTTAACATGGCCTGTCACAATACAGTCACAATATATGTGATGTGATGATGATGATGATAATATAACAGTAAATGGAAACATTGTCATACAATTAAAAAATACGATGGACTAGTCAAAATTGTAACAGACTTGCCAAAATGGAATCTAACTAGTCTACTTGGTTAGTTAAAAAAAGTTAAGCATGACCCTGTACATGCATCTCATATGTCAAATAACATTAAGGTATTTACCTGTCTGCATCCCATGTTGAAATAATATTCAGTGGGTAACTTAATTTAGATTTTTCACTGAGTATCTGAGGATCAGCTGCAATCAAAACTCGAACATATTCCTCATCTGCTTCTTCTTGTATGAGCCAGTTATGTGCTTTAAGTCCATATTCTAGCCACTCATTGTACAAAACAAGTAAAAATAGAAAAACACCAGCAAGATGCAACTTTGTTACCCTGAAAAAAGAAAATAGATAAATAAATAAATAAATAAAAAATTGATAAATATTCAGGACACACAATTATTAAAGTCTTCATAATCCCAAAATAAGAGAAAGCAATGGTAAGATTACATGGAAGAGAGAGAAGAGGAACTTTAGAGGTCTTTACTATAATTCCATTTCCATCCATACCCCCCAGGGCCCAGTACTTACAAAGGATTACAAAGGCAAAGCATGCCGACAGGAGACCTTTTGATCCATATCTAGGTCGGATGAAAAAAAAAAAAAAAAAAAAAAAAAAAATCATATTAATAATAAATTAAAACTATAACAATGTAGTAGGGGGGCTTGCATGTTGCAAGGAAGGACTGAGCTGTGCCAGCCAGGTCCAACCATGCTGGAGAGGTCGATCCTGAGCTTCCAGACTAAAACTGTGCCAAACAGACAGATATAAGTTGACGACCCCAGCCTGATCTTGATTATGAACTGGACTATTCTCTGGATTTGATGTCCTCACCCCATGACAGTTGTCAGAGAGTGAGATACCAGGAGTAATGAATAGATAGGGGACCCCCACCCTCATTACCCAGTGAACTCCCCTATCACTTTCCTTCTTAATCGCTACCCTACTATCCTTTTCTCAACTTTTTCTTTTACTACTCAAGAGATTCTGACAGCTAAAGGTTTCCCTGAAACCCTACCAGAAACCAGCTGGGTGATGGGATATACCGCGAGGTCCCTACTCATTGTGAGGGGCAAAACCCCTGGTAGAGGAGGGGCAGAGGGGCTACCCTTGACTGCTGACTCTCTATCCATCTTCCAGTGCACACAGGGAGTAGCAACGCCGGCTCCATACTCTATGGAACAAAACTAAAGGACAAATCAGGTTGTGAAAGCTTATACTTGTGACTGAGACCCCCTGTTTGCAAATAGTTGTATTCTGGATCCTTCTGACTCTGCAGAGACTACTTCTTTCATTGCTTGAGGCATCAAGCAACTGCAGTATCGTCTTCTATGTACATTAACTCAAAAATTTCTAATATATGGTGACGCCCAAGAGATATAAACTTGACAATGGCGACTCCACTACCTGCAATTACAGCAGACCCTAAACTCTTACCTCCTCCCATTCCTCCTGATCCTCCCCCTAATCACCCTTCCAAAGTACTAACGAACACTCCCACAAATTTGACCCTTTCAAATAAACTCTCCTCTGACCCAGTTGACGACCCACACTAGGCAAAGGAAAATATTGATAACAAAGACCCTGGAGCGAATATGGATAAAGATCCAAATGAAAAGGCAGTTTCCACTATTACCGCCAAACCAACAATGATCACACTAGAACCATTTGAATTGCCAAGCTTTAAAGGCAATGAAAAGACTTTACATATTGAGATTCTAACTTTAAACATGAATTATGAAAACATTTCACAAAAATTCTGTGAATCTAGATATATAAAAGAAATTAAGCTACGGCTGTCAGACACTTCCAATTATTGGCATGTGTGGATAGTATATTCTTCCCACAATGAGGCAAAGAGGGCCTATTCAGAAAATATTTCAAAAGATATCAAATGCTCCTTGGTCAATAAGGTACCACCTAATTTAGATGTATATTACCCTACAGTGCATAATAAAAGCTCACAACATGCAAACATCTCAAGAACACCTAAGCCAGCTACCCCTCCACCCTGTGAGCAGGTTGCTGTCCTGGAGGGGCTTGTGCATAGTGATGAAGGTATGGGCTATGGCAACGGGGAAAGTTTTCTTCCCTGGCAGATTCAATCATGCTGTACAGACCATACCAGAGCTGTCAGACCAAGACTCACAGACTGAAGTGTAAGTAACTGGTAAACGACCCCCACCCCTCTTTCATTTGATGGCTCGTTTATCCCTACCCTTCTTAGTTACTGCACTCTTTCTTCTCTTTCTGAACAGGCTATTATCTCGGGGTAAGTTCCCTGAAATACTCCAGATTGCCTTCCCTGAGAAGTACCCTCAACTTTCTCTTGCACCTTCTTAAGGTAGTTCTAAGTTCCCGGTTTCTATCTGACCTGTGTGCTGGTAGCTGACCGAGTTGGTGGGGGCTCACCTGGCGACAGGTGCACCGGCGAGGGCTCGCAAGGTTCGGTGGTCAGTGGATGCGCATGGGAAGGAGGACTCCTGAGCTTGATACCGTTCTCCCTCCCAGTACAGGTAAAAGGGTGGCTATGCCGGCCTCATACTATATGAGACAAAACTACAGAGGACAAACAGGTTGTCAAAGCCAAAAAACTCAACGCCAAGAACCTTCACCTGTTAATAGCCATTTCTGGACCCTTTTCTGGCTCTGCAGGGACTTTCCTTAAGTGACTGGGGTGCCACGCACCTGCAGTATCTCTTTCCACGCACTTCAAACCTCATGTTGCTTATGGTGTGGCCCTACAACTTACCGAAAGTGCTTTTTAAGTAGTGGGCTATACCATAAAACTTTGGTTCCATCCAATTATGAATGAATCATCCTCCCAGGTCTTATAGGCCCCTCCTCCTCCAAAACCCATTGACCAGGAGGGAACCGATGCTGACCCTTCCGCCGTTTCAAATCCCGATTTGGATAATTCTCACTCTTTGTGTCCTTCAAAGGAGACTATAACTCCTAATAAAGAACAGCATTATGATTCCACTAGTAAAAATAATGTGGTAAAAGTTATTACTGAGTTGGGTTCTCCCTCCTCCAGAGCTTTGGAAATCAAGACTGTGAAAAACTTGTCTGTGGTCCATATCCTCCGGCTTCCTAAGTCCTGTAACTATGAGACTCTTACGAAGTACTTTGGTTGCTATGGTAAAATTACAGAAATCCGTATGTGTTATGCTGAACCTGGAAATTCTTGGGAAGCCTGGCTGTCATATACTTGCCACAATGCTACTCTGAAAGCTAGTAGCGATATTCCTAATTTGAAGGTTTGTGGAGCAGGCGTCACTGGGGCTTTATGTACCAGTGCCCCTAATGCCCTAGATGTTTATGTACCTTCTTTGTATGCTCCTTCTGAGAAGGAAAACGGCTTAAATACTTCCCACAAGGAGAGACTACCGAGTCCTCCAATGTGGTTGGTGGCCACTGCCCGGGAAGAAAACTATAATTACTATAAGTTCTGTAAATATCTGCAGAGGAAAGTTGGTGGAATTTGTAGTGGTGATATCACCAGATTTGGCAAGAACAAAGTTCTAATACATGCAAAGTCCAAAACTCAGTCTTATATGCTGAGTCACTGAACCTCTTCACTACGGGGCACATCGCACGTCTGGCAGCATCAGCTGCCCGATGTGCAATGTTGCGTCATAATAATCGCATTATAAAAAATAAAGTGAGTGCTCAATCGTTCGTTCTCTTTCACCCATGTATTTTGATAACCATAGAAAACTGATGAAGCCAGTTTAGAGAGAATGAAAATTATGTAGGTACGACTACAATATAATCAAGATGGCGACGTTGCCAACATCGAGTACCCACTTGCTCCTCATGCCGCCTACATAGGCATCACCGTATGGAAGTGGTTAAAAGCTGAAAGTGATGAGATGCTGAAGGAAATTAAGCCACACATAGACTTCAGCTATGGTAGATGTGTCATATATGACAAAGACCTATACGATCTTGAAAAGGAAGAGATTCTGGACATGTGCTCTGATGACATCTTCCATATCCGGAAACTACGGGGCACCAAAATGATTGTACTAACCTTTACTAGCCCTGACCTCCCTACGCATATCATAATTGAAAATGAAAGGATTGCTCTGTGCCCTTTTAAGCGAAAGCCATTACAATGTTTCAAATGCCTTAAATTTGGCCATACATCGACTGCTTGCAGTGGAGAGCAACTGTGTGCTATATGCTCCTACCCCATTCATGGTGAATGCACAACACCACCCAAATGTGTGAACTGTGGCCAGGATCACCAGGCCCGTGACAGGACTTGTCAGTCCTATAAGGATGAAGAAGCAGCACTCCAAAAATCCAAAGCAGAGCATATCAATATCTGATACGCAAAGAAGCTTCTAGGCCAAACTAGAACATATGCCCAGGTCACAGAGAGACGAGCTACTGTCTCTAAGGCACCTCAGCCTACCGCTTCACACGGTAGAACCCATGAGGTAACAGATACCCGCCTGAAACAGGCTTCGACCGTTGCTGAGGTAGCACCTCCCAGCTCCCCCACCCCTCCTTCTCAGGAGTTAACTCAGGCATCATCTGTGCCCGTTATTGAGGGTTCAGAGGACATTCCCTCACTAGTGAATGTGCATTCGCAAGAAGATGCGCGGCCAGCAAAGAGTGTTATGGCGGAGAGATCCCCAACACATGGTAAGAAAAGGGGAGGGACATCCCCTACCCCTCCCTCTCCTACCCTGAGCATCCCTACCTCAAACAAATATAAGGTGCTTTCATCGGATCCTACTGGTCCTCAAAAAACTAATACATCCACACCAAACGCATCAAAGAAGATCAAGATTGAGAGCCACAATCCTGGCCGTATTAACTCCTCTCAGGGCAATTCAAAGGATGAGAGATCTAGAGGTGGAAAGCCTCCAGCCGGAATTGCTGGCAAGTCTACCATCTCTAGACAAAACACTGATCAGGCAGAAAAGAAAAAGTCTCTTAAAGTCGGAAGTGGAAAGCTCCCTAAATAAAAATGTCCATCATACAATGGAACTGCCGAGGTCTCAACAGTAGCTCTGAACACATCCAAACACTGTTTAGAGACTACAACACCATGATTTTGTGCCTTCAAGAAACAAAACTAGGAGATACAAATTATAATCCTGGACTCAATTATAATTTTCATAGATCACCCCCTATTATTGAGGAGAGGGCACAGGGTGGCACTGCTTTCATAATTCACAAGTCTATTAGATTTTCTACAATCCAGCTCAATACAGACCTTCAAGCCTGTGCTGTACAGGTTCAGCTTGAGAGAAAGATCACTTTGTGCTCCCTTTATTTAGACCCTAAATTTGAAAACCACCTTTTCGATGGCCTTAGGTGAAATAGACAGCTGGATGTCTCAGATATCCAAGACTTAGTGAACCAGCTCCCTCCACCATTTATTTTAATGGGTGACTTCAATGCCAAACACACCTTATGGGGTGACGTACAATGTGATAGATGGGGTTACATCATTGATCAGCTACTTGATGCCAATAATGATTTAGTGCTACTGAACGATGGCTCTCCCACTCGATATTATATTTTTCATAACACCACCTCAGCCATCGACTTAACTATAAGCACAGCATCCCTCTGGTTGGAGTACAATTGGGCTGTTGATAGAGATCTGCATGGCAGTGACCACTGGCCAATACTACTTCAGCATGTTAAAAGTATCCCATCACCCTGCCTGCCAAAATGGAAGATCAAGGAGGCTGATTGGAAAGAGTCAGCTATCAATGAATCACACACCAATTTTTTATCCCCTGTTGCTGCTTATGCCCACCTTTCACAGACCATCATAGATTCTGTGCAACAAACCATCCCCAAAACTGCTGGCCTACCCAGGCGCCCTGTAGTCCCTTGGTGGAATAAACAGTGTGAGGTTGCTAGGAAAATAACCAGGACATGCCTTCGTAGATTGCTCAGGTCACTGTGTGAGGCAAACCGACTTGCTTATTCTAGAGCCCGTGCAAGACAGAAGAAAATATTTAAAGAAGTCAAGCGTGAATCCTGGAAGAAATATGTTTCAGAATTAACCAATGCTACCCCTACGAGTCAGATTTGGAATAAAATCCGTAAATTACAAGGTAAATTTGTACCGACTGCCTTGCCCATTTTAGAATCTAACGGTACTCAAGTTTGTGACCCGAAGAGGGTTGCTGACATCTTGGGTGCCCACTTCGCTAGTGTTTCAAGTGCAGCTAATTATGCTCCTGAATTTCAAATACACCATGACTCAGGAACAGTTCTCCCTCCACCTTCAAACAATACAGTCCTTTAATCTACCTTTCACCTTCGATGAAATGAAACATGCTTTATCAAGCTCAGCCCTCACTTCCCCTGGCGATGATGACATCAGATATGAGATGATTGCCAACCTTCCCCAGTGTTCACAGCTGTTCCTGCTTATGGTATATAATGGTCTATGGACCACACACTCTTCACCTAATACCTGGGATCTGTCGATACTAATCCCCTGTCATAAGCCAGGGAAAAACCCAGAACTTCCTGGAAGCTATAGACCTATTGCCCTCACTTGCTGTCTTTGTAAACTCTTTGAGAGAATGGTTAATAACAGACTTGTCTGGTAGCTAGAATCCAGAGTTACTGTCAAACAGGCAGTTTGGATTCCGGAAGAATCGCAGCACACTTGACCCTTTGCTAATACTCTCATGAGAAATCCAAAATGCCTTAGCTAGAAGACATCAAACTATTGGTGTGTGCTTTGATTTAGAGAAGGCCTATGACACAACCTGGCAGGGTGGCATCTTGAAACAGTAAAATCATGGGGCATTGGAGGCCACATGTTTGCTTTTGTACAGAACTTCTTATCAAACCGACGACTAAAAGTCAGAATTGGATCTGTATTTTCATCTTCTTATCTGAAGGAAGAGGGGGGTCCCCCAGGGTAGCATGTTAAGTGTTACGCTATTTGCAGTGGCCATTAATAGCCTCATGGACCAAATACCACCGACAGTTCAGGGTACCCTATTTGTTGATGACCATGCTATTTACTGTAGTGCCCCAACTGCCCTTGAAGCTGGTAGAAAAATACAAGCTACGATAAATGCAGTCACTACATGTTTCAAGTTCTCACCTCAAAAAACTAAGGCCATCAGATTTACAAGGTGTAGGAAGCGAGAAGAGATACCAACTCTCTTTTTGAAGGGAGTTATCCTCCCATATGAGAGTGAGGTGAAGTTCCTTGGTGTGATTTTTGACAAGGGCCTCACATTTGTTTTCCATGTTAACGACTTATGTGTTAGAGTACGACAGTCCACCAACATTCTGAAAGTTGTCTCACATTATGATTGGGGATCTGATTGTACTATTTTATTAAGGCTCTATAAAACTGATTATGCTTGCCAGATATGGCTCTGCTGCTAGAACCACCCTTGAAAAATTAGATGTTGTGCACAATCTGGGTTTGAGAATCTGCACGGGTGCCTATCGTACCTCCCCTGTGGACAGCCTATATGTGGACTCAGGTGTACCACCTCTTTCCTTACGCAGAGAGGAGCTGGGACTACGATATTTGGCCAAATGTTTGACATCAAAGGATAACTTCAACTTTAAATTTGTTATGAACCCTTACGACATCTCTCCAAATAGGCCCCGTGTCCCTAAGCCACTGGAGGTTTGATTGGAGAAAGAATCTAGAGAGATCGGTCTCTATGACTCTACTATAGCCAAATTAGGCCCAACAAAGTATCCTCCTTGGTGTAAACCCCCTGTGGAGATTGGCATTTGTACCGGTGGTAAACAACACCATGACCCTCAGACTGTCAAGGCGCAATTCTCAGAACACTCCTCTAAACACAACACCTCTATCTCTGTCTATACCGATGGCTCTAAGTCTAAGCGAAGTGTAGGCTGTGCTGCAGTTTTTAACGGAAAAATTTATTAAACGTATATTACCCTCTCTTTGCTCAAATTTCACTGCAGAAGCTTATGCAATACTCCTGGCAGTGAAAGAGATCTACTACAGTTGCTCAAACGAGCAAAGTTTTATTATCTATACAGATTCCAACAGTGTTTTAGCTTCTCTTCGGCAACTTTTGTCCACTCATCCACTGGTGCAAGAAGTGCAAGATTGGCTGGTCCTCCTTCACTCACAAAAACGTACCAAGGTGAACTTTTGTTGGGTACCTGGTCACACCGGCGTCATGGGGAATGAAACGGCAGATAAAGCTTCAAAGTCGCCAGTAGCTGATCTACAGCAGACTACTGCCATCCATATACCCTATGGCGACCTTAACGAGATTATACACACTCGTATACAAAATAAGTTGCAGCAAAGATGTAGCACCTTAACTGATAACTTGAAGCTAAAAAAGATCCATCCCTTCATAAAGAAATGGGAATCATCCAATTGCCCAAATAGAAGGAACAGCATCATCTTGACCAGATTGCGAATCGGACATACACATCTGACACACAGTTTTTTAATGACAGGTGGCGATGAGCGGCAGGTACCATTCTGCCGTACATGTCAGGCTCACATTACTGTACAGCACTTTTTAACAGAGTGCATATGTTTTCATCGTGAACGATGAGCATGTTCAATCACAGGCAAGTCCATGACGGACTTGCTTGATGATAACTGTGAAGTAGCCCGTGTGGTCAGATTTTTAAAGCTTATCAAGTTTTATCACCTATTATAACTCACTGTAGTTTTCAATTTTATTATTATTATCTTTTTAATGAAATCACTGAACTTTTAAGCTTTCATCCGCCTTTTAGTTTTCATAGCGCTGAATAGCCCTTGATGCTTGGCTTTTGAGCCTAAAACTCATAAACTAACCAACCTAAGCCAGTTACTTGGCTCATTGCAACAACCAAGGGTGAACAAGCAAACTTGTATACTTTTAGGAAACAATTAAAGCTTAAAGCTGGAGATATGGAAAATTCCAGAATTTCAAGATTTGGACGAACAAGTTTCTTAATACATGCTAAGTCTCCCACTCAAGCAGCAATGATATCCAACTTAAAAATCAAGCCTGATGGAGTCATCAAAGAAATAAAGCCCCATTACATCTTTAGCTATGCCAAGGGGGTTATTTTCAACCAAGACCTACATGAATTGTCAGAAGAAGAAATTTTTGAGATGTGCCCCGAAACAATATGGAAAGTTTATAAAATTCCAAGATCTCACATGATTGTTGTCACATTTAACAATGAAAACCTCCCATATTATATTATAATTGACAAGGAAAAAATGAATATTTGCCCTTATAAGCAAAGACCGTTACAGTGTTACAATTGTTATGGCTATGATCATCCCTCAAGGAAATGCACAAGGAACAAAGTCTGTGGTAATTGCTCCCAAAATGAACACGGAGACTGCGACCAACGAGAACTACGTGTAAATTGTAAAGAAAATCACAACGCTAAAAACAGAATCTGCTCTACATATAAAAAGGAGCAAAAAGCTGTCCTGAAAGCTTCCATAGAAAAAACAAGCATAGGACATGCAAAGAGGCTGTTACTAAAAACAACCTACAGTGAAATTCTTCAAACAAACAAACCCAACACCATTGTAATATCCTCGACAAACAAGGATAAAAACTACAGACCTTCAGATGAAACCTCTAACACCCCCCCCCCTTTTTGGGGGGTCACTGGACTTCCTCGAGGACCCACCGGGCTTCCTCAGAGACCCTCCAAACTTCCTCAGAAGCCCTCCGAATTCCCGCGTAGGACCCCCAGGCTTCCTCGGAGTCCCCCCAGGCTTCCTCGGAGGCTCCCCAGGCTTCCTCAGGGGCCCCCCAAGCTTCCTCGTAGGCCCCCCAGGCTTCCTCGGAGGCCCCCCAAGCTTCCTCGTAGGCCCCCCAGGCTTCCTCAGAGGCCCCCCAGTCTTCCTCAGGGGCCCCCCAGTCTTCCTCAGGGGCCCCCCAGGCTTCCTCGGGGGCCCCCCAGGCTACTCCACAGGCCCCTCTGGCTTCTGCGTTGGCACATGAAACATCCTCAGAGCCCCCTAGGGCCCCCATGGGAACACACCAGACTCCTTCCAAGACCACCAAGCCTCCTACAGAAGCCTCACAGACATCAACAGTGACACGCCAAACTTCACCAGGGACACCCCAGGCTTCCTTGAGCGCCCCCTGGATTCCATCTGCTTCTGAGAACCACAAAACAGACTCTTCCCCAGACTATTGGACCCTAACCAAGAAAAGTCACAACCTTGTACAACCAAAAGTACAAAACTCAAAATCCAAGGAGATGCAAAATTCCTATAAGAAAAGACCCCGAACTCTCTCCCCTACCCAAGTAACACCTGAAGGTGCCTGCCAAAAAAGATCCAATCACTCCACCTCGGGACCATCCCACTCAGGAAAGAAAACGTGGAAACCCAAAAAAGAGACACCTAAAACAAGCCCCACTAGAGACCCAATAAAAAAGCGACCTAAATAATGTCTCTTATCCAGTGGAACATATGTGGTTTCAACTCCAACCTAGAACAACTTTGGATCCTTTTTAAAGAACAAAGTCTCTGCCATTTGCTTACAAGAGACTATGCTATGAAACACTTCCCCAAATTTAGGACATGAATATGCTATCTACAGATGCCCACTTCCTCCAGGTGTACCTATACAGGGAGGACCAGTCATAGGTACAGGCATAATTGTTTATAAGTCAATGAATCATCAAAGCCTTCACCTAAATTCAGCTTTACAAGTATGTGCAATTCAGATTTTTACCACTAAATGGATTACTCTATGCTCATTATATCTGGAGCCTGCACTAGAAAACAGATTGCAAGATGAATTGGGCAATCACCAACAACTAAAACTGGAAGACCTTCAGAACCTAATAGACCAGCTACCCCAACCATTCATTTTAATGGGGGATTTTAATGCCAGACACAGGCTGTGGGGAAAAAAGAACATGTAATCGTTGGGGCAATATAGTAGAAAACCTACTAGACAATAACGACATCGTACTACTAAACGAAGTTCCCCAATCAGATACAATATCACCCACAATTCTAAATCTGCCATTGACCTCACGATCTGCTCCTCTTTGTTGAGACCAGAATACCAATGGTCTGTGGACGAAAATTTATACGGAAGTGATCACTTCCCTATCCATATGAAATTAAATAGAAATATTCCATCCCCTTGTTTACCAAAATGAAGAGGGAGATTGGAAAACATACCAAGACTTCACAAAAATTGACCAAAATAATGAAGATTTTCCAAATGCCTATGTTGCCTACGAACATCGAGAGAGAATTATGATAAAAGGGGCCATGAAGTCTATACCAAAAACTCAAGGAAATCCTAGATGCGCTCTAGTTCCATGGTGGACAGATGCCTGTGCCTTAAGCAGAAAAATCACTAGAATCTGCTATAAAAAGTACAACAGACACCTATAACAGTTAACCTAATAATTTACAAAAGAGCACTGGCCAAACAAAAGAAAACATTCAAAAAAGCAAGGAGAGAATTGTTTATCTGATACATAAGTAAATTGAAACAAGACTCTCCCGTAAGCTTAGTATGGAACAGAATCTGAAAACTGATGGGAAAATTAGTACAGTACCATCTCCATTACCAATCCTTAAAATTAACAATGAAATAATTTCTGATCCCCTTGAGGTAGCAAAAATGTTTGGATGATACTTCACAAACATTTCAAGTGCTCTCCACTACACTCCCTTCTTCAGAAATATTTGAGAAAGTACAATAGTTGTCCCTCCAAAAAGTAAAAACACGGAGGCATATAATCTTCCCTTTACACTAACAGAACCAGAATACGCAATACCTCTATCATCTCCAACTTCACCTGGTGAAGATAATATAATTTACTCAATGATTTCACATCTTCCTACATGCACCAAAGAATTTTTCCTAAATATACTGAACAAATTTTGGACTACAGGATCTTCACCAAAGTTGTGGAAGATTTCGGTCATTATAACCAAACCAAAACCAGGAAAAAACCCATCTCCCTCAAGGGTATAGACCCATTGCTCTAACCAGTTGTGTATGCAAAATATACAAATGAATGATCAACACATGTCTTGTCTGGATTTTAGAGTAAAAAAATCTCCTCTAAAACAGCCAGTTTGGCTTCAGAAAAAACAGAAGCACTATAGGCCCTCTGATATTTCTTACCCGAGAAATTCAGAATGCTTTTGCCATACAGAGCCAAACCATAGGAGTCTTTTTCGATCTAGAAAAGGCTTATGACACCACCTGGCATGGTGGCATCCAAAAACAACTTGCCGAATGGGGTGTAGGAGGAAAAATGTTCTTTGCAATTAAAGATTTTCCTACTGATCGTATCCTAAAAGTAAGAGTAGGTTCATCCCTCTCTTTGCCTTACACCCAGGAAGAAGGCATACCCCAAGGAAGTGCCCTCAGCCCAACATTGTTCAACATAGCCATCAATGGACTACTAGAACAAGTACCGATCGAAGTGCATAGCTTGGCATATGCAGACAACATTGTTCTAATCTGTAGCAGACCATCAGCACTGGAGGCAAGCCAGAAAATACAGACTGCCATTGACTCTACCACTGCATGGGCAGAAAAAAGATGCTTTAAATTCTCCTTGGAGAAAACTAAAGCAGTCCGCTTCTGCCAAAGAAAAATAAGAGAAGAAATCTCAACCCTAATGCTGGAAGACTCTATTCTTCCATACAAGGATCAGATCAAGTACCTGGGACTAAGCCTTGACAAAAAAACTAAACTTTAATACACACATTAATGAAATAATACATAACGTGAAACAACGCCTCAACATCTTAAAAGTAGTTTCACATTTCAACTGGGGAGCTGACAGAACAGCTCTGTTACAAATATACCAAGCTTTGTGCCTAAGCAAAATAGATTATGGATGCCAAATCTATGGGGCCACCTGTAAAACCACCTTAGAAAAACTAGATACGCACCTGCACAGGTGCGTATAAAATGTCACCCATAGACACCCTAAATGTTAAAGCCGGCATTCCTCCTCTTCCAATTAGAAGGCAGGAACTAGGATAAGATACCTAACAAGAGTACTGTCATCCAAAAACAACCCAAACTACAAGTGTTAGAACACCCAAAGACAGAGCTCCAACTCGACCTAAGCTCTCCAAACTGCTGGAAGTTAGACAGGAAAATAGTACCAAGAACATAGACCTGACCCCTCTACACATTGAAGAAAGTTTACCAGATAAATACCCTCCCTGGTGTAGATCCAAAATCAACATTTGCACTTGCTGGTGTAAGAAAAATAGCTGCCCAGAGTCCGAACTAAGAAGTAAATTCCTTGAACACAGCAGGACCCACACAGATGCATACATACATATACCAAGGCTTTTTCCCCCTTACAAGGGAGGTAACCAAAAAGGAAAAGGCATGAAAACATTCCCACCCATTCCATCCCTCAATACACTCCACTCCCCTCCACCCTCCCTCTTATCTTAGCACCTCCTGGATGACGGGTCATCCCTGCACCTTGTCCACTGCCCTGGGTCACAAGCAGTGTCGCAAGACACAGCACATCCACAGCAAGGCCATTTCATTAAATCGGCGACCCCCCCCCCTCTCCGTTCCCTCATGCATAAAAGGAGAAATAGGGAAAAAATCCCTTCGGGCTGCGTCAAAATTTTGCTCACACATACTACCTCACTCCCCATCCCCCCACCCATTCCACCTCATGCATCACAACATTATCCATATACAACCATTCTCCGTTCACCCCTGTCTTCTGTCCTCTCCCGTCCTTCCTCAACAGACACTCCCCTCTTCCCCAAAGCCCCCTTCACCCCATCCAAGGACATCCACTCATGTTCACTCCCTCCACACCTGCCTTCCATACCTCTTTTACTAGTCTTTCTTCACTCATTCTTTCCATGTGTCCAAACCATCCTAATACTCTTTCATCAACCCTATCTCCCAACTCCCTTTCCACCCCTGTTCTCCTCCTCACCTCCTCATTTCTCACTCTTTCTAGCCTAGTAACCCCCATCATACTTCTCAGACACCTCATCTTAAACACATTCAAACTCCTTCTCTCTTCTTCTCTTGTGTTCCATGTTTCTGCCCCATACAGTGCTGTTAGCACAATCACTCCTTCATACAGTCTCCTCTTAGCATCCATTTCCAAATGTCTATTCCTCATTGCACTCTTTAATCCACCAAGGCATTTACTCGCTTCTCTCAATCTACATTCTACCTCCACCTTCACTCCATCTTTTCCTGCCACATTTGCACCCAAGTATCTAAAACTATCCACTTCCTCCAGTTGCTCTCCCTTAATGCTCACTTCCAGTCTATTGCCACTTTCACCCCTTGTACATCTCATCACCTTACTTTTACCCACATTTATCTTTAGCTTTCTTCTATCACATACTCTCCCAAACTCTGTCACCAACTTCCTCAATCCCTCCTAGTGCAGTGTCGTCCACAAACAACAACTGGCTCACCTCCCACTTTTCCCCATTTTCTTTAACCATCTCCAATCCCTGACCCACTACCTTTGCATTTACTTCTCGCACTACCCCATCCGTGTATAAGTTGAACAGTCTATACACTGACGGATCAAAAACTGCAGACAGAGTGGGTTTCTCAGTGATTACCCCTCAATCTATTATAAAAAAGAGAGCTCATTTTAACATTTCTATTTTTACCACAGAACTGCTGGCAGTTCTTAATGCTTTAATTTATATTTTTAACAATGCATCTGACAAAAGATTTGTCATATATACAGACTGTAAGAGCATTTTAACATCAATAAAATCAATATTACCAGTCAACCCCATTATCGGACAAATACAAGATTGGCTGGTCCTCCTCAGTAACAGAAAGAAAATAACTGTGAACTTCTGCTGGGTTCCTTCCCATGTGGGAATAAAAGGAAACGAGTTAGCTGATACTGCAGCTAAAGAAGCAGCTGGGCTGGCTCATATCTCCCAACTCAAAATCCCCAAAATAGATTTTAAAAACCGGCATTAGAAGTTACACCAGAGAACAGTGGCAACTTCAATGGAATAATGGAAACAACAATTTAAAGCTCAAATCCATCAAACCTTCTGTCATCCTTTGGAGTCATTTCCAGGGTGACAGGAGGACTGGTATCGTCATGACTCGCCTTAGAATCAGGCACACCTTTTTAACCCACAAGTACCTATTGACAACTGGAGCGGAGAGACAGGCTCCCCTCTGCCCCACTTGTTGAAAGAATCTCACAGTAAAATACATTTTAAAGGAATGCCCACAATTCAACTCTGCTAGAAGACACAATCTTCTAGAAGGGCTTACCATCACTAAAGTTTTAGGAGAGGACGCTCCCATAGATCGGATAAAATGTTTTTTAAAGGAAATATATTTGTTCTACCATATTTAAATTTTTACAGAAATTGAGTGGATGAATTGGAACAAGTAAATGTTTTAAAGAATAGGTACATATATATGTGCTGAATGGCCCCAGGCTCCAGCGCTTGGCATACTAGCCAAAAACTTCATAAACCAACCAACCAACCAATCTCTCCTCATATGACAAGTTTGCAAGTGCAGGTGCCATTTTTGTTGCTGCTCTCTGGATTCTTTCTATTTTCTTTATATTATTTTTGGTACAGGGTGACCACAATATCGCCGCATATTCTAGTCTAGGCCTTATCAATGTGACCAATATTTTATCAATCATTTCTTTGTCCAAATATGTAAATACCACTTTTATTAATCTTAGCAAGTTGTAGGATTCTCCAACAATTTTGTTTATCTGTTTGTCATAGGACAAGTCGTTTGAGATAATTACACCCAGATCTTTTTCGGATCTCCTCTTCTTTACTTCCTTGGTTCCAATTTTATATTGTCCTGATATTCTGTTTTTACTTTTTCCAAACTCCATTATACTACACTTCTTAATATTGAAGTCCATCTCCCATTTTTGACTCCAGTTCCATACTTTATTCAGGTCTTCATGCAGTGATTAGCAATCCTCTTCAGTACTAGGTACTAGGTGACCACAATGCGCATGTGCTTCTAGTCTAGGCCTTATCAGTGTGACTATGTAAATGCCACTTTTATTGATCTTAGCTTGTTATAGGATTCTACGACAATTTTGTTTATGTTTATCATAGGACAAGTCGTTTGAGATAATTACTCCCAAATCTTTTTCAGAACCTACTTTCTTTACCTCCTTAGTTCCAATCTTATATGGTCCTGATATTCTATTTTTACTTTTTCCAAACTCCATTATGCTACACTTCTTAATATTGAAGTCCACTTTCCATTTCTGACTCCAGTTCCATACCTTATCCAGGCCTTCCTCTAGTGATTCGCAATCCGTTTCAGTTTTTACTTTCATTAACAGTTTGGTATCGTCAGCAAAGAAGCTCATGTAACATTTCACATCCTCATCCATGTCATTCACATAAATAGCAAACATTATTGGAGCTAGTACAGATCCTTGCGGTACTCCACTGATCACCTCTTTCCAATCTGAATATTTTTCTTTAATAATTTTTTGTGTGGTACTTTGTCAAAAGCTTTTTGTAAGTCCAGGAAGGCACAGTCAGCCCACCCATTCTTTTCTTGCACTATGTCTATTAATCTTGAATAGTTTGTGGTACATGATCTTCCTTGTCTGAACCCAAATTGTCTTGGGTTTTATCATATTACAAAGGATTACAAAGGCGGAGCATGCCGACAGGAGATCTTTTGATCCATATCTAGGTCGGATGCAAAAAAAAAAATCATATTAATAATAAATTAAAACTATAATAATGTAAAAATAACAAATAAAATACATAAATAAATGCATAGGTATAGTTGAATAACAAACAAAAAGGTAAATAGTAAATGATTATAAATTGACATATAACTAATAATAAATGAAAATCACAGACAAATTATAACAAAACAAAAACAAATAATATAACATAAATTATAATCATTACAGCATCTTACTTAGGTATTTATCTAAATGATTCTTAAAGCTTCGAACTGAACTACATTGCACTACCTGTGCAGGAAGTTTATTCCATTCATTAACTACACGGTTGGCAAAGTTGTTTCTACCTACTTCCAAATTGAATCTATTTCCGGACAGTTTGAGACCATTGTTTGTTGTCTTCCAGGTGTTTTACCCATCTATTCTTGATGATTTTCTCTCAAATTTTGGCTATAGTGCTTGTTAGCGAGACTGGCCTATAGTTAGTTGGTTCTTCCTTGTTACCTCCTTTATATATTGGTACAATGTTAGCATTTTTCCAGTCTTTTGGTATTTTTTCTTCTTTGAGTGGGCAATTTATTATGTTATGTATTTTGTCCGTTAAGCCCCGTCCACATGGAGCATCATGCATCAGCGAATTGATGCAGTAGTCGTGTTGAAAACTTGACACTAGCATCCGGACGGGCTGCATCACTGCGAATACCTTGCGCGAGCAACCAGATCTCAGTCATCATTTGGCTTTGACGGGAGGAGGATGTCTGCTGACGCTCTACTCATTAAATCATTAAACCACCACAGCTTTGGAGTGTATATATTTTTCGTGCCAGCACCAGACTTCTTAGATGCATTGATGGCAGTCATTTCCCTGTGAAACTGTGTTTTCAATGTATGAGGTTTTTTGGTAATGTCTTCATTCTGCACATTACATTTTGTTAAAGAATATAAGTCAGCTTTCGATGCTTGTACTTTTTATATTTCTCATCTTATATTCTTTGCACTTGATATTCCAAATGGCTGGGTACTGCTTTAGTAGCTTAATGAAATGTAATATAATAGTCTTCATCCACTCGAACGGCTTTGCAGAAGTTGCTTGTGCCATTGTACAGTATGAAACTAGAAGAGCGAAGCAGAGCGTGTGCATCCTCTCCCTTTAACTGTCATTGACACAATGCGCAGCAATTCGGAATCAGTACGCCCCATGACTGCTTTCATGATGCTGCGACGAATTGAAAGTCACGTTTTTCAACTCATCGCTTCAATACATCGCGCATCAAAATGCTCCGTGTGGACGGGGCCTTAGTTCTTCTTTGCATTATTTTAGAATCCAATTTGCAATTCCATCCGGATCATGTGATTTCCTGACATCCAGGTTTGATAGGTGTTCTAATATTTCTTTTTGTGCTATTGTTATGTCGCTCATGGGGGAAGATCGCCTTTTATTTCCTTCATTCCAATATTGTGTTTTCTCACTGGTGAAGACAGAATGAAAGTGATTTTTCATGATTTCAGCCACTTCTAAATCTTCTGTGTATTCTATATTTCCTTGGCGTAGTTTCACCATTTTTTGCTTGTTTTTAAGTTTACCATTCACATATCAATAGAATAGTTTGGGTTGCTCTTTGCATTTATCTATATCCTTTTCATGGTTCCTTTTTTCCTCTCTTCTCACTTTAACATACTCATTTCTTTAGTTTATAGAGACTTGCCATTTTCCAGGTTTTTTATCTTTTCTCCACCTTTTCCAGTCTCTGTCCCTTCTGTCTTTTGTCTCACTGCATCTTTTGTTGAACCAGCACTTAATGTACACTCTCTCTTGCTTCTGTCTTGGTATGTGCTTATTTACCCTTTCATTGTAACTATCCATAAAGATATTCCATTCCTCTTCCATTTTTGTCTCTTCCATGTAAAATTTTTCCCAGTTTGCATTCTGGAAGAATTTTTTTTAGTCTTGCAAAGTCCGTTTTGTTGTGCATCAATCTTCCTTTACTATGCTTTTCATTCCTCTCCATGTATATTTCTTCCTTTAGTGTGTGTGAATGGACAAAGGTGGGAGACGTGCAGAGGGGGTCGTGTTAGAAGTTAAGACAGTAGGAAATGAATGAATAATTGGGATTTATCTGGCGTCACAACATCAATGGTCAGTGATGCCATAGTATTTATGATTAAGAAAAGGAAGTGGTAAAAAGCTTAAAAAATAAATAAAATAAAAAAAGATTGAAATCTAAAGATCATTGAGATCAATAGCACTAGGAAAATTAAAAATAGAATTTATATTGCAGTTACATCCCAGAACACTTCGAAGGGACAGATCTCCTTCATCTCTGTGTTTTGACAAATATTGCTGTCTTTCTCCATCATAACTGGGGCATTCCACCATAATGTGTCTAATGGTCATAGGAACAAGGCAATCATTACAAAATGGAGGACTGCCCTCCATAAGAAAGCCATGGGACAATCTAGTGACCAATCCTCAACCGGCAAAGGGTTACTTCCTGTTTTCTGTTCAGTTATGTATAAGACCAAGGATGAATAGTATCAGTAATCTCTCTCATTTTGTTACCAGCCTCAAGATCCCAATGGAACTGCCAAAGAGATGAGATCTCGGCTTTGATTAGAGGGATATACCGGTAATCTTCATAAGGTATAGGCCGTAAGCGAGGTAAGGGTGAGAGAGCAGCTTCCTTGTCCAATTTATCGGCCTGTTCATTTCCTAGTACTCTGACATGCGCTGGAACCCAGCAGAACTTTATTTCATTACCTCGACGCTTGATTAAAAAAAGCCATTCTAAGATCTTTAAAACTATTGGGTGCCTTGAGTCGAATTGTTCTAGAGACTGCAAGACACTCTTTGAGTCACTAAAGATTGTAAAACATTTGGCTCTGCTTTTCATGGAGGATATAATCTCCACAGCGGGCAGTATTCCCGTCAGTTCAGCAGTGAAATTAGATGTTGTATCAGGCAAGGTACCCTTATGATTAAAATCATTTGAGAATATTCCAAAACCAACGCCAGCGCTAGTTTTGGAGCCATCAGTAAAAACAAATACAGAGGGTTGGTGATTAAAAGAATGTTCTAAAAAAGCATTGCGTAGTTCATAATCCTTAAAATTACGCTTACAATCATTAAAATATTTACAGAAAGACACTGTGGGCAGTCTCCATGGGGGAACAACCGAATATTTAAAAGGAAGGATGGGAATCTTGGGAAGATTCATGTCCTCTAAAATCCTTTTCATCCAGTATCCAAAAGGCTTTGGAAGTCTGGGGTGATTGTTGAAACAAGTGCTGTTAAAATCTGCTTGAGCTGTTCTAAAAGCGAGAGAGTTGGGAAGCCTCTGCAATCTATGCCAGTATCTAATAGATGAGGTCTGGCGAATAAGATCTAACGACATCAACTAATAAACTTGGTATTGAGGAAGACTTGAAAACACCTGTGGCCAAACGAACTCCACCGTGGTGTACCATATCTAAAATTTTCAGTTTGGATGAAGTGGTCGATGAGTAAAACTCACATCCATACAATGGTTTCGATAAGATAAGGGAGTGATGTAACCGCAAAATTGTTCTGCGCTCAGTACCCCATGAGGTATGTGATAAAACTTTTAAAATTTGCATTTGTCTCTAGACATCGTGTCTTCAGGGTTTTCAGGTAGGGTACCCAAGAAAGGTGCTTATCAAAAATAAGTCCTAAAAACCTGGTTTCATCAACACAAGGAATCTGCTCATCCTTTAACCAAATAGTAGGGTCAGGGTACAGACTTCTTAGTCGGCAGAAATGTACAACGACAGTTTTGCTGGGTGAAAATTTAAAACCATTATTCCCTGTGGTGGGGATTCCCTATGGTGGGGGAAAAGAATACTGCCACCAAGTATCCCACTTGGATCGTAAGAGGCGAGAAGAATGGGATAGGGATTGGGACTAGGCATCCTTCTCCTTGTAGCCCCACAGAGGACATTCCTAAACAAAAAAGAGAAGGCATAAGAGGGTCTGGAATTTCTCGGACCAACGCCCTAAGGTTTGGGTCTTTTAATGTGCGTGGATGTGGTACATATGAGAGTAAAAGGGAAGAGATAGGTAGTATGTTTGTGAGAAGAAAGATGGATGTGTTGGCTTTGTGTGAAACTAAGTTGAAAGGGAAGGGTGAGTGTAAGTTTGGGAGTGTATGTGGGAGGTTATCAGGAGTGAAGAGAGGGCGAGGGAGGGAAGGGGTGGCTATACTAGTAAGTGAAGAGATAGGTAAATGGGTAGTGGAGTGGAAGGAGGTTTCCTCAAGGATAATGTGGATGAAGGTGAAACTGAGAAAGGAGATGTGGGTTTTTGTAAGTGCATATGGGCCTAGCAGTGAGAAGAGTGTAGAGGAAAGGGAGGCCTTTTGGATAGATTTAAATGAGTGCATAGAGGATTTAGGAAGAAATGTCAATGTAATAGTACTGGGAGACCTTAATGCTAGGGTAGGAAAGGATCCAATTGATGGAGTGGTTGGGAAATGTGGAGTTCCAGGAAAGAATCATAGTGGAGAGTTGATGGTGGAAATGTGTCTAGAAAGAGAGTTGATGATAGCAAATACAGTGTTTCGGAAGAAAGTCAAGCATAAGTACACATGGGAGAGGATGGTGGAGGGAAGGGTGGTAGATAGAGCGCTAATGGATTATGTAGTGGTAAATAGGATTATGATAGGAAGAGTTAAGGATGTACATGTGCTAAGGGGAGAGGGTGGGGGGATATCAGATCATTTTTTGGTGGAAGGTAAGTTGAGAGTGGAGGATAGATGGAGAAAGAGGAAAGGGACAAAAGGTAGGGAGATGCTTAGAGTGAGATCTTTGAATGAAAAGGAAAAGGAGAAGGAGTACGGAAAGAAGCTGAAGGAGGAGTGGGAGGGAGTAAAGGATAGAGTAGAGCTGGGTGTGGAGGAGGAATGGGGATGGTTCAAGGAGGGAGTCATAAAGTGTGCAAGGATGGTGTGTGGAACAAGAAGGACAGGGGGAAATAGAAGAAAGGGTAGTGAATGGTGGGATGAGGAAACAAAGAAGGTTGTAGAAGAGAAGAAACGAGCTTTCACAGATTGGTTACAAAATAGGACGAGGGAGTCATTTGAGAGGTACAAAGAAAAGAAAAGAGAAGTAAAGCAAAAGGTAGAGGAGGCAAAGAGGAGAGCAGATGTGAAATGGGGTAAGAGTATGACAGAAAATTTTGAAAGTAATAAAAAGATGTTTTGGAAAGAAATTAAGAGAGGAAAAGGAGGTGAATCAAGTAGAGAAGAAAAGGTAAAAGGTGCAGATGGAGAGACGATAATGGAAGAGAAAGCAGTAAGGGGAAGATGGGCAGAATATTTTAGGGAGTTGCTAAATGTGAAGGATAGGGAAGGATAGATAGCTGCAGTGGGAGATGCGAAGAAAATGAGAGTGATGAGTGAGGAGAATGGAGTAGAAATAAGGAAGGATGAGGTGAAGGCAGTTGTTAAGATGATGAAAGTAGGTAAGGCACCTGGTCTGGATGGATGCCATGCAGAATGTCTGAAAAAGGGAGGTACAGTGATGGTGGACTGGTTGGTGAGGTTATTTAATGTTTACTGGAGAGAGGGTAGAGTACCGGAGGACTGGAGGAGTGCCTGTATAGTTCCTCTTTACAAGGGAAAAGGGGACAAGTGTGAATGAAGTAGTTTCAGAGGGATTAGCTTGTTAAGTGTAGTTGGGAAGGCTTATGGGAGGATCTTGATTGAGAGGATTAGGAGAGGAACAGAAGGAGTAATTGGTGAGGAACAGTGTGGACAGGTAGAGGTTGTGTAGATCAGATCTTTGTGGTAAGACAGCTATGTGAGAAAACTATAGGAAAGGAAGGATATTTTTTGGGCTTTTATGGATCTGGAAAAGGCTTACGACAGGGTAGACAGAAAGGCACTGTGGGAGGTTATGCAGATATACGGGATAGGAGGAAAGCTTCTCGGAGCTGTCAAGAGTTTTTATGAGAGTAGTAGAGCTTGTGTCAGGATTGGAAATGGAGAGAGTGAGTGGTTTGAGGTAAAGGTGGGACTTCGTCAAGGATGCGTTATGTCGCCCTGGCTGTTCAACTTATACATGGATGGGGTGGTGCGAGAGGTAAATGCAAGGGTGGGTCAGGGATTGGAGATGGTTAAAGAAAATGGAGAAAAGTGGGAGGTGAGCCAGTTGTTGTTTGCGGACGACACTGCACTTGTGGCAGGATCGGAGGAGGGATTGAGGAGGTTGGTGACAGAGTTTGGGAGAGTATGTGATAGAAGAAAGCTAAAGATAAATGTGGGTAAAAGTAAGGTGATGAGATGTACAAGGGGTGAAAGTGGCAATAGACTGGAAGTGAGCATTAAGGGAGAGCAACTGGAGGAAGTGGATAGTTTTAGATACTTGGGTGCAAATGTGGCAGGAAAAGATGGAGTGAAGGTGGAGGTAGAATGTAGATTGAGAGAAGCGAGTAAATGCCTTAGTGGATTAAAGAGTGCAATGAGGAATAGACATTTGGAAATGGATGCTAAGAGGAGACTGTATGAAGGAGTGATTGTGCTAACAGCACTGTATGGGGCAGAAACATGGAACACAAGAGAAGAAGAGAGGAGTTTGAATGTGTTTAAGATGAGGTGTCTGAGAAGTATGATGGGGGTTACTAGGCTAGATAGAGTGAGAAATGAGGAAGTGAGGAGAACAGGGGTGGAAAAGGAGCTGGGAGATAGGGTTGATGAAAGAGTATTAGGATGGTTTGGATACATGGAAAGAATGAGTGAAGAAAGACTAATAAAAGAGGTATGGAAGGCAGATGTGGAGGGAGTGAACATGAGGCGACGTCCTAGGATGAGATGGATGGATGGGGTGAAGGAGGCTTTGGGGAAGAGGAGAATGTCTGTTGAGGAAGGATGGGAGAGGACAGAAGACAGGGGTGAATGGAGAATGGTTGTATATGGATGATGTTGTGATTGCATGAGGTGGAATAGGGGGTGAGGTAGTATGTGTGAGCAAAAGTTGACACAGCCCGAAGGGATTTCTCCCCGTCCTCTCCTTTTATGCAATGGGGGGACGGAGGGTCGCCGATTTAATGAAGCGGCCTTGCTGTGGATGTGCTGTCTTGCGACACTGCTTCTGACCCAGGGCAGTGGACAAGGTGCAGGGATGACCCGTCATCCAGGAGGTGCTCAGATAAGAGGGAGGATGGAGGGGTGTGGAGTGTATTCAGGGATGGAATGGGTGGAAATTATTTTATGCCTTTCCCTTTTTGGCTACCTCCCTTGTAAGGGGGAAAAAGCCTTGGTATATGTATATGTATTATCATCGGCCCATAAAACTATGCTATTGATGCAGAGTTGTAGTTTTCTTTCAGCTATTGCCATGTTACTAGCTCTATATGAAATGGAAAGGTCATCTACAAAAAGGGTGGCAAGTATATCAGGAGGAATCACAGATGTCACCCCATTTATAGCCAAACTAAAGAGAGTGACACTGAGAACACACCCCTGAGGTACACCTTCCTGTTGTCTTATTTCAGATATGACATTCCCAACTCTTACTCTAAAAACACGATTTGCTAAAAAGTTCTTGATGAAAAAGGCCATTTCTCCTTGAATGCCAATAGCATGTACAGCCTTAAGAATACCATGCTTCCATGTGGTATCATATGCTTTCTCTAAGTCAAAGAAAACACTGATATGATGTTGCTTAGAGACAAAGGCTTTACAAATAGAAGATTCCAGCTGAAGAAGGCATCTGCAGTGGAGTGCATGCGACGGAAACCACATTGAATATCAGATATGATGTGGTTTCGTTCAAGATACCAGACTAGTCGAGCATTCACCATTTTTTCTAAAATTTTGCACATGCATCATGTGAGGGCAATAGGACAGTAATTTGATGGAATTGAACCATCTTTATTAGGCTTAAGAAAAGGTAAAATAATACCCATTTCCCAAACACAGGGAAACGAATGTTCAAACCACATCCTATTAAGAAGTGCAAGAATAAAACCTTTAGTTAGAGGAGATATATGTTTCAACATGGCATATGTAATGTCGTCAGGACCTGGAGAAGTATCACTGCAGGAGTTCAAAGCTGAATCATATTCCTTTTCAGTGAAAGGGAGGTTATAGGATTCTTCATGAGGAGCAGTGAAGTCAAGATTACGTTGTTGTTCTTTCATTCGGTATTGATATCCAGGAGAGCTGTTGTCTGGTTTAGATATATTAGCAAAATGATTTGCTAAGGCATTACTGACATCTTTAGGATCAAAGACCAAAGAGCCATCTAATTTTAAAACAGGTGGAGGGCTAATGAGGTATTTCCCCGATATTTTTTTTAAGTTTTTCCAAACGATCGATGCCGGTGTTCTATAGTTGAATGATGATAAAAATTTAGCCCAAGACTAGGGTTGCCAACTCTGTTAAGCTACAATAAAGGACATTAAAACTTTTTTGATATTTATTTAAGTGGCTCATCATAATAGATGCCAATATTAAATGCAGTTCAAAATTACATTTCTCTTACCTAAATGAAAATACAAAAACAAGAATGAGAAGACATTTATTTTACCTTGATCAAAGGATCCTAATCTTTAAAACTATATTTGCTGGCTTTTTACTACCTTCAGAAAATTTGTATTATCTTTGCTGTTTTTAGCAAATTCCAATCTTTTATGTTAAAATGTATGAGAAGCTCATTCTTAATTCAACAGAGCATCAGTTCCTATCATATTGCCATTTAA
Source organism: Oratosquilla oratoria (assembly GCF_046742065.1). Classification (NCBI taxonomy): domain Eukaryota; kingdom Metazoa; phylum Arthropoda; class Malacostraca; order Stomatopoda; family Squillidae; genus Oratosquilla; species Oratosquilla oratoria. The sequence goes on from NC_134779.1 coordinate 72,274,552, forward strand.
ATGACATTAAACTAAAAAGTCTCACAATAAGATGATGTTCCAGGAATTTATAGTACAAAAGAAACTATTTCGAAAACATTGATACATTTAAAGTCCATAGATTTAAAAATAAAACATCACTTTCTGGTTGTTGTTTTTGAGCTTATGAAGAGTTTAGAGCTTTTGATAGTGTTGAAGTGTCTGAATTAATACTACTTCATCAAAAAGTTCATCCATCTTAAAGCTTTTCTTCTAGCTTCAAATGTTCTACTAATTCTACAAATTTCTGAAACTTTGGGAAATGAATGGCCTGAGAAGGGTTTGATAATTTGCCAAATGTTGAATTTCATTGAAATCTATTCTGTTTTTCCAAATATCTGTTAATAACATGAAATATTGGCACTACTATTACAAGTTTTCTCATAGATTTCACTATTCTTCTGATGTTTATAACAAATTACAGCTCAATTTTGTGAAGGGTCTCATCATTACATTGTTGTATAATACACCATATTTGTTTTGATTCTTAACGAGTTCAGTTGATAGGCGGAAGTATTGCCTTTCCAAATGTCCAACAGCACCTCCTTTCTTTCTCTATTGTTTTTCTTTTCTTTTTTCTTGGTAGTGGTTCTCATATTTAGTAACATAGTTTACTAATTTCCCAAAACGAGTGCCTTTTTTTTTTAATGTAAAATTGAGTTATACAGTGTACTTGGGAAGGCTTATGGGAGGATCTTCATTGAGAGGATTAGGAGAGGAACAGAGGGAGTAATTGGTGAGGAACCGTGTGGGTTTAGGACAGGTAAAGTTGTGTAGATCAGATTTTTATGGTAAGACAGATATGTGAGAAAGCTATAGGTAAGGGGAAGGATGTTTTCTGGGCCTTTATGGATCTGGGAAAGGCTTACGACAGGGTAGACAGAAAGGCACTGTGGGAGGTTATGCGGATATACGGGATAGGAGGAAAGCTTCTCGGAGCTGTCAAGAGTTTTTATGAGAGTAGTAGAGCTTGTGTCAGGATTAGAAATGGAGAGAGTGAGTGGTTTGAGGTAAAGGTGGGACTTCGTCAGGGGTGCGTTATGTCGCCCTGGCTGTTCAACTTATGCATGGATGGGGTGGTGCGAGAGGTGAATGCAAGGGTAGTGGATCAGGGATTGGAGATGGTTAAGGAAAATGGAGAAAAGTGGGAGGTGAGCCAGCTGTTGTTTGCGGACGACACTGCGCTTGTGGCAGGATCGGAGGAGGGATTGAGGAAGCTGGTGACAGAGTTTGGGAGAGTGTGTGATAGAAAAAAGCTAAAGATAAATGTGGGTAAAAGTAAGGTGATGAGATGTACAAGGGGTGAAAGTGGCAGTAATCTGGAAGTGAGCATTAAGCGAGAGCAACTGGAGGAAGTGGATAGTTTTAGATATTTGGGTGCAAATGTGGCAGGAAAGGGTGGAGTGAAGGTGGAGGTAGAATGTAGATTGAGAGAAGCGAGTAAATGCCTTGGTGGTTTAAAAAGTGTAATGAGGAATAGGAATCTGGGAATGGATGCTAAGATAAGACTGTATGAAGGAGTGATTGTGCCAACAGCACTGTATGGAGCAGTGATGTGGGTAGCTACCGAACCATGCTGTTGCCTCAATCCCAACACGAGAGCAATTTATCTTGCCCACACCGCCTATGTGTAGTTCGTGACTAGAGGCTTCCAGAGATCACCTTCTCCTGCCCCCATCGTCACTAGCCATCGCCATAGGGCTTTCTTTAGGGTGATTATGGATGGAGGGTTGATTTGATGATTGCTCGTGAAGGATTTCATCTTGTGAGGTCATCAACAAAAGGTCAATTCCGACAGAAGAAGGGGAAAACTGAAAATAGTAGGAGGATTGAAAGTTGGTTGCTCTTGGTCTGGGCGCTCAGAACTGGCCTTAGTAGCGTGGTTGTACCTGCTAGGGTGTGTGATTTCCCTGCTACCTTCGCCCAGTTCTTCATCGCACCTCACAAGCCCCACCACCACATCAAGGTAGCAAGCCGTCGGTGGGGTGATGGCTGAGAAGAGAGTATGCACAAAGGGTGCTGCAGAGGTCCTTGTGAAGTGCCATCTTGGGATCCTGAGGTAGCTAATACACAAGTTTGGCATGAAGATAAGGGTGAGCGAGGTACCATCAGGAATGAACATAGGAGATGTGTTAACCAGAGTGAAGAAAACCTACTGAAAGTGAAGGAAGAACATGATAAGGGGAAGTTTGAAATGTGTGCTGCAAGGTCCTTCCATGCAAAAAGTTGCATGGAACTCACTACCTAGGTACAGGTCACTGTTCCTGGCAAGGAAGGTTGACCTGAATACATCGAGGGAAGAAGTCCGGCAGGTGGTGAGAGCATGTGTCCAATGTCAGTCAATAGACCCTGCCCCAAGGCCACACTCGGTGGGGGAATTCAGTGGGGGAGAAAACTGGAGGAGGCTGGCGGTTGATGTAACCCACTATTAGTGAGGCAGGTACTTATCAATGGTCGATTACAGCCCGGGATGCTTCGCTGTATGGCAGGAGCTGAAGATGGAGACTGGAGAGGAGATTGCATGGGTGATGAATGAGATATTTCTGGAACAGGGCCCAGTGGATGAAGTCCTGATGGATTATAGTATGGCATTTCGGTTGGAGGCACTGAAAGACATGTTGGGCAAGTGGAACAAGAGACACTTCTTCCGGGCTGCTTACTGGCCAAGCAGAAATGGAGCAGTAGAATGACACCATTACACAATTAAGTCCATTGCTGAGAGGGCACTAATACCACCTACAGAAGCAGTTTTCTGGTATAACATGTCCCCCAGGTCAGGCCAAGAGCCATGTTTAAATACAATTGGCGGCGACATCGCCAGATGGGGCTGGGACTACCAGCCAATACTGAAGAAGGCCCCACCTCAGTGCACGTGGGGGAGGAGGTATGGGTGAGGCCAAAGGATGAGAAATGCACCTCACAGTGGACGAGAGGGATCGTAACAGAGGTGAATTTACAGAACAACATCTCTGCCGAGGGAGTGCCGAGGTATATCTTGGATCTTCATCATGTGGTGATGAAGATGAGGAAGAGAGTCACGATGTGGCGGTGAATGGGGGGGCAGTATTGCAGAGACCCCGCTGTGACACGCATCCTCCGAGATGGCTACAGGACTATGAAGTAGGAGATGAAGGAGACAAAGAATAGATTGATCTCGAAATTGAGGGCTGCGTGTGTGGTGTGAATGTAGTGAATGTGGCATGGATGGGGATGCATGGTTGGCACACCCCACCTGGGGGGGGGGGGTCAAAAGGCACGCAGAGTTGGTGACCCCAGAAGGGGGAATGTCCATGCATCAGTGTGGGTGCCAGTGTGTAGCAAGGGCCACAGGTGTGTGGATGTGTGTGTGTGTGAGTGGACTAAGGTGGGAGACATGCAGAGGAGGTTGTGTTAGAAGTTAGACAATAGACAATAGGAAAATTAGCATAGGGACCATGCAGTGTGTATCCAATGAGGATTAAGGACTGATGCAGAAGCAACAACAGGAATGGGATTTCTATGGAAGTAGGAGACGAAGGATACAAAGAATAGATTGATCTCGAGATCAAGGGGGGGGGTAGTGTGAATGTAGTGAATGTGGCACAGATGGGGATGCATGGTTGGCACCCCCCCTCAGGGGTGGGGGTCAAAGGGTGCACAGAGTTGGTGACCCCAGAAGGGGGAATGTCCACACATCAGTGTGGGTGTCAGTGTGTAGCAAGAGCCACGGATGTGTGGCTGTATTTACCTAATTGTATTATACGGGAAGGGGAGCTATGCTCGTGGTGTCCTGTCTTCATATCTCATTTTGTTTAGACTGCTTTTAAATTTGTATATTGTCTTTGCACACACCACTTTCTCATCTAACTTGTTCCAAACATCTATTACCCTGTGGTAAAAGCTGTTCTTTTTCAGGTCTCTTCTATAACTGTCCTTCTTGATTTTCTTTCTGTGTCCTCTTGTATCTCTGCTATCCCATTTTATTAGATCCTCTCTATCAATAGTTTCTATGCCTTTCATGATTCTATAAATAGTTATCAAGTCTCCACTCTCTTTTCTATGTTCTAATGTCTGTAGTTCCAGTTTTGCTAGTCTCTCTTCATATGATAGTTCTGAAAGTGTTGGTGCCAGTTTCGTAATTGCTCTTTGTATTCTTTCATGTTTTGTTATACATTTTTTTGTATTTGGTGACCATGTCGTCGCTGTTACTCCAATCTTGGTCTTATCAAAGTGACTAGTATTTTCTTCACCATTTCTTCGTCCAGGTATGTAAATGCCACTTTGATTGTTCTTATTAAATTATAAATTTCTCCAAAAATCTTGTTCATATGTTTCTCAGGGGACATATTATTCAAAATAATGACTCCCAGGTCCTTCTCATTTTCTATTTTTTTTATTTCTTCCTCTCCCAATTTATATGATCCCACTATTCTTTTTTTTTCTTCTTCCAAATTCCATTATACTACACTTCTTAATATTGAATTCCATCTCCCAATTCCTACTCCATTCCCATACTTTCTTGAGATCATTCTGTAGCGACTCACATCGGTAGCGACTCTCAATCTTCTTCAGAGTTCACTTTTTTCAACAATTTTGCATCGTCCGCAAAGAAGCTCATATAACTTTCAATTCCTTTAGCCATATCATTAATATATATAGCAAACATTATTGGGGCCAGAACAGTTCCTTGTGGAACTCCACTTATTACTTCATCCTAATTAGAATGTTTGTCTCTTATCACCACTCTCATTTTTTTTTATGCAGGAAGTCTTACATCCATTTCAGCAGTTTGCCCTGTATTCCTCCTGTATTTTCTAATTTCTTTAGCAATTTCTTATGTGGCGCCTTATCAAAAGCTTTTTTCAGGTTTAGAAATGCACAATCAGCACATCCATCTCTTTCCTGTATTACATCTATTAACCTTGAATAGAAACACATTAGGTTTGTGACGCACGATCGTCCTTGTCTGAATCCAAATTGTCTTGGGTTCAGTATGTTGTTTTTTTCCAAATGCCTTACCTATCTAGTTTTGATCATTCTTTCACAAATTATAGCTATTGTACTTGTAAGAGAGACCGGTCTATAGTTAGTAGGGTCTTCCTTGTTTCCCCCTTTATATATTGTTACAGTAAAAGCTCTTTTATTCATTATTCTCATATCCGGCTCCTTCTTATAACTGACATATTATTCATGAGGAAATAACAATTTTGTATAAAAATGTAAAAATTTGAAAAAATAAAATTTCAAATTCCCGCCGCCGCCAGAGGTAGCGCGCATCTTTCCCACCATCTCCCACAAATCCCACCACTCCGTCAGGCCCAGTGCCCACTGTAATAAGATGCCTGATGTTAAGCGTGCGACTGTCTATTACCAACTCTCTCAACACATATAGTACAGCGGATCATGGAAACCATTGTGCACTTCATAGTAAAAGCATGAAATTTGGTATGTATATACTTTAGGACATGCTGATTAATATTAGAAATGGAGGCATTGCAAAAAATGCGAGTTTCCAAGATGGCCGCCAAATCAAATATGGCTGCCGGGGAGTTGGTAAAATCACCACAATGTTACATTTATCATGGCATAAGTCAAGGTGAACTAGCAGCAAATGCATGCAATTTGGTGCAGTGATATTATACAATGTGCCAATTAATGTATATTATACTGTACTAAGATAAAGTTTTGTTTAAGTGTAGATCTTACATTTACTTCTGGTGTTAAACGAAGAATTTTGCACAGGTTGTAATGACGCATCCTACACTTTTCTTTCAGGTACTAATGAGTTTTTTTCTTTTCAGGAACATGGTGAAGGTGCTTCTGGCTGATGCTGTTCTGCTGTGAACTTTCTGGATCGTTACAACAATGAATGAACCAGGTCACCCGTCAACTAGCAATGAGAGTAACAATCCAACTGATTGGAACTTGCGTACTCTCTGTCAAAACAATACATCTGAGCAATTACAATGTCTTGCCAACAGCAAAGGGAAAGGTGGGGCTGGTTGGACAACACTTGCCAACAACCTGAATCGCCTGCAGAAATGCAATTCCCTTCCATTTTCCCTTGACCTTACCAGAATTGACCAAGGGATGGGCCTAGAGGCCAGTTTTAGAGACAACTGTGCATAGTGGCATAAATTGTGTTTCCTTAAGTGTAACAACCAAGCCGTGGAAAGAGCTGAGAAGAAACGGAAGTCTGTTGGTGATGACACAAGCTCTCGTAAGTTCACTAGAACAGACGTATCTGCCACTATTTCACGGGTGTGTTTCCTGTGTGACACTGTGACAAAGGAAAAACTTCATAATGTCGAAATATACTCTATTGATGAAAAGGTTAGAAAATGTGCGCTTGACCTTCAGGATGAGAAACTGATTGCAAAGCTTACTGGTGGTGATTTGATAGCTCAGGAAGCAAAGTATCACTTGTCATGTTTGGCCCAATTGTATAGAAGGAGAGAGTCAGCTTTGAAAGAAAGCGAAGGACAAGGTGGACAAAAGTTTCACAGTCTTGCATTTGCTGCACTTGTTGAGTATGTTGAAGAACACAGAGTTTCCTGCGACCCAAAGCCTCTAAGACTGGCTGATCTTACATGTCTCTATGCTTCCCATTTGAAGGAGCATGGCATTGAGCAAAGACCTCACAGTACAAGGTTAAAGAATCGTTTGCTAAGCACCATTCCTGACTTGCAGGCTCATGTTTCAGGTAAAGATGTGCTGCTTGCTTTCACACATAGGATAGGCAAAGCACTTGAGTCTTCCTACAGAGACTCAGGCAATGATGAAGCCTTGTGTCTCACAAAGGCAGCCAGGCTAATATGCAGAGACATATTCAATCACAAGTCTAAGTGTTTTGATGAATCATCTATAAATCAGGAAGAGAGCATTCCGGAGTCTCTCCTAGCTTTGATGACAATCATGCTAACAGGGCCAAGTATTACATGCAACAACAAAGCAAAGTATCAAGCAGCACTCTCCATCGCTCAGCTGATTAAATTCAACTGTGTTAAGCGCTCAGGCCAAGGCAGAACAACCACTCACAGCAAAGAACAGGAAACTCCTTTGCCCTTGTACTTGGGCCTCAAGATCCATGCACAGACACGAAGTAGGAACTTACTGGATTCTTTCTATCATCTAGGAATGTCAGTATCATATGATAGAGTCCTTCAAGTGTCAACACAACTCACCGATGCTGCTAATGCTCATTTTAATGAAATCGAGGCTGTGGTTCCAACAAATCTGCTTCGAGGGATCTTCTGTACTGGAGCCATTGATAATATCGATCATAATCCGAGCTCCTTGACATCACATGGTTCCTTTCATGGAACTGGAATTTCTATATTCCAGTATCCCACTATCGAACAAACAGGAGATCCATGCCAAATGCAGCGGCAGGAATTTCCAAGACCTAAGAAGAAATCTGTCTCAGAGCTGCCAGTTCTATGCAAATGTTCCTCCTGCAGTGTCACAGAAGAAACCTCTTGTACCACCACTACTCGATGGTTTTGTTCCTCTAGTGGAAAACAACTGCTTCAACAAGTCCAAAGAAGAGGAACTTAAGTGGCTCAGTTATATGCAAGAGGCGGTATCAAATCAAAGAACACCCTCTGATGTGTCTTGGGGAGCATACCATTCACTGAATCTGATCCGTGACTCGCATAGGCTGCCATCAGTCACATCACTCCTCCCTTTGTTCAGTGAACAAGCGAAGTCTGTAGCTATAATCAAACATTGTATGAACATGGTCCACAGGGCTACTGAGTATCTCAATCTAGGTCAGACCTGTATATTTGCTGTAGATCAACTGCTATTTTCAGTTGCTAAAGAAGTTCAGTGGCAATTTCCAGATCAGCATGGTGAGTCCTCCTTTGTAATCATGATGGGTGGTCTCCACATTGAAATGGCATACTTGAAAGCAGTAGGTCAGTGGTTGGAAGGCAGTGGCTGGACACTCACTTGTTGACGCAGGACTTGTTGGATCAGGCACAGCAGATTAGTTTTTGAAAGCTGCACATGTCACTCGTACAAGAAGAGCTCACAAAGTCACAGCATGTGCTCCACAGATGTTGCTCACTCAGAGTTATCTGGGTTACCTGAGCGACCTCCCAGGGAGAGAAGAGCCATGAAGCATGGAATCTTGGTGTATCAATCAGGCAGACCGTCATCCCACCTTCAAGTAATGGTCTTTTGTATTAGAGATGGAACTCACCTTGCTCTTGTTTGTCAGGTCATTGCGAGAGGGAAATTTTGAACTCTACCTTCAGTCTCTAATCCAGATGGCTCCTTGTTTTTCTTGCTCTTGACCATCACAACTATTCACAGTGGCTGCCCATTCACATCAGGGATATGACCAACCTCCACACCACTCATCCAGACGTATTCCGACAGTTCAAGCAAGGAAACTTCGTGGTCTGGAAGACATGTAATCAATTTTCAGGAATGTCGATTGATCAAGCGCATGAGCACAGTAATGCTCTGGTAAAACGTGAGGGCGGAGCCATTGGGCTCACAGAAAATGCTGCTGCTTTGAGAAGGTGGTCTGTAAGTGGACCCGAAATGGCTAGTGATTGTAGATTTTGAAACCACCATCGACTGCATTTCTTCTACAAGAACACAGTTCCAGCATCTTGAGGAACATGAGAAAGTCCAATCAACGTTTGTGTCAGACGTCAAGAAACTTGCTCAGAGTATTCAGAAGGGTGGAAATCCTTTCGACGATGAAACTTCAGAACTGGTTGTTCTCTTTTCAAGAGACATCATTGACAACTCTGTGACAGAGACACTCTACCAGATTAACCAATCTGGCATTGAGTAGTACAACACATTTGTCAATGAATCATCAACAGATCAAAACCGTTGTCAGATCCAATTAAGAGGAATAACTTTCCACTGATCTCAAGGCCTACAGTTAAGAAAAGCACAGTCCCTACTCAAGTATCTTCTTTGAAGCAAGACTGCAACTTATTTGCACGACTCTACATTGCTAGTCAGTCTCGAGAAGGGTCATTGGAGGAATTCTTTTCCCATGAAAATCAAACCTATCCCCCTGCACTTAGTCAGTTTGGAAAACTGCATCCTCCAAACAAAAGCCTGCTGTTAAATTGCTTGAAAGACCTGGCAATGCCCAGTGATGCTGCTCCTGAGGTTGATGCAGTTATGCTAGATGGTCCTGCTGTTGTACACTTTGACTCCACAAAATTGCCGGACCTTTGCTGAGTATGCTTCCAAGATCTTCCTCCCCTTCATCCAAAGAGCACTGACCACGTGCGACAGACTGGACCTTGTATGGGATGTCTATCATCAGGACAAGCGAGGAACTGGTGCAAGACGACGAGTGGCACCAGACAACACAGTTCCAAGAAAGTGGAGTGAATTCCTAAAGAAGAGTATGAACAAGACAGAATTGTTCCAGTTTCTGTCTGATACGACTGTGTCCCTTGAGGTTGAAGAGCTTATTGTGGTGACATTAGGCACAAGGGCACTGACCAACAAGGAAGATGTTGCTGTTAATGAAATATCACCTTGTACACATGAGGAAGCTGACACCCACTTGTTATTGCACACTGCAAATGCTGTCAGACATGGCTATCAAAAGATCTCCATTAGAACCGTAGATACGGACATTGTAGAGATGGCCACTGCTCACTTTGCAACCATCAAACCACAAGAATTGTGGATTGACTTTGAAACAGGAAAAACAAGGCATTTCATTCCTGTACATGAACTAGCCATGACTCTCGATCCACAGAAGTGCACTGGTCTTCCGCTGTTTCACAGTATTACAGGATGTGACACAGTTTCTGCAATGTATGGTGTAGGCAAGAAAAAGGCCTGGCAACTCTGGCAAACATATGACCGAATCACGACGACATTTGCTAGCCTGTCATCCAACACTCCACAAGAAATTTCTGACTCGCACTTTACTGAACTTGAATGTTTTGTTGTATTGTTGTATGACAGAACTTCAGCTAGCACAGAAGTCAATGATGTTCGGCGAGTTCTGTTTACCCAGAAAAGCCGCACGATCGAGAATATCCCACCGACACAAGCAGCCCTTACTCAGCACGTGCGAAGAGCAGTATACCAAGGTGGGCATATTTGGGGCCAGGCATTAATAGCTCGACCAGAATATCCTGATCCATCCGTATGGGGATGGAACAAGGAGCAGTCTGGCACAAGTACCATCTGGACACCATTGTGGTCGACCTTGTCTCCAGCTTCTGCAACATGTATTGAACTGTTGTGTTGCGGTTGCACAAAGGGTTGTCATGGTCGATGCAAATGCCGAAGTGCTTCTCTGAAATGCACTGATCTCTGCAAATGTGCAGGTGATTGTTCCAATTGAATGTATAGAAAATTACAGTGGTGCAAACTTTATTGATGTATAGATATATAAGTTATTTTCGCCTATTGCAGTTAGTCTTCTAAGTACAGTATGGTGTTTAGCGTATGTAGATGTCTGATTTTGAGAATTTGGCAGTTTACAGATGTATATACCTGATATCATAGAAAACTTAGGGCAAACATTTTGTAATATGATACATTTGGGTGTTCTGTATGGTATTTCATACATTCATGATGTTCCAGGTTGAGAGTTTTCAAATATGTCCAGCTTTATAAATGTAGCAGTTAGCCTATATTGATGTTGTGCTTATGTTGTATTGATCTATATTGTAAGAAAATATACCATTTGATGTTCATTGTTCATAGATATAATGTTTGACTCTTTGTTGTTTGTGTTGCTAAGAATTTAGAATGTAATCCTAGAGTTTTGTGAACTGAACAACACAAATCATCTGACCTGTGTCCTTGCATAGAATGGATGGTAGCAACGCCGTGAGACATGGTCGCTGTTGCTATCTGTTACGATCTTGAAAAAATAAACATTTTTCCATGTCAAGCTTATGGAGTACATATGTTTGGTAAAAGAAATGTGTTTTTCTTAATTATAAGTATAATTTCTCAGATATTTATCAGAAAGACATTAAAAATTCGTGTTCCATGAAAAAATCTCGATTTTCGCATGACCGCTATCTTTGTTTGGCCGCCATCTTGAAAATTTGCTTTTTTTTCAAATGCCCCCACTTCTAAATTTCATTCCTGTTGGATGAAGAATCACCATGCAAAGTCTCTTGCTTTTACTCAAAAATGCACAATTTGGCCATTTTGTGTGTCTCATCCGCTGCACAAATAAACACATACCGACAGCAAAGGAAGGCAGCGATGGCTGAGTTGAAGGATATGCGTGGTAGTGCTAAGCTTAACGTCACTGATGAAGCTCTTCAGGAGTGGATGGTGGTCGACAATGACGAAGCTATCACCCCCACACTGACGACGAAATCATTCAGGCAGTGATTGAGGAGAAGCATGGTAAGGAAACAGAGGCTGATAGTGAAGAGGAAGATGACCCAGAGCCAAGAGTTACGTGGAAGGATACCACTAAAGGATCAGCAACATTTATCAAGTTTAAGAAGCATGGACCCATTTCATCTGGTCCATGCGATTTTCTGACATCGAGTTTACTCAAGTGATTCATTATTTCATTCCTTGTTACTTCTATCTCTTTCATAGGAGGGACTTTCTCCTCCCACTCAATATCTCTAGGTTGTATGTTCTCCCTCGTAAACACCGATTTAAAATGCTTGTTCATAATTTCTGCCATTTCTATTTCCTCTGTGTATTCAACTCCTTATCGTAGTTTCTCCAACTCCTGCCTGTTTTTCAGTTTGTTGTTTACAAATCTGTAAAATAGTTTTGGTTGATCTTTACATTTTTCTGACATCTTTTTCGTATTTTCTCTTTTCTTCTCTGCACACTTGTACATATTCATTTCTATAACTAATATATATGTTCTATTTTTCAGGTCTTTTGTCTTTTTTCCATTTTATCCAAGCTCCCTTCTGTCTTTCAGCTCCTTACATCTTTTGCTGTACCAACACTTTACATATTCTTCTTCTTGCTTTTGTCTTGGAACATACTTTTCCACTCCTTCTTTATAAATTTTTGTCAAAATAGTCCATTTCTCTTCTACTGTTGTTTCTTCTTTGTGTATCCTTTCCCAGTCTGCATTTTGAAAGAATTCTCTTATTCTATAAAAAAAAAAAAAAATGTCCATACATCAATCTTCCCTTTCTATATTGTTCATTTTTTTCATGTATTTTTCCTCCTTTAGTTCCAGTTCAACCACTATGTGGTCACTTTTACTTATTGGTGTCTTATATTCGATCTTGTCCACTATTTTGGGTTCTGATGTGATTATTTGGTCCAGTCTTGATGGTTTTTCATTTCTATACCTAGTATTCTCTTGTAGCCATTGTATGTTCTATAATCATATCAAGTAGTACACTTCCCCATAGGTCATCTCCACCTTTCACTGTCATCTCTTCCCAGCAGACTTCTTTACAATTAAAGTCACCCACTATAACTATTCTTCCTCCATCTTCCATTATCTTATTTAGTGTTATCCTTGTGTCTTCTAACATATTTTTGTGTTCTCTCTCTTCCCACTAAGCTGTTTTAGGAGGCACATAATTTACTACGAACTTCCTACTCTTCCTATGCTTGTCCTCCACTTCCACAAATCATCTCTACTCTATTTTTTCCATATGTAACATTCCTCATATTTATATCCTTCTTAGTCAGGAACATAACTCCACCCCCTTGTTTTACCTCTCTGTTTCTAATCCAACAATTATATGCACCATGTCCTACACTGTTGGGTGGTAGTGGACCTTTCAATTTTGTCTCCACAATTCCCATTATGTCCAGTTCTTTTTCCTTCAGGTAATCATTCAGTTCGTTCAAGCCTGTTAATAACAGCCATCTATATTTGTGTAAGACATTTTCAATTTTCTGCTACTTCCATCGTGTTTTCTGTTTCCCTTCCGTTTTTCTCTGCTATGAACCATTTTCTCACTTTCATATTCACTACTCTCCAATAGAATTTCTCTTTTTCTGTCTCTGTTCTTTTCTCGTTTAGCTTTCTCCCTTAGCTTCTTGTCTTTTTGCTTTCACATCTTCTCTTTCCTCTTTATTAATTTCTCTTTTTATCCATACCTGTTTAAATTGTTTACTGTTTGCTTGTTCCCCTGTTTTTGCAAAGATATTCTCTGCTGTTATTTGTGACCCAAATTTGATCTTAATTGGTCTGGTCTTATCTGTATTGTATTTCCCTAGTCTACATATTTCTTCTATTTCTTTCCCTGTTTCTGTTCCATCTTCTTGAACTACTTCCAAATCTTATTTACTTTCTCCTTCTCCTCCTTTATTCTTGTAGTCCAATTTGTATTATACTTCTCTTCCACCCCAATATAATTATAAATTTCTTTTTATCCGCTCTGGGGTATTGGCTGCTTGTTATTGTGGCAAAGTAGCATGCAGTTGATACTTTAGGGTCTATATGGGGCGCCCTTACGGACCAGAGCCACACATCATTTTGTCTATGATAGAGGAAAACTCTGTTCATAGAGAAATGATGACACTTTTATACTACGACTGTCCCTCCGTTATGCTGTCCCCCAACCCCTTGTTGCTGTCCTGTACCATTTCTCTGAGTATTCTTTTTCTGTGGTGGGGGAATTCCCTGTGGTGGGGGAAAAGAATACTGCCACCAAGTATTCCCACTTGGATCGTAAGAGGCGAGAAGAAAGGGACGGTGATTGGGACTAGGCATCCTTCTCCTTGTAGCCCCATGGCACATTCCTAAAAGTAAAAGCAAAGGCATAAGAGGGTCTGGAAGTTCTCGGACCAGCACCCTAAGGTTTGGGTCTTTTAATGTGCGTGGATGTGGTACAGATGAGAGTAAAAGGGAAGAGATAGGTAGTATGTTTGTGAGAAGAAAGATGGATGTGTTGGCTTTGAGTGAAACTAAGTTGAAAGGGAAGGGCGATTGTAAGTTTGGGAGTGTATGTGGGAGGTTATCAGGAGTGAAGAGAGGGCGAGGGAGGGAAGGGGTGGCTATACTAGTAAGTGAAGAGATAGGTAAACGTGTAGTAGAGTGGAAGGAGGTTTCCTCAAGGATAATGTGGATGAAGGTGAAACTGGGAAAGGAGATGTGGGTTTTTGTAAGTGCATATGGGCCTAGCAGTGAGAAGAGTGTAGAAGAAAGGGAGGCTTTTTGGATAGATTTAAATGAGTGCATAGAGGGTTTAGGGAGAAGTGTAAATGTAATAGTACTGGGAGACCTTAATGCTAGGGTAGGAAAGGATCCAATTGATGGAGTGGTTGGGAAATGTGGAGTTCCAGGAAAGAATCGTAGTGGAGAGTTGATGGTAGAAATGTGTCTAGAAAGAGAGTTGATGATAGCAAATACAGTGTTTCGGAAGAAAGTCAAGCATAAGTACACATGGGAGAGGGTGGTGGAGGAAAGGGTGGTAGATAGAGCTTTAATGGACTATGTAGTGGTAAATAGGACTATGATAGGAAGAGTTAAGGATGTACATGTGCTAAGGGGAGAGGGTGGGGGAATATCAGATCATTTTCTGGTGGAAGGTAAGTTGAGAGTGGAGGATAGATGGAGAAAGAGGAAAGGGACAAAAGGAAGGGAGGTGTTTAGAGTGAACTCTTTAAATGAAGAGGAAAAGGAGAAGGAGTACAAGAAGAAGCTGAAGGAGGAGTGGGAGGGAGTGAAGGATAGAGTGGAGGTAGGTGTGGAGGAGGAATGGGGATGGTTCAAGAAGGGAGTCACAAAGTGTGCAAGGATGGTGTGTGGAACAAGAAGGACAGGAGGAAATAGAAGGAAGGGTAGTGAATGGTGGGATGAGGAAATGAAGAAGGTTGTAGGGGAGAAGAAGCGAGCTTAAACACATTGGTTACAAAATAGGACAAGGGAGTCATATGAGACGTACAAAGAAAAGAAAAGAAAAGAAAAGAGAAGTAAAGAAAAAGGTAAAGGAGGCAAAGAGAAAAGCAGATGTAAAATGGGGTAAGAGTATGACAGAAAATTTTGAAAGTAATAATTAGATGTTTTGGAAAGAAATTAAGAGAGGAAGAGGAGGCGAATCAAGTAGAGAAGAAAAGGTAAAAGGTGCAGATGGAGAGATGATAATGGAGGAGAAGGCAGTAAAGGGAAGATGGGCAGAATATTTTAGGGAGTTATTAAATGTGAAGGAGGATAGGGAGGGAAAGATAGCTGCAGTGGGAAATGCTAAGAAAATGAGAGTGATGAGTGAGGAAAATGGAGAAGAATTAAGGAAGGATGTAGTGAAGGCAGCAGTTAAGATGATGAAAGTAGGTAAGGCACCTGGTCTGGATGGATGCCATGCAGAATGTCTTAAAAAAGGAGGTACAGTGATAGTGGACTGGTTGGTGAGGTTATTTAATGTTTGCTGGAGAGAAGGTAGAGTGCCGGAGGACTGGAGGAGTGCCTGTATAGTTCCACTTTACAAGGGAAAGGGGGACAAGTGTGAATGTAGTAGTTTCAGAGGGATTAGTTTGTTGAGTGTAGTTGGGAAGGCTTATGGGAGGATCTTGATTGAGAGGATTAGGAGAGGAACAGAGGGAGTAATTGGTGAGGAACAGTGTGGATTTAGGACAGGTAGAGGTTGTGTAGATCAGATTTTTGTGGTAAGACAGATATGTGAGAAAGCTATAGGAAAGGGGAAGGATGTTTTTTGGGCTTTAATGGATCTGGAAAAGGCTTACGACATGGTAGACAGAAAGGCACTGTGGGAGGTTATGCGGATATACGGGATAGGAGGAAAGTTTCTCGGAGCTGTCAAGAGTTTTTATGAGAGTAGTAGAGCTTGTGTCAGGATTGGAAATGGAGAGTGAGTGGTTTGAGGTAAAGGTGGGACTTCGTCAAGGATGCGTTATGTCACCCTGGCTGTTCAATTTATACATGGATAGGGTGGTGCGAGAGGTAAATGCAAGGGTAGTGGGTCAGGGATTGGAGATGGTTAAAGAAAATGGAGAAAAGTGGGAGGTGAGCCAGCTGTTGTTTGCGGACGACACTGCACTTGTGGCAGGATCGGAGGAGGGATTGAGGAAGTTGGTGACAGAGTTTGGAGAGTGTGTGATAGAAGAAAGCTGAAGATAAATGTGGGTAAAAGTAAGGTGATGAGATGTACAAGGGGTGAAAGTGGCAGTAGACTGGAAGTAATCATTAAGGGAGAGCAACTGGAGGAAGTGGATAGTTTTGGATACTTGGGTGCAAAAGTGCCAGGAAAAGGTGGAGTAAAGGTGGAGGTAGAATGTAGATTGCGAGAAGGAAGTAAATGCCTTAGTGGATTAAAAAGTGTAATGAGGAATAGACATTTGGGAATGGATGGTAAGAGGGGACTGTATGAAGGAGTGATTGTGCCAACAGCACTGTATGGAGCAGAAACATGGAACATATGATAAGAAGAGAGGAGTTTGAATGTGTTTGAGATGAGGTGTCTGAGAAGTATGATGGGGGTTACTAGGCTAGATAGAGTGAGAAATGAGGAGGTGAGGAGAAGAACGGGGGTGGAAAGGGAGTTGGGAGATAGGGTTGATGAAAGAGTATTAGGATGGTTTGGACACATGGAAAGAATGAGTGAAGAAAGACTAGTAAAGGAGGTATGGAAGGCAGATGTGGAGGGAGTGAACATGAGGGGATGTCCTAGGATGAGATGGATGGATGGGGTGAAGGGGGCTTTGGGGAAGAGGGGAATGTCTGTTGAGGAAGGATGGGAGAGGACAGAAGACAGGGGTGAATGGAGAATGGTTGTATATGGAAGATGTTGTGATGCATGAGGTGGAATGGATGGGGGGATGGGGGGTGAGGTAGTGTGTGTGAGCAAAGTTTTGACGCAGCACAAAGGGATTTCTCCCCGTCTTCTCCTTTATATAGGGGAACAGAGAGGGGGGGTCGCCGATTTGATGAAGCGGCCTTGCTGTGGATGTGCTGTGTCTTGCGACACTGCTTCTGACCCAGGGCAGTGGACAGGGTGCAGGCATGACCCGTCATCTAGGAGGTGCTAAAATGGGAGGGAGGGTGGAGGGGCGTGGAGTGTTTTCAGGGATGGAATGGGTGGGAATTATTTTATGCCTTTTCCTTTTTGGCTACCTCCCTAGTAAAGGGGAAAAAGCCTTGGTATATGTAAGTCTCTCACTATATTCTCCTTCTCTCTCATCACTTTAATAATTGTGTCTTTAGTTTGATCTTTCATCTGTTGTGCCACTATATCCTTAAATACAATTTTGTTTTTCTCCTGGACTTTTTTCCAACCCTGTACTTCTTTTGCTATGGACTTTTTATTCTCTTTTTTATTCCTCTTTAATTCCTCATTCTCATCTTTTACTTCTTTTAACTGTCTTTTTAATTCTTCTATTTCTTTAGTTAGGGTTTGGTTCTCCTTCTTTAACTCTTCCAATTTATCAACTCTATGCTATCCGTGTAAGTTGACCGAACCTACTCTCCCAATGTTCGGTCATTTTCTCTAGTTTTTCTTCTAGATTTGCTAATCGGGGGAGGTGGGCATCCCCCCCTCATCAAATCCATGGAAATTATTATTTTCACTTTCCATTGTGTTGTTCTTATCTACATTTCTAACCTTAATGCTTTTACTGATATTTTCGATTTCGCCTGCATCATCAGCACCTCTTGTTTTCATTTTTTCTGCCGTCAGGGGGAGCCCATTCGTCTCCCTCATTTCCCTCAGTAATCCCTCCCCTTTCATCACCTTCCCACTATATCACGAGCTTTCTCCTTCCCTAATAGAAAAAGGTACTCCCTTGTTGTTGAGATCCATGAAAATTTCACCTCTCCAGAGTTCCAATCTTCACCGTGAACCCATCTACATGTGTATTTACCTAGTTGTATTTTACGGGAAGGGGAGCTATGCTCGTGGTGTCCCATCTTCATATCTCATTTTATCTAAACTATTTTTAAATTCATTGTTTTTGCACACACCACTTTCTCATCTAACTTGTTCCAAATGTCTATTACTCTGTGAGGAAAGCTGTTGTTTTTCAGATCTCTTCTATAGCTGTCTTTCTTGATTTTCTTTCCGTGTCCTCTTGATCCTCTTTATCAATAGTTTCTATGTCTTTCATGATTCTGTAAATAGTTATCAAATTTCCTCTCTTCTTTGCTCTAATGTCTGTAGCTCAAGTTTTGCTAGTCTATCTTCATATGATAGTTTTGAGTGTTGGTGCCAATTTTGTAATTGCTCTTTATATTCTTTCAAGTTTTGTTATACATTTTTTTGTACTTGGTGACCACATCATTGCTGCATATTCCAATCTTGGTCTTATCAAAGTGATTAGTATTTTCTTCACCATTTCTTCATCCAGGTATGTAAATGCCACTTTGATTTTTCTTATTGAATTATAAGTTTCTCCAAAAATCTTGTTTATATGTTTCTCAGGTGACATATTATTCATAATAATGACTCCCAGGTCCTTCTCATTTTCTACTTTTTTTTATTCCTTCCTCTCCCAATTTATATGATCCTATTATTCTTTTTTTGCTTTTTCCAAATTCCATTATACTACACTTTTCAGTATTGAACTCCATCTCCCACTACCTACTCCATTCCCATACTTTATTGAGATCACTCTGTAGTGACTCACAATCTTCTTCAGTGTTCACTTTTTTTAACAGCTTTGCATCATCTGCAAAGAAGCTCATATAACTTTCAATTTCTTTATCCATATCATTAATATATATAGCAAACATTATTGGGGCCAGAACTGTTCCTTGTGGAACACCACTTATTACTTCATCCCAATTAGAGTGCTTGTCTCTTATCACTACTCTCATTTTTCTTTCTTGCAAAAAGTCTTCCATCCATTTAAGCAGTTTGCCCTGTATTCCTCCTTCAGTTTCTAATTTCTTAAGCAACTTCTTATGTGGTACTTTGTCAAGCTTTTTTTAGGTCTAGAAATGCACAATCAGCCCATCCATCTCTTTCTTGTATTATATCTATTAGCCTTGAATAGAAACATATTAAATTGGTGACGCATGATCGTCCTTGTCTGAATCCAAATTGCCTTGGATTCAGCACATTGTTTTTTTTTTCAAATACTTTACCCATCTACTTTTGACAATTCTTTCACAATTTTTTGCTATTGTACTTGTTAGTGAGATAGGGTGGATGAAAGAGTATTAGGATGGTTTGGACACATGGAAAGAATGAGTAAAGAAAGACTAGTAAAGGAGGTATAGAAGGCAGATGTGGAGGGAGTGAACATGAGGGGACGTCCTAGGATGAGATGGATGGATGGGGTGAGGGGGGCTTTGGGGAAGAGGGGGGTGTCAGTTGAGGAAGGAAGGGAGAGGACAGAAGACGGGTGAATGGAGAATGGTTGTATATGGAAAATGTTGTGATGCATGAAGTGGATTGGACGGGGGAATGGGGGTGAGGTAGTGTGTGTGAGCGAAAATTTTTGACGCAGCCCAAAGGGATTTCTCCCCGTCCTCTCCTTTATATGGGGGGACGGAGAGGGGGGGTCACCGATTTAATGAAGCGGCCTTGCTGTGGATGTGCTGTGTCCTGCGACACTGCTTCTGACCCAGGGCAGTGGACAGGGTGCAGGGATGACCCGTCATCTAGGAGGTGCTAAGATGGGAGGGAGGGTGGAGGGGTGTGGAGTGTTTTTGGGGATGAAATGGGTGGGAATGTTTTTGTGCCTTGTCCTTTTTGGCTACCCCCCTGGTAAGGGGGAAAAAAGCCTTGGTATATGTATGTACTTGTTAGTGAGACTGGTCTATAGTTGGTAGGGTCTTCTTTATTTCCCCGTTATATATAGGTACTATATTTGCTTTTTCTAATCTTCTGGAACTTTTCTTTCTTTCAAGGAACTGTTTATTATGCTATGTATTTTGTCTGCAAGTTCATTCCTGCATTCTTTCAAAATCCAGTTTGCTATTTCATCTGGTCCATGCAATTTTCTGACATCAAGATTACTCAAGTGTTTCATTATTTCATTCTTTGTTACTTCTATTTCTTTCATTGGGGGGACTTTCTCTTCCCATTCAATCTCTCCAGGTTGTATGTTCTCCCTTGTAAACACCGATTTAAAATGCTTGTTCATACTTTCTGCCATTTCTATTTCCTCTGTGTATTCAACTCCTCCTTGTCTTAATTTCTCTAAATCTTGTTTGTTTTTCAGTTTGTTGTTTACAAATCTGTAAAACATTTTTCAATGACATCTTTTTCATATTTTCTCTTTTTCTCTCTGCATACTTGTACATATTCATTTCTATAACTATATATTTTCCATTTTTCAGGTCTTTTGTATTTCTTCAATTTGGTCCAGGCTTTATCTCTTTTGTCTTTTAACTCCCTACTACTTTTGTTGTACCAGCACTTTACATATTCTTTTTCTTGTTTTTGTCTTGGGACATATTTTTCCATTTTTTTTTTTTTTTTTTTTTTTTTTCAAAATATTCCATTTCTATTCCACTGTTGTTTCTTCTTTGTATATTCTTTCCCAGTTTTCTTTTTGAAAGAATTCTCTTATTTTATCAAAATTTGTTTTTTCATACATCATTCTTCCTTTTCTATATTGTTCATTTCTTTTCATGTATTTTTCCTCATTTAGTTCCAGTTCAATCAATATGTGGTCACTTTTACTTATTTGTGTCTTATATTCAATCTTTTCCACTATTTCAGATCCAGATGTGATTATTAGGTCTAGTCTTGACGGTGGTTCTTCATTTCTATACCTAGTGTTCTCTTGTATCCATTGTGTCATTGCATGGTCAATAATCATCTCGAGTAGAACATTTCCCCATGAGTCGTCTCCACCTTTTACTGTCATCTCTTCCCAGCAGACTTCTTTGCAATTATAGTCGCCCATCATAACTATTCTTCCTCCATCTTCCATTATCTTATTGTTATCCTTGTGTCTTCTAACATACTTTTATGTTCACTCTCTTCCCACAAGGCTGTTTTTGGAGGCACATAATTTATCACAAACTTTCTGCTCTTCTTATCTGTCTTCCACTTCGATCATAATCATCTCTACTGTATACTTTCCATATGTGACACTCCTCATGTTTATATCTTTCTTAGTCAGGAACATAACTCCACCCCCTT
Organism: Oratosquilla oratoria; assembly: GCF_046742065.1. Lineage (NCBI taxonomy): Eukaryota > Metazoa > Arthropoda > Malacostraca > Stomatopoda > Squillidae > Oratosquilla > Oratosquilla oratoria. The sequence continues at coordinate 72,295,554 of NC_134779.1, forward strand.
GTTTTGTCTCTCTGTTTCTAATCCAATAATTATATGCATCATGTCCTACACTGTTGGGTGGTAGTGGACCTTTCAATTTTGTCTCTACAATTCCCATTATGTCAGGTTCTTTTTCCTTCAGATAATCATTCAATTCATTCAATCCTGTTATTAATCCATCTATATTTGTGTAAGACACTCTTAATTTTCTGCTACTTCCATTGTGTTTTCTGTTACCCCCTTTGTTTTTCTCTGGTATGGTCCATATCCTCACTTTCATATTCACTACTCTCCAATAGAATTTCTTTTTTTCTGTCTCCGTTCTGTTCTCGTTTTTTTTCTTTAGCTTCTTGTCTTTTCATTTTTTCCTCTCTCTTCATTTCTCTTTTTAGCTATACCTTTTTATAATGTTCACTGTTTGCTAGTTTCCCTGTTTTTGCTAAGATATTCTCTGCTGTCATTTGCGACCTGAATTTAATCTTAATTGATCTGGTCTTATCTGTACTATATTTTCCAAGTCTATACATCTCTTCAATTTGTTTCATAATTTCAGGTTCATCTTCCTGAACTAATTCTGGTAAACTGCTTACTTTTTCTTTTTCCTCATTGATTCTTGTGATTCTATTAAGGTTATATTTCTCTTCCATTCCTAATATAATTATACATTTCTTTTTATCTGCTATATCTGCTTTATCTGCTCTTACTATATTCTCCTTCTGTCTCATCACTTTAATAACCGAGTCTTCAGTTTGTTCTTTCATTTGCTGTTTTATTATGTCAGTAAATGCAACTTTACTATTCTCTTGGATTTTTTTCCAACCCTGTGCTTCTTTTGCTATGGACTCTTTATTCTCTTTTTTCTTCTTCTCTAATTCCTCATTCTCATCTTTTACTTCTTTTAACTGTCTTTTTATTTCTTCTATTTCTTTAGTTAGGTTTTTGTTCACCTTCTCTAATTCTTCCAATTTGTCAACTCTCTGCGCAACCTCTGCCATTTTACCAAACCTACTCTCCCAATGTTCGGTCATTTTCTCAAGTTTTTCCTCTAGTCTTGCTAATCAGGGGAAGTTGGTATCCCCCCCCCTCATTAAACCCCTGGAAATTATTATCCTCACCTTCCATTGTGTTGCTCTTATCTATATTTCTAATCTTTACATTTTTGTTAATCCTGTCATCACCAAAATCATCGGTCCTTCACTTGTTTACAAGATGCCTGGCCTCCTGGACCAAGTCCTCCCCTTCCTCATTTCCTTCCATTTCCCTCAGTAATCCCTCCCCTTCTCCTTTTCCCTCACCTTCCCACTACACCACGAGCTTTCCCCTGCCCTGTAAATACAATAAGGTACTTCCTTGACATTTGAGGTCCACGAAAATTTCACTTTTTCTTCGGGGCTCCAATCTTCACCGTCAATCTGACAAATGTGTGTGTGTGAGTGGACGAAGGTGGGAGACATGCCGAGGGGGTCATGTTAGAAGTTAGTAGGAAAATTAGCATAGGGACCATGCTGTGTGTGTCCAATGAGGATCAAGGACTGATGCAGAAGCAACCACAGGAATGGGATTTCTATGGAAAACAAGTAAGTAAATCACCTCCCCTGCCAACAAAAAGTTTAAAGATATTTGGATTAGGAAAGATGCAACTGAATATGAATATGCAGTGACTCAGAAACTTATATAGGAAGTCAAAGGCAAAAATCAAATGAGGATGAAATAAGAAAAACAGCAGTTTTTCTGAAGAGTTCTCAATCAGTGTAAGGAAACTTTTTAGAAAAAGATGAGGGCAATACTGCACAGAAAACACTACAAAGGAAACTAGAATTAGCCTATGCTAATGTACATGGTTTACTATCGGCCAGGTTGGAGATGATTAGTTTATGGTAAACAAGCTTGATATTCCATGTTAGTAGAGACCAAACTTCCAATAATGTTGATCTATAACTAATGAATATTATATACACCATCTGAAGAAGAGACAAAAATAAAATGGGTGGTGGGGTAATAAAAAAAAATTACATAAAGATGGAAGAAGCAAATCTGAGTGAAGGCAAGGCTGAAACAATCAAACTGAAAATCAAAACTAAAAGGCTGAATAGAAGACAGTACATGGTGACATATGTGCTCCCCTGAAGACAAGAGTGTGGAATGAAAATGAATAGCTAATGTTGTTGGACACTCTCCTCCTAAAGAACACTATTGGACAAAGTAACAATGTTATCCTTTTTGGAGATCTTAATTGCAGCAAGGTCAAATGAGATGAGTGGGAAGCAAGTGACAAGGCAAATTCCAGGAGAAATAACATGCTAAATACAGAAATAGAGAACACCATGTCCCACTGGGTAAAGGCATAACTTGGGTAAAAGATGATATTTCCATGAGGTTGGAGCTGCTATTTACCAAGGAACCAGGCATCATTGGCTTTTTGAAATACCTTTGCCCCATAGGAAAAAATGACCATGTAACAATTTCATTTCAGCTGGCATAAACAAGGGCAAGGGATGACTTATACTGGCAAGGCAGACTAAATTTTGGGAAGGCAGACTTCTCAAAAAATTCTTTGAAGAAGCAGAAGGGGGGGGGGGGTCATGGGTCATGAACACCACTTGTCATGTTCCATGATGCATCACTGACACAAAGGGACGCGGTTATGATGCCTTAAGCCACATTCTAGCAAGAGCTGTAGTGCTTGCCATTCTTAGGAGAGAGGAATATTATGATATAAGAGATGATAGAAGAAATATTATGATGTAAAAACGATAAGAATGAGATATTACAATGTAAGAGATGATAGCAATGAGAGATATTAGGATGCAAAAGACAAGAGACGGTAGCAGCGAGAGCAGAATAGAAGATGAATAGATATGAGATGAGACATAATGAAGTCAATCTCAGACAGGGAGTGGAATTTTGTGGCTTTCAGGAATTCCCACAGGTAAGGAGCAGGTATTATGACACATAAGATAACAGAAGTGAAGCTAGGATAGGTGAGAGATACTACATACATATACCAAAGGCTTTTTCCCCCTACACGGTTGGTAGCCACACCACAAAGAAAAAGGCATAGAAACCACTCCCACCCATTTTATTTCCTATATATTCCATTCCCCTCCACCCTACTCCCTCCCTCTTATCTTGGCACCTCCTGGATGATGGGTCATCCCTGCATCCTGTCCACTGCCCTGGGTCAGAAGCAGTGTCGCAGGACACAGCATATCCACAGCGAGGCCACTTCATAAATTCGGTGATCCCCTTCTCCGTCCCCCCAATGCAGAAAAGGAGAAAATGGGGAGAAATCCCTTCGAGCTGCATCAATTTTTTTTCTCATACATACTTCCTCACCCCCCACCCACTCCCCCTCATGCATCACAGCATCATCCATACACAACCCTTCTCCATTCATCTCTATCTTGTCCTCTCCTGTCCTTCCTCCACAGACATTCCCCTCTTTTGTAATGCCCCTTTCACCCCATCCATCCATCTCATCCTAGGACGCCCCCTCATATTCACTCCTTCCACCTCTGCCTTCCACACTTCTTTTACTAATTTTTCTTCACTCATTTTTTCCATGTGTCCAAACCATCCTAATACTCTTTCATCAACCCTGGAATGAGACACAATGAAATCAATCAATGACAAGGAGTAGAATTGCACAACTTCGAGGAATTCCAACAGGTAAAGGGTAGATATCATAGTAGGGAGGATGACTGGAGAGAATCTAGGATAGATGAAGGATTGCCAAAGATAAAAGAGAGATATTACATAGAGGAAGTTAAGATTGAAAATAAAAGACTTCCACAGGAAAGAGGTAGATATAGTGGATAACATGAGTGAAATTAGAATAAGTAGGGAACTTAAGAGCTCAATCATGCAGTGAGGTTTATCCTAGATGAGGGACAGACTCTCGAAGGGAAACAAACAAGGTTGGAGAAGGACAGCCCGTACAATGGTCAATGGGGGTGAGTAGTGAAGGAAGTGTAGTGGACAGTATTATAAAAGTGAGTCATCCCCAAATTTACCAAAAGGGATCCAGAATTATTCTTTTCTACATTTGAAGGCATAGCAAAACAGGTAGGATGGAAAAAGGACCTCTGGTCAGCAATGATAACATCTAGCCTAACCCCAAAAGCCTTGTGTACACAGTGTTTGATAGAGACGGTATATATGATTATGATCAGATTAACCACTTCCATACGGTGACGCCTACGTAGGCGGCCTGAGGAGCAAGTGGGTACTCGATGATGCCAACGTCAGCATCTTGATTATATTTATTGTAGTCGTACCTATGTAACTTCCCTTCTCTCTTAACTGGCTTCATCATATTTTCTATGGTTATCAAAATACACAGGTGAAAGAGAACAAACGATTGAGCACTGACTTTATTTTTTATAATGCGATTATTATGACGCAACATCGCACATCGGGCAGCTAATGCTGCCAGATGTGCAATGTGCCCCAGAGTGAAGAGGTTAAGAGCAAAATATTAGAGGCATATGAGATTTCCCCAGAGTATTTCAGAAAGAAATTCAGGGAGGTTAGGATGGATATTGGTCATGGATATATGCATCTAGCCAGGAATGTGAGGGGTGACCTAGACAAATGGATGTGTGTGGAAAATGTGAAAAATCTAGAAATGGCATTGGAAGTGAGAGCAATTGAACAATTCCTTGACTTACTGAGCAATGAAGCTAGACTATATGTGACCATGCAGAAATGTGAGACATAACAAGCAGCAAGTTTTCTAGAAAATTTTGCACTAAGAACAAGCGAAAGTAAGAAGAACAGCATGATACAAACTCAGAAGGGTGTGAACAGGGGCATGTATGCAATTCTGAATCAGAGATATGTGAGCCCAATGTTTCAGATGTGGGAGATTTGGGAATAGAACCCAGGATTGTTATGCTAGGCAAAGTGAACAAAGGTACATGCAGGAAATGGGAGGCAAGCAAACTAGGCAGGAAATAATATGTGTAGAAGGAAAAACTAGGGATATGAATCAGAGTAGATGTTACACCTGCAGAGTCTATGGTCATGGGATGGAAAACTGCCCCAAGGGAAATGGAAACAAAGGGGATACACAAGACTGGAGACAAGAAAAGGACAACAGCAAGACAAAGGAGAGGGGAGTAGCAGGCAAGAAGGAAGATAGCAATTGCTGTGTAGATGGAAGTAGATTAGACAAGATGGAAAAAACAGGAGTCAGCCAAGAGTGGCTACCTTATGTAAAAGATACCAAGATAGGAATAGAGGAGAGTTAAAGGAAGTATGCAGTCAAGGCTCTGCGAGACACAGGAGCACCCCGCACCATTGTGAGGCCAGATGTGATACCAAGATTAGAAAATAGGCACATAGGTCAGTTCACCATGGGATTAGCTGGAGGAGTGACAACATTAGCACACACAGTTAAGGTGTTAATTGAAATAGATGGTCAAATAGAGAGCGTTGAAGTAGTAGTGGAACTTCCAGTAAAAGGAACAGACATCCTCCTTGGAAATAATGTAGGTGAGATAGTCCAGGTTAGACTCAAAATGGTAGATGACCCCATGACCAGACAGACACACACAGACCAAGCTGACATGGCCGACCCAGTGGCTGTCATCACCAGATACCAGGCCAAGAAAGCACAAGAGGAAAGTGATCAAGGTAATGACAACCTGGATCCTTTATGTGAACCAGATGTTGTAGGCATGGTCCAGAAGGAGTCACAAAACAAACTTGGCAAGGAAGGAAAGCAGGTAGAAGCAGAAGATGTAGGAGACCAGGGAGACTACGTCCTAGTAAAGATGATCCGTGAGACAGCCATAGAATCCAGAGCTGGAGGAAGTATGCCAAGCAGCTGAGGAAGAGCAGGAAGAAGGGAAGTACAGTGAGACCAAGTTTGTTAATGAAGATGGTGTACTTCTGAGAAAATACATGGCACCAAAAAAGGTAGGAGGTGACACTGTTACCCAAATAGTCATTCAACGAAAAATCAGAAAGAAGACTGTGAGGCTAGGTCATGAGACTTCATGCACCCACCTTGGAATCACCAAGACTAGACAATAAATTATAACACATTTCTTCTGGCCTTGGTTGTCAGATGATGTCAAGAAAACAATTTTACCTAGTTGCATCTTATAGGAAGGTGAGCTATGCTCATGGTGTCCCATCTTTGTATCTCTCCATATCTAGTTTGCTCTTATATTCTTGTATTATTTTTGCACACATTCTTTCATCTGATATGTTCCATACATCCACCACTCTGTGGGGAAAGCTGTTCTTTCAGGGCAATGCATTGTTTGTCAAGTGACTGGGAAGCCAAATGACATGCCCAGGAAGGCACCCATGTGCCAAGTTCCTGTCATTGAGGAACCTTTCAGTAGAGTTGTAGTTGATTGTGTAGGACCTCACCCAAAAACTAAATCTGGGAAGTCCTTTCTTGTAACTATAATGTGCCAAGCCACACTGTATGCTGAAGCAATACCCCTTCCAAACACAAAGGCCAGAACAATCACCAAGGCCTTAATGTCTAATAAGTAAGATGGATATGCCTCAGGAGTTACAAAGTGATAGAGGCACTAACTTTTTAAGTGGGTTATTCACAGGGGCCCTGGAAGGCTTCAATATAAAACATGTAATCACATCAGCATATCACCCCCAAAGTCAAGGGAGTCTTGAGAGGTTCCACAGAACCTTAAAACACATGATCAGGGCATTTGTATTAGAAAATGAGATGGATTGGGATGAAGGCATACACTTGCTGTTATATGCCACTAGAATAACTGTACATGAGGATCTAGGATTTCCTCCTTTTTACTAAATGTTTGGCAGAACCTCACAAGAACCCCTTGCTTCCTTATATGAATTGATGTTATCTGAGAGCCCAGATAATAACTCCCCCTATACAAAGCTAGGGTACTAGCTTCAAGAAGTTGAAGAAGATTAGGCAAATAACAAAAAGAAACCTTGAAAGGGTGCAAGGTACTTACAAAGGTTATTATGACAGGAATTCAGTGAGGAGGGAATTAAATGTTGGGGATTACATATTGATGTTATCTCCTCAGAAGACCTCATTACATCCAAAATATGAGGGACCATTCAAGGTACTTGAGAGAAAGGGAGGTAATAATTACTTAGTGCAAAACCTGATGAGGAGATCAGGAGTGCAGCAAGCACATATCAACCTCCTGAAGGAATTTAAGGGGACTGTAGAGGAGGAAGCAGTTGGTATGATCGAGACAGGAACTTTGATTCAGATACTGGGGATCTTAATTTCTTTTATGACTTGGACAGGTCAGACATAAGTGAAGCATTAGAGGGATCTCTGCCATCACTAGAGAGATGCATGAAGAAGTCCGAGTGCTTCTCTGCAAGAATGCCGCAATTTTTTTCTCATGCCCCACCATCTCAAGCAATATCACATGATGTTGTCTTAGAAGATGGAGCCAAACCGGTGAGGCAAATCCCCTACAGATTGTCACCCCAGAAGAAGAGGATCATGGAGAAGAAAGTGAAGCAGCTTAAGGATCAAGGATTAGTGGAACCTAGTACTACTCCTTGGCCTTTACTAGCTGTGCTGGTACTTAAGCCTGAAGGTGAGTGGATATTATGTGTTTTACAGGAAGGTGAATGCAGTCACAAAACTGGGCCTTTACCATCTCCCCAAAAAAGATGATCTCATTGAGGAGGTCGATGCTGCAAAGTAACTGCTGAAATTGGATTTAATGAAGGGATATCATCAGATCCCCCTTACAAGCAGAACTATCAAGATATCTGCTTTTGTTACCCCACACGGCCGCTTTCAATATAAAAAGACCACATTTGGAATAAAAAATAGTGGAGCATCCTTTCAGCACCTTGTAAATTGGCTAGTCAAGAGATTGCCAGGTGGCAGAGCATACTCAGACGACATAGTTGCGTTCTCTGACACATGGAGTGATCACATGCACAGGTTGAGGGGTTTACCTGACAGACTAGAACAAGCTCATCTTACTGTGTATCTGAAGAAGAGTGCCTTTGGGAGGAGCACTATCGACTGTCTGGCACATCAGGTCGGCCAGAATTGTATCATGCCATTAGAAGCCAGAGTGAAGGGCATCATGGAATTTCAGGTCCCAAAGACAAAGCAAGGTATCAGAAGATTCATGGGCATGCTTGGATTCTATTGGAGGTACTGTCCAAACCTTGCAGAGGTAGCTGCTCCTTTAACCCGCATGCTTTCTTATAAACATTTCAGGTGGGATAAAGGCACTGATACAGCCATTGATGGGTGCAAGAGGCTTCTCTCAGGTTGTCCTGTCTTGATAGCTGTGGATTATACAGGGCGTTCGGGATAAATTTGACATTTTTTCGGAAAGGAAAGTAAAACATCATATCTTAGCCAAAAATTGATGTATTCTCAAAATTCAAAGTGCATCTCTTGGAGGATCTTGTGCCAAATACAGCTCATTCAACGAAGCCGCCCTAAGCCTCCACCACAGCCACCAGGCAGAACCTGAACCTGCAGCACATGGCCTTCACAGTGTCCTTCAAGAGATGCCTGAACACCAGTTGATCCTGGCAATCAGCTCATCTTTGGTGTTGCAGGCATGATTGGTGTCTTTTTCAATTGCGCCCCACATACTAGTCCATGGGGTTGCAATCAGGTGAGTTGGGGGGCCAGATGTTGGGACTGGTGAAGTTGTAGAAGTTCTCAGACAGCCACTTATAGGTTTTCCCGGTGTGATACAGAGCTGAGTCCTGCTGCCACACGTATGGTCTTCCCTGCAGCCTTCCTCTCCACCCAGTGCTTGACAACAGCAGAAGGCAACTCAATATGCCATCTGAAGTGAGTTTGAGTCTCTCTTCAAAAATGTGGGGTGGCATGACAGACAAAATATATAATAAGTTGCTCACTCAAAGACAGGAAAATACCAGAAGACTGGAAAAATGCTATCGTACCAATCTATAAAGGAGGAAATAAGGAAGACCCAACAAATTACAGACCAGTTTCCCTCACAAGCATGGTAGCTAAAATATATGAAAAAGTTATAAAAAGTAGATGGATAAAACATCAGAGACAATTTGAATTTAGACAGGGAAGATTATGTACCACAAATTTGATCTGTTTTTATTCAAGATAACTAGACATAATACAAGAAAGGGTTGGATGGGCTGGTTGTGCATTCCTAGATATACAAAAAGCATTTGATAAAACCCCTCACAAAAAACTATTAAGAAAACTGGAAACCATAGGAGGGATACAACAAAAACTGTTGAAATGAATGAAGGAAAAATGAGAATAATGCTCAGAGATAAGAGTTCTACTTGGGAAAAGGTAATCGATGGAGTTCCACAAGGATCAGTATTGGCTCCAATAATGTTTGTTATCTATGTGAATGACATGGACGAGGGTGCGGAATGTTACATGAACTTCTTTGCAGATGATGCAAAATTGTTAGAGTACTGAAATGGACTGTGACTCACTACAGAGATCTGAACAGGGTCTGGGTATGGAGTCAAAAGTGGGAAGTGGACTTTAACACAGAAATGTAGCATAATGGAATTTGAAATATATATATAAATTTAAATCAAGACAATATAAAATTGGTGAAAAAGAAGTAACAAAAGTGGGATCTTAAAAAGACCTGGGAGTGATAATCACAAAAGATATGTCCCCTGACAAACATATAAACAAAATTGTTGGCAAAATCTACAACTTGCTAAGATTAATAAAAGTAGCTTTTACTTATTTGGATGAAGATATGGTAAAATATATATATATATATATATGTCACACTGATAAGGCCCAAATTTGAGTATACAGCAACACTATGGTCATCCAGTACTAAAAAGAATATAAAGAAAATTGAGAGAATCCAGAGAGCAACTACAAAGATGCCAACACTATCAAAAATGTCATATGAAGAAAGATTGGCAAAACTAGAACTATCAACTCTGGAACAAAGAAGAGAAAGAGGTGACTTGTTGACCATCTACAGAATTATGAAAGGTGTAGAAATCCTTGATTGAAACAACTTACAAAATTGCAATAAGAGAAACACAAGAGAACATGGAAAACTCAAAAAAGGACAATTATAGAAGAGACATGAAAAAAAAACTTTTCCCACTGTTATGGATGTATAGAACATACTAGATGAAACAATAGTGCGTGCAAAAACAATACAAGATGTTTCAGTAGTATGTTAATCTACTTTTTTGTTACATTCAGTGGGCTGTGCTTATGTGATATGTATAAAATTCCATACCTATAATTTTGATGTGTTGAGCTATGGGAAGAATCTTAATTTTTGAACATGTTCTATAGTTTGGTGTGGCCAGTTATTACCACTAACATTTTACTTTGTGTTGTTTGTGTTAGGGAAGTTGTCCTCACCTTATGATCCTTTGGCCTGCACAATGTCCCAGGAGAATCATTTGCACTACGTGACCACATCGGTTGCACAAGAATTCTTTAAGGAGACACATGTGTAGTACCATTTCACCCTGGTTAAATCAGCAGACTGAGAACATACTGTGTCTGGCGTCCCAAACATCAACACTTTGCCTTTGCACCAATTAAGACCATGGGTCATGACCTGACCCAGGTATATAAGCTGGACACAATCATTGAAGATTCAGATCACCTCAGAACATTACACTGCGAGCCTAGTTTATTGTCTCCATCACTGTCTCCTCCCCTCCCTCCGCAGGCCACCTTGAGACAACTTGAAATGCACAGTTGTCGCTTCCCTCGCATCTCTCCCCCCCTTCTCGCAACTAGAGTGAGCCATATTACTATTAGTGCCTGACTTCCATTCTTAGAGGTATGGGCACAAAATTAAAAAAAAAAAAGTTATTGTTGCATATGGAAGACAACTTAATTAGAAACAAAATTCTTTTTAAATTTTCGAAATAGCCTGAAAAATAAGGGAGATACGATTTTGAGTTATTTCTTTTAGCCCGCATTTTTGGCTAAATTTTACCATAACAAAATGTTAGAATTAAGGGTGGTAATTTGTAAAGATGTAAAGAAATATACATTAACTCTAAACCACTGGTCCAATTTCATTAAAGTTGAAATACTAGACTTTTAAGGACCAACAAATCACATGAGCATGTCAAAAACAATGTGAGACATCTCCATCATACCTTATTTGCCTTTTCATGGCAACCATGAAGTTGTCAATTTTCAGATTATCATCAATAAAATCCAAACCACTGGACCAATTGACATGCAACTTGGCATGTGAAGGTTTTATGGGCCAATAAATCACCTGAGCATGTCAACAGCATTGTAGGACCTTCTTATACCATTCTTACTAATACCTATCATGTTGCCATGGCAACTGTTGTCAATTAAGAAATAATCAATAAAACCCAAACCGCTGGCCCAATTGACATGCAACTTGGCATGTGAAGGTTTTATGGGTCAACAAATCACCTTGCAGAGCCTTCCTATACCATTCTTACTAACACCTATCATGTTGCCATGGCAACTGTTGTCAATTTAGAAATAATCTATAAAATCCAAACTGCTGGCCCAATTAACATGCAAATTGGCATGTGAAGGTTTTATAAGTTAAATCACCTGAGCATGTCAATAACACTGCAGGACCTTCTTCTTATACCATTCTTACTACACCTATCATGTTGCCATGGCAACTGTTGTCAATTTAGAAATAATCAATAAAATCCAAACCGCTGGCCCAATTGACATGCAACTTGGCATGTGAAGGTTTTATCATAAAGCCCGATTCTTCAAAAGCAAACAAATATTCACAGATTCAAATGCAAATTTGGTTATCAACCTCGGCAAATAAGTTTTTCGAGTAAAAATATTAAGGTAAGGCATCAATAAAATATTATTTTAGTGTAAGAAAATTGTTTTTTAACCTATTTTCTCCCGGTTATGAGCAGCTCAAGGTCGTTGGGTATTATTAGTCCAGTCAAAATGTGGCTGAACCTCAAACAAATTGCTAACAAAGGTTTTTAACTTGCATATTGGGCATGAATAACCTCTCAGATAAAAAAAAAGTTTACCAAAATTAACCTTGCGGAAAGGGGTCAATGGCCGCCATCTTTAAAATCCAACTTAACAATATTAAAATTTCGAGACATAAAATTCCTGACATTTCCTGACAAGTATGTTCATTATTCCTGACAATTACTGACAAAAACAAAAGTTTTTCCTGACAAAAAACCTTTATTAAATTATAAAAAAAAGAAAAAAAAATTGCATGAAAACCCACACAGGGCCCACCCCAAGCCAGCTTGACATTTTCTTGGTGCTTTAAATTGTAATGATAGGTAGCTATATGCTTAATAATAAACTAACACCAGAAAATGACTAGCCTCTGCCATTGTTTTCATGCTTTTTTTTTTTATTTCTTATACAAATATGAATGTAAAAGGTACAAAAACAGACTAAGTAGCCTTTTTCAAGGCAACAATTTTCACATTAATTCCTGACATTTCATAAAAAATAGGTACAAAATAAGTACAATTTACAATAAAGGAATGGTCAGTTGGTCAAATGCTGGGGCAAGGCTCTTGCATAATCACCACAGAACAAGTTCATGAACGGACCAAAGAACATTTCTTGTCAAGAACTAGTCAAAGGTAACTTCATCACCATCAAGATCTGGCTGTGGTGAGTTGGTGCAGTGGAGGCCTTTGCAATTACCACACAAGTTTGAACAGTGAATGCCATGTTTCCTCTAACTGCATCTTGCTGTAGTACACCCTGAAGTACAGTTACACCTAATTATAGCCAACAAATTTACAGGACCAGCTGGCAAGTCAGTCTTGATTGGTTGTAATTTACCATCTGAAAGTTTCCATCCCCACTCGTCAGGTTTTAGCTGGTTTCTACCTTTCCATTCCTGAATTTGGAAGTAAACTCGAAGGCTGTGGAATTTCGTAGCTGCTCTTGTTGGTGGCAATGATTTGGCCTCAACATACTTTGAGCTTTTTGCAACCTTTTCCTTAAAGCGCCTCAGTCGGAGATGATTGATGTTTTCCCCATCATTACCATTGTACAGGCACACTAAAGCCTTCTCCCCAGCTTCAATAACCTCTTCTGCACTGCTATCCTTGCCAAACATTTCTGCCAGTTTGAGGAAGTTTCTATTGTTCATCACCTTTCGAAGGGACGCTGCCTTCCCAATTCCATAAACACTGGATGTAGAATCACAACCCAGTAGTGCATGGATGAAAAGAATGTTGGAACAGACCACATCTCCCAAAGATTTCCTCATCTCTTTGATGTTCCAGACTCACACTTTTTGCACTAGCCTTTGGTTGTGGCGTGAAGTAGATGTTGTAACCATCATCTCTATTGGCATGATAACATAGAAGGACCAATAGGTCAGTGTCATCTGCTATCAAAATGGTTTCTCCTGTCTGTGCCAGTTCTAGAGCAGTCTTCACAATCAATACATCAGCATCTCCAGATGCATGGACTACTTTACAACCTGCTTCCTCCAAACTCTTTCCCGGCAATTTGATGAACAATTGTTTGTTTTCTTGATTAGCTAGGAAAACATCCTTTTTTAATTTGAACACCATTAAAGGGGTCAGTGACACATTGACACCAACAGAGCCCCCTGCTCGGCGTCGGTGAGTCGCGTCTTTAATGGATGGACCACTTTCATACCCATCAAAGACAATGCATGCTTTTCCATATCTAGTTGTGACATATCTGCAGTATTGGGCACAGATCTCATCAAATGTGTGACCTTTTTGCCATGGGAGGCGTTGAAGTAGTGCTCCACCATCTAAGAGATACCATGGATCTGAAGACTGTGGAACTGATTGTACAGGGGAAGTCAGTTCCCATATTGCGTCTGCCAAAGCCGGTTTTTTTGCCTCTCGCGGTAGTCCGAAAGAATAAAAAAGTGCAGGTGGGTAACCACAAAGCTCATACTGGAAATGTTCTTGCTTATGCTGAGTTGAGGGTTCATTGGTAGATAGCACACATAGTCTTTGGAATAGGAGTTGTGGATCAGTCTCAACTGCTTCATCTTTGCTGAGCGAAACTTTTGACCCAAGTGTAATTGCCTAATCCTTTCTTTTAAAAGTGTACTCGTGGACATTTTCTCCAACCATTGAAGCTATGATTGCCTCTCCTATGGAGTTTGCTCTGTCCACAATAACCTTTTTGTTTCCAGTTGCTCCACTTGAAATTCTGTGAATGGACGGATCTTCAGTGAAAGGGTCATATGTCTGGAGAAATGCAAGGAGCTTCCAAGTATCCCTCACATCTCGCTCTTTTCTTGCTGAAGTAGCCTCCTGGTGCTAGTCACTAGTGCCATAACGAATGCCTGCTAGTTCTTGCATTGTAAATTTGATTTCAGCGCACGCTGGCAGTGATAGCATCCAAACCAATCGTTGAATTTCGTCCATTCCTCTGCCATGAGTAAGACCTCCAGACGTCTTCATGCTTCTCATTAGCACCTGCTCAATAACCAGATCCGTCGACAAGCCATCCCAGTAGCGATCACTCCGTCTATTCACATGGAATCCTTCAGAAAATTTCTGGTACAATTCAGGATGGCTTTTTGGCAGCCCCTCCATTTGCTGCAAGTACAAGTAGGCCGACTTTGCATATAGGATGTGTCCTGCTGCAGCGAATATTGGCAGCATTTTCCTTACAGCGTCAAGGTGCAATTCCCAGTTCCCAGTGCGCTCTGCCTTGATAAACAATTGCAGGATCTTCACCATATCAAGGTATTGAATCCACAATTTTGCTTTTCGCAGGTCAACCATCGCATCCTTCACATGGTTGATTCTCTGGGCAATCCTGGTCACAGACTCTGATGACAGAACATTATCCAATGTCTCAGTCCCATCAAGGAGACCTTTCAATTTCAATCACAATGATTTTGTCTTTGAAATGTTCTAGCAATCGAGATTTCATGTATGAGAGACTGTATGGTTCAAAGCCAGTGTCCTTGAGAATTTCCTCCATTTTTTTTAACAAGATCAACAATGGTGAGTTGCTCCTCGTCATTTTGCTGCAAATAATTAGCAACCTCCAGAAATGCTTGCTTTCTCTCTGAATCCTCTGGTCTACCAAGGTTTTGTTTCTTAGAAGAATCAGCAGAAGAGAATGCCTTAGGAATGTTTTTATTGGAATCAAAGTTTGCAAAACATGTTCTGTGATAACGTGCTTCTTCTGAAACAAAGTCAGCTACATAACCTATTCTACCTTTAACAGTGGATGCCCAGCCATCATTTTTTCAGACTTTCTCACAAACTTTTAACACTTCGTCCTTAAACTCAATAGTTTCTACATGGGAAACATCAGTACCTCTTTTCTTTCTATCAGATTTTGCTCCAGAACCACAAAAAAGACCATGTTTCTTAAAGTTAAACACACACAAAGAGCGGCTTGCACAGGATGGCATTTCATCATGGGTGGACCTGTTTTTACGGTCAATTTCTATGTATTTGGGGTTGATCCAATGCTGTCTGCATTTCTTGTGAAGACGTTGACCAATCTGAATTATGATCTTCTCTCCACGTTGTTCAGAAGCTCTGTTAATGGAATCGATTCCCTTCTGGCTGACGATGAATGTTTCTTCATTACTGGACAGTTCATTGTTGCAAATAGCACACTTGTCAGCATCCATAGTTATCGGTACTTCACTTTGGCCAACCTGAAATTAGAATATCACAGAATATTAAGCTCCTGCAGTAATACATCAAAAGAGACAAAAATAAGGCATAAGAAGTTATAATTATATTTAACTTTATGAAAACTGTTGGTTTTATCCAATTTCACATTGCTACATTTGGTATTTTTGAAGTATTTGGTATTTTGGTATTATATGTAATATATATATATATATATATATATATATATATATATATATATATATATATATACATACATGCAGAGTCCACTAGGAAAAGGAAAAACACACGGAGTCCGAGCGCTTTCGTGATATATTCACATTATCAAGGAGTACAGAAAAATGAGAAAAAAAAATGGAGATACAAAGAATAAATAGGACAAGAGAGACATTTACCCTCCTCTCCGAAGCCTGAAAGCTCAGGTTGGGTCACTCGGCGAGGTCATGGAAACAGATCATTATTACATTAACTTTTAAAATATGTACTATCTATATTACTGACAATATATGGATCTAATTTATATAATCCTAAACTATTATTAATGAGTTGGTCATAATTGCATTTGATAATTCCTGACTCTATGATATTTCTTTCTGTTATGTTCTTACACTGTATAATTTTCGAAGCATTTTTCCAGTCAATAGGATGGTCAAATTCAAACATGTTTAAAAAGTGCATTAGATTCTTGGCCATTTTTTATGCTGTTTTTATGACTTGTGAAATTTGTGCATATATATATATACATGTATATATACACACATATATGTATATATATATATATATATATATATATATATATATATATATATATGTTTTGCAGTAATTCACAAGGCACACGTGAAAATAATATGCAGAAAAAACCACTGGGAAATAAGAAGCTTAGTCCGAACATTTTCGTCTATTTAAGACATTATCAAGGAATACACAGTTACAGAGACAAAGGTGGATATATATACATAGAGTAAAAGACGAGCTAGGAACATGGGAAGTACACACAAGATGCTTCACAATCAGGTAGAGCCGATGTTTACACAACGGACGTTTGGTCCATGACGTTACGTCACTCCCGCTTAGTAGCACTTGGAGAAGTTCTTACAATTTTATCAATAACAAAATCAAATTGTAAGAACTTCTCCAAGTGCTACTAAGCGGGGGTGACGTAACGTCATGGACCAAACGTCCGTATATGTAAACATCGGCTCTACCTGATTGTGAAGCATCTTGTGTGTACTTCCCATGTTCCTAGCTCGTCTTTTACTCTATGTATATATATCCACCTTTGTCTCTGTAACTGTGTATTCCTTGATAATGTCTTAAATAGACGAAAACGTTCGGACTAAGCTTCTTATTTACCAGTGGTTTTTTCTGCATATATATATATATATATATATATGTATAAGATTATATATATGTATATATATATATATATATACATATACATATATATGTATATGTATATATATATATATAAAATTATTTCAGACAAATGAGAGAGAATGTGGGTGGGGAAGGGCAAACGAAGATGTGTTGGGAATAGAATTTATTGCCCTAACGTTGCGACCAACTTCAGAGGAAGAAGACCAAGTTGGTCGTAACGTTAGGGCAATAAACTCTATTCCTAACACATCTTCGTTTGCCCTTCCCCACCCACATTCTCTCTCATATATATATATATATATATATATACATATATATATATATATATATATATATATATATATATATATAGTAGTATACGTTACCCACTAGTAGACAAAAGTCACATACCAAAACCCCGACCGATTTTTCTCGACACATTTTCTACGAATTTTCTCGACACAGTTGACCCCTTTCCGCAAGGTTAATTTTGGTAAACTTTTTTTTTTTATCCGAGAGAGGTTATCCATGCCCAATATCCAAGTTAAAAACCTTTGTTAGCAATTTGTTTGAGGTTCAGCCAAAAAATCAGCTAGATTGACTGTATTACATACACTTGGTAATTTGTTGACCCAAAAACCTTCATATGCCTAGTTGCATGTCAATTGGGCCAGTGGTTTGGATATCATTGATTATTTCTAAATTGACAACAGTTGCCATGGCAACATGATAGGTGTTAGTAAGAATGGTATAAGAAGGTCCTGCAATGTTAATGACATGCTCAGGTGATTTATTTACCCATAAAATTTATGGGTCAATAAATCACCTGAGCATTAACATTGCAGGACCTTTGGATTTTATTGATTATTTCTAAATTGACAACAGTTGCCATGGCAACATGATAGGTGTTAGTAAGAATGGTATAAGAAGAAGGTCCTGCAATGTTAATGACATGCTCAGGTGATTTATTTACCCATAAAATTTACAGGTCAATAAATCACCTGAGCATTAACATTGCAGGACCTTCTTCTTATACCATTCTTACTAACACCTATCATGTTGTCATGGCAACTGTTGTCAATTTAGAAATAATCAATAAAATCCAAACCACTGGCCCAATTGACATGCAACTTGGTTGATTGATTGATTTATGGAATTTTTGGCTTGAAGGCCAAACGGTGGAGCCGGTAGGCCAATCAGCGCACATGCAACTTGGCATGTGAAGATTTTTGGGTAAAAAAATCACCAAGTGTATATTACCCAACGATCTTGAGCTGCTCATATACGGTAGAAAATAGGTTAAAAAACAACATTATTACATTACAATAGTATGTTATTGATGTCTTACCTTAATATTTATCCTCGGAAAACTAATTTGCCGAGGTTGATAACCAAATTTGCGTTCGAATCAGTGAACATTTATTTGCTTTTGAAGAATCGGGCATACACTTGCACAAGATAATTTGAATATCCTGCGCATACGCTGAACGCTCAAAGCATTCAAACTTAGCCAAACAAAATCCAACGGGTCGCAAAATATAGCGTTGTAAACAGTACCAGCACGATCGTAGCGCCGCGCTTGTTTTCGCGCGAATCTACATTCTAAATAAATACCTGTTCACCCCCACAGTGTTTACCTTACAGCCAAATCCTGACAGTAAGATATTTTTTAATAGTTGGGTACCATGCTGTGGATACATAGTAAGTGTAGGTTTTATGAATTATTTATTTCCGATCATTAGTGCTTCTGAGTTCTGACCACTGTTCTTAGTATACTCACTTTCTTGTTTTCATTATCAGGTTTTTTATATAAGGGCTGAAGGTCATGTATCAGAAATGAGGCCTAGTATTTTAAAGCTTAGGTTAGGTTAGGTCCTAACCTAACCTAACCTAAACCACCGCCACGGTCCGGGCGCTAAATTCAGCAAAGGATTTTCTACTTTGTGCCTCGTTTTTCCTGCTAAATTCAGCATTTATTTCGTGAATTCACTAGTAGACGAATCATTCATATGATATAAACCATTGGAACTGAAAAAAACGCACTTACACAACGCCCAGGCACCATAGAAAATCGCCAGTCGCTGCCGGGCGTTAATTACTATGACCCGCACAGGCAACTGCTACTAGTATTTTCCACTGAACAGAAAAATGTGCATGGTTGTAAAATTGATTAAATTTCTTAAACTGTTAAGACCTACTGATAATGTTCATTTAATATATACAAATAATTTGTATTTAAACAAACACTTAATCTATCCAATGAATGGGAACAAAATCCTCGGCAATTGTATTTATTTCGAACGATGTGTTCCTTTCATTATCTGCACTTGATGTTATTTATTCAATGCCAAATAAATTACTATTATTATAAAATGAACGAAAGTTATGATCACAGCAAATAGCATTATCAGGGTGCTACTAATTCAAATTTTCACATTAAACATTTGTAATGTTCATTCAGTCACGAGTAATAAATCTTAAACAATTATTTCAACACCTACTCGCTTAATTTGTCACTATTGTGCCAGTTTTAAATATTCTCTAACAATTTTCACACTTTCCCTGTTATCTACTTTGTATGTGTATGCGCAGTACCGTTTACTACAACAGGTAAATCCCATTATGCGATTCCTTATAGGCATAACACAACACTACTTTTATCTCATTCCTCCGCAAGAGCCTTCAATGCAGTGTTGCCACTGTGATCTAGTGTTGCCACTGTGATCCATGCCAGTTCCCACAAATGAGTGAGTTTTTTCCCACAAAATTCCCACAAGGAAATCTGAATTCCCACATTTTTCCCACAAAAAAGGAATTATTATAAACACAAATAAGTTCATTGCAACATATATTTAATCAAATTCTACACAAAAAATGGTATGCTGTTTAATCATGATAGGTTGGAAGTTACAGTAACTTAAAGTTTACTTTTGTATGAAAGATATAATTCAGAATAACAATAAAGTATTGTCTGTTACATTAAAATTAAGTTGTAATGATTTCTTCTAAAACTGCATTGAAATTATAAGAAAAAAATTCAAAACACAATTTCATTCTATGTCTACTTCCAAATAAACAATATCTTGATTTTCTCGTGTTTTTTCTTCAGCCTTAGCAAAAAAAAAATCTTTAACATGTCTTCAGTGGGAATAAAGTCAACACAAGATGAACCCTGAAGAGAAGCCATACCTAATTTGCAAAATAGCCTCAACAGATTTTACACTAAATTTGTTCCTTTTGAGTGCACGATGTTCATAACCGAAAATACCCTTTCCACATTTGCATTTGAGAAAGGCAAAAACAATAATGCCAAGGCGAAGGCAGAAATATTAGGAAACTTCCGCTTACCTGCAGAATCTAGTTTTTCATATACCTCTGCCCAAAATGCAACACTGCTTTCCAAACATGATTTTGGTCATTGCTCACCCCATTCATTTTCTAGTTCATCTACATCTCTGACTATAGATCTGTACCTGGAAGCAATAGTTGCAATAGAAACTTTGATTTGAGAAGTGGCTACACGAGGATGCAATTTCTGTAAAAGAAGTAGGGTGTCAACATTATCTGGCAGGCGCAGCTGGACTTGATTAATCAACTCGAGTACAAACTCTTTACATTTCTCTTTGACGTTAATCAACTGTTTATTGGTTAAGGTACATGCAGTAACGTCATTTAAACTAGCTACTAAAAACACAAAACAAATGAACGACGCTTTCGGAGGTAGAGCGCGCGCGGACGACAGCCCGACGTCGGCAGAACGCATTGGTCATTCAGCAGTCGACCACAGTACAGTCAGTTGTTAGGAGCACCAGTTGGGTACCAGTACATTGCCTACCAACATAACGTATACTTAACTACTTACATATTGACACACCAGACGCCGGTAAGACAATCCAGGGAGACAGGTACGTAAGACATTATGGACGATTATGACTAAACGGACTTACACTATTGCGTACCCGGCTTGCCGCGATTGTTCCTACCGGCCCCTACCTTTTTCTATGGGACCTGTGCCAACCGTAAGTAATTAATACATATAGTTAATGTTTTCCTAATCCTATTCTTTATATGCGGGTACGATCCTGCAGTACAAAAATCTGCAAATGTGTTGAATTCATAACCAAAATTTATAGCATTCAAAGGCAAAATATAATTCTGAAATTTTAAAGAAGGGAGATCTTTGGCACATTTTGATAAGTGAGCTGATTCTACCACCATATGCATAATATTACGATACATATCGATCAGGTCTTCAGTAAGTTTAGCTACCTCAACATTTTGCCCTTGGAAAAGTGTGTTGACTCTCACCACCTTCTTAAGTACTTTCCGAACATATAAAAGGTACAACTTATTATGAGGATCATTGTATGCTTGGATTAGTTGTTTTGCCGTGTAGCAACGCTCACTTGTTTCGCACATTTCAAAATACAGTTTTAGGGAGTCCCATTGATCAAAGGTTAACACCGATTGCTTCCAAACGGGACAACCAACGTTTGCTACCTAACCCACGCACTTTCTTGGGTACACGATCCTCAAGAACTTTATACAACTATGTATATTTGTTGATCCTATTTGGACTATTAGAGAACCATGTGTGTGTCTCTCTAACTAAAAAATCAAGAACAGTGGGGAGGTTTTCACATGCCTTACTTGCAGCTAGATGCAGGGAATAACTCACACATCTAATAAGAGTTATTTCAGGGTTGTCATTCTTCAATAATGTTATGAGTGAGTGATGACGACCTACCATTGAATTTGCCCCACCTATCAATTTGTTAACATCTAATCCATCTTCCATCAGTTTTTGACAGTTAAATAAATGGTGTCTGCTTTTGCATCCCTTAGAGGTACTAAGCGGTAAAAGGTGTCTACCATGCTCTTCTTTGACTCACTGAAATAACAAATAGTTAATGCTAAACAGGATAC
>NC_134779.1:72322405-72352405 GCF_046742065.1 Oratosquilla oratoria
GTACCTCAGGGATCTGTGTTGGGTCCGCTACTGTTTGTTTTATATATCAATGACTTGCCAGATTCTGTAATCGACAGCGAATTATTCTTGTATGCAGACGACAGTAAAGTATTCAGGAGGATTCATGAAAGCCAGGACTGTGAGAAATTGCAAGAAGATCTCGTGAGGATAAGAAGCTGGTCAGAGAAGTGGCTGATGAGATTTCATCCCAAGAAGTGTTGTGTGATGAGAATCGGGAAATCAAATGTGGACAAAAGGATATATTCTATGGAAGAAGAATTGACAATCAAAGTAGAGAAGGATCTGGGAGTTGTAATTGATGACGAGCTAAAGTTCACAGCACACTTGGCTGAGAAAATCAATAAGGCAAATAGACTAGTTGGGCTAATAAGAAGAACTTTCATAACATTGAATGAGACCATATTCAAGTCATTATACACTGCACTAGTCCGACCACATTTGGAATACGTTAATCAGGTATGGTGTCCATACAAGAAAAAGGACACTGAGGCTGTGGAAGCAGTTCAAAGAAGAGCAACAAAGTTAGTCCCTAGCCTGAAGGATTTGCCTTGCCCTGAACGATTGAGGAAATTAGACCTTCCTACACTATCATACCGTAGATCAAGAGGGGACATGATAGAAACCTTTAAAATTGTGAACAATTTATATGATAGTGAAGTGAGCAGGGGATTTTATATTGAACTTGCCGGTTCAGTGACTCGAGGCCACACCAAGAGGATCAACAAGCAGTGCCCAAGATTGGACATCAGGAAATTCACTTTCTGCAGTCGTGTTGTGAACAACTGGAATAGTCTTCCTGATCATGTTGTGAATGCAAATTCAGTTGTGAGTTTTGAAAAGAGATTGGATAGTGTATGGAAACATCAAGATCAAATATTCGATTACACAGCTCAAATAAATAACAAACACCTAGACCACAGTGACCACTAGACCCCAGATGACCTAAGTTTTAGTCATTTAGAGCCGGAGTCACAGGCTCAATAGCCTCTTCCGGGACCCTTCTATGTCTATGTCTATGTCTATTTCTATGTCTATGTCTATGCCCTCCGAGATCCCAGGTAAGGGTGACCAGTCGTCTTTGCTGTAAAGAAAAAGTCATGGTGAAGGGATATACTTTGTGGTGTATAAGTCATATGCTCAGTCTACAGTGCATATCCATAAAAAGAAAGTGAGAGGAGAAGAATTAAAGTATGGGGAACATCATCTAGGGGGTGACACTTCCATTTGGCGTCGAAGTCGGTATGGGTTGAGCGCGCCCAACAGCCTCCTCACTTGTCCCTCCGGTGAAGTGGTGGGACCCGCACGAAGAAATCCAGACGTTGGACAGGTATCCACATAGTAGATCAGCGTATTGGCCCCCACTGCGCCGCAGTATTGGCAGTCCTCATGACGTCCCGCCATCTCCCAGAAATACCGATACCCTAGCTGAAGGTGATAAAGGACCACTTTTTTCGTCCTGGAGAGGCACATTCCTGTGGCAAGCTTCTCGTAGTTGGACGTCTTCTTATATCACAGGGCTGACGGCCATCAGCTTGTGCTTCTCTAGCTCTCGCCGGATCAGTGTTCTTGCAGCAATGGTCAAGATCTCTGCCCGACTCGGGAGCACACCAATACCGCCGTCCATGTGGTGATTGGCCGCTGCTTTCCTCGCCTCTCTGTCTGCCTCTTCGTTCCCCAGCAGGCCGATGTGTCCGGGAATCCAGTTTAGGACGACTAACCGTCCTTGCTCATGGAGGGACCTGATATGAAACAGCAAAAAAGTCATTGGGTGCACATAGTCTTGATGTATGTCTTTGTTGATAGTTTGAATCAACGACAGACTATCAGTGTGTATTACAATGTGGCTTTGGTGGGTGTTGAGGGCGTGGGTCAGTACTAGTCCCACTGCAATTCCCTCCACTTGAATTGAGCAGCGAGTGCCCAACACTCTTACTCCCTGTCGTGTGTGACAAACGCCGCACCCGCCGTCTTGCGCTCAGCATCTACTGATCCGTCGGTGTAATACACCACGGAGTTTTCAGGTGTGACGCCCCTCATAGTCTCCTCAGCTTTCGCCCGCAGCTGCGGTAGTGGTGTGCTACGCCTCATCGCCATTATGGAGTTTTGGCCGGTAGATTCTCCCAGGGCGGAGGTTGCATATATCCATCCACCGGCATATCCCTCTTCTTTAGTAGGATGATGTCCTGCAGGTGTAAGTCCCTGATGCGTCGTGCAAGCTTCGCTGACCATCTGCTCATCGGGAAGACCTCAGGCTTCTGCTGTAGAGTCGCGATTATCCTTTGCTGTAGGAAGGAGTCCTGCTGCTTTTGGATAACTCTGGTAGCTAAGGTGGCCACACGTTGCGAGATCCTGGCACTGACCGGCAGTATTCCCGTCTCTTGTTGCATGTTGGCAACCAGGGTCCAGGGTGGTGCACCAAGTATGACGCGCAGGGCACGATTTTGTACTGTGTCTATCTTGGATATCTGGCCTGGCTTCCCTGGTTGCCAAAGACCTCATGACACTGATCCGGGCAAGGGCCCTTTCCCGGAGGTAAGCCACCTCTGTCTCAAATGACAGCCTGGAGTCTATCCATATGCCAAGGTACATGTGTGCTTTTACCCACTCTACCTCATGCCCCTGTAGGAGTAGCCTATTTGCCGAGGGCATTTTGCCGCCAAAACACATGGCTTTGGTCTTTGGCGGTGATATCTTAGGCCAAGCTCATTGCACCTCTCGAATATGTCATTGAGGCATTTTTGTGCCCTTCTAAACTTGGCTACTCTCCCTTTCACCACTAGGACGACATCGTCCGCGTAGGATATCAGATGACATCCTGTAGGTTGAGGGGTGGCAAGCAGTTCTGCCATTAGCACATTGAACAGGGTTGGGCTTATCACCCCAACCTGTGGTGTACCGTTCTCCAAGGGGTGGTAGCTGGATACTGCTCCCTGCAGCCGGACCCTGGCTCTTCTGTTAGACAGGTAGTCCGCTATCCACTGTAGGAGCCTCCCCGAGTCCCTCTGGCGGCAAGACCTTCCAGGATGGCATCGGGACTGGCCAGTTCAAATGCCTTTTCGAGGTCGAAGAAGACAACCATCGCGTGACCTCGCTCCACGTGACTCAACAGCATGGCAATGTAATGAGCTGTCTCTATCCCCCTAGCAAAACCGTTTAGATTCTCCGGGGGTGGTCCTAGTTTCCACTGTAGTCTTCGTAGGACCATCCTTTCCATGGTTTTTCCCAGGCAGCTCGTCAAGGAGATGGGCCGATACTTCCCAGGCTCCTTAGGCTTGGGGACAGGGACAATGTCGGCTCGTTTCCAGTTGTATGGAACTTTCCTCGACAGCCAGCGGGAGTTCACCAGTTGGAGGAGCGCTTTCTCACCGGCATCACCCAGATGGGTGATCATGGAGTAGGTCACTCGCTTGCTACCGGGAGCCGTGTCAGTGGATGTCCTGTAAGTGGATTGTAGTTCTTGCAGGATGAATGGCGTGTCCGTGCTTCCTGGGGTTTGCATGGCGGCTTGTATCCTGGCTCTTCTTGCTTCAGAGAGCCGAGCTTGCGTTCTCTACAGCTCGGCGGATAGCGTGGCATTGTGTGTACGTCTGGCAAATTCCAATGTCAGACTTTCTGCCTTGAGATGTGGTATTTGGAGTGCTTGTCGGAGAGGGATACGCCTCGTGGCTATGTGTAGTTTCCCCCACAGCTCCCTTAGAGTGGTGTGTGCGCTAAAGCTGCTGCACCACTCTAGCCACTTGTCGCTACGTGCGCGTCGAGCTACTTCTCTGGCCTCCTCCACGGCAGTCCGGAGGTTACCCAGGTTAGCAGAGTTGCGATGTCTCCGCAGGGTCTTCCGCATGGTGTTTACCCTGTAGTTGGCCTTTTTTTATATCCTGGTTATAATACCAACTATCGCGGTGATTCCTCCTGCTTGGTCCAGTCCTGGGTATGGCCTCCGCTGTTGCTGTATGTATGGCGGAGGTTAAAAAGGCCTCTGTCCCATCCAGGTCGCCAATGGATGGGGTTCCAATGGACACCCGCGCAATCACTTTTTCGCGAAAGTTTCCAATTGGTTCTGCGCGCATTCCATGCTTCCACTCCAGGGGCCAGTGGGGGTGATGAGGCCACGGTGAGCGTCATATCAATGCCAAAGTGATCGCTCGTGACCTTATCGTTAACCTCCCACGACATGCGCTGCAGCAGGGAGGAGGAGGCGAGAGAGAGATCAAGCCTGCCATGCTGGACGTGTGTGGGTGACCTGTCGTTCAAGAGGGCCACACCAGGGGTGGTAATGAGGATTTCCTCGATATGTCATCCGGTCGAGTTGGTGGTTGTCACCGAGTGAAGTATGGGGTGGTGGACATTAAAATCTCCTGCGACAATATACTTCTTCTCCGCAATGGTGCAGGGCTCCCCCAAGTCTAAGTGACCGTGGGTAGGCGACCTGTAGATGTTATATACGTGCACGGTCTCCTGGGGGAAGAGAAGTTGAATCGCAAACACCTCAGTACCCTCCCCGCAATCTATTGGCGGGTCAACTCTAGAACACGGGATGGATGCGTGGACAAGTGTCATACATCCTCTTCTTGTTTGGGGTGGCACGAATATGTGGTACCCGGACACTCTGACTTCCTCGTCTGCCACCAGGGTCTCTTGCAGGAGGATGACTTGCTTTTCCTCCTGCTTTATGAGCGCCTGTAGGAGGGATTGCTTTCCCTATACCCGAGGATGTTCCGTTGCAGGAAGAGAATGGTCTGGGTGTATGAGTGTATCGTATGTGTATTATCCATGTTGTGTTGTGCACTCCTCCTCGGATTCAGCAGAGGATGGGCTAGAGAGTGGAGACGATCCCTCGCAACTGCAGGTACATTTGTATGGGGCAGCAGGAAGCACTCTCCCACTGCACCACAGACACCTACACCTAGTGCTTCTGATTTAAACAATCAAGAGCACTTCCCTGCACTCGACACAGACACACGCACACACACCCAAACTCAGCCAGCTACGACTAAGCCCACGCCTACCCCTAAGCCTACGCCTAAGCCCACGCCTACCACTAAGCCCACGCCCCCAGTACCAACCCCACCCCACGAGCACAAGAACGGCGGTCCCCTCCACCTCAGTATCCGTCTGATGTCATCCCCCTTAGGGAGGATGACATCGACTTGATTGTGACCGGTGTCGTCTCTGCAGCCGCTACGACCCTCGGGGAGAGCGACCCAGACAAGATGCTAGTGATGGTGGACAGGGCCGTCAAGAATGTGCTCAAACTCCTGAATGAGAAGAGGAACCCTAGGCGAAAGGAGAGGACTCCCTCCCCCTCTACCTCCTCCTCTCCCGCCTCCTCCCCCGCCTCTTCCACTACCTCTTCCTCTTCCTCAACCTCCTCCTCCTCCCCTTCCACTTCCCCCAAGCCCGCTATACCCGCTTTTACCATTGGGAAGGCAACACCTACAACCTTAAAGACGAGAAAAGTGCCGTCTGCCAATCCCCAACGTCATTTTGCGCTTAGGCTTAAAGACTCCTCTTCTGATGAGGAGGGAAATGTCCCCACTGTTTCAAAGACGCAACCCATCTTGTTCTCTGACCGGGGAGGACAAGATGAGACAGTAATGGAACTAGACAGGGAAGAAAGTCGCCCTGTTCAATAATCACTTAAGGTTGCTACAGTGTAACATAAACGGGTTCCGCAGCAAAAGCTCGTATCTCCTTGCGCATGCGCAAGAGCATGATTACGATATCATACTTCTCCAGGAGACATTGGTGAGCGATGAGGTGCGATTTCCGGGATATTGCATCTTCTCCCTCCCTCGCTTACCCACTACTAGGGAGTGCATGATCTTAGTCAAATCATGCATCCCCTGCAGTGAGATCATGGGCCCTGTATCATGTGGGGATGGTGTGGAGGTTCTTGAGGTTCGACTCCATCGAGCCCATGAAGTGTACACCATCTATAACATATACAGGGGCCAGGGAGCGGAACTGGACCTTGGAGAAGTGTGTGCTCTAGCTGCGGACAGGCTCCTCATCATAGGAGGGGACTTCAACGCCCATCATAATATTTTGATGTCGCCCCAAGGGCCCAATGTCGCTGAGCGCCACTTAAATTACGTATTAGATGAATGCCCTGACATTGCGTTGTTGAATGGTGGAAATCCGACGCACGTGCAAGGTGGACGACTTGATCTGACCTTGGCGACGGCCACTCTCCTCCCTAGGGTAACCTGGGAGGTGCATCCTATTGTCACTAGCGATCACTTCGGTGTCTCTGTGAACATACGGGATACACCACCCATACCAGCTGTATTACCTGTTCCCAGGTGGAAGACAGCTTTGGTAAACTGGCCAGTATTTGAGAGGTCTGTTGAAGAATGGGCAGCGTCCTACGTTCCACCACAGGACGTGGAAACGTTAGAAGGTGACTTTTCTGCAGCCGTTCAGGAGGCTACCAACAGAGCCATCCCAAAGACTCGCCAGTCCCCCAGAGAACATAAGAACAACTGGTATTATACCCCCGAGATGAGAGAGACCAACCATCGGGTGAACATGCTTAGGTGTGTTTTCCGACGGCGCCGAACTCAAACCAATTTGGCCAACTTGCGCGCTGCAGTTCATGACGCTCATGTCATAGCTGCAGATGCCAGAAGAGCGAAATTTCTTGAATGGTGTGAGGGCTTTAACGCTCACACCTCCCTAGCAGAACTGTGGTCTAAGCTCCGTGAAGCTACTGGCAGGACTCAATCACGACGCACTCATCATGCCCCTGATGCTGAGGCGCAGCGGCTGTTGCAGGAGTTTGTCTCTCGCTCCAGCAGCACCTCACTCCCGCAGTGTGTTCAAGACACATTGCAGGACCTCCAAGGAGTGAGGCGCCACAGTGTCGAGGACATGATGAGTCAGTCGGATGATACTGACTCTAGCTTTACGCTTCAGAAGCTACGGGTAACACACAGGACCAGCTCAGACACGGCACCTGGAGAAGACCTCGTCACCTATTCCATGCTGACCCATCTTGGGCCAGCGGGTGACGAGGCACTACTAAGGGTGATGAACGCGTATTGGAGGACTGGCAAGCTACCAACAGCCTGGAAGACGGCAATCATAACGCCAATTCCAAAGCCAAAGGAACCTAGTGCTTATCGCCCCATCAGCCTGACAAGCTGCATGGGGAAGACAGCGGAGAGGATGGTGCTAAACAGGCTGCTGTGGAAACTGGGCCCAATGCATGAGCATATCAATGCTTACTGCAAGGGCACTGGCACAGCAAACAGTATAGCAACACTCCTTAATGCTGTCAGTGGCACACCGTCCATCGTGGTCTTTTTGGACTTGGAAAAAAGGCGTTTGAGCTGGCCAGTCCACTTGTGATATTAGACACCCTTGCTCGCAAGGGCGTAAAAGGCAAGCTGCTTTCTTGGATTGCTGACTATCTCAGTCACCGGTTTGCGAAAGTACGCTTTCAGGGTCATATATCAGAGGCCAGAATGCTGGAGAATGATACTCCACAAGGGGGGGTCCTCAGCCCCACTTTGTTCAATGTGCTCGTCTCCAACATTCTGGAACTACCTCTACCACATGGGTGCAAAGTCATCTGCTATGCAGATGACATTGCGCTCATAATTACTGGGAAACGGCAGTGCTTCAACAGGGCTCAACGCTGTTTAAGCGCTGTGGCGACAGAATGTTGCAGGTTAGAGTTAAAGATCTCCCCTACAAAATCGAAGGCCATGGCATTGAGACTCTGGAATGAAGGGAAGCACCTCACCATCCAGGACCTTAGGCTGGACTGGGTTCACCAGTATCAGTACCTGGGGGTCTGGATTGATGAGAGGCTCACCTTTCAGAAGGAACTAGCCTATCTCAAGGAGAGACTGAAGGCAAGAACCACAGTTATGAGAGCAATGACGGGGAAGGCACTTGGTGCCAAGCATCAGGTCCTTCGCACATTCTATGCGCAAGCTGTCCGCAGCTTGGTCGACTACGCTACCCCAGCTCTCATAAATGTGGCGACTGCCAAGCTTGAAGACCTGGAGCCTTGCCAAAATGCCGCAGCAAGGATTATCCTGGGAGCTCAACCTTGGACCAAGATTGTTAACCTCCAGATGGAGGCTTCATTGCCTTCATTAACGTCACGGGTCAAAAGGCTGGAGGTCGACTTTCTTGCCAAAATAGTCCAGAGCCCCAGGATAACAGAGCTAAGTCAGAGACTTGTGATAGCTCTGGGACGGGTGGGTACTCTTATCCACTCCGATACCTGGCTATCACAAGCGGCTGGACTTCTAGACTCCTTCAAGCTCACCAGCGTTCTCCTTGAGAAGGGTAGGGACTCTCCACACCCAGAGTTCAAGCCCCTACCACCATGGCTGTCGATACCTGGAACCTTCGTTGTCACAAAGCTTCCCAGTACGAAGAAGTTATGTGATCAGGAAAGAGTACGAGCGCAGGCCCTACAAGGCATCCGCGCACTGTCGGAACCTGGAATGGCGGTCTATTATACCGATGGCTCCGTAGACCCCAACAGGCCCCGTAGTGCGGGGTCTGCCTTCGTGACGGATGGTTTGACCTTCGGCAGGAGAGTATCTGATCACGCGTCCACTCTCGAAGCTGAGGCCATAGCGGTCCAAGGAGCGTTAGAGCATGCTCTAATATCACGAGCTGGTCCTGTGGTGATCCACACGGACTCACAGTCTCTGCTAGACAGCTTAGAATCGACACAGCCCAGCGACAATGTACGCCTACTGACCTCCATCCTATCACTCCTGCTGAAGCTGCATCAGCAAGGCAGGAGTGTTACGCTCAACTGGGTGCCGAGCCACGTAGGTGTCCCAGGTAACGAGCTAGCCGACGCCGCAGCAGAAGCGGCGCGCCAAAGACCCAAAGTCGATGTTGTCGTCCCTCTCAGCAGAAATCAGTTGCGCCTACGCACCAGGGCTCTTAACCAGGTACAACGGTTTCTTCAGCACAGACTGGAGGCAGATGTGTCAGAGAGGGCGAGGTGGTACAGGGCAGTCACAGACTACGAGCCTCTTGTACTTCCTCGCTCCACACCTAGAAAAGTGGAAACTCTGTTTTTCCGTCTGCGGCTGGAGGACCGTTGTTTCTGGCAAATCAAGAACAACTCCACGCCAGAAGAAAGAAGATGTCGACATTGCTGCCACCCTGAAGCCACCCTTGTCCACTACCTCAAGCATTGCCCCGCAACTGCTTTTCTGAGGAGAGGGCCTCCGACAACATCTGAGGGTCTTGTGCGCCGCCTATGCAGCCACTTAAGCGTATACGAACTGCGTCGGCTGGTGGAATGTCAGCCCCCCCCCTTTTAAATCCTTTTCTTATATTATTATGTGCTCCGTTCACGCCAGGAAGGGTGAATTCACCGAGATGTGCATACATATTTAACATAGGTATAGAAAACCGGTAAATGTATGAGTGGGCGTGGCCAAGCCACACACACTCATATATTGAATCACCCCCATTTTTTCTAAATCTTATTTACACCACTTGCTACATAACCACCATCACTGAACACAGCTAATGCTTGGAAGGGTGCATTCACCGAGATGTACATGCGTATTTCATATACATATGCACCACTTGTGAATGTATGAGTGTGTGTGGTTGGGCCCACACACACTCATAAGTCAAATCACCTTCCAAACGGGCTCACACATAAGCCCGTGGGAATATTTTCCCAAATTTTACAGAACAGAACTGTGTCACAGCCAGTCTGGTTTAGACCAGCGGCGTGTCGCCACAATACTCCCCCCTCCCCTTCTTTGGGAGCGAGCGCCGCGGATGGTAAGACGAGACGCAAGTGATGTGGAAGAATCAGGCCGGCCTCTTTACCACCCGACCGGAACGGATGATTGTGCCATCAGATGGTTCTCCGGAGAGGACGGCCTGGATGATGGAGAAGGCGGTGGCAGCGTGCTGGAGGCGTGGTCGCTGTGTTGGTGAGGGTGGTCCGGCTGGGTAGGGAGCTGAGGGGATATACGGTTAGGTGAGAATGGTTGCAGTGAAGGGGAGAGTGAGTTCGGAGAGAAATTAGGGTCTTGGGGGCTGGGGGGAACACTGGTGGTAGGATGCAGGGTTGACCTGGGTGATGGAGGGGGCGGGTGCCGTGAGGAATCTGACTGAACCTGGCTGTGTAGGGTTGGGGAATCAGGTGGAAAAGGATGGCCTGAAGAGACGAGTGGTCCTAGGGGAGGGGTGGTGTCTTGAGGTTCGGGGGGAATACTCGATATTGGGCGTTGCTCAATGGTGGGGATGGGGTAAGGACCATGTTGTAAGAGAAATTGGAGGTGATGGGGAGCGTTGGTAGGGGAAGAAAGGGGAAGGTAGACTGGCTTAAGCCTGTCGATGGAGATGCGATCTGGCTTAGCATCTCGGTGGATGAGGAAGTGTTTCGCCGATCTGCTGATGACTTTGAAGGGTCCATCGTACGGGCGCTGGAGAGGGGTTCGTCTGGAGTCTCGCCTGACGAAAACGTAGTCACTAGCAGCGAGGGTTGGGGGAACATGCACTGGCTTTGATTGTGGCGTCCGAGGTGGCGGGGAGCGGGTGTTGGCGAAGGTCTCCTTGATGAGCTGAAGGAAGACGTAACGATCGGGATCGCCAACGGCGGGGGTGACAATCTCCCCAGGAAGGTGAAGGTTTTCAGCGTACACCAGCTGAGATGGAGACACGTCACTGTCGACTTTGGAAGTGTTGCGAATGGAGAGGAGCACCAGGGGGAGGGTGTCATCCCAGTTGCATGAAGATTACTGTGCCTTGAGTGACTCCTTCAACTGGTAATGGGATCTTTCTACTAGTCCATTGGCTTGAAAGTGGTAAGCGGTAGTCCGGTTGCGGTTGGTGCTAAGGAACTTGAGCATTCTGGACCAGAGATCAGATTCGAACTGGGATCCCCTGTCGGTGATAATGGTGTGGGGGGCGCCGAATCTGGATAACCCAACCGGAGAGGAAAGCACGGGCTGTTGTCTCGGCAGATATATCCAGGAGAGGGATCGCCTCTGGTCACCTGGTGTACCTGTCGACGCACGTGAGCAGGTAACGCATGCCACGGGACGGTGAAAGGGGGCCCACAATATCCACATGGACTGATTGGAAGTGTGCTGTGGGTGTAGGGAAACGTTGGAGTGGGGCGTGGACGTGGCGCGTGACTTTTGAAGATTGGCAGGGAAGAGAGGTGCGGGTCCATTCTCTGACATCTTTGTTGATGCCTGGCCAGACGACCCGATCCGTGAGGAGACGTTGTGTTGCCCGGATACCAGGATGACTGCGGTCGTGGAATGCCGAGAACACATCCTTACGATGACAGATGGGGATGTACGGCCGGGGTTTGCCTGTAGAGACGTCATACCACAATGGTACAGGAGTGCTGGGGAGCTGTCGGAGCTGCAGGGAGGAGGTGCCATGCAGGCGTAAGAGACGGAGTTCCTAGTCGTTACCCTGGGAGGCGGCGATGCGGGCGTAGTCGACGCGGTGGTGATCAGGGAGGATGCTGGAGGTAATTCTGGACAAGGCGTCGACCACTTGGTTGTCCTCTTCCTTGATGTACTCAATGTGAGTATCAAATTGGGATAGGAATGGCAGCTGCCGAGAGACTTTTGGTGAGTGGTGGTCGGAGATCCTGTCCAGTGCATGGGTGAGCGGTTTTTGTCGGTAAGGATGGTAAATGGCCGGCCTTCTAAGAAATAGAGGAAGTGCTTCACGGCTGAAAATATGGCCAGAATCTCCCTGTCGAATGCACTATAGTGCATTTGAGAAGGATCCAGTCGTTTGGAGAAGAATGCAATCGGCTGGAGCTGTTCGTTGACCCTCTGTTGGAGGACTGCGCCTATCGCTATGGAGGAGGCATCGATGGTAAGGAAGATGGGGGCGTAGGACAGGCGCCACAGTTCTTATGAAGACAAATTTAGACTTGTACTATTAATGATAAATTAAAAAGGTACCAATAATGATAACAAGGTATATAATGATGTCTTTAGAAGATGCTGATAATTAAAACTTTGCAAAGTACTTATAATGATAACTAGAATGTACTAATGATAATTAGTATGTAGATGGTACTAATAATAGTAATTTTAATGATAACTTTAATAGGTACTAATAATGATTACTAGAAAAGTTAATAAAATTGATCATTCTAGAACGTACTAATAATGATAGTTGTAGAAGATACCAGTAATGATAGTTTTAGAAGGTACTAATAAAAAAAAAAAAGTGGACGTTAATAATAATAAATTTTCGAAGGTACAAGTAACAACTTTAAAACGTTCTATAATTATAATTTAGAATATAATATGATGGTACTAATGATAAATTTAGAATGTACTAAAAATTATAACTATAGAAGGCAGTAATACTGATAACATTAGAAGATACTTTAAATGTAGTGATGATAGTGTTATAGGGTACTAGTAACGAATAAAATGCAAGAGATAATGAAAATTTCAGAAGATACTAATAGTTATGATTATGGAAGGTACTAATAATAATTTTGGAATTTACTCATAACTTTGGAAGTTACTAATGATGACACCTATAGAAAACGATAATAATGATAACAAAAAACAATATTAAAGATCACTTTAGCAAGTAGTAATAACGATAACATTAAAAAGTACTTGTAATGATAATTCTAGAAGGTACTAATAATGATAACTTTAGAAGGGACAAATAATGACAACTTTAGATGGTAATAATGACAACGTTAGAAGATTCCCAACAATGGTAACGTAATAACGTAATAATGATAGATTTAGAAGTCACTAATAATGACAACTTTGGAATGCACTAATATTGGTAACTTGGAAAAAGTTCTAAAGACAAATTTACATGGTACTATTAATGATAAATTCAAAAGGTAAGAAGGTACGAATAATGGTGGCTTTAGAAGGTGCTAATAATGATAACTTAGGAAGGTACTGATAATAATAACTACAACGCACTAATAATAGTATGCAGAAGGTACTAATAATTCTAATTTTAAAAGGCACTAATAATGATAACTTTAGCAGGTACTAATACGGATATTCCTAGAAGGTACTAATAATGATAGTTTAAGAAGGTACTAGTAATGATAACTTTAGAAAATACTAATAATGATAACAATGGACGGCAATAACAGTTTTCGAAGGTACACATTTAACACCTTTTGACAATTATAACTTTAAATATAATAATAATGATGAATTATGAAGATACTGATTATAAATTTAGAATTTCTAATAATGATAACTATAGAAGGTAGAAATAGTTATTTAAGAATGTACTAATAACAGTGTACTAGTAATGAAAAATTGGTAATAATAATTATAAATTTAGAAGATACTAATAGTTATAATTGTAGAAGGTATTAATTATAAGTTTGGAATTTACTAATAATTTTGGAGGTTACTAATGATGATAACTATAGAAAATAATAATAATAATAAGAGAAAATAATAAAAGCTTTAGAAAGCAGTAGTTATGATAACTTTAAGAAGTGCTAGTAATGATAAGTTTAGAGGATACTAATGATAACTTTAGAAGGTACAAATAATAACTTTAGAAGGTACTCATGTTGAAATTGTTAGAAGATTACGAATAATGATAAGCTGACAAGAAAGGGACTAATGATAAAAACAGTGGACGGTAATAATAATAATAACGGTTTTCGAGAGTTCAAATAATAGATTTAAAACGTTCTAATAATTATAACTTTGAATATACTAATAATCATAACTAATAATTATAACTATAACAGGTAGAATGTACTAATAATACGTTCAGAATTTACAGAATTTAGAAGTTATTACTAGAAAATAATAATGATAATAGAAAAGAATAATAAAGATCACTTTAGAAAGTACTAATAATGATGAAGATTTTAGAAGGTACTAATAATAAGTTAATATTAAATAAGATCAGAATTTACCAATAATTTTGGAAGTTATTGCTAGAAACTAATAATAATAGTGATAGCAGAAAGTATAAAGATAATTTTAGAAAGTACTAATGATAATTTTAAAGTAATGATAATTTTAGAAGGCAATAATAATTCTAGAAGGTAGTAATACTTATAACATTAGAAGATACTTTAAATGTAGTGAGGATAGTGTCATAGGGTATTAGTAATGAAAAAAATGTTAGAAATAAAGAAAAATTTAGAAGGCACTAATAATTATGATTAATAATAACTTTGGAATGATAATTTCAGAATAGTGATAATTTCAGAATAGTACTAATAACATTACAACTCTACCAATAATAATTTTATAGGATTCTAATAATTCTAGAAGGTACTAATAATAACACAAAAGGAACACACAATGATATTTTCCAAAACCACTATTGATAATAATTTAGGAATGATAATTTCAGAAAGTGATTATTTCAGAATAGTACTAATAACAACATTACAACTCTAATACCTTTAGAAAATACTATTAATGATAACAGGGGAGGGTACTAATAAGGATGATTAGTAGTTACTGATAATATAATCAGTGGGCAGTACTAATAATGATAACTTATGAAGGTACCCATAATGATAATAATTCTAGAAGGTACTAATATTAGTAACTTTAGAAAGCACTAATAATGGTAACTTGAGAAGGGAATTGCAAAGATGAATTTAGATGTGATATTAATGATAACTTCAAAAGGTATCAGTAATCATAAGTTAAAGTACTAATAATAATGTTTATAGAAGGTGCTGGTAATTTAACATAGGAAGATACTAATAATGATAGAATTAGAACGTATTATTGATAATAACTTCAGTAAGTAGAAGGTACTAATGATAATTTTAGAAGGTACTAATAATAATTTTAGAAGGTACTTGTTACGTCCATAGACGTAAAATTGTTTACTGCCTTTGTTGTATAAAAATCAGGAGTGGAAAAATAATTTGTGCATTGTACGTCCGTCAACAAAGTCACGGTACGATCAGTTGTACCATTTCCCCCCGTCACCGGCGTCGACTTGCTCGAGTGTGCTGGGGGGGGGGGAATAGATGGTGTGTGTGGGCAACAATGGCAAGGTCGTCTTCTCTCTAACTGGCATTGGTCAAAAGAGTCGCCCAATATGTGTGTTATACACTGTTAGAGGGAGGGACAAGTTACGTATACTGTCGCAAAGTCATCATTTCACCATTGTAATGTCAAATAAGTCAACGGACGCAAGGACCATGGGAGACGCACGAGTCGGTGAGTCGATATTGCATTAATATGTAATGTCATTTCTATGTGAAATTTTGTGATTATTATGTACTTGATGTCAAATTTATGATGTGAGAGTTACGACTCAACATATTTATTGGTACTTATGTATATTTCTTGTTATTGGTTGGCATTTATGTATATTTGTAGTCTTGTACAAATTTGTTACAATAAAAACTTTCTTTTTAGAATGACCTGCAGTCAGCGTCAATTCGGAACTCCATTTTATTCCCTGCGTATCCTAAGAGGAGACAACAATTAGCCGACAAATCCTACAGTCATTCGACTCCAGTCACCGTCATGGAGCAGGCCAAAGTGGTGAGACGACAGAGGAAAGCAGCGGTCACACGTCACCTGGGAACCTTGTGCCGGCTAATCGCTGAAGAAGAAGTAGCTGGCATTACGGACAGACTGGACCGTGTCCGTACATCCTACAATGAATTCGAATCGGCACACGACACTTACCAAACGTTCCTGGGCAACGATGAAAATGAATTAGAGGCCAGTGAAGCATGGTACAAGGAAACGGAATAGGAGTACATAAAGGTGATAAAGGACGCCAGAGCGTTCATTAAGGTAAGGACTCAAAGTGAAATTCCGTGTGCAAACCCCGCATAGACAGTGAAAGTGAACGTTTAGATGGCTCACCGGCCGAACTAGTTGATATCTTAAATATACCCATAGTTGAATTGGACGTGTTTGAAGGGAACCCTCTTGAGTATCAATTGTTCATCACGATATTCGACGAACTCGTAGACAGTAGAGTGAGTGACCCTCAGATCAAATTGACCCGTTTATTACAATACACCAAGGGGCAGGCAAAAGCTGCCATAAAAAATTGCGCGATGGTGGGAAATAGCGCCGGTTACGCGCAAGCGCGCTCTATATTGAAACGCAGGCTCGGTAATTCTCACCTTGTATCTCAACAAATTGTTATTAATTTAAAGAATGGTAAGATAGTGTTTAAGCCTCAAGAGTTGGGGCAATTGGGGGGATAACTTAACAATGGCAGTGGCTACTTTTGGAAAATTAGAATTGTAGGAAAGGTTTAACACTCAAGAGTATATCCTAGATATTTTACAGAGGTGTCAGGGGTTCGTTTGTAACAAATGGAAGCAGAAGGCTTTAAGTCACAAACGAGAAACGGACACATACCCATCTCTCAGTCAATTCGCTGAGTTTATTAATGTCATGGCAGATGAGGCATGTGAAGGGCACAAGTTGTAATGTAGCAGCATCTGAGTCTAAATACCCCGTCAAGTTAGGGTGTGCTGAGAGCACATGTGTGGTGTGCGGGGAAGGACACAGACTGTTCTACTGTGAGGAATTTAAAGGCATGAA
Source organism: Oratosquilla oratoria (assembly GCF_046742065.1). Classification (NCBI taxonomy): domain Eukaryota; kingdom Metazoa; phylum Arthropoda; class Malacostraca; order Stomatopoda; family Squillidae; genus Oratosquilla; species Oratosquilla oratoria. The sequence goes on from NC_134779.1 coordinate 72,338,953, forward strand.
GCCTGAATGTCGGTTGGAAGTTGTAAAAAGACACAAGCTGTGTTTCAATTGCTTACTAGGTGGGCACGGGGCTAGCAAATGCTTCAAACAGTCCATTTGTTCAGTTCCTGGATGTGGTTTGAAGCATACGAAATTCATCCACGTCCCGGCAAATGACTCTCAGAGTATTGGGGGCGTAGTTGAAAATTCGGAGTGTCAAGGATCAAGTGTGGTCATGAATGGTTATGTCAATGATGCTCGATCGAAGATCTATCTACCCATTTTACCAGTTGTCGTGGATAATAAACTTAGGCCACGGCGTTGTTAGATAGTGGATCAGACACTACTTTCGTCACGGAAAGGGTGGCCCACGAGTTAGGTCTGAGAGGAGACCTTAAGGAGTACACCATGAGTACTTTAGGGGGGGACCAGGGAAACTCAATCAAAGGTAGTATCCCTTAGCCTTACGTCACCGGATGGTAGACGAGAGGCCAGTGTTACAAATGTTATGGTCGTCCCAAGAGTGCCTGTTAGGCAACCACCTGTCGAAATTGAGTTTGATAAATTCCCCTACTTAAAGGGCATACCATTGAACACTAGTCAAGTATCTGAGCCAGACATTTTGATAGGCATGGACAACGCTTGGCTCCTAAAACCACTGGAGGTCAGAGGGGGCTCAGGCGGGAATAAGCACCAACCTTATGCTACGCGGACCTACTTTGGATGGTCTGCAAATGGCCCAATTAGTGCAGGTAAGTCTCGTGATGCAGATGTTGAACGCCTGTGGATGATGGAAAATGAATGTGAAGATAGGGCACCATCTCAGAACGACCAGAAGGTTATCAACCTTTGTGATAAAGGAACACGATACGAAGATGGGCATTATGTACTGCCAATACCTTGGCGAGGTGAGCCAAACTTGCCCAATAATCGTGACGTCGCCGAGAGACGATTAAGGAGTTTGAACTGAAGGTTGGTGAAATCCGGAATATTGAATGTATGCTCTGAGAATATTTCAGATTTGTTGAAGAAGGGGTATGTAGAGTATGTTCCCGAGGTTGATTTAAAGAGAGATGATGGCAAAGTGTGGTACCTTCCGCATCATGCTGTTACGAGCGAAACCAAACCAGGTAAGGTGAGAGTGTGTTAGCGTGGTATGATTGTATAACATATTATCGTACATTGTACTGGTGTGTTACTTATTTGGGGAATTATATGTTTCCCCCTCTTTATAAAATTGTCATATGTTTTGTTGTTTATTGTTTTACTATTTATTGTAATTATGTGTACATTAAGTATATTTGTAATTATATTGGATATCGCAAATGCGATGCGCTTCTTTTTTGGCGCCAATTGCAGCTTGGCGTTAGTTGAAAGCCAGCCCTCTTTGTATAAACACGCATTAGTTGTAGTATCATTGATTACAGTGTGATTCCCACAAATGACTTTTATTGCCACCCAGTACATTATGGTGGCAGCGTAAAAGCAATCTTTTCGGTGATTTTTTTCCCAATGTGAACGTTCTGAAAAGACTTTAAATAGCAGTGCTGGACTATAGCCGATCATAATGGTGCATGTCTGTGTCCGTACTTTTCTCCTATTTTCATTCCACAGGCTACAGGATTTGCTTAATTGAGAGAAGTAATAGTGCTTTCTCACTTTGGACCAGTGACTTTTTATTTAAAAGGCGGTGTTCAGGAACATTGTGGTTGCATAGAGCGCCAAGTGATTTTATTGGGAGACGTTTCCCCCCGAGAATCTTCGTGTTCGGCCTTCTTTTGGACTGATATCGCCGTCTGCTTTTGCGGGACGCCCTTCTATGGTCGCTGTGTGGATTGCAGTTTGAATTGGTGATTGGATGAGGACGGATTCATGCTTGGAGTACAAGAAATTCTTGGTCGGCGTCCCAGCCGGTCCATGTCTATCACGCCGACCCATACAACGCGTCCGAAGACATTAGTTATTTTCGTTACTTACCAGTATTATATGTTTCCTTGCCTTAGGCATACCTGTATTGTCCTTTTTGAGATTTTGTGGACATGTTGTTGTAAATAAATATATTTCATATCTACCGGTCGTGCCTTGGGCGGCCATCAGTATTTGTTTACTTTTTGAAATGGTACCCTTCAGTGGTTAGAATTCTTTCGCCAGTGTCGTCTTGCGTATACTTACGCGCCAGTGCATTATATTTTTTTTTACGTAATTTTTGCTAATTACGGTCTTACTATAATTTTTTCTTCATTATTTGCTATATTTATTGCATTGTTTTTGTGTTTCAATGTTTCTGTTTGTGTGAATTATATCATTATCTTACGTTCGTGTCCCATGTCCATGTGATTGTCTTTTGGGTATTGATGCTCTTACAGCTCATGGCATTAGATATTTCTCCTAGTCGCCGTGTAGTGACTTTCTGCAATTGTGATATCTCTGCATCGGATAGGCCAGTTTCTGTTTGTGATTCTATTGTGCTTGATCAGTCCGCACATGTGCCTGTACCAACTTCTAAGCGATCTAACCCTGTTCCTCATTGTGCTGCTGTTGTTATAGGAGAGCATCTTATTGAACCTTCAAGTTCTGTTCGAGTTCCGGTGCGCATCTCAAGTGTCCCGATAGGGTCTGACGTTCTCTCTTTGCCTGACTCTGTTCGTATTCGTCGCCTTGCTTTAGAAGGTGTTTCACATTAAAACTCCGTGGACTGTCGTAATCATGTATTTCAACCTGCGAGTATATTACAAATATCCTTGCATAAATCCACAGTATACATAACGTGAAAAGTATTGAAACCATCAACAAAAAACACTTGTACAATTTACGTTGAAATTAAATGAGCACAATCCTCTAAATAACCATCAGTAAATCTTTTGAATAATCATAACTACAATGACAATTACAATAGCGTGAATTATACAGACATTAGTAACAAATAAGAAGTCCAACATTCCTCTATGGCTAATTACACGATTATAAATTTCACAACTTAAGCTATTGTAAGTATTCATTTAAATCATATTCTATACAAGCAATATATTGAAATCAGTATTATTTTACGCAAACAATCTGTTAACCGTAATACAACGCTCCTATCACATCTTACATAAAATTTAGAAATCATAACTCACATTAGTGCTCCAAGCCTTTTAGTGTGAAAACCAAACCATCACCCGGGCAGGGACCTAAGTCCTCACATTTTCACCTCGGTCGCTGGTCCCTCAACCACAGCCCGCCTCACACCTCGAAATCACCGACGAGAATGTTGGTGTAATGAGCGTCACCTCCCTAGTAATGTCCACGTGAACAAACGCATAGCGATACGCGCAGAAATGGTTCTCTACACAAATACAGTATACGAGATCCCAATGGAATAAACATGTAATGCATTTATTCAATAATTACAATACATTAAATAGATACAAATAACTTTAATCAATACAAAATATAAACATACAAATGCACAAGTCATCCTAAATGGTTCATACAAACAACTTGAACCAATATCATCGTATAGTGATGATACAGAAGGAACTCTCTCCACTATTCGCGAGGATCATGTTACCACGGCGATGGTAACCAATATCACGGGTGCTCCTATTCCTCTTTCTCCTGGCAATCACTTAGGCTCCTTTGAGGTGGTACACGTTGCTACTTTCCAGGACTCGCCTATTATAGCAACTTCTGTACTACAGTCTCCTCCAACACGTGACCCTGCTCACTTAACTTCTGAGTTTGCCACATTTGTAGGCGAGATTGATTTTCCTGAAGAGAAGTCTCGTCTCCTTGACCTGTTAGTTACTCACCGTCAGGCTTTGGCTTTACCAGGTGATCCGTTAGGGGTTACGGACCGTGTGGCTCATAGAATTGATCTTCAGCCATGTGCTCGTCCTGTTTACGTCCCCTCTTACAGGCTACCTCACTCTCGTCGGCTTATAGCCCAGTCCTTGGTTGACGATTTATTGAATGAAGGTGTTGTACAAGAGTCCCACTCCGAGTGGAACTCGCCTCTTCTCCTGGTGCCTAAGAAAGATGGATCTTTTCGTCCTGTTGTTGATTACAGGAAAGTTAATGAGGTCATTCTTCCAGACCATTATCCTCTGCCTCTCTTAAGCGAGCTTCTTCAGTCCATTGGCACTGCTAATACGGTGTTCACCACCTTAGATTTAAAAGCAGGTTTTTGGCAGATACCCCTGGAGGAGAAGTCTCGTAAAATCACGGCCTTCTCGACTCCCAGTGGGCACTATGAATGGCTTCGTTGCCCCATGGGTTTGCGGAATGCTCCTTTGACTTGCCAGCGCTTAGTTAACTCCATTTTTCATGGCTTAATTGGAGATGGACTCTTTGTTTGCCTGGATGATTTGATTCTAGTTTCCAAAGATGTGGAAAGCCACTTTACTAAGTTGTCCATAGTCTTGCAACGTTTTGCTGAAGCTGGGTTGAAACTCAACTTACCCAAGTGTTCCTTTTTCAAGGCTAGTATCCAGTTCCTAGGTCATGTTGTAGACAAACATGGTATCCACACCACAGGTGATAAAATCAAGGCAGTGAAGGACTTCCCTATCCCGAAGTCAGTTGAAAATGTACGTTCCTTCCTTGGACTTGCAGGATACTATCGTGCATTCATTAAAGACTTTGCTTCAATTGCTTCCCCTCTCACTCGCCTTCTCAAGAAGGACTCTTCCTTCCAGTGGCGTGATGTTCATCAGAATAGTTTTGATTCTTTGAAGCTTGCTCTTACTGCAGCGCCTGTGTTGGCCTTCCCTGATTACAGTCTCCCCTTTACCATTTGTACAGATGCTTCTGGTACAGGCATTGGAGCTGTACTCATGCAACAAGTAGATGGATGTAGACCTCATGTTATTGCATATGCTAGTCGCATTCTTAATAAGCCTGAGTCCCGTTACTCTGTTACTCATTTAGAGGCCCTGGCAGTGGTGTGGGCTTTAAAGCATTTCCGTGATATCATTTTTGGATATCCTATTACAGTCTACACGGACCACACTGCTGTCACTCAGCTTTTTAAGGGCAAGAATCTGTCAGGCCGTCTAGCCAGATGGTTCCTCACGATCGAGGAATGGGCCTGGGTCTGGGCCTCCTGGACCTTGCCCGCCTGGGCCTGTATCGCCTGGATCTGGGCCTCATGGGCCTGGGGCTGGGCCACCTGGGGCTGGGCTTCCTGGGCCTGGGCCATAGCCACCTGGGCCTGTGCCTCCTTGCCCTGGGCCATGGCCACCTGGGCCTGGGCCACCTGGTCTTGGCCGTTTTGAGCCTCGGCCTGGGACCACCTTGGCCTGGGCTTCTTGGACCTGGGCCTCCTGGGCCTGGACCTCCTCGGTCTTGGCCGCCTGTCCCTGGGCCGCCTGTTCCTGGGCCATGGCTACCTAGGCCTGGGCCTCCTGTGCCTGGGCCATCTTGGGCTGGGCCTCTTGGGCCTGGGCCTCCTGGGCCTGGACCTCCTCGGCCTTGGCCGCCCGTCCCTGGGCCGCCTGTTCATGGGCCATGGCTACCTGGTCCTGGGCCTGGGCCTCCTGGGCCTGGGCCTCCTGGGCCTCCTCGGCCTGGGTCTGGGACACCTCGGCCTGTGCTTCCTGGGCCTGGGTCCCCTGGGTCTGGCCCTCCTTGGCCTGGGACGCATGGGCCTGGGCCGCTTGGGCCTTGGCCACCTGGGTCTTTGCCATGGCCACCTGGGCCTGGGCCTCTTCGGCCTGTACCGCATGGGCCTGGCCCTGGGCCACCTGGGCCTGGGCCTCTTGGGCCTGGGACATGACCACCTGGGCCTGGGCCACCTAGGCCTGGGCCTCTTGGGTCTTGGCCGCTTGGGCCTGGGCCTCCTGGGTCTTGGCCTCATTGTCCTGGGGGTTGGCCACCTGGGCATGGGGCTCCTTGGCCTGGGCCATGGCCACCTGGACCGCCAGGACCTTGGCCTCCAGGGCCTGGGCCCACCTGGGCTTGGCCGTTTTGAGCCCAATCCTGGGCCCCCTGGGCCTATAACATAGCCACCTCGGCCTGGGCCACCAGGGCCTGGGCCCTCTGAGACTGTACCTGGGACACCTGGGTCTGGGCCGGCTGGGCCTGGGCAACCTGGGCCTGGGCCGCCTTGACCTGGGCCTCATGGGCCTGGGCCACGACCACCTGGGCCTGGGACACCTGGTCCTGGGCCTGGGCCTCTTCGGCCTGTGCCGCATGAGCCTGGGGATGGGCCAACTGGGCCTGGGCCTTCTGAGCCTGGGCCTGGGCCGCCTGGGCCTGGGCCGCCTTGACCTGGGCCTCCTGGGCCTGGCCCTCCTGGGCCTGGGCCACCTGGGCCTCCTTGGCCTGGGCCGCCTGGGCCGCCTGGGCCTCGGCGTGGGCCACCTGTGCCTTAGCCTGGGCCACCTGGGCTGGGCCGTTTTAAGCCTGGGCCTAGGCCACCTAAGCCTGGGCCTCTTGGGCCTTGGCCTCCTCGGATTTGGTCGCCTGGGCCTGTATTACCTGGGTCTGGGCCTCATGGTCCTGGGGCAGGGCCTCCTGGGCCTGGGCCATGGCCACCTTGGCCTGGGCCATGGTCACCTAGGCCTGGGCCTCCTGAGCCTGGGCCGCCTTGACCTGGGCCTGGGCCGCCTTGACCTGGGCCTCATGGGCCTGGGCCACGACCACCTGGGCCTGGGACACCTGGCCCTGGGTCTAGTGACCCAGGCCCAGGCTCAGGAGGCCCATGCCCAGGCGGCTCAGGCCCAGAAGGCCTAGGCCCAGGCGACCCAGGCTCAAGAGGTCCAGGCGGCCCAGGCTCAGGAGGTCCAGGCCCAGGTAGCCCAGGCCCAGGCCCTGGAGGCCCAGGTCAAGGCGGCCCAGACCCAGCCGGCCCAGATCCAGGTGGCCTAGGCCCAGGCTCAGAAGGCCTAGGCCCAGGCTTAGAAGGCCTAGGCCCAGTTGGCCTAGGCCCAGGAGGCCCTAGCCCAGGTGGCCCAGGCCAAGGCCCATGCGGCCTAGACCCAGGCGGCACAGGCCCAGGTGGCCCAGGCCCAGGCGGCCCAGACCCAGGTGGCCCAGGCCCAGGAGGCCCTAGCCCAGGTGGCCCAGGCCAAGGCCCATACGGCCTAGACCCAGGCGGCACAGACCCAGGTGGCCCAGGCCCAGGAGGCCCAGGCCAATGCGTCCCAGGCCAAGGAGGCCTAGCCCCAGGCCCAGGAAGCCCAGGCCGAGGCGTCCCAGGCCCAGAAGGTCCAGGCCCAGGATCAGGTGGCCATGGCCCAGGAACAGTCGGCCCAGGGACGGGCGGCCAAGGCCCGGGAGGTCCAGGCCCAGGAGGCCCAAGAGGCCCAGGCCAAAGTGGCCCAGGCCCAGGCTCAAAAGGGCCAAGCCGAGGTGGCCCAGGCCCAGGCCCAGACGGCCCAGGCCCAGACGGCCCAGGCCCAGACGGCCCAGGCCCAGACGGCCCAGGCCCAGACGGCCCAGGCCCAGACGGCCCAGGCCCAGGAGGCCCAGGCCCAGGAGGCCCAGGTCCAGGCCCAAGCGGCCAAGGCCCAGGAGGCCCAGGCTCAGGCCCAGGTGGCCCAGGCCCAGGAAGCCCAGGCCCAGATAGCCCAGGCCCAGGAGGCCCAGGCCCAGACCCAAGCGGCCCAGGAGGCCGAGGAGGCCCAGGAGGCCCAGGCCCAGGAGGCCCAGGCCCAGGAGGCCCAGGCCCAGGAGGCCCAGGTGGCCCAGGCCCAGGCCCAGGACGCCCAATGCTATGTGGCCCAGGCGAAGGCTCAGATGGCCCAGGCCCCCAGCCCTAGGAGGGACAGGCCCAGGTGGCCCAGGCCAGGCCCATAGCAAGGCCCTGGCCCAGGCGGCACAGGCCCAGGCCAAGAAAGCCCAGGACCAGGCCCAGGAGGCCCAGGCCCAGGCAGCCTAGGCCTAAGCGGCCCAGGCGCAGGTGGCCCAGGCCCATGCCCATGGCGGCCAAGGCCCAGGAGGCCCAGGCCTAGGTGGCCCAGGCCTAGGCCCAGGAGGTCCAGGCCCAGGTGGCCCAGGCCTAGGTGGTCCAGGCCCAGGCCCAGGCGGCCAAGGCCGTGGAGACCCAGGCCCAGGCCCAGGTGGTCCTACCCGTCTGGGCCTGGGCCGCCTGTGCCTGGGCCGCCTGGGCCTGTGCCTCCTGGGCTTGGGCGTCCTGGGCCTGGGCCTCCTGGACCTCCTTCGCCTGGGCCTCCTCGGCCACCTAGGCCTTGGCCTTCTAGGCCTGGGCCGCCTGGGCCTGGGCCCCATGAGTCTGGGCCGCCTGGGCCTGGGCCGCCTGGGCGTGGCCGCGTGTGCCTAGCCCGCCTGGGTCTGGGCCTGGGCCACCTGGGCCTGGGCCATATGGGCCTGGTCCTCCTGGACCTAGGCCCCTTGGGCCTGGGCTTCCTGGGCCTGGTCTGCCTGGGCCTAGGCCTCCTGGGCCATTTTCGCCTGGGTCTGGGCCTCCTGGGCCTGGGCTTCCTGGGCCTCGGCCTCCTGGGCCTCGGCATCCTGTGCCTGGGCCTCGTGGGCCTGGGCCGCCTGGGCTTGGGCCGCCTGGGCCAGGGCGACCTGGGCCTGGGCCTGGGACTCCTGGGCCTGGGCCACCTGGACCTAGGCTTCTTGGGCCTAGGCCTCCTGGGCCTGGGCCTGGGCCTAGGCCTCCTGGCCTTGGCCTCATGGGCCTGGGCCTCCTGGGCCTGGGCCTGGGGCGCCTGGGCCTGGGCCTCCTGAGCTTGGGCCGTCTGGGCCTGGAGCGGCTGGGCCTGGGCCTCGTGGGCCTGGCCTGGGGCGACTGGGGCGACTGGGCCTGGGCCTCCTGGGCCTGGGCCTGGGGCGCCTGGGCCTAGGCCTGGGGCGCCTGGGCTTGGGCCTCCTGGGCCTGTGTCGCCTGGGCTACAACGAACAAGTGATCCCGAAATCTATTTTACCAAATAGATTTTTTAAACTTTCTGATAAACCGTTTGATGAATTCTAACGTCTTATCCTCAAGAAACTCATTGAAATAACTAACATTGAAGTAAAAGAAGCATTTAATATGTTAAGTTTAAAGGAAAGTGCTTTTATGAATACTATACCTGATAATTGGAAAACCTTATTACTTGACAATATCTACAACAAACTAAGAATTGAATGTTCATAAACTAAAATTAAGTTAAACAAAAAATAGAAAAGCTTGATTGATAATTGCGATTGGAACCTGCATGCCAACCCAGACTTTGTGATTAATCTATCCAATAAAGTTCTAAGCGGCAATGAAAAGGCCGCACTAGGTTATGGTTTGAAGTTTGCAACAACAAAACAAGGAATAGAAAGTTTAGAAATCACTAAATCTTTTTGTAATTTAGATAAATTTGGTGATCTAACAGTAGAAGACTTAAATATTTGCAAAGGAATAATATATGGTGCAATGACAAAAAATAGCAATGCTAATTGTCCTTGAAGATTCGCAAACACTTTTAAAGAACTCAAAAAAGACCAAGACATTCATATGACTAAAGCAGACAAATCGAATACTTTAATCATAATGAACAAAACTGATTATCTAGAAAAAATGAAAGAAATTCTCATGGACACCGAGACATGTTGTGAGCTTAATAAAAATCCGTTGGACTTGGTGAACAGCTCTTTTAATAAGAAAATTAAGAGTATATTTAAGAAAGACGACAATTTGATTAAGAAATTTATGTCCATTTCACCAAATTTACCTTATATGTATGGATTAATCAAAGTACACAAAGAAAACAACCCTGTTAGACCAATTATAAGTTCAATAGGATCAGCAGCATACAAACTGTCCAAATGGCTGGTGACTCTATTGAACCCAATTGTAGGAAAAATATCAAAAGCAAATGTCAAAAACAATATTGATCTTATTGATAAATTGAATAGACTTGAGATAGATTATGATTTTAAAATGATCAGCTATGACGTTACTTCGTTATTCACCCGAGTTCCAATTGATGACCTGCTTGAATTTCTAACGGAAGAATTACCACACCACAATCTTTCTTATGATACTAAAACCATTATTGACCTTATTGAGATATGTATCAAAGACTGTAAATTTGAGTTTAATGGAAAATTTTATAAACAGAAATTTGGGATGGCGATGGGAAATCCCCTATCAGCCGTTCTGAGCAACATCTATATGGAATTTTTTGAGACCAAGCTTTTAGCAAACATACTTCCCAAGAAGGTCAAATGGTTTCGGTAAGTCGACGGCATTCTTTGTATTTGGCCTAACAATGAAAATGTTGATACCTTTGTAACTAAATTAAATAAATTGGTTCCTTCTATAAAATTCACTATAGAAATGAAAAAGATTAATGCATTTCTTTCTTAGATTGTAACATTCACAGATGCAATAAGAAATTTAAATATAGTATTCACCGAAAACCAACCAATGTCAACGCATATATACAGTACTATTCAGCCCACCATAATAGAATTAAACAGTCAGCATTTTCTTTCATGTTCCTTCGTGGCCTGCGCATCTGCAGCCCAGAATCTGTGGATGACGAAATGACGAAATAAACAAAATTTATGATATCGGAACACAGATGAGATATCCCAAATTCTCTTTGGACAAATGTTTTAAAAAAGCAAAAAGGACATTCTATAAAGGCGAACCAAAACAAAAGTTTGAGAAAAAGAATTTACTTGTACTTCCTTTTAATAAAAATCTTATAGAGATTCCCAATATACTTAAAAATTTCAATGTAAATGTAGCTTTCAAGAACAATACAACCCTAAAAAATCTTCTTATAAAGAATTCCCCTGACAATTCTTCAGGCTGTGTTTATAAAATACCTTGTAGTAAATGTGACAAATATTATGTAGGTCAAACAGGAAAAGAATTAGAGGTTAGGATTAAACAGCATAAAAACAGCATAAAAAATGGCCAAGAATCTAGTGTACTTTTTAAACATGTTTGTGAATTTGACCATTCTATTGACTGGAAAAATGCTTCGAAAATTATACAGTGTAAGAACATAACAGAAAGAAATATCATAGAGTCAGGAATTATCAAATGCTATTATGACCAATTCATTAATAATAGTTTAGGATTACATAAATTAGATCCATGTATTGTCAGTAATATAAATAGTACATATTTTAAAAGTTAATGTAATAATTATCTGTTTTCATGACCTCGCCGAGTGGCCCAACCTGAGCTTTCAGGCTTCGGAGAGGAGGGTAAATGTCTCTCTTGTCCTATTTATTCTTTGTATCTCCATTTTTTGTTCTCATTTTTTCTGTACTCCTTGATGATGTGAATATATCACGAAAGCGCTCGGACTCCGTGTGTTTTTCTTTTCCCAGTGGACTCTGCATTTTTGTGATTCACGTGTGACTTGTGAAATTTGTGCATATATATATATATATATATATATATATATATATATATGTGTGTGTGTGTGTGTGTATATATATGTATATATATACATATATTTGTATATATATATATATGTATATATATTCATATATATATATATATATATATGTATATACTTATATGCATATATATATATACTTATATATATATATACATACACATATATATATTATATATATATATATATATATATGTATATATATACATATATAAATATAAATGTATGGATGTAGATATTTATACAAACACACATTATATATATACATACATATATGTAAATATTTATATACACATATATATATATATATATACACACATTGTCATACATATATATTGTCAGAACTTTCAAACCTCAGTAGGGGTTGATTAACATTGTTTAATGCAATTAAATATATTTAACTTACCACTGCAGATTCATTGGCCTACGAGGGTTCTGTATAGTTTACTTGTATATTTGTGTGGGTACTTCCTTCTGTATATCAATATCGGTGGAGCAATAGCCTAATCAAACAATTTGAAAGGGAATTTTAACTAATATTTAACTTAGTCACTCACTTTAATAATACCAAAAATAATATACATACACACACAAACACACACTCACACAACTAATTAATCTTGTAACGAGTTGAAATTATGATCTCGCTTGACTGCTCAGGACATCAGAATCTCACCAGTGGGGCGACAGTATTTCACTGGGACTTTTCGCAGTCAGGCTCGTAGTTTCCTATTAGCGCTAGAATTTTCAATGGGACCTTTCACAGTGAGAGATTTGATACCAGACACCGCCAGATCTTGTAATTCTTGCCGGAAAATAATTACTTTTTTGGGCAAGTATTATAAACTTACAGAGGTATATCGTTGTACATTATTGTGTCTGAAATTTAAGTCAATTAATTTCATGGTTGCAAACGGCATATAGCATTGTTTGAGCCTCTATTTATAATTACAGATTATATTCGTAAAACAGCCTATAATTGTATCAAGCTAAGCAATTTGTCATTTTCTACCGACTTCAATGGAAATATTCTGATATATACTTTCAACTGAATGCACCAAGCAATAGGCAAATCTATGTAATGTATAGAAAATATATATTTGTATCGAAGACTTACTTTTTCCGGTACGATAACTAAAGCCCCCTCCACACGTACCATCACGCATCAGCGACTTGATACAGTAGTCGTGTTGAAAACTTGTCACTAACGTCCGGACGGGCTGCATCACTGCGAATACCTTGCGCGAACAACCAGATCTCAGTCATCATTTGGCTTTCACGGAATGAGAATGTCTGCCCGCGCTCTACTCATTTAATCAATAAACCACCACAGCTTTGTAGTGCATACATTTTTCGTGCCAACATCAGACTTCTTTGATGCAGTGTTTTCAGGGTATAAAGTTTTTTGGTAATGTCTTCATTCCGCACATTACATTTTGTTAAGGAAAAGAAGTCAGCTTTCGATGTTTGTACTTTTTATATTTCTCATCTTATATTCTTTGCACTTGATATTCCAAATGCCTGGGTACTGCTTTAGTAGCTTAATGTAATGTAAGATAATAGTCTTCGTCCACTCGAAAGGCTTTGCGGAAGTTGCTTGTGCCATCGTATGAAACTAGAAGAGCGAAGCAGAGCGCGTGCTTCTTCTCCCATCAACTGTTGCCACACTGCGCAGCGATTAGAAATCGGTACGCCCATGACTGCTTTCATGATGCTGCGACGTTTTTCAACTCATCGCTTCAATACATCGCGCATCAAATACTCGTACGTCCGCCACCACTGTTGTTATATTTTATCTCACTGATTATCTTCATATACAGGACGTGACAATGATATCCATTATTTTTCGACACTCTTAGATAAATTCCACAAACCGAAATCGATATCCTCTAATTTTTACTCCTTACACTTACTTCAGTAAAAATAATTACCTATTTTTAGTTTTATCTTATAATTAAATTAACAAAGCCTTATCACACACCAGTAAGTAAAATTTATAACATTAAGAGTCATGTTTTTAATTCTAAAAACACTTATGCAGCCATTTATGTCGTATTTTTTTTTAATATCGGTTTCCAAATTAGCTAAGTCACCCCTTTGCCCCATGGAATGTGAGACAATTGAAAATTCTA
>NC_134779.1:72357405-72372405 GCF_046742065.1 Oratosquilla oratoria
CTTCCTTCTCCCTGGTTTCTTCTTCCCTTGTTTTGTTCGTTTTGAAGTGCCATTGTCTTAATCTCAAGTCTATTACTCTCCACTGGAATTCTTTGCATTCTGTCTCCGATCTTTTCAAGTTTTTTTCCTTTGCTTCTTCTCTTAGTGCCCTTTCTTTTTCTAATTCCTCAGTACTCATTTCTCTTTTTATCCATATCTTATTGTATTTTTCACTCTTTGCCAAGTTACCTACTTTTTCAAATATGTCTTCTACTACCACTTGTGACCTTAGTTTTATCTTTAGAGGTCGATTCCTATCCTTAGTATAGCGACCAATTCTGTAAGTCTCTTCTAAGTCTGTGCCTGAATCACTGTCTCCCCCCTGAATTTCATTAAGGATTTCTACTGCTGTCTCTTTTTCTTCTTTTTCTCTCATGTACCTCGCCAATCCTTGTTTTTCTTTAAGCCCATAAACCACAATACATTTCTTCCTATCTACTGTGTCCCTGACCCAATTTGCTTTTTCGTTAATCACTTGAATGATTGTGTCTTTTGCATTATCTTGCATTTGCTGCTTGACTATTTCTTTGAAAGCAATTTCTTTATTTTCAATATTTTCTTTCCACTTCTTAATTTCCTGGATACTGTCCCCACCTAAGTTTTCTTCGATCTTTTGTGTCAATTCTTGTAATTTGTTGTTCACTTCCTGCTTTAGATTTTCGCTATTGTAATTATCATTAGTTTTCTTCTTTTCATTATCATTCTTCAGTTCATTTATGTCTCTTTTCATTTCTTTAATTTCGTTTGTAAGATCCAAGTTAGCTTTTCTCAGGTCAGAAATTTCATGGTTAATCTTAGATAAACAATCAATTAAACCAAAGACCTCTTTTCTTAAGTCCATGATTTCATTTTCCCACCGAGTCCTATTTTTGCTCATCTCTCTCTCTATCTCTAATAATCTACTTAAGTTCTTTCTTTCGTACTTACCAAACCCTAAGAAATCATTGTCATAACACGTGGTGCTTTGTTGATTGTTTACATCGCGGTTCAGTGGATTGCCGCCAGATGGCTCTGATTCGCAACTGGCTTTCGAGTCGTTTTCATTCATTTTTGCTAATTTCGAGTTAACACAATTAACTAGCACTGCATAGATACCATTTCGGGCACTCACGTTCACTCCCCACCCCTACAGTACAAACCAGGTTTTCCTTTTTCGTCGTAAATCCTCTTCTTCTTGGTCGCGCGACGACAGCGACGACGGGTGGTGTTGCTTCGATGTGTGTGTGTGTGTGTGTGTGTGTGTGTGTGTGTGTGTGTGTGTGTGTGTGTGTGTGTGTGTGTGTGTGTGTGTGTGTGTGTGTGTGTGTGCGTGTATGCATTTGTATATGTGCATGTGTTCTGGGAACTCGTTCTGCAATCAGATCTACAGTGACTAAAAAAAGTACCTGAGTAAAACGTGTGCGCGTGCTACTATTACTGGTACTACTACTACTACTATTACTGCTACTACTACTGCTACTACCACTACTGCTACTAGTAAAACTACTACTTCTATCAATACTACTAATACTAATTTTACCACCACCACCACCACCACCACCACCACCACCACCACCACCACCACCACCACTACTACTACTACTACTACTACTACTACTACTACTACTACTACTACTACTACTACTACTACTACTACTTCTACTACTACTACTAGTAGTATTATTGTACATACATACATATACCAAGGCTTTTTCCCCCTTACAAGGGAGGTAGCCAAAAAGGGAAAGGCATAAAAACACTCCCACCCATTTCATACCTACATACACTCCACACCCCTCCCACCCTCCCTCTCATCTGAGCACCTCCTGGATGACGGGTCATCCCTGCACCCTGCCCACCGCCCTGGGTCAGAAGCAGTGTCGCAAGACACAGCACATCCACAGCAAGGCCGCTTCATTTAATCGGCGACCCCCCTCTCCGTCCCCCCCTTGCATATAAGGAGAGGACGGGGAGAAAATCCCTTCAGGCTGCGTCAAAATTTACTCACACATACTACCCCATCCCCCACCCCCCTGCCCATTCCTCCTCATGCAATCACAACATCATCCATATACAACCATTCTCCACTCACCTCTCTCTTCCGTCCTCTCCCTTCCTTCCTCAACAGACATTCCCCTCTTCCCCAAAGCCCCCTTCACCCCATCCATCCACCTCATCCTAGGACGTCCCCTCATGTTCACTCCCTCCACATCTGCCTTCCATACCTCTTTTACTAGTCTTTCTTCACTCATTCTTTCCATGTGTCCAAACCATCCTAATATTCTTTCATCAACCCTATCTCCCAAATCCTTTTTCACCCCTGTTCTCCTCCTCACCTCCTCATTTCTCACTCTATCCAGCCTAGTAACCCCCACCATACTTCTCAGACACCTCATCTCAAACACATTCAAACTCCTTCTCTCTTCTTCTCTTATGTTCCACGTTTCTGCCCCATACAGTGCTGTTGGCACAATCACTCCTTCATACAGTCTCCTCTTACCATCCATTCCCAAATGTCTATTCCTCATTACACTCTTTAATCCACCAAGGCATTTACTCGCTTCTCTCAATCTAAATTCTACCTCCACCTTCACTCCACCTTTTCCTGCTACACTTGCACCCAAGTATCTAAAACTATCCACTTCCTCCAGTCGCTCTCCCTTAATGTTCACTTCCAGTCTACTGCCACCTTCACCCCTTGTACATCTCATCACCTTACTTTTACCTACAGTTATCTTTAGCTTTCTTCTATCACATACTCTCCCAAACTCTGCTACCAGCTTCCTCAATCCCTCCTCTGACCCTGCCACAAGCGCAGTGTCGTCCGCAAACAACAGCTGGCTCACCTCCCACTTTTCTCCATTTTCTTTAACCATCTCCAATCCCTGACCCACTACCCTAGCATTCACCTCTCGCACCACCCCATCCATGTATAAGTTGAACAGCCAGGGCGACATAACGCATCCTTGACGAAGTCCCACCTTTACCTCAAACCACTCACTCTCTCCATTTCTAATCCTGACACAAGCTCTACTACTCTCATAAAAACTCTTGACAGCTCCCAAAAGCTTTCCTCCTATCCCATAAAGTATTATTGTACTTTTTTCAAAATTGAAATACGACCTCCATCCTAGTGGAACTGTGTGGTGGAAGCAGCAGGGTCTGTCTTCCACAGACACAGTTCATTGGCCCCTCTCCCGCCAATGACTGTGGTCGACGACCCTTTTATTTATCCATTTATTTATTTATTTATTTTTAATAATGCCTAGTACAAAAGTTCATTTATCCTACTGTCAACCACCGTCTGCTCAAAATCTAATCTAGGTTTTGTATATTTGTTGATTTGGGCGGTGGAGACCTGGTACCTCTCAGGCATAGGAGGGCTGATCTTAGGAGTGAGAATGACAGTCTACATCTCATCCATGAAACAATGCTGCTTTTTGGTTGTTGTTTCTTTTCAGCCATTACCTCTGCCAGCCGAGCGTAGAATGCCTTTGCTCTAGGACCCATCCCACCTGAGGTCGTAAAGGTTATAGGAGTGAATGAGCCCTGGTCTACATTCTATATGTGCTCTTCGTACATCCTGATCTTCTCATACTCGTTCCGGGAGTGGGATGCCTCAATGGTTAGGTTTCTGTAACAGGGGGCCATCGGATCAAATATTCGCATGTCAAAGAAAGCCAATTGTCCAGAAACCTCTTGCGCTGACATCCACTCGTGCTTGATCTGATTTGTTGGACGTGCGGTATCTGAAGTTCTCCCCTCCTAGTGGGAGTAATGTTGGTTCAATAGTCACATCCTTGCACACCTCCTGAAGCATTTGGGTAGTGAGATCTCTTACCTCATCATGTCGCATGCAAATGAATCCACCCTGCTTGCATATCATCGCATGGTCTAGAGTAAACTGTACACCACAGGAGTATCTGTTAGGTAGCCCTCCCAATGGCCATCCATACCTCAGGGCAATGGCATCCGTGAATTCTTTTTTGTTTAAGGTGTTACGGACGGGCTGGTTATATGAAGAGACGTTACGTATAACGGATAAGTATTTAAGAACCAGCTCACTTCTAGAAGCCACGGTAGGACTGAATTATCTGGCCAGGGCCTGGATAATTCGTAAGACTAGAAGTAAAGTAACAAAGAAGATTCCAGGAAAGGAGTATCAAACTAGTGGTAAACGAAATTATCAATAATATATATACATACATACATATACCAAGGCTTTTTCCCCCTTACAAGGGAGGTAGCCAAAAAGGGAAAGGCATAAAAACACTCCCACCCATTTCATCCCTAAATACACTCCACACCCCTCCCACCCTCCCTCTCATCTGAGCACCTCCTGGATGACGGGTCATCCCTGCACCCTGCCCACCGCCCTGGGTCAGAAGCAGTGTCGCAAGACACAGTACATCCACAGCAAGGCCGCTTCATTTAATCGGCGACCCCCCCTCTCCGTCCCCCTTTGCATATAAGGAGAGGACGGGGAGAAATCCCTTCGGGCTGCGTCAAAATTTACTCACACATACTACCCCATCCCCCACCCCCCTGCCCATTCCTCCTCATGCAATCACAACATCATCCATATACAACCATTCTCCACTCACCTCTGTCTTCCGTCCTCTCCCTTCCTTCCTCAACAGACATTCCCCTCTTCCCCAAAGCCCCGTTCACCCCATCCATCCACCTCATCCTAGGACGTCCCCTCATGTTCACTCCCTCCACATCTGCCTTCCATACCTCTTTTACTAGTCTTTCTTCACTCATTCTTTCCATGTGTCCAAACCATCCTAATATTCTTTCATCAACCCTATTTCCCAAATCCTTTTTCACCCCTGTTCTCCTCCTCACCTCCTCATTTCTCACTCTATCCAGCCTAGTAACCCCCACCATACTTCTCAGACACCTCATCTCAAACACATTCAAACTCCTTCTCTCTTCTTCTCTTATGTTCCACGTTTCTGCCCCATACAGTGCTGTTGGCACAATCACTCCTTCATACAGTCTCCTCTTACCATCCATTCCCAAATTTCTATTCCTCATTACACTCTTTAATCCACCAAGGCATTTACTCGCTTCTCTCAATCTAAATTCTACCTCCACCTTCACTCCACCTTTTCCTGCTACACTTGCACCCAAGTATCTAAAACTATCCACTTCCTCCAGTCGCTCTCCCTTAATGTTCACTTCCAGTCTACTGCCACTTTCACCCCTTGTACATCTCATCACCTTACTTTTACCCACATTTATCTTTAGCTTTCTTCTATCACATACTCTCCCAAACTCTGCCACCAGCTTCCTCAATCCCTCCTCTGACCCTGCCACAAGCGCAGTGTCGTCCGCAAACAACAGCTGGCTCACCTCCCACTTTTCTCCATTTTCTTTAACCATCTCCAATCCCTGACCCACTACCCTAGCATTCACCTCTCGCACCACCCCAGGCAATAATAAACACAAAAGAGAACGGGCAGTTGGGTCAATGGGACCGTTACATGAATACAAGAATATGGAAAGTATCGTTCAAATACGAAGCACAAGATACGTATACAATGTGGTACTAACTAAGTACAAATAGGTCAGGAACATATGTATCAAAATAAGTAGTAAGTACAAATACAAGTATAAGGCAATGCAAATGTATACAAGACAGAGCTAATTGCAAGAAATGACAAGGTGTGAGTGGTTTTCACAGCTTATATACCCACGGACCGGAAGTGGGATACTTCCGGTGAAGGGTGCGGACGAGCGCAGAGGAGGGGGGGAGAGTAATTTGTCACACGTCAACTTGGATAGTTTTAAGACCCTCGGCTCGCTTGAACAATCTACTTATTTAGTAACTGTCAAATCTGTGCGCTCTGAAATACCTTAGGGACAAACAGCGAGGGCTGAACTATTTCGGATTACTTCGCTTGTCTGTTTGTTCTACTTACATCAAGAGTGCGCACGTAGGCAAGATTACATACAGTGGACGGGCGTTACTTACATTGTTACAATACATACATAGACAATAAATGAATTTTTTATACATAATACAAAGAACACACAATTATATGACATAATAATTACATATATGACGTAATATCTAATATTACGTTACACCTCCACCGTTTGTGAAAGCTTTTCATTTTCTGTTGAAAAGCTACGTTCTAGAAAGGACGTCAGCTAAAACATTATAGACGCCTTTAATGTGTTGAATTGTTATATCAAAGGGTTGGAGAAATAAGCTCGAACGTTTAAGTCTCGGATTCTTGTTTTTCATAGTCTGTAGGAACTTTGAGGGGTTGTGGTCCGAGTAGACTTGAATGGTAGCTGAGGACGAGCCCAGGTAGACTTCGAAGTGGATAAGGGCCTGGACCAACGCGAGCATCTCCTTCTCAATTGTTGAGTAGTTCTTCTGCGCAGGGGACAGCTTCTTGCTGTAGTAGGCGATAGCGTGAAGAACTTCATTGTGTTCTTGCAAGAGGGCGGCACCGATACCGGTGTCGCTGGCATCGACTTGCAGATGAAAGGGTCGTTGGAAATCGGGTGCCCTTAGAACGGGTGCGTTAGTGAGAAGGGACTTCAGGTTTTTGAAGGCTTTCTCACAGGAAGGAGTCCACACGAAGTCGTGGTCTTTTCTCAACAGGTCAGTCAATGGTTCAGCTACATCTGAAACGTTAGGACAAAAACGGCGATAATAGCTACTCATTCCAAGGAAACGACGTACCTCTCTACGATTAGTGGGTGTTGGTACATCAGTGATGGCTTTTATCTTGGCGTCTATTGGAAACACTTGGGAATTTCCATCCCAAGTAGGGGACCTGTGTATGTCCGAAATCACATTTGGACAAATTGATGGTAAGGTTGGCTTGGTCTGCTCTATAAAAGAAATTATCTAAGTGTTCAATATGTTCTGTCCAAGACTGACTAAATATTATCACATCATCTAGATAAGTTTTTACTCCTGGCAATCCTGCAACAAGACTACTTATCATTCTTTGGTAAGTGGCAGGGGGAATTTCTAAGCCCAAATGGCATTGCTTGGAATTGAAACAATCCCTCTTCCGTAATGAAGGCGGTAACTTCCCTTGAGCGAGGGTGTACCGGGATTTGATAGTATCCCCGTAACATATCCAGCTTGGATACATACTTGGCAGTTCCTAGACTGTCTATGATATCATCTATCCTAGGGATAGGAAAAGCATCGGCCTTGGTATGGGCATTGATCTTCCTGTAGTCAATGCCCAGGCGATACGAATTGTCAGGTTTAGGGACAAGAATGCAAGGAGATGCCCAAAGACTACTGGAGGGTTCAATTATTCCCTGTTGAAGCAGAGTGTTTATTTCTGTTTCTATGAACTCCTTTTTCGGATTGACTCTATAAGGGGCTTGTTTGATAGCTCTTGGCGAGTCTAGAATTATTTCATGCTTCATCAAAGAAGTGAATCTTGGGGAATCTAGAAATAATTTTGGAAAACTTCTTAAGAGAGAAAGAATGTCTTTACCTTGTTTCTCAGATAAGTGTCCTACTTTTATCTGAAGATTTTGTAGTATCTGAGAGTTTTCCAAGGGAATCTCAGGAGGATTAGGCAGGTTATCAGGAGGCTCTTCCGATTCTATTGTGGTAGAGCTGCAAGCTGGAATTGGATCTCTGGAATAATAAGGTTTTAAGGTATTTATGTGACAGAGACGGGAACTCTTTCTTCTGTGTGGAGTTTTGATTATGTAGTTGAAATCACTAGCTCTGGACAAGACTTCATGGGGTCCTTTGTATTTAGCCTGCAATGGATCTCCTGGTATAGGAAGATAAAGTAACACTTGATCTCCTGGAGAGAAAGTTCTAAGTTTACAATTTTTATCATACCGACCTTTCATTACTCGTTGAGCATTTGTTAAGTTCCCTCTTGCCAATTTCCAAGCTTCTAACAACTTCTCGGTGACCTGGGACACGTATTTCAAAGAAGGAACTGGTGGTTCTTCTTCCATCCATTGTTCATGAAGTAACTTTAGGGGACCACGGACTTCATGACCGAAGACTAATTCTGACGGGCTGAATCCAAGGCTTTCTTGAACTGTTGTTCGGGTGGCGAACATCAAAAAGGGGAGTCCGTCTTCCCAATTTCGAGTGTTCTCAGCACAGAAGATTCTCAACATTGTCTTGAGCGTTTGGTGAAAGCGCTCTAGAGCACCTTGTGATTGAGGATGATAGGCGGAGGAAGTTACATGATTTATACCTAGTGTTACAAGGGTTTCTCTAAACTTGTTGGAAAGAAAATTACTTCCTTGATCACTTTCAATGTTCTTGAGAAATCCTACCATAGTGAAATATTTCAACATTTCTCTAATTATGGTTTGAGCTTTGATTTTTTTCAAAGGAATTGCTTCTGGAAAACGGGTGCTCATACACATGATGGTGAGAATGAATTGATTTCCTTTACTAGAAGGAGGTAAAGGTCCTACACAGTCAATTAGAATTTTATTAAATGGCTCTTCCATTACAGGAATAGGATGGAGTGGAGCTTCTACAATTTTCTGGTTGGGCTTACCTACAAGTTGACATGTAGGACATGTTCTACAATATTGGGCAACATATTTGACAACCGTGGGCCAATGGAAATATTGGGTTATGTTGAACAAGGTCTTTCTTACCCCTACATGACCTGCTAAGGGAGTATCATGAGCCAATTTTAGAACATTATTCCTGAAAGCAAGAGGGAGGACTATTTGATTCTTTACTTGCCATGGCTGGTCAGCGGTTGCGGTGGATGCTCTCCATTTTCGCATTAGGACTCCGTTTTTTATATAGAAACCTCGTGACATATTTTCAACTTCTGGAGACGAAACAAACTCGTACAAATTTTTAAGAGAAAGATCTGACTTCTGTTCTTTGATTAATTTTGCTCTAGATAGAGAAACTGGTGAAGAAGAAGAGGATGGGTCAGTTTGGGAGAATAGAGATTCTAAATTATAGGTCTCCTCTTCAGATTTCTTGTACTGAGATCTGGTTACAGCACAAGCGGGAAACAACTGTAAGTTATCTGAATGTTCTACTGAGGTCTTAGGGTTATTTGTTATTAAAGGAGAAATGACTTTGCTTCCAGCGATGTCATTGGCCAACAATAAGGATATTCCTACTATGGGAAGAGAATCCACTACCGCTACTTTAACCATTCCGGTTGTTAAATCAGACCGCAAGAAAACATTATGTAATGGACATTTTACAATTCCTCCAACTCCTTCTATCAATATATCATAACCTGTATATGACTCACCCAGATTCTGCAAGACAGAATTTAAAATCAGACTTTGCTTTGCTCCTGTGTCTCGGAGTATGGAAACAGGATATTGCTGTGAACTACTATTATGAGATATAGTTCCTGAAGATACAAATGGTTTGAAACAAGGATCATGATCTGATGAGGATGGTTCTACACTACTTGACAGTACTGGCTTCTTTGGTTGTTTATCCTGAATAGAGGATTTTGAATCATCTGATTTTATATTACTTACAAGAGTTGGTGTCTTATTGGAGAATGAGGGTGCCAGTCTCTTTCTGCAATTTGAAATGTGATGGCCAGCCTTTTTACAATATGAACAAGTTACAGGGGGATTAGTCTTAAACCTTTCCATTCTTTGCCAAGATTGCTTTGGAGGATATGGATTGAAATCAGACCTGTAACTGGAGTGTGATGGGCTAGACTGATTTTCAAAGGATTTCTTTAGGGACCAAGGATCAGAGCATTTTGTTGAATCTGGAATATATGAATTGGACCTTTGGGATTCCATTTGTCTTGACTTAGGCTTATGATTTAGTGTGAACTCATCAGTCAATACAGCAGCTTTAGTTAAAGTTTCGGGAACATGATCATCTATAAAAATCCTAAGATCTGTCTCTAAGGTATTCTTAAACTGCTCCAACAAAATCAACTGTTTAAGTCTATCTAAGGTGTCTGTTTTACTAGCTAAACACCACCTATTGAATAACCTCTCTTGTTGAGCCGCATATTCTACGTATGTTAACTGAGGTGTCTTCCTATAATTACGGAATTTCTGTCTATAGGCCTCTGGTATTAGTTCATAAGCTTTTAAAATACAAGCTTTCACATTATCATACTCGCTTTCTGCTTCTGAGAGAGAAGTATAAATTTGCTGAGCCTTACCCTTAAGTTGTGTTTGAATGATTAATGGCCAGTTTTCTTTAGGGATTTGTAACTGTCGTGCCAATTTTTCCCACTGAAGAAAGAATGTTTCTGGGTCTTCTTCTGAAAACTGGGGCAAAAGTTTTACATACTTGGAAATATCTGTATGACCTTCCTGAACTACGGGTTGTCTATCAACAATCCTAGCTTCTACTTCTGCCTTCTTTAATTCTAACTCTGCTAATTTGACTTTAGTTTCGTCCTCTCTTGCTATTTGTTTCACTTTAGCTTCCTCTTCTCTAGCTTTAAATTCTGCCTCAATTTTCATTTGTTTCAATTTAGCTTCCTCCTCAATTTCTACTCTCCTGATTTTTTATTCTAACTCCTTAATCTTAAGTTCGACTAGTCGTGCCTCTATTTCTAACTTGTTTGAAGGAATTTGTATAGCTTTAATCTCTTCTGGAGATATGATCTCATCTTCGATCAGATTTTCAACGAGTTCCTGAAGTAATTTTATCTTTCGCAAACTTGTGTCAATGTCTACTCCAAAGTGCTTGCCTATTTCTATCAAAGTGTCTTTAGTTTGTTTTTTTAAGAAACTTACCTTGGGATTTTGAATGAATTCTTGAATTATATCATCCATCTCTAAAAGAATGTGTTGTTAAATACCTGATAAAATCCTTGGCAAGGGTCGCCACTTTGTACGGACGGGCTGGTTATGTGAAGAGACGTTACGTATAACGGATAAGGGTTTAAGAACCAGCTCACTTCTAGAAGCCACGTAGGACTGAATTATCTGGTCAGGGCCTAGATAATTCGTAAGACTAGAAGTAAAGTAACAAAGAAGATTCCAGGAAAGGAATATTAAACTAGTGGTAAACGAAATTATCAATAATATATACAGGCAATAATAAACACAAAAGAGAACGGGCAGTTGGGTCAATGGGACCGTTACATGAATACAAGAATATGGAAAGTATCGTTCAAATACGAAGCACAAGATACGTATACAATGTGGTACTAAGTACAAATAGGTCAGGAACATATGTATCAAAATAAGTAGTAAGTACAAATACAAGTATAAGGCAATGCAAATGTATACAAGACAAGTAATGGAGGCAAAAAGGGGTGAGCATTTCACACAAATCGTCTCATGAGTCCAACCTACGAGAGGTTTTATCATCAGAGCTAATTGCGAGAAATGACAAGGTGCGAGTGGTTTTCACAGCTTATATACCATTGGACTGGAAGCGGGATACTTCCGGTGAAGGGTGCGGACGAGCACAGAGGAAGGGGGAGAGTAATTTGTCACACGTCAACTTGGATAGTTTTAAGACCCTCGGCTCGCTTGAACAATCTACTTATTTAGTAACTCAAATCTGTGCGCTCTGAAATACCTTAGGGACAAACAGCGAGGGCTGAACTAT
Organism: Oratosquilla oratoria; assembly: GCF_046742065.1. Classification (NCBI taxonomy): domain Eukaryota; kingdom Metazoa; phylum Arthropoda; class Malacostraca; order Stomatopoda; family Squillidae; genus Oratosquilla; species Oratosquilla oratoria. The sequence continues at coordinate 72,368,966 of NC_134779.1, forward strand.
TTCGGATTACTTCGCTTGTCTGTTTGTTCTACTTACATCAAGAGTGCGCATGTAGGCAAGATTACATACAGTGGACGGGCGTTACTTACATTGTTACATTACATACATAGACAATAAATGAATTTTTTATACATAATACAAAGAACACACAATTATATGACATAATAATTACATATATGACGTAATATCTAATATTACGTTACAAAGGTGAATCCCTTTGCCCTGATTGGTAGTGCTGTCAGCCAATTGGATGCCCCAGCTTCCTGCGCCATTGTTGTCTTTCTGTTTATACAATTCGATAGCCGAGCTAGAAGTGCTTGAAGTTCCTCCTTCTGCCTCTCCTCCCTTCCCTTTGAAATGTTTGCATTGACTACTACTACTACTACTACTACTACTACTACTACTACTACTACTACTACTACTACTACTACTACTACTACTACTACTACTACTACCACTACTACTACTACTACTACTACTGGTACTATTATTACTACTACCACTACTGCTACTACAAATACTTCTATTAGTGCAACTACTACTACTAAGGATTGATGGAGTTACAATAGGGGATTTTCAAAACATATTTGGAAGAGGGGTGTGTGGAGGGAACTGAGGTTTTATGGTAGGTGGCTTTAGCTTTGCTGAGAGCCTGATCCATGAAATAGGACGGGTATGTCAACTTCGAAAGTTGACTTTTGATGAGGTCAGTCTCCTGGTCCAGGAATTAAAGACTAAAAATCCTAAAAGCTCTCAGAAAAAGGCCGGAGGCAACACTCTTCTTGACTTTGTCGGGATGGTTACTGAAAAAGTGGAGATAACTGCCTGAATGGGTAGGTTTCCTATAAACTGTGAAAAATAAATCTCCATCAATCCATCTGATTAAAATGTCTAAGAAAGGGAATTGTTGGCCATCTTTTCATTCGGTTTTGAATTTAATGTTGGGGGATGATATGTTCAACTTGTCCAGAAGTATCTCAAACGAACCCCACCTATCATCTCACGCTGAGAAAATGTCAATAACATAACGGAACCACATCATCTCAGGCGGTTTGATGGCAGGTAACAGAGCGCATTCAAAGTCTCCATGTACAAGTCGGCCAAAACAGGAGATAAAACAGAACCCATGTTGCAACCGAATTTCTATCTAAAGGATTAGTTCTGGAAAGAAAATACATTAGAAGAGACACAAAGGTGAACTAAATCAATGATTTTGTTGACTGGAAGCCCACTTCCTGAAACGGTTGATGTTAGTGAAGAGAGAGGTTATGCCAAGACTGAGTAACTCGGCATCCTGTATTTTGACATTTTTAGTTTTAGAAATTAATGTGAGAGTTAGAAAAGTTGCCAACAAAAGGTCTGAGAGCCATTTGGAAATTTCACTCGCACAGGAGTCTCGATTAGAAACGGTAGGCCTCAAAGGAATATCTGGTTTGTGAACCTTCGGAAGACCATAAAAGTAGGGGAGCTTGGAGTTAATGATCTTCAAATTATTAATGCAATTATCCACTGAAATCTTGCGAACTTGTTAAATTCAACAGCTGGGTTCTTAAGGGGATTTTTGTTGAATTTTACGTAGGTATCCAAGTCATTTAAAAAAGTAACAACTTGGCCCCCTTTGTCTGCTTTGGTAATAATGATGTTATATAACTTCTTCAAGGGGAACCCCCACCCCCAGATTTAAGAAAAATTCGAAAAAATTGTTTTATTGCATAAATACACAGTAGGGATCTTGCTCTAGATCCTAGTAAAGTGTTTTCATCTTACCGCCATTTTTAAAGTGTTTAAAGGGCCTACCCTCCCTCCCCCCGGCATCCACATGCTGCGCACGACCATTGTTTACATACGTTTTGACCATATTTTACTCTATTTTCTTGCGTTTGATGCACTTATAAAGTTTTTTCTTACGTCTGGCATACACGTGAGTATGTGGTGTGAGGAAGTTCAGCCTGCACGACTGGCAGTGGCCTGATAGCCTTACAAAAGGACATGTACATGCTAGCTTGCCGCGTTCATTAATTTGCCGTGTGAAATTCGTATCTATTTTTCAGTGAAGAGAAATTTGAAGATATTAGCCATGCCTAAGCTATCCAAACAAAAGGCACACTTGCAGAAGATAAGAACGTCTACATTAGCAACTCAAGGGGAGAAAGAAAGAACCCCAGCATCAACTTTGTTATCACCACCTCCACCACCACCACTAGTACTCCCTTCAGCAGCTCTCTCCCTGCCATCTACATCCACATCCTCAGCACCTGATCCTCTGTCCTCTACAACTATATCAGACACGTTGTCTCTACGCAAACAAATGTTTGCTAACAAGTGGCTACAAGGATGCCTCCTTGTTGCAACACCTTGGGTTTAGAGTCTCAAACCTCACAGTGATGTTCCTGATGCAGCAAGAGCCTGTTCCAACACCAGAAAGGAAACCCAAGAAAAGAAAGAGAGCTGAATCCCAGCAATCAGACTACCTTGCTGTGTCATTCTAGACCAAGAACTCAAACTTTGCGACAAAGAGTAAGGTGGCGCCTTATGAGATCCTCACTTTGAGTGAATAATATCCTACACTGTAGGAGGGTACAAAGTGCCTGAGTTACTTGAAAGATGCAAAATCATCATGAAAATACAATGGAACCTGTTTTCAATGGGTCTTAGGATGTCCAATGTAAAATTTAGTCAAACTAAAAAAAAAAGAAAAAGAAAAAAAAAAAAAAAAAAAAAAAAAAAAATTAACACTCGTTTCTGAAAAATGTAAGTTTTTGATACACAAAGTCTATCTCCTCCCTCAATTTTCAACCGATTTTTGCATATGAAGTCTCTATTAATAGCTAGATAAATGATAAAAAATAAAATAGAGTTCTTTTTTTGCATATGTTAAATAGAATTTTTTTAATAACGTGTCAAATTCAAAATTTTGCTTTTTTTCGATAATTTTTCTTATATATTTTTTCCTCGGCGTTAAACAAAGATATTAAAAAAAAACTTTCTATATTGTTTTTTATATATGTAGAAGATTCTTTAGCTGTAAAATGGAAGACATCGAATAAAAATTGTAAGAGGAGATAGGATTTGAAAGAAGCCCAAAAATATGGTATTTTTTACGTTTTTTTATTAAAAAATAAAAAACTACTAGTCAGATCTGAATAAAACTCAAGCTGTGACGATTTCCTCAGACCTAGATATCACACAGAAAAAATCAGCAAGATCCTTCAGAAAAAAAAAAAAAATGGGTGGGGGGTCCCCTCAAAGCTGACTAGTGACATGGAGGGAAAGAGGAAGGGGAAAGGGAGGAATGGAAGAAAAAGGGGGAATGAAGAAAGGAGAGGGGGAACGTCGAGGGAGAGGTGTGGGAGAGGAGCGGAGCCCCACAGTACGACTTCGAATACGTCGGCCCCATTGTGCTTTGCTTTACGTATTATTTCTTGGTCTATTTGTTTATC
>NC_134779.1:72377405-72392405 GCF_046742065.1 Oratosquilla oratoria
ATCTTGGATAGCAGACTAGAAGAGGAGCAAAAGTTTGATTTCAAGGGAACGAGTCAGATGGAATTGGGCACCCCACAAGGATGAGTGTTAAGCCCAATGCTTTCTATTCTCATGGATCAAATTGCAAGTTACAACTTTTCCTACGGAGCTGAAATGATCTTTTATACTGATGACATCCTTATACAATGCAAAACTAAAGAGTCGATGAGTAATGCTTTAAGTGACCTAGAACATGTGTGTAAAATATTGGGAATAGTTATAAATGAACATAAAACTAGTTATCAGGCAAGAATGACAAACGATGAAGAGTTCTGGTTGAATGGAGTAAGATTAGAAAAGGCGAATTGAGCACTTATAAATATCTTTTCTTTTTCTTCTTCTTATCCTCCTCTTCTTTTTCTTCTTCTTATCCTCCTCTTCTTTTTCTTCTTCTTATCCTCCTCTTCTTTTTCTTCTTCTTATCCTCCTCTTCTTCTTCTTCTTCTTATCCTCCTCCTCTTCTTCTTCTTATCCTCCTCTTCTTTTTCTTCTTCTTATCCTCCTCCTCCTCTTCTTCTTCTTCTTCTTCTTCTTCTTCTTCTTATCCTCCTCTTCTTCTTCTTCTTCTTCTTCTTCTTCTTCTTCTTCTTATCCTCCTCTTCTTCTTCTTCTTCTTCTTATCCTCCTCTTCTTCTTCTTCTTCTTATCCTCTTCTTCTTCTTCTTCTTCTTCTTCTTCTTCTTATCCTCCTCCTCTTCTTCTTCTTCTTATCCTCCTCTTCTTCTTCTTATCCTCCTCTTCTTCTTCTTCTTATCCTCCTGTTCTTCTTCTTCTTCTTATCCTCCTCTTCTTCTTCTTTTTCTTATCCTCCTCTTCTTCTTCTTCTTCTTATCCTCCTCCTCCTCTTCTTCTTCTTCTTACCCTCCTCTTCTTCTTCTTCTTCTTATCCACCTCTTCTTCTTCTTCTTATCCTCCTCCTCTTCTTCTTCTTCTTCTTATCCTCCTCCTCTTCTTCTTCTTCTTCACGTACGACAGACTAGGTGGCACGTGCCTGGTCACGTGGGGGGCGCCAGCGGCTCTTCTTGCAGCAACGTCGGCGGACTCATTGCCTCGCACGCCCACATGGCTGGGCATCCAGTGCAGCCTTACCCGACGCCCCTGTGCGGTGAGGCTCTGCAGGCTGCCCAGGATGGCGGTGACGAGTCCCACGTTGTCGCTGGGGCACGGCTGCTGGAGGACCTGCCACGCCGTCCTGGAGTCTGTGAGTAGGACCACAGTAGCCTCCTGGCGGTTCTGGGGCTAGGTGGATGGCCACAAGCTCTGTCTGCAGGGTGGAGCAGTAATCCGGCGTCCTCTCGAGCAGTTCGGTCCCAGCGGTGATGGCAGCAGCGCCCGTCCTGCCACTTTCGGGGTCGACCGAGCCGTCGGTGTAGTATATGGCACCGTCCGGCTCAGACACCTGCGCCACCGCCATGAGGGTGTGATGCCGCAGCTCCTCGGTGGTGCAGAGCGCCTTGCTGGCCGGTAGCCGGGTGGTGGAGAACTCTGCTGTGGGGGGCTCCCACGGGGGTGGGGCTCGGTAGGTGGGGGCCGGGAGGTCGGCGTGTTGCCAGCGCCAGCTGTTAATGTGGGCGAGGCTGTGGGTGGCCAGGGTGGACTGGAGTAGCCACGGGTTGCGGTGGAGGACATCGTTCCCTTGCGTCATTGCAAGCCGTAGTCTTCTCTGTGCTACTCCTTCGGAGTCGCGCTGCAGGACCCTGGCCACGCGGCAGGCCACGATCTGTTGTACTCTGGTGGTGAGTGGCACCAGGCGGGTCTCGTTCTGCATGACGCACGCACTGGTCCATCTCGGAGCTCCCAGCATCGTCCTCATGGCGGTGTTTTGCAGCACCTCGAGCCGCTCCTGTTGGCTACGGGAGAGCGATATGAGGACTGGGGCGCTGTAGTCCACCAGGGAGCGCACTGCAAATATGAAGTACAGTCGGAGGACGGAGAAAGTGGTCCCCGCTGTGGGTCGTGTCATGGCTCGTATTACGTTCAGCCTAACCTGGGCCCTTTCCCTCAGGTAGGCGGCGTGGGCTGTAAAGGACAGCCACTTGTCCACCCATACCCCGAGGTACTGGTATGAGTTGGCCCAGGCCAGTCCGACGCTCTGGACGCAGAGCTGACCTGCCGGGTCGGCAGCCCTCACCATCATGGCGCGGGACTTCTCTGCAGAGATTTTGAGTCCCAGCTCCTCGCATTTCCCGTTGATAGTGTCGAGCGCCTGCTACGCCTTCCTGAGCTTGTTGCCCTTCCCGGTGACCACGAGGGCGAGGTCATCGGCGTAGCTGAGGAGGATGGTGCCATAGTGGAAGGGCAGGGCCACCAGCTGCTCCATCAGCAGGTTGAAGAGGAGGGGGCTGAGGATACCACTCTGGGGCATCCCGTTCTCCAACCTCTGGAAGCTGGACTTCAGGCCCTGGAATTTTACCCTGGCGCGGCGATGCTGGAGATAGTCGCGGAGCCAGGCTAGTATCCTTCCCATCACGCCCTTCCTTACGAGGGCGGCGAGGATGGCGTGAGGGCTGGCCTGCTCGAATGCCTTTTCCAAGTCGAGGAAGACAACGATGGCGGGGCGGTGGTTAACTTGATTCAGCAGTGTCAGGATGCTGTCCGCCGTGCTCCTGCCGCGGGTGTAGCCGAAAATGTGGGGGTGTAGTGGCCCCACACGCCACTGAAGATGAGCAAGCACCATTCTCTCAGCCGTTTTGGCCGTGCAGCTGAGGAAGGAAATAGGCCTTAGCTTAGTGGGCTCCCTCGGTTTGGGGATTGGTTGGATGTCAGCCTCCTTCCACGAAGGAGGCAGGCATCCCGCCATCCACGACTCGTTGACTGTGGCCAGCAGGGCGGCGTCCCCAGCTGGTCCGGCGTGAGCGATCATGGAGTACGTCACGCCGTCGGCCCCTGCTGCTGTGTCACGGCCCCGTCTCTTGGCCTGCTCCTGCTCCTGAGGAGTGAAGGGACGGTCTGTTACATCAGCTTCTTTAGTCGCCTCCTCGATGGCTATGTCGCGGCGCGGCCGAAGGTGCTTCTGGAGACGGCGCGTGCTACCCGGAAGCTGGTCACTGGAGCCGCGGGTGGTGAATTCGGCTACGAGCCTCTCAGCCTCCTGGTGTGGGTGCGGGTGGGCGGCGGGGCGAGGCGGGGCGGCGCCGGAGGTCGTCTTCACGCTTTTCCACAGCTGGCTTAGAGACGTGTGGTGGCTGAAGGAGGAGCACCACTCCAACCACTTGGCCTCCCTGGCCTTCAGGGACACCTCCCGTGCGCGGGCCACCACGTCCTGAAGTAGTCTCAAGTTGGTTGGGTTGGGGCGTCTCTTGTAGAGCTTCCTGTGAATGTTCACTCTGTGGTTATGCTCCCGCACCTCCTCGTTGTAGAACCACCAATTTGGCCGGTGACGACGGCTCGGGGCTTTCCTGGCGATGGCTGCGTTAGCAGCCCTCTCAATAGCAGCAGTCAGGTCCCTCTCCCGTTGGTGAAGGTCCACGGGTGGCTGGTAGGCGGCCCACCATTCGTCGAGGGAGGCCTGGAAGCTGGCCCAGTCTGCTCTCCCGATGTTCCAACGTGGAGGGGGGAGGGGGTGCGCTGGGGGTGCCACTGGGAGGGTGGTGAGAGTGGCAAAGTGGTCGCTGGTGAGGGTAGGATGTAGTTGCCATGTAGCACCGGCGGACAGGTCGCTCGAGGCGAGTGTGAGGTCAAGCCTCCCCCCCCCCCGATGTGGGTAGCCTCCCCTGTGTTGAGGAGGCGGATATGGGGAATGTCCTCGAGTAACACGGCCAGGTGGCGGCCCGTTTCGTTGGTTGGAGATGGTGACTGCAGTATGGGGTGGTGGGCGTTCAGGTCGCCCGCCACGAGGAGGCTGGTGTGGGCGGCGAGGGAGAACAGCTCGCCTGCTTCCAGATGGTATCGTTGGCTCCTGTATATGTTGTACACCAGAAGCGGGATGCCCCCGACGTGCAGTTCTAGTGCCAGGACCTCCACGCCCTCCCCGCAGTGGACTGGGGCGGATACTCTGCGGTGAGGGATGGTGCTCCTCACCAGCGCCGCACAGCCGCGGGTGTTCTCTGTGGCAGGGAGCGAGTGAAGGGAATAACCCGCCACCCTCCACTCAAAGTCGGCACGCGTCAAGGTCTCCTGGAGCAGCACTACGTCATGGTTTTCCGTGAAGATAGCCTGCAGTACTTGGTGCTTCTTAGGTTGGAGAACTTGCACGTTCCACTGCAGGACTCGGAGCCTGGGAGGGCCAGCAAGCTGGTCCTCATCGGCGTCTGCGTCAGCTCGTCGACTCTCCATTCTGGTGGTTGGGGTCGGCTGGGTAGAGGGAGCAGAGATGCGTGTCCCTCAGGTCGGGGGGTGGCTGGAAACCACATTCTGTGAAGACTGAGACAGTCTCCTGCAGGAGCTCGCTCAGGGTCCCCTGCTTGTCGCTGTCATGGTTGGGGTTGGTGAGCAGCTTCACCAGAAATTGCATCATCCTTGCCATGATGCAGCTGACGACTGTGCGTATTTCCTCGCTCATGGTGCGTGGCAGGTCGTGGGAAGGGTCGGTTGGGCCCATGGAGGGTCTCCTCGCCGACGTCGCGGGAGTGCTGGCGGGAGGGTCCCGTGCACCCCCTCCTGGTTGGCGAGGTCCGGTTGCGCTGCGCCGGGCCGACGGGGCGCTGCCGCCAGTCTCCAAGGCTGCTGCCCGCGGCCGCTGCTCCCGACTCCGCGTCCTGGGTTGACGATAGGGGGTGTGATCCCTGGGGGCCGGTCGGCTAATCCCTTCCTCCGGCTCTGGCGCGGCCTGGGCTGGGGGGGTGGGGACCGCGGGGGCCCGCCGCCGACCCCACGCTGACCTGGTTGGTGTTGATGCAGGCTGGAATGCTTGCCGACGCTGCTGCTGCGGTTTAGGCTGGCTACGTGGTGGGCTCCTGGCGTAGGCTCCTCATCTTTTTCATATTAAGTTATGTCAGGTTAGGTCAGGTCAGATTAATTCACGTCAGGTTACATTAGGTCAACTCAGGGCAAATTAGGTCAAGTCAGGTCAGGTCAGCTTAGGTTACGCTGTGCTCTGCCGTACCATCCGACTGTGTCGCTTTGTGTGTTTCTGTGTGGCGGCGAGTAGGACCATGCACTGCTGAAAGGCTTTGTTCCTGCATGAGGGCCGTCTGCATGCATTCCGGGGTCTCCTGCCTCCTGTGTTGCATATTGTTGTTGCAGATCACCGTCGTCCCTTTGCGGACGTTTCAGTGCCCACGTCGGACAGGCTCCCTCCGCTGCATAAAACCATTTGCCGACACCCAGACAAGAGGCGTTGAGAAGGTTCCGCCTTATACAGGTGTATGTAGTGATTTGTTGTATGTAACATGCTAGAAACCCACGTGTACGTCATGCATCGTGTACGCATGTACACATGTGTACATAACTGATTCAACTTCGCCTGCAGTTGACCTCGGAAGGATCGTGGGAACGTTGTGATGAGTTGTGCCCTCCGTGCTGTGTTAAGAGGGATGGGTCATTTGGCTATCCTTTTCATAAGGGGGAGAAAAGTACATTTACAATGGATTACAAAGGTGGAGCATGCCGACAGGAGACCTTTTGATCCATATCTAGGTCGGATGCAAAAAAAAAAATCATATTAATAATGAAATAATAAATAAAAACTATAATGTAAATAACAAATGAAATACATAATTGAATGCATAGGTATAGTTAAAATAATAAACAAACAGGTAAATAGTAAATAATAAATCGACATATAACTAATGATAAATGAAAATCAGACAGACAAATGATAACAAAACAAAAACAAATAATATAAGATAAATTATAATCATTACAGCATCTTAGGTATTTATCTAAATGATTCTTAAAGCTTCGAACTGAACTACATTGCACTACCTGTGCAGGAAGTTTATTCCATTCATTAACTACACGGTTGGCAAAGTTGTTTCTACCTACTTCCAAATTGAATCTATTTCCGGACAGTTTGAGACCATTGTTTCTTGTCTGATTCTCATTCAATGTGAAAATTTTGTCACTTTTGATGTTGTCAATTCCCTTTAAAATCTTAAAGACCTGTATCAAGTCACCTCTGAGTGTACGCTTTTTTAGGGAAAACAGATTCATGTGTTTTAGTCGATTTTCGTATGATTTATTTTTGATATTTGGAATCAGTTTTGTGGCTCGCCGTTGTACTTTTTCCAGTCTGTCAATATCTTTTATGAGATTCGGTGACCATACGGAAACAGCATATTCTAAATGTGGACGAACTAACGATTTATATAGCTTGTTAATGAGTGATGGACTTTTGAAATCAAAAGATCGCGCAATCAGTCCCAGAATCTTATTTGCTTTCTCAGAGGCTGAAATACATTGCTTGGATGATTTGAGGTCGTTACTGATAATTACGCCGAGATCTTTTTCACTATCCACTTTTGTTAACGAATTTCCAAATAACTTGTAATATCAACTTGAGTTTGTGTTTATTTAAACTAGATCAATTCATAATTAGTAGGATAGTAAAGCAGTGCCATGGTTCCTATTTGTGCCAGATGTCCTGTGGACTTTTCGGACATATGGTTATGCTCTTTTGTATTTGCTGTTTTATTGTTTATTATTACTGTTATTATTTCCATGTGTATATGAATGTGTGTGTATTGTCCGAAGGTTTTATGTGGCTATAACCTTCCCCTATTTCTATTTCTTGTAGTCTGAAGATGTCGTAATAGATGAAAACGTCTAGTATTCCGACTTTAATTTCCCTATGGTTTCTGCAATATCATTTAGTCACACATTATTGTGATTATTTTGCAATATATATATAATTTGGGTGAAAAAGCTCCTTGGCGTTTTCTCGGGTTGAAACCTGAATTCTGACAACAAATATAAGGAACTGGCGCAATCAACCATGAATGTAGAACAATTATATATTTTTTTTCCAGACTTTGACTGGAAGACATTTATTCAGTCATATTTGTCTTCAGATCTTTTGAGTATCAATATTTATCACCAGATTAGAAAGAAATGGCTATGTAATAACACGTGATTATGTTCACCCAGGATGATATCCCGGGGTTTATGTTGATTTTCATCTTTGTGTTCTTCACAGTAGAATATGCCTTCTCAGGGGCCCCGCTGGTTCCGGCTAATTGGGTACGTTTGATAACTTCTCCACTGAAAGCAACATTTTCGGCACTAGCTGGGACGATGGTGACATTTTTTTTTTAAAGAACTGTATTCACAGGAGACATTTTTTTTTTTTTTTTTTTTTTTTTTTTTACAAATACAAACTATACAGCGTTAAAACATACGTGGAGCCTCTACAGAAAGACTTGGCCGATATTCTCACTGGCAAGGACGGCCAGAAGCAAACATCGAGCCAGTCTTTAGGCAGTCCAAACCGCTGTCATAATAATAGACAAATAGATCATGAAAATGATACGTTATATGATAATAGAAACAGTAGAAACGATACAGAAGAGAATGAATCGAAGAAAAGTATTGAAAATAAAGAAAGTATTGAAGTAAGAAACCCAGAAAATACAAAGGAAAAGGATACTGAAATGAATATGGAAAGTAGAAGTATTGAAGATTAAAGAAATCATATGGAAAATAGAAATACAGAAAAAGAAATGAATGATATGAAAAACGTAAACATTGAAAAAAAAGAAAGAAAGAATATAGAAACAGGGAAAAACAATAAAACGAAAGAAAGCAGCAAAGAAGAAACAAATGATGTTTCAAAAGCAAGTAAGCCTCAGGAGCCCGTCAAAATGTCCTACAGGGACATAGTTGCAATAAGAGTGCCACAACCACTTTCTGCAAAGGTTCCACACACCAAAACTGCCCCCCGGGTCATTCCGACACCCAGCGACTGGTACGAACGCCAGACCAAGTCGGAATCTTCGCCCCGTGGAATACAAACCCATATGGAGAAAAAGTCCACAGGTGATAAGGGAGCCTTCAAATCCCTCTTAAATAAACTGTCGCCTAAGAATTTTGATAAGCTCTCGGTACAAATTCATACGTTCATCGCCCAGCGGCCGTCCATTGCAGGGAAATCTGCAGCCATGATAACAGAATTTGCCACAAGGCAAAAATTCTATGCCAGAACTTACTCTAGGCTCTGCAGAATGCTCATCGAGAACTTGGAGAAGACAACTGCAGAAGCCTTTAAAGTCAGTGTCATCCACCAGTGCCGAACAAGGTTTGAAATCCACTCGGAGGCCATACCCGGTACAGAGTCGGAAAACCAAAAGAAAAAAAAAATGTTATCTGCAGAAGGACGTGCCAACCAAGAGCTAAAAAAGCTCATAAAGCGAAAGGATTACGTCGCTCTGTGCACATTTCTGGCATGCCTATCGCTGGACGGAATTGTCCAAGCACAGCTTATATCATCATGCATATAGTCTCTGCTGTAGAAAAAAGACGAAACAGCAATAGAGGCTATATGTGCTATACTCGAAAATGCTGGTCATAAGTTGGACCAAAAGGCCAAGCATTCACAAGTAGGCACACGGGCAGTCAACGAAATATTTTCGGGCATCAGAGAAATTGTAGACAAAAAGTTGACTACAAGTCGATTAAGGTACCTTCTAATCGACATTTTAGAAATGAGACAGCGTGGCTGGCGACCACGGAATGGAAAAAAAACCTATAGAAAGATGAAAGAAATAAAATAAGCAATGAAAAGGAAAATGATGATAAAATGAAAAATTATATAGGCAAATAAAACGGTAATTGGCACTATGGTAATTGGTATCAAGGTAATTGGCTGGTAATGGTAAGAAAATGTCAATCGTTTCGTTTTTCGTTCAATCGTTTCGAAAAAGCTTTCGTAATGCGTTAAATATTCGTCAATTTAATGGTAATGGTATCGTAATAATTAGGGTAAAATTGTTCATCTCATTCGATGATGATGATGATGATTATGATGATGATGATGGTGGTGGTTTTTACATGGAAGCCATGTTTTTGGACAATCTGTCCAATCTATGGCATAAAGATATGTGTAAAACCAACAAAATTAGAAAACATAAAATGGATGAACAATAAGTAAAATGTGACGAATCAGAAAAGAAATAGACAAAAAATATAAAACAAGAATACAATACATATATCTAATATGGTACAAAATATACAAAATCATTAAAATGATATATATATATAAAACTAAATAGAATTTGGCAAAACAGACTAAAGCACACAACAAATGTAAAAATATCAATAAGATAAAGTAAAATTACAAAAAAATAGTTAAAGCCAAAACTAAAATCAAGCAATATAGAAAATCACAAAATAAAAAAGATAATGTAAAATAATTTAGAAAATAAAATACTAAGAATGCAGCATAAGAAATATCAAGTAGAATAAAATACTTTTGAAAAATGAATGACCATCACAGTATAACATATAAAATGAGCCAACTGCTCAAATTAAAGTAGAAAAAAAAATAATAACAAGATAGAGTAAGGTAAAAAAGATTAAGAACCTTCATAAACAAAATAGAACTGAATGTAATCAAAAACTATATTTCATGAAAAAAAACCTGGTTAGGGTTAAGGGTGAAAGTTAGGTGGGGTATGGTTAGGTTAGGGATTATTCACGAACTCCTCCAAGGTTTTTGCAGATAGACCCATATAACCATATATTTTCTGAAACCTTATAACCCAAAGTACTTGGATAACTATCTTTCATTTGTCTGTCTGTTTGTTTGTTTGTTTGTTCATAAACTCCTCCTAGGGTTTTGGAGAAAGATCCGCTTAACCATATATACTCTGATACCCTATCACTCCAGGTACTTGGATAACTATATTTCATTTCCAAAAAAAATATATATATATATATTTTGGCAAGGGTTAAGGGTTAAAGTTAGGTGGGGTATGGTTAGGTTAGGAATTATTCACGAGCTCCTAGGATTTTGCAGATAGACCCCTATAACCATATATATTCTGAAACCTTATTACCCAAGTTACTTGAATAACTATCTCTCATTTGTATCTACTATAATAAAGTAGTAGCCTGTGTTTGTCTGTCTATTTGTTCACGAACTCCCTCCAAAACCATATATATTCAACATACCCCAGGCTACTTGGATAAGTATAATTTATTTCCAAAGGGCATCTCCCTCCTCAAATTGATTTTTTTTTCTTTTTTACTTTCTTAAAAAAAAATTACCTTTTCCATTGAGTTATATTGATACGTGTAACTTTTCTCCACAAATTCCATCAAAATTGAAATGATTATCATTTGCCCGCAGCAACGCGAGGGTAATTTGGCTAGTATGTATATAATATTCATTACATATTGTATATTCAACTCATATTTGTTTGTCCCACTGGATGGCCAATTTGGGTCTCACGAGTGCAATTCACTCGTGAACGAGTGTTGTTGTCGAGAGAACTTTTAGTTGAAAATTATTGTTTTTTTTTTTCAGGATACTGCGTATGCTTCGTTTGTTCAGCGTCGTTGGTCTTGTCAAGCGACATGACGTCATCACGTGACCGACAGATACATACTCACTCACAGATACATAAATACAGATGTTTGATATTCTGCTTAATACAGGAGGAACAAACATAAGGAATATAGTTATACACAAAATCAAGTTTTATAAATCATGATCATTAAATATTAAACGGAACTAGGTGTTAACTACTATAGAGTAATGGAACATAGTACAACTATAGCCAACAACGACAACAGCAACAAAACATGGCTGGTATAAGGACAGACAATATAACTACATCCGGTCATTTGAGAGGAAGAGGGGTTCCGTAGAATCTTAGATACAGACTAAACTTATAATTCAAATGGAACATTGTAATTACTCTACAGTGTTCAAGATAACTTTGTGGAGAATCTAATTAATCACGTCAATGAAAATAACATTTAATTTTCTTCACATGTTGTTATCATCGTTATCGATCTTCCCGTCTGTCTGTTTGTCTCTTCACAAAAAATATAAATAAGTCACAGTTCAATTTTGGACTGGATCTAGACCCCGTTCTAGATATAGATTTTTCTCTAGTTGCATATGGTTTAATTGTAAGAGAGTTTCTTCTCAAATGAAAAAAAAAAAATTGGTCGGAAGTCAGAGAAAATACGTATGGATATTCCCTGCCTGAATGGGCTAATAGTACATATTTACCAAATGAAGCTGCTGTTCCCTAATAACTGTAGCTCTAGAAAGCTGCCAGGTCCCAGACGAAGTCAGCGGTATGTGCCAATTCATCTCTACCTGTGGTACTACTAGGCTACCCATGCAGAGAACACAACACAGTACGAGCTCATGGGGTGGGTGCATGAACCAAGGAAAGCTTGCTGATTTTTACTCTTGTAGCCTTTATAGATCTGGGGCTACATTAGGCAGGATTTAGTGCGGCAAGATAAACTCTAAAGCACACCTTTTCCTTTTCTATATTAAAAATTGCACTTCATCACAATTTCCTTTATACACAAGAAAATATCATTTAGTTTCTAAGTCACCACGTACACCTTATCTTCTAAGCACTTCACCTAGTTTCTGACTATCTCTCAAAACTTTAGTTCCAGACTACCTCACACCTTTTTTTGTTGAGTTTCTACTACACTGTTACACCAGGGCACGTCTCTCAAAAACCGACCTGGTCGGCTGGTGCGATCCAGTTTTAATCTCCGGAAGTCGTGGTGTTCACGATAATCTCATGAGAGTCCGTTGTCTCACATGGGTGGGGCAACTGCATTTATTACCTACTGGTCTCTTGTACAATAATTACTAATTATATATCCAGGGGGGTGGCTTGTTAATATGTAATATTTCCGTGTGTTATGTCTGGTGGTATCCACTATGTGTGTGTGTTTGTATGTCCGTAGCGTGCCGGTAGTGGTGGGACGGACGTGAAAGTGCTGAGCTGTTAGACTGTCTATTCAGCAATTGAACGGAAGGACTGGCGCCAAGGAGTCGGGTGTGGTGGTGTGGTAATGGTCATCATGGGTATGGTGACGTATACACTCTTGCTGCTGTTGAGCTTTCCTTTCCTCTTCCTCTTCCTCCTTCTCATCCTTCTCCTTCTCCTCCTCTTTCTCTTATACCTCCTCCTCCTCCTCCGCCTCTTTCTCCTCCTCCTCCTCCTCCTCCTCCTCCTCCGGCTTCTCCTCCTCCTCCTTCTCCTCCTCCTCCTCCTCCTCTTATACCTCCTCCTCCTCCTCATCCATCTCCTCCTCCTCCTCTTCCTCCTCCTCCTCCTCCTCCTCTTCCTTCTCCTTCTCCTCCTCCTCTTCCTCCTCCTCATCCTTCTCCTCCTTCTCCTCCTCCTCTTCCTCCTTCTCCTCCTCCTCCTCCTCCTCTTATAACTCCTCCTGATCCTCATCCTTCTCCTCCTCCTCCTTCTACTCCTCCTCCTCCTCCTCCTCCTCCTCTTATACCTCCTCCTGGTCCTCATCCTTCTCCTCCCCCTCCTTCTCCTCCTCCTCCTCCTCCCCTTCCTCCTCTTCCTCCTCCCCCTCCTCCTCATATACCTCCTCCTCCTTTTTTCCTTGTCCTTCTCCTCTTCCTTCTCCTTCTCCTCCATCTCCTCTTCCTCATCCTCCTTCTCCTCCTCTTATACCTCCTCCTTTTTTTTCCTTGTCCATCTCCTCTTCCTTGTCCTTCCCTCCTCTTCCTTCTCCTTCTCCTCCTCCTCATCTTCCTCAGCCTCCTTCTCCTCTTCCTCTTCTTATACCTCCTGCTCCTCCTTTTCTTCCTTGTCCATCTCCTCTTCCTTGTCCTCTCCTCCTCTTCCTTCTCCTCTTTCTCCTTCTCACCTTCTTTCTCTTTCCCTTTCTCCTTTTTTTTCCTCTCCCCCTCCCCCTCCCCCTCTTCCTTCCTATGTACTGTATACTTACATGCATGCATGAATGTATGTATACATTCATGGATATATGCATATATGTTCATATTTTCCTACGTATGTTTATATGCATGTATCTTTGTATGCATACATAAACGAATGATTAATCAAAACAAAGATGCCCATGCAAACACACGCGCAAACACACGCGCACACACAAAGAAACAAACAAAATGGCGCATACGCAGTGGTTGGGACAGATTTTGGCATAATATTGATGTTGGTGCATCTGTGATGATGACGGCACCGCTGAAAACTGTCATTTGTTTGATTTAGTGGCATTTTGTCCCCCCGCAGGCCCTTTTAGGACTGTAAAGCGGTGATTATACTGGTGGTGGTGGTAGTTGTCGTGGTGATGGCAGTTGTCGTGGTGGTGGTGGTAGTAACTGTCGTGGTGGCGGTTGTCATAGTGGTGGCAGTTGTCGTGGTGGTGGTGTAAGTGGTGGTGATGATCGTTGTAGTGGTGGTGGTTTTCGTAGTGGTGATGACGGTTGTTGTGGTGGTTGTGGTTGTGATGGCGGTAGTCTTGGTGGTGGTAATGGTAGTGGCTGTTGTGGTGGTGGTGGCATTTGTCGTGGTGGTGCCGATTGTCTTGGTGGTGGTGCCGGTTGTGCTGGTGATGGATGACGGTTGTCTTGGCGGTTGTGGTGATGGATATGGTCGGTGTGTTTGTCATCATGGTGGTGATGATAGCAGCTGGATGTAGCGGTTTTAATTGTGATGCCTATCGTGGGTGGTGGTGGTTGTGGTTGTGATGGTTTTGGTGGTACCTCAATGGCTGAGCACTCGACGTCATAACTCCTGTGGTGACCAGAAGCCGAGATGACGTGTTAATGACGTCACTGCGTACCGCACAGTAGCGGGTAATGGTGCGGAAAGCCATCACGTCTCTGGACGAGGGAGACACCTTCCCATGCGAAAGAAGAATACAGCGGTGCGCTTAGGGGGAGAGTCTATCGCCGATTTGGTGTATATGGCGAAAAAATTGTGCGGAATGATACTTCCTCTGGAGTTAGCACCAGTGGTGTTCAACCCAGTGAACCAACTTGGAAGCGTTGATGCTGGCGGGACCGTCCGGTTGACAATTTGTGCTTTCGATGCGAAAGGAGTTGTTGGTGGAGGAATTCGGGAAGATGAAAGCTCTTGACACAAGAAGAAGGAAATTTGTTGTGAGGAGAGCTCTTTGGG
Organism: Oratosquilla oratoria; assembly: GCF_046742065.1. Lineage (NCBI taxonomy): Eukaryota > Metazoa > Arthropoda > Malacostraca > Stomatopoda > Squillidae > Oratosquilla > Oratosquilla oratoria. The sequence continues at coordinate 72,391,469 of NC_134779.1, forward strand.
GATGAAAAGAGACGAAGAAGAACAACTTGCACACAGCTCTTGTAGCCTCTGCAGACAAAGGAGGAGACCGTGGAGGTGGGAAGGTAAATAGGAGAAGAGAGGAGGAGGAGGAGGAGGAGGAGGTCGAAGGAGACGATAGAAAAAAAATTAGGAGAAGAGAGGAGGAGGAGGGGTGGCGGGGGAAGGTAAATAGGAGAAGAGAGGAGGAGGTCGGAGGGAGGAGGCGGTAGAAGGGATAATGCGAAGGGAGGAGGAGGAGGAGGAGGTCTTTGAAATTCTGAATGGAATTGACAACATCAAAAGTGACAAAATTTTCACACTGAATGAGAATCCGACGAGAAACAATGGTCTCAAACTGTCCGGAAATAGATTCAGGTTGGAAGTGGGTAGAAAAAACTTCGCCAACCGTGTAGTTAATGAATGGAATAAACTTCCTGCAGAGGCAGTGCAATGTAGCTCAGTTCGAAGCTTTAAGAATAATTTACTCATTTATGGGGACGTGGGTGAAGAGAGACTCAACGTCCATCGATGCTATGATTCCTGATGGTCGGGATGTCTTTATAATATCAAGGAACTCCTCGGTAGACTTGAGACTGAATGAAGATGGTGTGAAGGGTGAGATTAGAGCATGTAAACGCTTAGCTAGCTTGTAAGTGACCGTCGGTATCTGGCTTATAATCGGGCGAAGAGGTTGGCTGGGCTTGTGTGTTTTAACGTTCCCATGAATGTAACCAAGCTTATGGTCTCCCTCGATGAGTGGTAGTTTGGGAGCTCCTGCGAGTGCATTGTTTGTGCGAATTAGGTGGTTCAATTTAACTTTGAGGCCATCAGTTGGGTTTCTAGTGATCTTCTTAAATTTTGTGGTGTCATCCAGAATAAGTGACATTTTACTCAGGTAGTCTTCTTTATCCAGGAGTACAAATATGGGTGATTTATC
>NC_134779.1:72402405-72742405 GCF_046742065.1 Oratosquilla oratoria
CCACTACATGGTTTCAACACGACCACTATACGATTACAACACACCCACTACACGATTCCGACACGCCCATTACACGACTCCAGCACAACTATAGGACTCCAATATACCCAACTCGCCCAGTACAAAAATCGATAACTCCAACTAGAGGACTCCAACGCGCCTATTACAGGACACCGACACGCCTAATACAGGACTCTGACACGACTACTACAGGACTCAGACACGCCTACTACAGAGCACCGACACTTCTACTACTGGACTCCGACACGATTACTACAGGATTACGACACGCTACCTATAGGATTCCAGCAAGTCTACCTCACAGCCTTAGCACGCATACTACAGGAATCAAGCACGCCTACTGTAGGACTATAAAATGCCGACTACACGAATACAACACGCCCACTACATCAATACAAACGACCACTACAAAAATACAACACATTTACACAACTACAACACGCCCACTATACGACTGAAACACACCTTACTTACTTCTTACTTCTTACTTCAGCTCCCAGTAGTAGGCGTTATGCCTGTCAGTGGTCCCAGCATGTTCCTCCATTTGGCTCTATTATGGAAGGCCCCTTCCTCCCTCAGAGTTTCGATGTTGGGCAAGTCATGTCTGCTGAGGGCTTCTTCAACATTTTCTTTCCATCTCTTTCTCGGTCTTCCTCTTGGCCTTCTTCCATCCGGCTTCCACTCCCAGCATCCCCTTGCAATTCTTTCTTCATCCATTCTTTCTAAATGTCCTAACCATCTTAACTGGGCAGCATCTATTTTGCTTAGCATGGAACAGACGCCAATGCTTTTCCTTATGTCTTCATTTCTTAATTTATCTCTCCTCGTCTTTCCAACTTAATGGTCTCATTTCCGCTGCCTGAATCCTGCTTATGTCTACTTTTGTCATTACCCAACTTTCTGAGCCGTATGTTAGGGTAGGAGACAAGACAGTATTGAAAATGATTCTTTTCACTTCTAAAGGTACATGTTTTTCTTTTATTATTGGCCAGAGAGCTCCAACATCTGCACTAAATTTATTTATTCTTTCTGAAATATCTCTCTTATTTCCACCCTCCTTAGTGACTACACTTCCAAGATATTTGAAGATGTTTGTATTTTTTACCATCTTATTTCCTATGGTGATGCTAAACTCGTGTTCCTCTCTTCTGCTAACGGTCAGTATCTCTGTCTTTTCTACATTCATTTTCATGCCTTTCCTTATAAAGCACTCATTCCACCTTTTTATGTCTTCTTCAATCTCTTCCCTATCTGTGCTCCATTCAGCTATATCATCTGCATAAGCCATTATTCTGTTCTTATAATTTTCTTCTTTACCTTCTTTAAAATCCTCTATTACAGTTTCCATATATGCTATAAAAAGCAAAGGGGATAACACGCTTCCTTGTTTAACCCCTGTTTCTACAGGGAACCACTTTTCTGTCCCCTTTGATGTTCTAACACTGCATACACAGGGGTAATACAAACTTTTTATAGCTTTCTTTAGATGTCCCTTGATACCATACCTCTCCTCTATACATTTCCATACCTTTTCTCGAGGTATTGAATCAAAAGCTTTCTGTAAATCAATGAAAGCGATGTATAGGCTTTGGTTATATTCCCATGCCTTCTCTATTACCATCCTTAGTCCAAAAGTTAAATCCGTTACTGATCTATTACTTCTATAACCATGCTGCTCTTCTCCTAATGAAGGTTCTACTAGGTCTCTTACTCTTCTCTCAATTATTCTCTCGTATAGCTTTGTGATGTGGGGTATTAGGGAAATCCCTCTATAGTTGTTACAATTTCCAGCATCACCCTTACCTTTGAAAATTGGGACTATTAGGGTTTAACCCACTCCTCTGGTATTCTTCCTTCTCTATAGATCTTATTTATGAGCTTCAATATATTTTGCTGTACTACATTTCCCCCTTCCTTTATTAGCTCTATTGATATTTCATCTACTCCTGGTGTTTTGGAATTCTTCATTTCTCTCAATGCCCATTCAATTTCTTTTTGTGTGATTTCATCATGTTCTCCATCTAAATCTTCCTCCGCCTCTTGCCATTGTTCCTCATTTCCTGCATTTAGGAGCTCCTGGAAGTATTCTGTCCATCTGTTGTCTATCTCATCCTGATCTGTAAGAATATTTCCCTCTAGGTCTTTAATGTTATATTGTTTTGCCTTGCTTTTTCTATATGACTTTGCTATACCATATAGTAACTTTTTCCCTTTCTGCAAATCCTCTGTCAATCTCTCTCCCAGTTCTTTCCATGTCTCTGTCTTTGCTCGATATTTTGCAAGATTTGTTTCTTTCCTTACCAGTACATATTTTGCTCGGCTTTCCGGTGTTCGTCTTCTTAGCCACTTTCTTAACTTTAAAGTTTTGTTTTTTACTGCCTGTTTGACCTCCTCATTCCGCCAAGGTGTGTGTCTTCTCCTATTTCCTCCGATCCATTCTACCCCTAAAGTTTCTTCTGCTTCTTTACTGATTGCTTCTTTCAAAATGTCCCATCTTTCTTTTTCCTCATCATTTTGCTTCTCTAATTTTTGTGTAAGTTTAGTTTTATAAGCATTCTTTTTATCTTCCTCTTGCAAACTTTTTGTTTTAAATATTTTTCTTTTTCTACATTGCCGTGGTTTTACCTTACCAATCTTAAGATCAGCCACCAGTAACCTGTGATCTGAATCTAAACTCACTCCTGGTATTACCTTTATATTGGTGAATATTCTTCTGTCTGAACATATTATGTAATCGATAATTGATTTTTGATCAAACTGCCTTGTATTTTGATTCCATCTATATCTAGTGAATTTATGTTCCTCTTTATGTTGATAAAAGCCATTCATTATTTTCAAACCGTTCCTCATGCAGTAATCTATCAGTTTTTCTCCTTCCGAGTTTCTCGTCCCTTCGCCAAATGTCCCTATTATACTTTCTATTCCTTCTCTTTCCTTTCCTACTCTAGCAGTAAAATCACCAATCGAAAGTCCTATATCGCCATCTAGAATCTCATATTCTTCCTCTAAAAGATCCAGGAATTTTTCTTTTTCTTCTTCAGGACATCCCTGTTGTGGTGCATACACTTGATATATATTGTACTTTCTTCCTTTTATTCGTATTGTACACTTCATTAATCTTTCATTGATCAATTTCACCTCTTGAATATACTGCGTCAGTCTTGGTCCCACTATCATAGTTACCCCGTGCCTTCTCCCTCTCTCTTCTGATCCACAGTACATTAAGGTATAGCCCCCTCCGAGGTCTCTTCCTTCATCTTTTCCCCAATGTCTCGTCTCTGCCATTCCTATAATGTCTATCTTTCTTTCATTCATCATCTCCAAGATATTTCTTCCTCTTTGTCTCTATATGTTGCGATGTTAATAGTTGCAAGTCTTACTTTGTGGAGTGTCTTGTGCGAATTTTCTTTACGTTTCCGATTTCGTTTACCAAAGCGCCGTCTGGATTCCGAGGCTGGTCGTGGAGTTTCACCAGCAGAAGACTTTTTACACTACCGGCTAGCTAGGCCTGTCGTAGCAACCCTCCTCCTTTCTCATCCGGGCTTGGGACCGGCAATTCAGCACGCTCACTACACAACTCTAGCACGCTCATTACATATGTACAATACATCCATTAGAGGACTCCATCACACCCACTACAGGAATCCAACACGCCAATTTCTGGAATACAAGCCCACTACAGAATTCCGACACGCTTAATACAGGAATCCGACACGTCCACTACAGGACTCCGATTAATCTAATAAAGGAATCCAGCACGCCTACTACAGGATTGCGCATACGATAGGACTCCAGCAAACCCACTGCATGACTACAACATCACTACACAACAAAACAACCGCTACACAAAGAAATTATGTCGACAACAACACGCCTACTACACGAATGTTACACGCCCACTATACAATTACTTCACAACTACTACACGATTACAACACGACAATTATAGGAGCTCAACATGCCAGCTATAGGACTCCACCACTCCTACTATACGACGTCAGCACACCCACTACACGACACCAGCACGCCCAATAAAAAACTACACCGCGCCCATTGGCTGAGTAGTATAAGGGGTGGCCATCTTGGCCACTGACAGTGGCAGACCACCCCGCTGACGGGCTAAGTGATGTTGGGCGACTGGTGGTGGACGTTGGCCGGGAATGGGGTGGCCACTTCTTTCGGCCGACATGCACCGTCCCGGCCGCTGACCGTGATGGAGCACACCGCAGACGGGCTAAGTGGGGTTGGGCGACTGGCGGTGGACGGTGGCCTGGAATGGGGTGGCCACTTTTATCGGTTGACGTGCCCGGTCCTGGCCGCTGACCGTGGAGGAGCACCCCGCGGACGGGCTAAGTGATGTTGGGCGACTGGCGGTCGACAGTGGCCGGGACCCAACATCCACAACTCTTGAGTCTCGCGTATATAGTATACGGGGTGGGTAGTCTCGGCCGAGAGGCCGGATGCCCCCACCCCTAGCGACTGGATCCATCCATCCATCCATCCACCCTACGGTCTACCTAAACAGATAGCTAGCTAGCTATATAGCGTCAACGCCAGGCTACCTGTTTGATCCTGCCAGAAGCCATATGTTTGTCTCAAAGATTAAGCCATGCATGTCTAAGTACAGGCCGATCTAAGACGAAAGCACGAATGGTTCATCAAGTCAGTTGTGGTTCATTGGATCATATCCACCCACCTGGATGATTGGTAATTGTAGAGCTGATACATGCACACAAGCTCTGACCTGTGCGGGATGAGCGCTTTAATCAAATCAGTTGTGGCTGAGTAGCATAAAGGGTGGACGTCCTGGCCGGTGACCGTGGCAGACCACCCCGTGGACGGGCTAAGTGATGTTGGGCGACTGGCGGTGGACGGTGGCCGGGAATTGGGTGGCCACTTTTTTCGGCCGACATGCCCCGTCCCGGCCACTGGCCGTGATGGAGCACCCCGCGGACGGGCTAAATGGGGCTGGGCGACTACCGGTGGACGGTACCCTGGAATGGGGTGGCCACTTCTTTCGGTTGACGTGCCCGGTCCTGGCCGCTGACCGTGGAGGAGCACCCCGCGGACGGGCTAAGTGATGTTCGGCGACTGGCGGTCGACGGTGGCCGGGACCCGACATCCGCAACTCTGGCATCTCGCGTATATAGTATACGGGGTGGGTAGTCTCGGCCGAGAGGCCGGATGGCTCCCACCCCTAGCGATCCGATCCATCCATAGCTAGCTGGCTATCTAGCGTCAACGCCAAGCTACCTGTTTGATCCAGCCAGAAGCCATATGTTTGTCTCAAAGATTAAGCCATGCATGTCTAAGTACAGGCCGATCTAAGACGAAAGCACGAATGGTTCATCAAGTCAGTTGTGGTTCATTGGATTATATCCACCCACCTGGATAATTTGTAATTGTAGAGCTAATACATGCACACAAGCTCTGACCTGTGCGGGATGAGCGCTTTAATCAAATCAGTTGTGGCTGAGTAGCATAAAGGGTGGACGTCCTGGCCGGTGACCGTGGCAGACCACCCCGTGGACGGGCTAAGTGATGTTGGGCGACTGGCGGTGGACGGTGGCAGGGAATTGGGTGGCCACTTTTTTCGACCGACGTGCACCGTCCCGGCCACTGGCCGTGACGGAGGACCCCGCGGACGGGCTAAGTGGGGTTAGGCGAGTGGCGGTGGACGGTGGCCGGGAATGGGGTGGCCACTTCTTTCCGTTGACGTGCCCGGTCACGGCCGCGAACCGTGACAGAGTACCTCGCGGATGGGCTAAGTGATGTTCTGCGATTGGCGGTCGACGGTGGCCGGGACCCGACATCCGCAACTCTGGCATCTCGCGTATATAGTATACGGGGTGGGTAGTCTCGGCCGAGAGGCTGGATGGCCCTCACCCCTAGCGATTCGATCCATCCATCCATCCATCTATCCGACGGTTCACTTACACATATAGCTAGCTATCTATCTAGCGTCAACGCCAAGCTACCTGGTTGATCTTGCCAGTAGTCATATGCTTGTCTCAAAGATTAAGCCATGCGTGTCTAAGTGCAAACCGATCGAAGGCGAAACCTCGAATGGCTTATCAAATCAGTTGTGGTTCATTGGAACATATCCACCCACCTGGATATTCTATAACTAATACATGCACACAAGCTCCGACCTCAGGGGGTACAGCGCTTTTATTAGATCAAAAACAAACGGCCCTTTGTCCGGCACACTTGGTGAATCTGAATATTTTTGGACTGAGCGCACGGACCCTGGCCTAGCCACAGACCGAGCTAGTTAGTATACAGGGTGACCGTCTTGGCCGCTGACCGTGACTGACTACTCCGCGGACGTGCTAAGTGATGTTGGGCCACCAGCGATGGACGGTGGCAGGGAATGGGGTGGTCACTTCTTTCGGCTGTCGTGCCCCGTCACTGCCGCTGACCATCGTCAAGCACATCGTGGACGGGTTAAGTGATGTTTGGCGACTGGCGGTCGACGTTGGCCGGGACCCGACTTCCGCAACTCTTGCATCTAGCATATATAATATGGGAGGTGGGTAGTCTCGGCCGAGAGGCCAGATGCCCGCCACCCCAGCGACAGCATCCATCCATCCATCCATCCATTTTATTAAATAAAAAACAAACGGCCCTTTCTGGCACCTTCTTTTGGCCGACGTGCTCCGTCCCGGCCGCTGACAGTGGTGAAGCATCTCACGGACGGGATAAGTGATGTTGGGCGACTGGCGGTGCACGGTGGCAGGGAATGGGATGGCTACTTCTTTTGGCCGATATGCCCCGTCTCGTCCGCTGACCGTGGCGGAGCATCCCGTGGACGGGCTAAGTGATGTTCGGCGACTGGCGGTCGACGGTGGCCGGGAGCCGACATCCGAAACTCTGGCATCTCGCGTATATAGTATACGAGGTGAATAATCTCGGCCGAGAGGCCAGATGCCCCCCCAACCCGAGCGACCGGATCCATGCAGCCGTCCATCCATCCTACGGTCCATCTACACAGAGAGCTATCTAGCTATCTAGCGTCAACTCCAAACTATCTGTTTGATCCTGCCAGAAGTCATATATTTGTCTCAAAGGTTAAGCCATGCATGTCTAAGTATTGGCTGATCTAAGGCGAAACCACGACTATCTCATTAAATCAATTGTGGTTCATTGGATCTACACAGATAGCGACTGGCGGTGGACGGTGGCCGGGAATGGGGTGGCCACTTTTTTCGGTTCATGTGCCCGGCCCTGGCCGCTGACCGCGGAGGAGTATCCCGAGGACGGGCTAAGTGATGTTCGGCGATTGGCGGTCGACGGTGGCCGGGACTCGACATCCGAAACTCTGGCATCTCGCGTATTTAGTATACGGGGTGGGTAGCCTCGGCCGAGAGACCGGATGGCCCCCACCACTAGCGATCCGATCCATCCATCCATCCATCTATCCGACGGTCCACCTACATAGCTAGCTAGCTACCTATCTACCGTCAACGCCAAGCTACCTGGTTGATCCTGCCAGTAGTCATATGCTTGTCTCAAAGATTAAGCCATGTGTGTCTAAGTTCAGACCGATCAAAGGCGAAACCTCGAAAGGCTTATCAAATCAGTTGTGGTTCATTGTATTATATCCACCCACCTGGATAACTGGTAATTCTACAACTAATACATGCACACAAGCTCCGACCTCAGGGGGTACAGATACTTTTATTAGATCAAAACCAAACGGCCCTTTGTCCGGCACACTTGGTGAATCTGAATATTTTTGGACTGAGCGCACGGACCCTGGCCTAGCCACAGACCGAGCTAGGTAGTATACAGGGTGGCCGTCCTGGCCGCTGACCGTGACTGACTACCTCGCGAACAGGCTAAGTGATGTTGGGCCACCAGCGGTGGACGGTGGCAGGGAATGGGGTGGTCACTTCTTTCGGCTGTCGTGCCCCGTCACGGCCGGTGACCGTGGTCAAGCACCTCGTGGACGGGTTAAGTGATGTTTGGCGACTGGCGGTCGACGTTGGCCGGGACCCGACTTCCGCAACTCTGGCATCTAGCATATATAGTATGGGAGGTGGGTAGTCTCGGCCGAGAGGCCAGATGCCCCCCACCCCAGCGACCACATCCATCCATCCATCCATCCATCATATGAAATAAAAAACAAATGATTCTTTGTCCGCCGTACCTGGTGAATCTGATTATCTTTAGGCTGAGTGTACGGACCCCAGCCCAGCTGCAGAACAGGCTAAATAGTATACAGAGAGGCCGTCCTGGCCGCTGACCCTGGCAGACCACCCCGCGGACGGGCTAAGTGATGTTGGGAGACCGGGGGTGGACGGTGGCCAGGAATGGGATGGCCACTTCTTTTGGCCGCTGACAGTGGTGAAGCAGCTTACGGACGGGATAAGTGATGTTGGACGACTGGCGGTGCAGGGTGGCAGGGAATGGGATGGCCACTTCTTTCGGCCGATATGCCCCGTCCCGTTCGCTGACCGTGGCGGAGCATCCCATGAACGGGCTAAGTGATGTTCGGCGACTGGCGGTCGACGGTGGCCGGGACCCGACATCCGCAACTCTGGTATCTCGCGTATATAGTATACGGGGTAGGTAGTCTCGGCCGAGAGGCCAGATGCCCCCCAACCCGAGCGACCGGATCCATCCATCCAACCATCCATCCTACGGTCCACCTACACAGAGTGCTATCTAGCGTCAACCCCAAGCTACCTGTTTGATCCTGCCAGAAGTCATATTTTTGTATCAAAAGTTAAGCCATGCATGTCTAAGTACAGACCGATCTAAGGCGAAACCACGAATGGCTCATTAAATCAGTTGTGGTTCATTGGTTCTTATCCACCCACGACGTGCCCCTTCCCGGCCACTGACCGCGGCGGAGCACCCCGTGGACGGGCTAATTGAAGTTGGGCGACTAGCGGTGGACGGTGGCCAGGAACAGTTATGGTTCATTGGTTCTTATCCACCCACGACGTGCCCCTTCCCGGCCGCTAACTTTGGTGGAGCACCTCGCGGACGGGCTAAATGATGTTGGACTACTGGTGGTGGACGGTGGCCGGGAATGGGGTGGCCACTTCTTTCGGCCGATATGCCCCGTCCCGTCCATTGACCGTGGCGGAGCATCCCGTGGACGGGCTAAGTGATGTTCGGCGACTGGAGGTCGACGGTGGCCGGGACCCGACATCCGCAACTCTGGCATCTCGCGTATATGGTATACGGGCTGGGTAGTCTCGGCCGAGATCCCGGATGCCCCCCCCCCCACCCCTAGCGACTGGATCCATCCATCCATCCACCAACCCAATGATCTACCTACACAGATAGGTAGCTAGCTATCTTGCGTCTACGCCAAGCTACCTGTTTGATCCTTCAAGAATCATATGTTTGTCTCGAAGGTTAAGCCATGCATTTCTAAGTACAGGCTGTAAGAGGCCGGTAGTTGTACGAATGGAAATGAGCTTGGGAAACACTAGGGCATTAGAATGTTGACTCAACAATTCAGACTAGACGCCTGCTCGCCTGTTGTTTGATAACATTGAGGCGACGTTATGTCTATGTAAACACCAACGGAGGTGACTGTTTTATAATCGATGATGTAATCAAAACTCTGTAGCGCAGGTTAGCTTCGTTTGACTAATGCTGAGGTAAACGATATTGCTAGTGGCATTGCAATGGCTTTCCGGATTGGGCAAGGTGGAGAAGGAGGAAAAAACTATTGGTGCATTAATTCAAAGTCACGCCCATAAGGAGTGACATTTATTTGAGAAGTCAGAGGAGATTGGATTAGAAAAATTAGTGACGTCAGACGAAGGTAGCTTAGCGTAGGATACGGGGATCTCGGGAGAGACGATGTGGGGAGACGAGAGAGAGAGATCCTGAGTGTAACAAGACTGTGAAATTACAGTGAAAGAAGAAAAGTGCAATTTCTTTACCCCAGGACTGATTTGAAGTACATGACAAGAACTAGGCAAGGGGCCTAATGCTTAAAGGAAACTAGGCATGGGGTCTATTGCTTAAAAAGTACTGGAAAACTACTGGAAACTTATAAGAAAAGACGTGAAGGGAAATTAAGTGACTACTAACAGAATAGAGGGAGAGGTCTGACAGTGGTGACAGTAACTACAAGGGGAGGTGAAACAGGCCGATCTAAGGCGAAACCACGAATGGTTCATTAAATCAGTTGTGATTCATTGGATCTTATCCACCCAACTGGATAACTGGTAATTCTAGAGCTAATGCATGCACACATGCTCCGACCTCAAGGGCAAGAGCACTTTTATTAATGTTATTTATTAAATCAGTAATGGCTAAGTATTATAGATGGTGGCCGTCCTCGCCGCTCACTGTGGCAGACCACCCCGCGGACGGGCTAAGTGACGTTGGCCAGGAATGGGGTGGCCACTTCTTTCGGCCGATGTGCCTGGTCCCGGCCGCTGAACGAGGGGGAGCACACCGCGGACGTGCTAAGTGATGTTGGGCAACTGGCTAAGTGATGTTGGGCGACTGGTCGGAGCTTACGTACATGTATTAGATCTAAAATTACCAGTTATGGCTAAGTAGTATACATGGTGGCCGTCCTGGCCGCTGACCGTGGGAGACCATCCCGCGGATGGGCTAAGTGATGTTGGGTGAGTGGCGGTGGATGGTGGCCGGGAATGGGGTGGCCACATTTTTCGGTCGACGTGCCCCGTCCCGGCCACTGGCCGCGGCGGAGCACTCCACGGAAGGGCTAAGCGACGTTGGGCGACTGGCAGTGGACGGTGGCAGGGAATGGGGTGGCCACTTCTTTCAGCCGACGTGTCTCGTCCCGGCCGCTCACCGAGGCGGAGCACCCCGCAGACGGCCTAAGTGATGTTTGGGCACTGGCGGTGGAAGGTGGCAGGGAATGGGGTGGCTACTTCTTTCATCCGACGTGCCTCGTCCCGGCCGCTGTCCATGGCGGAGTACTACGCGGACGGGCAAAGTGATGTTGGGCGACTGGTGGTCGACGGTGGACGAGACCCGACATACGCAACTCTGGCATCTCGCGTATATAGTAGAGGGGGTGGGTAGTCTCGGCCGAAAGGCCAGATTCCCCCCACCCCCAGTGACCGGATCCATCCACCCACCCATCCACCCGACGGTCCACCTATACAGATAGTTAGCTAGCTATCTAGGGTCAACGCCAAGCTACCTGGTTGATCCTGTCAGTAGTCATATGCTTGTCTCAAACATTAAGCCATGCATGTCTAAGTACAGGCCGACCTAAGGCATAACCTCGAATGCCTCAATAAATCAGTTGTGGTTAATTGGATCTTATCCACCCACCTGGATAACTGGTCATTCTAGAGCTAATTCATGCACACAAGCTCCGACCTCAGTGGGAAGAGCGCTTTTATTATATCAATTATTTCTAAGTAGTATAGAGGGTGGCCGTCCTAGCCGCTGACCTTGGAAGACCACACCATGGACGGGCGACTGGGCGACTGGATGTTGGGCGACTGGCGGTGGCCGGTGGCGGGAAAAGGGTTGGCCACTTCTTTCGGCTGACATGCCCCGTCTCGTCGGCTGACCGTGACGGAGCACACCGCGGACGGGCTAAGTGATGTTTGGCGACTGGCGGTGGACGGTGGCCGAGAATGTGGTGGCCACTTTTTTCAGTTGACGTGCCCAGTCCTGGCCGCTGACCGTGGAGGAGCACCCCGCGGACGGGCTAAGTGATGTTCGGCGACTGGCGGTCGACGGTGTCCGGGACCCGACATCTGTAACTCTGGCATCTCGCGTATATAGTATACGGGGTGGGTAGTCTCGGCCGAGAGACCGGATAGCCCCCACACCTAGCGATCCGATCCATCCATCCATCCATCCATCCATCCATCCATCCATCCATCCAGCCGATGTCCATTTACACAGATAGCGTGCTAGCTATCTAGCGTCAACACCAAGCTACCTGGTTGATCCTACCAGTAGTCATATGCTTGTCTGAAATATTAAGTCATGCATGTCTAAGTACACGCCGATATAAGGCGAAACCTCGAATGACTCATTAAATCAGTTGTGGTTCATTGGATCTTATCCACCCACCTAGATAACTGGTATTTCTAGAGCTAATACATGCACACAAGCTCCGATCTCAGGATGTAGAGCGCTTTTATTATATCGAAACCAAACGGCCCTTTGTCCGGCACAACTGGTGAATCTGAATATCTTTGGGCTGAGCGCACGGACCCTGGCCTAGCCACAGACCTAGCTAGGAGTTATGCCGGGTGGCCGTCCTGGCCGCTGACCGTGACTGACTACCCCGCGAACAGACTAAATGATGTTGGGCGACCGGCGGTGAACGGTGGCCGGGAATGGGGTGGCCACTTCTTTCGGCCGATATGCCCCGTCCTGTCCGCTGACCGTGGCAGAGCACCCCGTGGACGGGATAAGTGATGTTCGGCGACTGGCGGTCGACGGTGGCCGGGACTCGACATCCGGAACACTGGCATCTCGCGTATATGGTATACGGGGAGGGTAGTCTCGGCCGAGATCCCGGATGCCCCCCACCCCTAGCTACTGGATCCATCCATCCATCCACCCACCCAATGGTCTACCTACACAGATAGGTAGCTAGCTATCTAGCGTTTACGCCAAGCTACCTGTTTGATCCTTCAAGAAGTCATATGTTTGTCTAAAAGGTTAAGCCATGCATGTCAAAGTACAGGCCGATCTAAGGCGAAACTTAGAATGGCTCATTAAATCTGTTGTGGTTCATTGGATCTTATCCACCCACCTAGATAACTGGTATTTGTACAGCTAATACATGCGCAAAAGTTCCGATCTCAGGAAGTAGCGCGATTTTATTAGATCAAAACAAAACGGAGCTCTGTCCCGCTGGCCGGGAATGGGGTGGCTACTTCTTTCGGCCGATATGCCCCGTCCCGTCCGCTGACCGTGGCGGAGCACCCAATGGACGGGCCGGGACCCGACATCCGCTACTCTATTATAAACTTGCCTTATTAGTACACATTTAAGTAATCATTAATAGTCTATTCTAAATTTGTCATTATTAGTATATTCTAAACTTGTCAACATTAAAGTTATCATTAAAAATACCTTCCTAACTTTTCATTATTTGGATATTATAAACCTCTTCTTATTAGATCACATTAGAAATATCGTTCCTAAAATATTCTAACCTTGTCATCAAATTTGTGATTATTAGTACAAATTAAATATATTATTAATAGATCCGTCTAAGCCTGCCATTCTTAGTATATTCTAAACTTCTTATTAGTACATTAAAGTTCGTACCTTCTAAACTTGTCATTATTAGTATATTCTAAACATGTCATTAGTGCACATTAAAGTCAGCATTAATAGTAACTTCTAATTATAGCATTATTAGTATTATCTATTCATAAAAAGGTCTAAATTTGTCATTATTAGTATGTTCGAAACTTGTCCTTATTAGTTCAAATTAAAGCTATATCTGATAGCACCTTATAATCGTGAGTATATTCTAAATTACCAATACACATTAAAGTTATTATTAATAGTACCTTCTAAATTTGTCATAATTAGGACACATTAGAATTTTCCTTAATGGTACCTTGTAAGCTTGTCATTATTAGTATATTCTAAACATGTAGACACTAAAGTTATCATCAATACTGTATTCTAAACTTCTCATTATCAATATAATCAGGACTTGCCATTTTTAGTATATTCTAAACTTTTCATAATTATTACCCATGAAAGTTTTCATTAATAGTACCTTCTAAACTTCTCAATGTTAGTATATTCTAAACATGTCATTAAACTTGTCATTTTTAGAATACCTTATAGCTATCAGTAATAATTCCTTCTAAACCTGTTACTATTTACATATTCTAAACTAATCATAATTAGTAGACAGGAAACTTTCATTATTAAAACGTTGCCATTATTATTATATTATAAACTTGTCATTAATAATACAAATTAATGTTTTTGTTATCAGAACCTTCTAAACTTATCATTATTGGTATCTTCTAAAATTCTCATTATTAGCACTCATTAAAAATGTCTTCTGAACCTATGTATTAGTATATTCAAAGCTTGTCATTTTTAGAACACATTAGATTTATCATTAATAGTCCCTTCTAAATTTGTCATTATTAGTATATTATAAACTTGCCATTATATCTATATTCGTTCGTATATTCATTTTATTAAAGTTATCATAAATATTGCCTACTAAACTCATCATCATTAGTATATTCTAAACATAGCATACATTAAAGTTGTTATTAATACTGTAGTATATTTTAACCTTGTCATTATTTGTCACATTAAAGTTATCCTAATAGTACCTTCTATATATGTTATTAATCTAAGCTTTTATATGTCTATATATCTATATATGTCTATATATGTCATTAATCATTATATTATGTCATTAATAAGTACACAATAAAGTTAATAAATGTTTCATTATTAGGACAATTTAGACTTTTCATTCTCAGTATATCAATAACATTACCTTGTAAACATTTGATTATTAGAGCATTTTCATGTTGTCATTGTTGTATAACTTGTCATTATTAGTATAACTTGTTATTATTAGTGTATTATTAGCTGGTCATTTTTAGTTATAGCGTCTAATACCTTCCAAAATTATCATTATTTGTATATTCTGAAATTGTCCTTATTAGTACATACTAAACTTATCAATATTAGTATAAGTTGTCATTATTAGTGTACTTTTGTAGTATACATTAAAGTTATATTGTCTAATACCTTCCAAAATTATCAATTTTGTTTAATAGAACCTTCTAAACTTGTCAATATTAGTATGCAACAATTAAAAGTTAACAGTTATTTAATAGATTTTTGAAACTATTTTGTCAAAAATATCATTAATAGTTATTTTAGTATATTCTCATTAGTTGTACTATTAGGATAATATCAACTTTTCATTACTAATGTTATCATTAATAGTATATTCTTAATTTGTCATTATTAGTACACATTAAAGTTATCATTAATAGTACATATTAAATTTATCATTAAAAGAACCTTAGAAACATGTTATTATATTCAAAACTTTATTTTAGTAATTACATTTTAAACAAGTCATTATTAGTACACATTTAAAAAATCATTAACATTAGTTACTTGTCATTATTAGTACGTTCAAAACTAATAAAGCTATCATTAGTAATACCGTATAAACTTGTTATTATTAGTATATTCTAAACTTGTCATTTTTAGTCAATTCTAAACTTGTGATTTTTAGTATAACATATTCTAAACTTATCATTCTTAGTGTATACTAAACTTTTCATTATTAGTACACATTAATTCTCAAATTTTCATTATTATTATTATTATTATTAGAAGCTTCTGAACTTGTCATTATTACGGTATGCAAAAATTGTCATGATTAGATATTCCATTTTTGTCATTATCAATACATGTTAAAGTTATCATTAATCGTAACTTGTAATTTTGCCATTGCTATTATATTATAAAATTGTCATTTTTATCATATGCTAACACATTAAAGTTATCGTTAAAACTGCCTTCTAAATTTAGCATCGGACATTATTAGTATATTCTCAGCTTGTCATTAATAACACCCATTTAAGTTATCATTAAAAGAACCTTCTAAAAATATTGTAGGTATGTTATTTGTCATTAATAGTATATTCTAAAATTCTCATTATTAGTACATATTGAAACTAACTAATATAACTTTCTGAACTTGTCATTAAATTAGTCATTAATAGCATATAAAAAATCATTATTATTACACATAAATGTCTAAAGTTGTCATTATCAGTACATATTAAAGTTATCAGTAACAGTACCATTTAACATAATTAATTCATATACAATTTATTGTATATGAATTTATTGTATATGTATATGTATACAATTTATTGTATATGTATATGTTTTCATCAATAGCATATTCAAAACTTGTCCTTATTAGAATATTCTAAATTTGTCATTCTTAGTGCTTTCTAAACCTGTCATTATTAGAATATATAGTACCTACTTCTCATATTTAGTTGTCATTAATCGTATAGCATATATTTGCAATTATTAGTACATTTTAAGTTATCATTAATAGTACATTAAAACTTGTCATTATTAGTATATCAAAACCATTAATTAATGTTTTAATTTGTAACCAATTTACCATTATTAGTATCGTGTAATCTTATTATTGGTACATACTAAAGTTATCTAAACAAAAAATTAGTACAAATTAAAGTTATCTAAACTTGTCATTATTAATATATTCTAAACTTGTGTATTCTAAACATGTCATTATTTTAGACTTGTCATTTTTAGTATATTCCAAGCTCGTAAACACTAAAAAATTATTAATAGTACCTTCTAACTTGTCATTATTAGTGTATTCTAAACTTGCCATTACAAGTATATCAAAAACCTTAAATTGCATATCTTGTCATTATTAGTATATTCTAAACATGCCATTATTCGTATATTCTACACTTGTCATTATTAATACACATTAGAGTTAAGCTTGTCATTATTTGTATATTCTAAACTTTCTATTATCAGTACAATACTTATCATCAACAATACTTTTTTAAACATGTCATATTCTAAACATATCTTCTTTATATATCTTCATATATCTTTATAAATCTTGTCATTATTAGTACACATTAAAGTTATTACTATCTGTATGTTTCAAAGTTGTAATTTTTCTAAAGTTATCATTATTTGTATATTGTGAGTATTAGTATATTCAAAACTTATCATTATGAGTACACATTACAGTTATCATTAATTGCAACTTCTAATTTTGCCATTCTTAGTATTTTCTAAACTTTGCATAATAACATATTTGAAACGTCATTACTACACATTAACGTTATCATTTTAACCTTCTAAACTTGCGGTTACAATATTCTAGATTTGATAAGTCCACATTAAAATAATCCTTAATAGTGCCTTACTAGTACACATTAAAGTTATCATTATTAGGACCTAAACTTATCACTATCAGTATGTTCCAAAGTTATCATTTTTTTAAACTTGTTATTTGTATATTCTAAACTTGTGAGTTTTAGTACATATGTTATTGTTGTTATATTCAACAATATATATATTGTTATTATATATATTGTTGTTATATTATATTATATTATTGTTATTATATTCAAAACTTATCATTATTAGTACACATTACAGTTATCATTAATTGCAACTTCTAATTTTGCTATTCCTAGTATTTTCTAAACTTTGCATTATCAATATATTTCAAGGAAGTCATTACTACACATTAACGTTATCATTTTAACTTTCTAAACTTGCGGTTATTACAATATTCTAGACTTGTGAGTATTAGTCCACATAGTGCCTTCTAAACTTCTCATTATTAGTATATCATTATTTGTGCACATTAAATTTTAATAGCGCCTTCTAAATTTGCCATTATTAGTATATCATTAGTAAATATCAAAATTATCCTTAGCAGTACCTTGTAAACTTATTTTAGTATATCCTAAACGTGTCACAATTAGTGTATTATAAACTTATCATTATTAGTATATTCTAAACTTATCATTATTAATATTATATTCTAAACTTATTATCGTTAGTATATACGAAACACATTATTAGTATATTCTAAACTTGTGATTGTTGGTACACATTAAAGTTATTATCAAAAGAACCATCAAAACTTGTTATAATTAGTATGTTCGAAACTTGTCTTTATCAACCCATATCAAAATTATCATTAGTATATACTAAAATTGTTATTATAGTACATATTAATGTTATCATTAATAGTACCTTATAAACTTGTCGTTAGTAGTATATTCTACACTTGTCATTAAAGATATAACTAATAGTATGCTCTTAATCGTATATTCTAAACTTGTCATGATCAGAACATATTAAAGTATAGTAAAGTATTGATAGAACCTTTTCAATTGGTATTCTAAACGTGTCAGTCCTGGTAAAATCTAAAATCATCATTATTAGTAAACATTAAAATCATCATTAATAGTATCTTCTAAACCTGTCATTATTGGAGTATTCTAGACTTATTATTAGTATATTCTAAACTTATCATTATTAGTACACATTAAATATATCATTAATAGTATCTTTAAACTTGTCATTATTATTTATAATTTATAGTACTTTCTAAATTTCTCATTATTGGTATATTCTACACATTGGTATACTTATAATTTTTTGTATATTCTAAACACGTCACTATTAGCTCACATCAAATTTATCATTAATAGGACGTTCTAAACTTATCATTACTAGTACATTTTGAACTTTGCAATATAAGTACATTCTAATCTTTGTCATTATTATTATACTTTAAACCAGTATATGTCATTATTAGTATCTTCATAACTCGTCATGATTAGTAAACATTAAAGTTTACCATTATTAGTACACATTAAATTTGTTCTATTACCAACCTGGCATTATTATCATTAGTACACATTAGTTTTGTACCTTCTAAACTTATCATTAACAGTCCCCTCTAAACTTGTAATTATTAGTATAGTCTAAACTTGTCAATATTAGTACACATTAAAGTTAGGATTTATGGTACGTTAAAAACTTGTCACTGTTACCATATTCTAAACTTTTATTATTAGTATGCTCATATTAGTATATGTATTTATTATTAGTATGCTCATTATTAGTGTATTCTAAACTTGTCATTATTAGTACAAATTAGTCATCATTAATAGTAGCTTTTAAACTTCCTTTTCAACTTGTCGTTATTGGTATATTCTAAACTTGTCTGTGTCAGTATAATCTATTTTTGATTATTATTACAAATAGTACCTTATAAACTTTCTTTATATATATATATATATATATATATATATATATATATATATATATATATATATATATATGTGTGTGTGTGTGTGTGTGTGTGTGTGTGTGTGTGTGTGTGTGTGTGTGTGTGTGTGTGTGTGTGTGTGTGTGTGTGTGTGTGTGTGTGTGTGTGTGTGTGTGTGTGTGTGTGTGTGTGTGTGTGTGTGTGTGTGTGTGTGTGTGTGTGTGTGTGTCTATATTAGTACATATCAACGTTATCATTAATAGTACCTTCTAAACTTGTCATTATTAATACACATTATAGTTAACAGTTATAGTCATTATTAGTATATTCTAATCTTGTCTTTATTAGTTTATTATAAACTTTCAATATTAGTACATATTAAAGTTTTCATTAACAGTACCTTCTAAACTTCTCATTATTACGTGTCATTAGTAGTACACATATTAATAGGATCTTTTAAACTTATCATCATTAGAATCTTCAAAACTTGTCATTATTACTAAACTTTAAGGTTATCATTAATAGTTCCTTCTAAAACTGTCATTTTTAGTATATTCTAAGCATCTCATTATTGGTATACATTAAAGTTGCCATTAGGGTACTCGACACCTGGAGGTCATTTTCTAAACTATTTAGAGTAAAGAGCTTAAACTTCTCAGGTAAATAGGTATCCATGTTGCCTACATTTTAGGTGAAACAGAATGATGTATGTACACATGTACATATGTACACATGTACACATGTACACATGTACATATACCAGTAGCGACATTTAAAAGTGCACAGCACCATAATATGTGGACCAATTTGTTTTATATTTTGGCTATGATTAGTCAGTAGGCACACCTAGGGCCGGTCATTGAGTAATTGAACAAATTTCTTTATACTTTTGCATACAGGCATTTCAATTTTAATGTCCGGCAAAAATCGTGAAAAATATTTTTTTTTGGTCTTGTTTCCATTATTACTCCGAACTCTTTCATCCTATTCAAAATATTCGAACAATCGGCCCTAGCAGTTACTAAAAGTAATATTCCCTGTAAGTTTCATTTAAATCTGATGTATTTTTTTTTATGATTAAAAAAAAAGTAAAAAAAATATCGAACGGAGATATGGCAACTTGACTGATTTTTTCATGGCTTAATTCTTATAATGAGTAAGTACAGTAAAAATCATCAACATATTTTAATTATAAGTACTTTAAATACTGAAAAACTAAAGTATAAGTATATCACAGTAGTGACGACGCACAGACGACACCATCATATAATTTTTTTTTTTTTTTTTTTTTTTTTTTGCACCTTTGGCAGTTTCTTCATATGAAACCTCACTGCTGGGGGTCTTCAGGGTATCTAAATAATTGGAAAGAGGTTTATTTTCCAGCAGTGGGCGCCTTCTCTTTCCTCATCAGATTCCCCTCACCAATCTATGTTGGTAGGGCACCCCCTCCAGCATCATATGATGTCCCTTCTTCTCTCTTCTTCCTGTATAGCCTTGATCTTTTTCCTGTTGCTTTCTTCTTTGGATTTAATCTTCCTCTTTGAATTGAGAGGTGATGAGGTCTTGGCTAGTCGTCTTTGACTGCTTGCCATTTTTAACTGCTGTTTTTTTGTCATTGTGGATGTTCTTTTATTCTTTTTGCTTCCCATGATGACTGCACTAAAGAGTAATATGTACTAGCTAAAGTAATAGATTGCAATGAGAGCTCATGAGACATGTGCACTTTTCCTTTCAGAGCTAGCCGGTAACTGACGCTTAGCTTCGCTCAAAGTTGGCAAAAAATTTCCCTCCACCTTCCTCCCTTCCCCTCCACCATCGTACTGGCCATTGAAGCACTGGGCGAGCGTAAATTCAATCAAATTTCAACGTTATTCGATGCGCCTGAAAGTCCTAAATGGCACGCCTCTGTCTAGTGTGGGTTGCGCCTTTAACACTGTCCCTTTAAACCTCACCCAAGACCTTTAAATTGCGCGCGGCTGGAAAATTATTTGTCGGGATTTATTTCTAAATGGTATACGAACATTTTGAGCACAGTTTTGAAAAATGCCATATCTTGACCAAATTCACCCCCCCCCCCTTAATGTTACCTACCCGGTCTTTATTTGTATATTCCGAATTTTAGTATACTCTAAATATGTCATTATTAGTTCACTTTAAGGTTACTATTACTAGTACACATTAAAGTTATCATTAAAAGTACATTCTAAAATTGTCATTATTAACTTATTCTAAACTTCTCGTTATCAGTATATTCTAAAATTTTCATTTGGATAACACATTAAAGTTATTGTTATTATATTCCAATTTTGTATTTATTAGTACAGATTAACGTTATCATAACATCTTCCAAACTTTTCATTATTAGTGCATTATGAAATAATACTACCTGCTAAACTTCTCACTACTATTATAGTCTAAATTTGTCACACATTAAAGATATCATTGATAGTACCTTCTATACTTGTTATTATTACCATATTCTAAACTTTTTATTGTTAGTATTTTTATCATTAGTATTTTACTATTAGTATATATTGAGTTTATCATTTATCTTCTAAACTTGTCTCTATTAGTATATTGTAAACTTGCATATTATTAGTACAAATTAAAGTTATCTTGAACTTTTAATTATTGGTATATTCTAATCCTTCCATTATTGGTACACTTACCTGTACCTCTCATTATTAGTATATTGTAAACTGCTGATTATTAGTACCTTCTAAAATTGTCAAAGTTAAATGCAATATTAATGTACCTCCTAAACTTGTTATTATTAGGATATTACAAGCTTGTCATTTGTAGTATATTTTCATTTTTTCATTATTAGTACATATCAAAGTCATTCCAGTGTTAGGACACATAAAAGTTGTCATCAACTGTATCTTGCATTATACATATATTGTAAAACTGTCATTATTAGTACACATTAATGCTGTTATTAATAATACCATCTAAACGACATCATTTGTATATTCTAAATTTGTCATTATTAGTGCACATTTAATTTATCATTATTAGTATATTCTAAATTTGTTATTACTAGTACACATTAAAGTTATCATTAACAATACCTTCTAAATTTGTCATAATTAGAATAATAAAAAATCTGTCCTTATTAATATATTAACAATACCTTCTAAACTTGTCAAAGTTAAATGCATTATCAATGTACCTTTTAAACTTGTCATTATTAAGGTATTACGAACTTGCCATTTTTAGTATATTTTATTTTTTCATGATTAAAGTCATTATTTGTATATTCTAGTCTTTCCATTATTAGTACACATAAAAGTTGTCATCAACTGTATCTTCGTTATACGTATATTGTAAACTTGTCATTATTAGTACATCATTTGTATATTACAAACTTGCCATTATTAGCATATTCTAAATTTGTCATTATTAGTGCACATTAAAGTTATCATGCAATAGCACCTTCTAAACTTGTCATTATTAGTATATTCTAAACATTAAAGTTATCATTAACAATACTTGTCATAATTAGAATATAATAGATTTGTCCTTATTAGGATATTCTATAGTTGTCATTATTAGTACAAATTAAATCTATAATGAATACCTTCTAAACTTCTCATTATTTGCATATTTTTAACTGTCATTATTAGTATATTGTAAATTATTCAATATTTGTCATTATTAAAACATTAAAGTTATTATAAATATAATTTTCTGTTTTTTTATTATGTACACATTATATCTATCATTAATAGTAGTATCGACAATATTCATTGTTAGTATATCTAAACCTCTCATATTAAAGTTATCATCAATAGTTCCGACTGAGCATGTAATTCTAAACTTGTTACTAATAGTGCATATTAAAGTTATCATTAAAAGTATATTCTAGACTTGTCATTACTAGTATTTTGTATTCTTTTCATTATTAGTACTCATTAAAGTAATTATTATACAGTGTTATACAGTGTTATACAAGTGTTATACAGTGTTATACAAGATTTTACTAATAGTATCTGCTAAACGCTATATGTTTTTTCTAAACTTCCCATTTTTATTATAAATTGTCAAAATTCTAAACTTTTCATCATCATTTCACATAAAATATATCTTAACTTGTCATTATTAGTATATTCTAAACTCATTAATAGTAATACTAAACGTATCACTATTAATAGACATCAAAGTTATCATTAATAGTACCTTCTAAACTTATATTCTAAGCTTGTCGTAATTAGCACAAATTAACGTTATCAGTTATAGTACCTACTAAACTTAAACTTACCCTTATTAGTATATACAACCTTTTTTATATTAATACACATTAAAACTTATCATTAAAATAATAATTGTCAAAATTCTAAACTTTTCATCATCATTTCACATAAAATATATCTTAACTTGTCATTATTAGTATATTCTAAACTCATTAATAGTAATACTAAACGTATCACTATTAATAGACATCAAAGTTATCATTAATAGTACCTTCTAAACTTATATTCTAAGCTTGTCGTAATTAGCACAAATTAACGTTATCAGTTATAGTACCTACTAAACTTAAACTTACCCTTATTAGTATATACAACCTTTTTTATATTAATACACATTAAAACTTATCATTAATAGTACCTTAATAGTTGTCATTAAGGTACCTTCTGAACTTATCTTTACCTGTTTGTTACAAAAATGCTATTTTAGTGTATTCTAAACTCGTTATTATTACCACATTAGCACATATTAGCACCTTCTAAAATTGTCGGTATCATTTTATTAAACTTGTCATTATCAGTATATTTTAAACTAATCTTCTAAAGTTTTCTTAACTTTCTATCAGTATATTCTAAACTTGTCATCATTTTCCATTCGCTATATCATTAATACTAGCTTCTATACATCTCATTTTTAGTATAATTTAAACTTCTCATTGTTGGTGTTTTCTAAATTTGTAATTATTTGTAATTACTGAACTTGTCATTATTA
The DNA here is from genome assembly GCF_046742065.1 of Oratosquilla oratoria. Taxonomy (NCBI): domain Eukaryota; kingdom Metazoa; phylum Arthropoda; class Malacostraca; order Stomatopoda; family Squillidae; genus Oratosquilla; species Oratosquilla oratoria. The sequence continues at coordinate 72,426,167 of NC_134779.1, forward strand.
CTGTATTTTAAACTTATTATCATTAGTACACATTAAAGTTATCATTAATAGTACCTTATAAACTTGTTTTTGTAACTACACATTAAAGTTATCATTAATAGTATTTTTCTAAAGTTGTCATTTTAGTACACATTCATGTCATTATTAGTGCACATTACATATATCATAAATATTTTCTAGCGATGTCAATGCTCATTTATTCCAAGCTTGTCGTTATTAGTACACATTAAAATGATCATCAACAGTACCTTGTCATTATTAGTATATTCCAAACATTAATCATTAGAAGACACGGAAGTACATTTTACTTTACTTGTTCTAAATTGAAGCTATAATATATAGTACTTTCTAAAGTTGTCATTATTAGTAATTTCTAAACTTGTCATGATTAATAAACTTGTACACAGTGAAGTTCTCATAAATATTATCGTCTAAGTATTCTAAACATGTCATTATTCTAAAGTTGTCATTCTTAGTATATTATTAGTACACATTAAATTTATCATTAATAATACCTTCTAACTGTGTAATTATTAGTGTATTCTAAACTTGCCATTACAAGTATTCTAAACCTGACATTGTTAGCATATTCTAAATTTGTCATTATTAGTATATTCTGCACTTGTCATTATTAGTACACATTAAAGTTATCATCAACAATATTTTTTAAAGTTGTCATTGTTCTTATATTCGCAACATATCAGTATTAGTATATACTAAACATATCTTCCTTGGTATTCCAAACTTGTCATTATTAGTACACATTAGAGTTATCATTGTTAGGACACTATTAGTATATTCTAAGCTTGGCAATACTAATATATTCCAAAGTTTATCATTATTCTAAACTTGTCATTGTTGGTATATTCTAAATTTGTGAGTATTAGTACATGTTAAAGTTATCATTACTAGCGTCTTCCAAACATGACATTGTTAGTTTATTCAAAACTAATCATTATTAGTACGTACTATAGTTATCATTAAGAGCAAATTCTAATTTTCTATTATTAGTATTTTCTAAACTTTGCATTATCAATATAATTCAAACATGTCATTATTACTACACATTAACATTATCATTAATATGACCTTCTAAACTTGTCATTATTACAGTATTGTAAACTTGTGATTATTAGCACATATTAAAGTTATCATTAATAGTGCCTTTAAACTTGTCATTATTAGTATATTTCAAACATTAATTATTAGAAGACATTAAAGTTTTCATTTATAGTACATTCTAAATTTGTCATTCGAACGTTCTGGTCATTATTAGTACAATTAAAGTTATCATACGTGGCAGACCATCCCGCGGACGGGCGAAGAGATGTTGGGAGACAGGCGGTGGACGGTGGGTAGCAATGGGGTGGCCACTTCTTTCGGCCGACGTGCACCGTCCAGGCCGCTAACTGTGGTGGAGCACCTCGCGGACGGGCTAAGTGATGTTGGAAGACTGGCGGTGGAAGGTGGCTGGGAATGGGGTGGCCAATTCTTTCGGGCGACACACCCCGTCCCGACCGCTGACCGTGGCTGAGCAGCCCGTTGATGTTCGGCGACTGAGGATCGATGGTGGCCGGAAGCCAACATCCGCAACTCTGGCGTCTCGCGTATATAGTATACGGGGTGGGTAGTCTCGGCCGAGAGGCCGGATGTCCCCACCCCTAGTGACTGGATCCATCTATCCACCCATCCACCCTACGGTCTACCTACACAGATAGCTAGCTAGCCATCTAGCGTCAACGCCAGGCTATATGTTGGCTCATGCATATACAGCCGATCTAAGGCGAAACCTCGAATGGCTCATTAAATCAGTTGTGGTTCGTTGGATATCATCCACCCAGCTGGAAAAGTGGTAAATGTAGAGCTAATACATGCACACAAGCTCGGACATTTGTGGGAAGAGCGCTTTTATGAAATCAGTTGTGGCTAAATAGTAAAAAGGGTGGCCGTGGCAGACCACCCCGTGGATGGGCTAAGTTATGTTGGGTGACTGGTGGTGAACGTTGGCCGGGAATGGGGTGGCCACTTTATTCGGCCGACATGCCCCGTCCCGTCCGCTGACCGTGACGGAGCACCCCGGGGACGGGCTAAGTGGGGTTGGGCGACTGGCAGTGGACGGTGGCCGGGAATGGGGTGGCCACTTTTTTCGATTGACGTGCCCGGTCCCGGCCGCTCACCGTGGAGGAGCACCCCGAGGACGGGCTAAGTGATGTTCGGCGACTGGCGGTCGACGGTGTCCGGGACCCGACATCCGCAACTCTGGCATCTCGCGTATATAGTATACGGGGTGGGTAGTCTCGGCCGAGAGGCCAGATGGCCCCCACCCCTAGCGATCTTATGCTACCATCCATCCATCTACCCGACGGTCCACCTACACAGATAGCTAGCTACCTATCTAGTGTCAACGCCAAACTACCTGGTTGATCCTGCCAGTAGTCATATGCATGTCTAAAAGTACAAACCGATCTAAGGCGACACCTCGAATGGCTTATCAAATCAGTTGTGGTTCATTGGATATTATCCACCCACCTGGATAACTGGTAATTCTACAACTAATACATGCAAACAAGCTCCGACCTCAGGGCGTACAGCGCTTTTATTAGATCAAAATCAAACGGCCCTTTGTCCCGCACACCTGGTGAATCTCAATATTTTTTAACTGAGCGCACGGACCCTGGCCTAGCCACAGACTGAGCTAGGTAGTATACAGGGTGACCGTCCTGGCCACTGACCGTGACTAACTACCCCGCGGACGCGCTGAGTGATGTTGGGCCAGCGGCGGTGGACGGTGGCCAGTAATGGGGTGGTCGCTTCTTTCGGCTGTTGTGCCCCGTCACGGCAGCTGACCGTGGTCTAGCACCTCGCGGACGGATTAATTGATGTTCGGCGACTGGCGGTCAAGTTGGCCGGGACCTGACTTCCGCAACTCTGGCATCTAGCATATATAGTATAGGAGGTGAGTAGTCTCGGCCGAGAGGCCTGATGCCCACCACCCCAGCGACCGCATCCATCCATCCATTCATCAATCATATGAAATAAAAAACAAACGGCCCTTTGTCCGCCTCACCTGGTGAATCTAAGTATCTTTAGGCTGAGTGTACGGACCCCGGCCCGGCTGCCGAACAGGCTAAGTAGTATACAGAGTGGCCGTCCTGGCATCTGACGCTGGCAGACCACCCCGCGGACGGCCTAAGTGATGTTGGGAGACCAGCGGTGGACGGTGGCCAGGAATGGGGTGGCCACTTCTTTTAGCCGACATGCTCTTTCCCGGCCGCTGACAGCGGTGAAGCAGCTTACGGACGGGATAAGTGATGTTGGGCGACTGGCGGTGGACGGTGGCAGGGAATGGGATGGCCACTTCTTTCGGCCGATATGCCCCGTCCCGTCCGCTGACCGTGGCGGAGCATCCCGTGGACGGGCTAAGTGATGTTCGGCGACTGGCGGTCGACGGTGGCCGGGACCCGACATCCGCAACTCTGGCATCTCGCGTATATAGTATACGGGGTGGGTAGTCTCGGCCGAGAGGCCAGATACCCCCCACCCCCAGCGACCGGATCCATCCATCCATCCATCCATCCATCCGTCCATCCATCCATCCATCCATCCATCCATCCATCCATCCATCCATCCATCCATCCATCCATCCATCCATCCATCCATCCATCCATCCATCCATCCATCTATCCATCCATCCTACGGTCCACATACACAGAGTGCTATCTAGCTATCTAGCGTCAACGCCATGACCTGTTTGATCCTGCCAGAAGTCATATTTTTGTGTCAAAGGTTAAGCCATGCATGTCTAAGTAAAGGCCGATCTAAGGTGAAACCACGAATGCCTCATTAAATCAGTTGTGGTTCATTGGTTCTTATCAACCCACGACGTGCCCCGTCCCGGCCACTGACCGCGGCGGAGCACCCCGCGGACGGGCTAAGTGAGGTTGGGCGACTAGCGGTGGACGGGAATTGGGTGGCCACTTCTTACGGCCGACGTGAACCATCCCAGCCGCTAACATTGATGGAGCACCTCGCGGACGGGCTAAATGATGTTGGACGACTGACGGTGGACGGTGGCCGGAAATGGGGTGGCCACTTCTTTCGGCCGATATGCCCCGTCCCGTCCGCTGACCATGGCGGAGCACCCCGTGGAAGGGCTAAGTGAAGTTTGGCGACTGGCGGTCGTCGGTGGCCGGGACCCGACATCCGCAACACTGGCATCTCGCGTATATAGCATACGGGCAGGGTAGTCTCGGCCGAGATCCCGGATGCCTCCACCCCACCCCTAGCGACTGGATCCATTCATTCATCCACCCACCCAATGGTCTACCTACACAGATAGCTAGCTAGCTATCTAGTGTCTTCGCCAAGCAACCTGTTTGATCCTTCAAGAAGTCATATGTTTGTCTTAAAGGTTAAGCCATGCATGTCTAAGTACAGGGCGGTCTAAGGCGAAACCACGAATGGCTCATTAAATCAGTTGTGGTTTATTGGATCACATCCACCCACCTGGATATTTGGTAATTGTAAAGCTAATACATGCACACAAGTTCCGACCTCTGCGGGAAGAGCGCCTTAATCAAATAAGTTGTGGCTGAGTAGTATAAAGGGTGGCCGTCCTGGCCGCTGACCGTGGCAGACCACTCCGCGCACGGGCTAAGTGATGTTGGGCGACTGGCGGAGGACGTTGGCCGGGAATGGGGTGGCTACTTCTTTCGGCCGACGTGCCTTGTCCCGGCCGCTGGCCGTGACGGAACACCCAGCGGACGGGCTAAGTGGGGTTGGGCGACTGGCGGTGGACGGTGGCCTGGAATGGGGTGGCCACTTATTTGGTTGACGTGCCCGGTCCCGGCCGTTGACCGTGACGGAGGACCCCGCGGGTGGGCTAAGTGATGTTCGGCGACTGGCGGTCGACGGTGGCCGGGACCCGACATCTGCAACTCTAGCATCTCGCGTATATAGTATACGGGGTGGGTAGTCTCGGCCGAGAGGCCAGATGGCTCCCACCCCCCTAGCGATTCAATACAACCATCCATCCATCTACGCAACGGTTCACCTATAGAGATAGCTAGCTACCTATCTACCGTCAACGCCAAGCTACCTGGTTGATCCTGCCAGTAGTCATACGCTTGTCTCAAAGATTAAGCCATGCGTGTCTAAATACAAACCGATCGAAGGCGACACCTCGAATGGCTTATTAAATCAGTTGTAGTTCATTGGATATTATCCACCCACCTGGATAACTGGTAATTCTACAACTAATACATGCAAATAAGCTCCGACCTCAGGGCGTACAGCGCTTTTATTAGATCAAAACCAAACGGCCCTTTGTCCGGCACACCTGGTGAATCTCAATATTTTTTAACTGAGCGCATGGACCCTGGTCTACCCACAGACCGAGCTAGGTAGTATACAGGTTGACCGTCCTGGCCGCTGATCGTGACTGACTACCCCGCGGTCAGGCTAAGTGATGTTGGGCCAGCGGCGGTGGACGGTGGCGAGGAATGGGGTGGTCACTTCTTTCGGCTAACGTATCCCGTCACTGCCACTGACCTTGGTCAAGCACCTTACGGACGGGTTAAGTGATGTTCGGCGACTGGCGGTCGACGTTGGCCGGGACCCGACTTCCGCAACTCTGGTATCTAGCATATATAGTATAGGAGGTGGGTAGTCTCGGCCGAGAGGCCAGATGCCCACCACCCCAGCGACAGCATCCAACCAACCATCCATCTTAGTGAATAAAAAAACAAACGGCCCTTTCTGTCCACTTCTTTTGGCTAACGTGCTCCGTCTCGGCCGCTGACAGTGGTGAAGCAGCTTACGGACGGGATAAGTGATGTTAGGGGACTGGCGGTGCACGGTGGCAGGGAATGGGATGGCCACTTCTTTCGGCCGATATACCCCGTCCCGTCCGCTGACCGTGACGGAGCATCCCATGGACGGGCTAAATGATGTTCGGCGACTGACGGTCGAAAGGTGGCCGGGAGCCGACATCCGCAACTCTGGCATCTCGCGTATACGGGGTGGGTAGTCTCGGCCGAGAGGCCAGATGCCCCCCACCCCGAGCGACCGGATCCATCCATCTATCCATCCATCTTACGGTCCACCTACACAGAGAGCTATTTAGGTATCTAGCGTTAACGCCAAACTACCTGTTTGATCCTGCCAGAAATCATATGTTTGTCTCAAAGGTTAAGCCATGCATGTCTGGGGCGAGACCACGAATGCCTCATTAAATCAGTTGTGGTTCATTGGATCTTATCCACCCACCTGGATGACTGGTAATTCTAGAGCTAATGCATGCACACATGCTCCGACCTCAAGGGGAATTGCGCTTTTATTAAATCAGTAATGGCTAAGTATTATAGATGGTGGCCGTCCTGATCGGTGACCGTGGCAGACCACCCCGCGGACGGGCTAAGTGATGTTGGGCGACTGGTTGTGGACGGTCACCGGGAATGGGGTGGCCACTTCTTTCGGCCGATGTGCCCTTTCCCGTCCTGACCGCGGATGTGCTAAGTGATGTTGGGCGAGTGGCTAAGTGATGTTGGGCGACTGGTCGGAGCTTATGTACATGTATTAGATCTAGAATGACCAGTTATGGCTAAGTAGTATACAGGGTGGCCGTCCTGGCCGCTGACCGTGAGAGACCATCCCAGGAGTCATGTGTTTGTCTCAAAGGTTAAACCATGCATGTCTAAGTACAAACCGATCTAAGGCGAAACCTCGAATGGCTCATTAAATCATTCGTGGTTCATTGGATATTATCCACCCCTGCTGGAAAAGTGGTAATTGTAGAGCTAATACATGCACACAAGCTCGGACATCTGTGGAAAGAGCGCTTTTATGAAATCAGTTGTGGCTAAGTAGTAAAAAGGGTGGCCGTCCTGGCCGCTGACCGTGGCAGACCACCCCGTGGATGGGCTAAGTGATGTTGAGCGACTAGTGGTGGACGTTGGCCGGGAATGGGGTGGCCACTTCTTTCGGCCGACGTGCCCCATCCCGGTCCCTGACCGTGGTGGAGCACCCTGCGGACGGGCTAAATAAGTTTTGTCGACTGTCGGTGGACGGTGGTCTGGAATGGGGTGGCCACTTCTTTCGGCCGACGTGTACCGTCCCGGACGTTGACCGTGGCGGAGAACCCGTGGACGCTCTAAGTGATGTTGGGCGACTGGCGGTCGACGGTGGCCGGGACCCGACATACGCAACTCTGGCATCTCGCGTATATGGTACACGGGGTGGTTAGTCTCGGCTGAGAGGCCGGATGCCCCCCCACACCTAGCGACCGGGTCTATCCATCCATCCACCAAACGGTCTACCTACACACATAGCTAGCTAGCTATCTAGCGTCAACGCCAAGCTACCTGTTTGATCATGCTAGAATTGATATGTTTGTCTCAAAGGATAAGCCATGCATGTCTAAGTATAGTTGTGGTTCATTGGATCTTATCCACCCACCTGGAAAATTGGTAATTGTTGAGCTAATACATGCACACAAGCTCCGACATCTGTGGGAAGAGCGCTTTAATTAAATCAGTTGTGGCTGAGTAGTATAAAGGGAGGCCGTCCTGGCCGCTGACCGTGGCAGACCACCCCGCGGACGGGCTAAGTGATGTTGGGCGACTAGCTGTGGACGTTGGCCGGGAATGGGGTACCCACTTCTTTCGGTCGACATGCCCCATCCCGGCCGCTGACCGTGACGGAGCACCCCACGGACGGGCTAAGTGGGGTTGGGCGACTGGCGGTGGACGGTGGCCGAGAATGGGGTGGCCACCTCTTTCGGTTGACGTGCCCAGTCCTGGCCGCTGACCGTGAGGGAGCACTCCGCGGACGGGCTAAGTGATGTTGGGCGACTGGCGGTCGACGGTGGCCGGGACCCGACATCCACAACTCTGGCATCTCGCGTATATAGTATACGGGGTGGGTAGTCTCGGCCGAGAGGCCGGATGGCCCCCACCAATACCGATCCGATCCATCCATAGCTAGCTGGCTATCTAGCGTCAACGCCAAGCTACCTGTTTGATCCTACCAGAAGTCATATGTTTGTATCAATGATTAAGCCATGCATGTCTAAGTACAGGCCGATCTAAGGCGAAACCACGAATGTTTCATTAAAATAGTTGTGGTTTATTGGATCATATCCACCCACCTGGATATTTGGTAATTGTAGAGCTAATAAATGCACACAAGCTCCGACCTCTGCGGGAAGAGCGCTTTAATCAAATCAGTTGTGGCTGAGTATTATAAAGGGTGGCCGTCCTGGCTGCTGACCGTGGCAGACCACCCCGTGGACGGGCTAAGTGATGTTGGGCGACTGGCGGTGGACGGTGGCCGGGAACGGGGTCGCCTCTTCTTTCGGCCGACGTGTACCGACCCGGCCACTGGCCTTGACGGAGCACCCCGCGGACGGGCTAAGTGGGATTGGGCGACTGGCGGTGGACGGTGGCCTGGAATGGGGTGGCCATTTCTTTCAGTTGACGTGCCCGGTCCCGGCCGCTGACCGTGACGGAGCACCCCGCGGACGGGCTAAGTGATGTTGGGCGACTGGCGTTCGATGGTGGCCGGGACCTGACATCCGCAACTCTGGCATCTCGCGTATATAGTATACGGGGTGGGTAGTCTCGGGCGAGAGGCCGGATGGCCCCCACCCCTAGCGATTTGATCCATCCATCCATCTATCTACACGACGGTTCACCTACACAGATAGCTAGCTACCTATCTACCGTCAACGCCAAGATACATGGTTGATCCTGCCAGTAGTCATATGCTTGTCTCAAATATTAAGCCATGCGTGTCTAAGTACAAACCGATCGAAGGCGAAACCTCGGATGGCTTATTAAATCAGTTGTGGTTCATTAGAACATATCCACCCACCTGGATAACCGGTAATTCTACAACTAATACACGCAAACAAGCTTCGACCTCAGGGGGTACAGCGCTTTTATTAGATCAAAACCAAACGGCCCTTTGTCCGGCACACCTGGTGAATATGAATATTTTTGGACTGAGCGCACGGACCCTGGCCAAGCCACAGACCGAGCTAATTAGTATACAGGGTGGCCGTCCTGGCCGCTGACCTTGACAGACTACCCCGCGGACGTACTAAGTGATGTTGGGCCAGCGGCGGTGGACGGTGGCCAGGAATGGGGTGGTCACTTCTTTCGGCTGTCGTGCTCCGTCACTGCCACTGACCGTGGTGAAGCACCTCGCGGACGGATTAAGTGATGTTCGGCGACTGGCGGTCGACGTTGGCCGGGACCCGACTTCCGCAATTCTGGCATCCAGCGTATATAGTATAGGAGGTAGGTAGTCTCGGCCGAGAGGCCAGATGCCCACCACCCCCAGCGACCGCATCCATCCATCCATCCATCTTATTAAAAAAAAAAAAAAAAAAAAAAAAAAAAAAAAACGGCCCTTTCTGGCCACTTCTTTTGACAGACGTGCTCAGTCCCGACCTCTGACAGTGGTGAAGCAGCTTACGGACGGGATAAGTGATGGCGACTGGCGGTACACGGTGGCAGGAAATGGGATGGTCACTTCTTTCGGCCGATACGCCCGTTCCCGTCCGTTGACCGTGACGGAGCATCCCATGGACGGGCTAGGTGATGTTCGGCGACTGGCGGTCGACGGTGGCCGGGACTGGACATCCGCTACTCTATTATAAACTTGCCTAATTAGTACACATTTAAGTAATCATTAATAGTATATTCTATACTTGTCATTATTAGTATATCCTAAACTTGTCAACATTACAGTTATCATTAAAATATCTTCCTAACTTTTCATTATTTGGATATTATAGACCTCTTCTTATTAGATCATATTAAAAATATCGTTCTTAAAATATTCTAACCTTGTCATCAATAGTGTATTTTAAATTTGTGATTATTAGTACAAATTAAATATACCATTAATAGATCCGTCTAAACCTACCATTCTTAGTATATTCTAAACTTCTCCTTATTAGTACATTAAAGTTCGTACCTTTTAAAATTGTCATTATTAGTATATTATAAATATATCATTAGTAACTTCTAATCAGCATTATTAGTATTATCTATTCATAAAACGGTCTAAATTTGTCATTATTAGTATGTTCGAAACTTGTCCTTATTAGTTCAAATTAAAGTTATATCTGATAGCACCTTCTAAACTTATAATTGTGAGTATATTCTAAATTATCAATACACATTAAAGTTACTATTAATAGTACCTTCTAAATTTGTCATTATTAGGACACATTAAAATTTTCCTTAATGGTACCTTGTAAGATTAGTATATTCTAAACATGTAGACACTAAAGTTATCATCAATACTGTATTCTAAACTTCTCATTATTAACATAATCAGTACTTGCCATTTTTAGTATATTCTAAACTTTTCATAATTATTACCCATGAAAGTTTTCATTAATAGTACCTTCTAAACTTCTCAATGTTAGTATATTCTAAACATGGCATTATTAGTATAGTAAACTTGTCATTTTTAGAATACCTTATAGCTATCAGTAATAGTTACTATTTACATATTCTAAACTTATAATAATTAGTAGACAGGAAACTTTCATTATTAAAAAGTTGCCATTATTATTATATTATAAACTTTTCATTAATAATACAAATTAATGTTTTTTTTATCAGAACCTTCTAAACTTATCATTATTTGTATCTTCTAAAATTCTCATTATTAGCACTCATTAACAATGCCTTCTGAACCTATGTCATTTTTAGAACACATTAGATTTATCATTAATAGTCCCTTCTAAATTTGTCATTATTACTATATTCGTTCGTATATTCATTTTATTTAAGTTATCATAAATATTGCCTACTAAAACCCATCATCATTAGTATATTCTAAACATAGCATACATTAAAGTTGTTATTAGCACTGTAGTATATTTTAAACTTGTCATTATTAGTCATATTAAAGTTATCTTAATAGTACCTTCTCTATATGTCATTAATCTAAACTTTTATATGTCTAAATATGTCATATATGTCATTAATCTATATATAAGTGCACATTAAAGTTAATAAATTTCTAATTATTAGGACTTTTCAATATTAGAACTTTTCATTCTCAGTATATCAATAACATTTAATTATTGGAACATTTGCATGTTGTCATTATTAGTATAACTTGTCATGATTAGTGTATTATTAACTTGTCATTTTTAGTTATACTGTCTAATACCTTCCAAAATTATAATTATTTGTATATTCTGAAAGTGTCCTTATTAGTACATACTAAACTTGTCATTATTAGTATAACTTGTCATTGTTAGTATACATTTATAGTATACATTAAAGTTATATCGTCTAATACCTTCCAAAATTATCATTATTTGTATATTCTGATAGTGTCCTTATCAGTACATACTAAATTTGTCATTTTTCGTACACAATTTTATTCAATAGAACCTTCTAAACTTGTCAATATTAGTATGGAACAATTAAAAGTTAATGGTTATATAATAGAATTTGTAACTATTTTGACATTTTAGTATATTCTAAACCTCTCATTAGTTTTACTATTAGGATAATATAAACTTTTCATTGCTAATAGTACATTAATTACATTATTAGTATATCAAAAACATTATTAGAATACATTAAAGTTTTAATTTGTAGTGAACTGTACAATTATTAGTATCGCGTAATCTTATTAATGTTATCTAAACTAAAAATTTATTTATCTAAGCTAAAAATAAGCACAAATTAAAGTTATCTAAACTTGTCATTATTAATATATTCTAAACTTGTACACTTATCATTATACTTGTCATTTTTAGTATATTCCAAGCTCGTAATTTATAGTACACACTAAAAGATAACAAAGATAACAACTATTTTTTCAAAAGTCTTGTTTATTGTATTTTTTTTAAAGTTTAATAATCCATTTTTCCTGCTGATTTCAAATATGGAATTAATTTTTCTGTATCATCGACCGTTATAGAAATACATATAATTTCAATGTTACCATGTATATCTTGGAATTGTTATGTGGTCTGCTACTAAATGTTTATCTAATTTTCTCTTTCAGATCAATGACTGAACTATTTACCTGTTAAGATGGCTACTAGAGGATGTGAAAATTCTCCTGATACATTTTGCTATGTGTGTGGGAAAAAACAAGTACTACATAAGATAACACAACTTTTTTTTTCAAAAGTTTTGTTTATTGTATTTTTTTTTAGAGTTTATTAATCCATTTTTCCTGCTGATTTCAAATATGGAATTAATTTTTCTGTATCATCGACCGTTATAGAAATACATATAATTTCAATGTTACCATGTATATCTTGGAATTGTTATGTGGTCTGCTACAAAATGTTTATCTAATTTTCTCTTTCAGATCAATGACTGAACTATTTACCTGTTAAGATGGCTACTAGAGGATGTGAAAATTCTCCTGATACATTTTGCTATGTGTGTGGCTATTATATTGGGAAAAAACAAGTACTACATAAGATCGTGAGAAGTGCTAAAGTGTGGATAGCGTACAGACTCTATTTCGGAATGCCCATGGGTGACCAGGACAAGCCATGGGCACCTCATGTGATATGTGGAAGCTACCGATTTACTCTAGAAGGATGGCTGAGAGGTACAGAAAGGGCAATGCCTTTTGCCATTCCTAGAATATGGCGAGAGCCGAAGAACCATCACGACGACTGCTACTTTTGTATGATTGATGTGACGAAGTACAGGAAAATGAAAGGAAGACAAGCTCTGCAGTATCCAGACATACCATCATCTAGAGCACCTGTCCCACATGATGATAGCTTACCAGTACCACAACCACCAGAAAATGCAAGTTTATTTTTATCATACTCTCTTTACTTTTAATTAACTTCAATATTAAGTACTTAATATACATTCACTTTCCTAAAGATATATGGAATACTAATGCTATTCGTCTTTGTTGAAGTTGCTATATTTAGTTATTTCTTTCTTTCCAGATGGAAGATGCAATAGAAATTTCATCTGAAGGGTCAGCCTTTTGCCATTCCTAGAATATGGAGAGAGCCGAAGAACCATCACGACGACTGCTACTTTTGTATGATTGATGTGACGAAGTACAGGAAAGTGAAAGGAAGACAAGCTCTGCAGTATCCAGACATACCATCATCTAAAGCACCTGTCCCACACCTGTCTAGAGCTTACCAGTACCACAATCACCAGAAAATGCAAGTTTATTTTTATCATACTCTCTTTACTTTTAATTAGCTTCAATATTAAGTACTTAATATACGTTCACTTTCCTAAAGATATATGGAATACTAATGCAATTCGTCTTTGTTGAAGTTGCTATATTTAGTTATTTCTTTCTTTCCAGATGGAAGATGCAATGGGAATTTCATCTGAAGGGTCAACAGGTAGCAGCAGCCATGAAATAGGAGACGAAGATTTCGCACCAAGAACGACTTCGGAGCCTCACTTATCAAGTCAGAGTGAGCTAGATGACTTAATCAGAGACTTAGGTCTTACTAAGTCAGGAGCTGAGCTTCTTACATCAAGGATGAAAGAATGGAATCTACTAGGAGAAGACTGCAGGACATCTGTGTACCGGAAACGACATGAAGAATTTAAAATTTACTATGACTTTAGTGATGATATGTGTTATTGTAAGGATGTTACTGGTTTGTTTACAGCCCTTGGACTCGAACATGATCCTGCAGAATGGCGACTGTTCATAGATAGCTCAACACGAAGTCTCAAAGCAGTATTGCTCCACAATGGAAATAAAAACCCATCTTTGCCTCTTGCACACTCAGTACAGAAGAAAGAAAAATATCATAATGTCAAACAGCTTCTTGAAAAAAAAAATTATGCTGAATTCAAATGGGATGTTTGTGGTGATTTCAAGATGCTAGCCTTTTTGCTTGGCTTACAAGGGGGATATACAAAATATTCCTGTTTTCTTTGTTTATGGGACAGCAGGGCTGATGATCATTATAATAAAGTTCATTGGCCCCAAAGAGTTGAACTGCAGCCAGGAATGTTAAATGTTCTCAGACAGCCTCTAGTAGATTCGAAAAAAGTTTTATTACCCCCCACTTCATAGCAAGCGTTAATTAAACAGTTTGTGAAGGCTTTGGATTTTGGAGGCGAAACTTTCCAAGAAATTTGTCTCATGTTTCCCAAGCTATCTGAGGCTAAGCTCAAGGGTGGTATATTTGTTGGACCCCAGGTAAACAAAATGTTGAAGTCGGAGAAACTGGAAAGAGCGAGGACGAAAGTTGAAAGAGAAGCTTGGTGTTCATTTCGTGATGTAGTTCGTGGATTCCTAGGAAATCACAAGGACCCTAATTATAAACAAATAGTGGCAAAGCTTATTGAGAACTTCAGGAAACTTGGTTGTCGTATGTCCTTGAAGATACATTTCTTGCATTCTCACCTAGATTTCTTCCCCGAAAACTTGGGGGCTGTCAGTGAGGAGCATGGCGAGAGATTTCATCAGGATATCGCAACTATGGAAAGAAGATATCAAGGACGATGGAATACTGCTATGATGGGAGATTACATATGGTCACTAGTCAGAAAAGACGAAAGCATGCATTCTAGAAAATCTCGATCGCCAAAGCACTTCTAATCACGAGAAGAGTCATCAAAACACTTGCAGTGCAAAGTTGTGTTGTTTATTTTGTTCTTACTAATATTGTAGCTCTTAAATACACTTCATATTATGAAAAAAATACTAGATGTTGTATAATTATCCTTAGAATGCTAAAGTAGATTGAATCAATTAACTACTGTAGAGAAAGGTTGCGTATATAACAATAAAATATAAAATCAAGAATAAATAAAGAAATATCGATGTTACGTCAAAACTAATGTGATATTTGGATTCAGTGACACGAAATACATATATAAACATGAAAAAATACAAATAAACAAAACATGTGTTACATTGTGTAATTAATAGTACCTTCTAAACTTGCCATTACAAGTATATCAAAAACCTTAAATTATTAGCATATACTAATCATGTCATTATCAGTATATTCTAAACATGACATTATTAATACACATTAGAGTTAACCTTGTCATTATTTGTATATTCTAAACTTGCCATTATTAGTACATATTAAACTTACCATCAACAATACTTTTTTAAACTTGTCATATTCTAAACATATCTTCATTATATATCTTCATATATCTCTATATATCTTGCCATTATTAGTACACATTAAAGTTATGTTCCAAAGTTGTAATTTTTCTAAACTTGTAATTATTTGTATATTCTAAACTTGTGAGTATTAGTATATTCAAAACTTATCATTATTAGTACACATGGCAGTTATCATTAATTGCAACTTCTAATTTTGCCATTCTTAGTATTTTCTCAACTTTGCATAATAACATATTCGAAACGTCATTACTACACACTAACGTTATCATTTTAACCTTCTAAACTTGTGAGTATAAGTCCACATTGAAATAATCCTTAATAGTGCCTTCTATACTTGTCATTACTAGTACACATTAAAGTTATCATTATTAGGACCTAAACTCAATCTGTTCCAAAGTTATCATTTTTTAAACTTGTCATTATTTGTATATTCTAAACTTGTGAGTTTTAGTACACATGTTATTGTTAGTGTATTCAAAACTTATCATTAATTGCAACTTCTAATTTTATTTTCTAAACTCTGCATTATCAATATATTTCAAGGAAGTCATTACTACACATTAACATCATTTTAACTTTCTAAACTTGCGGTTATTACAATATTCTAGATTTGTGAGTATTAGTCCACATAAAACTTGTCATTAATAGTGCCTTCTAAACTTCTCATTATTAGTATATTCTAAACTTGTCATTATTTGTGCACATTAAAGAGCCTTTAAATTTGCCATTATTAGTATATCGTTATTAGTAAATATCAAAATTATCCTTAGCAGTACCTTGTAAACTTGTAAACGTGTCACAATTAGTGTATTAGTATATTCTAAACCTGTCATTATTGGAGTATTCTAGACTTGTCATTATTAGTATATTCTAAACTTATCATTATTAGTACACATTAAATATAACATTAAAAGTATCATTAAACTTGTCATTATTAGTATATTCTAAACTTATCATTATTAGTACACATTAAATATATAATTAAACTTGTCATTATTATTTATCATTTATAGTACTTTCTAAATTTCTCATTATTGGTATATTCTACACATGTTAATATTAGTATATTCTAAACATGTCTTCATTGGTATACTTTAAACTTATAATTTTTTGTATATTCCAAACACGCTCACATTAAATTTATCATTAATAGGACGTTCTAAACTTATTATTACTAGTACATTTTGAACTTTGCAATATGAGTACATTCTAATCTCTGTCATTATTACTATATTTTAAACTAGTCTATATCTTCATAACTCAACATTATTAGTAAATGTTAAAGTTTACCATTAGTACACATTAAATTTGTTCTATTAGTATGTTACCAACCTGGCATTATTATCATTAGTACACATTAAAGTCAGTAATAGTACCTTCTAAACTTATCATTAACAGTCCCCTCTAAACTTGTAATTATTAGTATATTCTAAACTTCTCAATATTAGTACACATTAATGTTAGGATTTATAGTACGTTAAAAACTTGTCACTGTTACCATATTCTAAACTTTTATTATTAGTATGCTCATTATTAGTGTATCCTAAACGTGTCATTATTAGTACAAATAGTACTAATAAAAAAAACGTCATTAATAGTAGCTTTTAAACTTCTTTTTCAACTTGGTATATTCTATATCTATTATTAGCACACAATAAAGATATTATTAATTGTATATTCACATTCTTCATTATTAGTATATTCTAAAATTATAATTATTATTACATATTAATGTTATCTTTACAAATATCTTCTAATATTTTTCTTATTTATATATTCTAAACTTCTCTGTGTTAGTATAATCTATTTTTCATTATTACTACAAATAGTACCTTATCAACTTTCTTTATATGTATATATATATATATATATATATATATATATATATATATATATATATATATATATATATATATATATATATATATATATTTAAAACTTGTCTATATTAGTAAATATTAACGTTATCATTAATAGTACATTCTAAACTTGTCATTATTAGTACACATTATAGTTAAGAGTTATAGTAACTTCCCAACTTAATATTATTAGTATATTCTAAATTTGTCTTTATTAGTATATTATAAACTTTCAATATTAGTACATATTAAAGTTTTCATTAAAAGTACCTTGTAAACTTCTCATTATCACGTGTCATTAGTAGTATACACATGTGTTATCATTAATAGGATATGAACTTATCAATATTAGATTCTTCAAAACTTGTCATTATTACTCAACTTTAAGTTCCTTCTAAAACTGTCATTTTTAGTATATTCTAAGCATCTAATTATTGGTATATATTAAAGTTGCCATTAATGTTACCTAACCGGTCTTTATTTGTATAGTCTAAATTTTAGTATACTCTAAATATGTCATTATTAGTACACATTAAAGTTATCATTAAAAGTACATTCTAAAATTGTCATTATTAACTTATTCTAAACTTCTCGTTATCAGTATATTCTAAACTTTTCATTTGGATAACACATTAAGGTTATTATTATCAGCTTCCAAATTTGTATTTGTTAGTACAGATTAACGTTATCATTAATCATCTTCCAAACTTTTCATTATTAGTGCTTTATGAAATTGTCAATAATACTACCTGCTAAACTTCTCACTATTACTTCTCACTAAATTTGTCACGCATTAAAGTTATCATTAATAGTTCCTTCTATACTTGTTATTATTACCATATTCTAAAATTTTATTATTAGTATGGTTATCAGTATTTTACTATTAGTTTATATTGAGTTTATCATTTATCTTCAAAAGTTGTCTCTATTAGTATATTGTAAACTTGCATATTATTAGTACAAATTAAAGTTATCTTGAACAGTACCTTTTAAACATTTAATTATTGGTATATTCTAATCTTTCCATTATTAGTACACATACCTGTACCTTCTAAACCTCTCATTATTAGTATATTGTAAAATTGTCAAAGTTAAATGCATTATTAATGTACCTCCTAAACTTGTTATTATTAGGATATTATAAACTTGTCATTTCTAGTATATTTTCATTTTTTTATGATTAGTACATATTAAAGTCATTATTGGTATATTCTAGTCTTTCCATTATTAGGACACATAAAAGTTGTCATCAACTGTAAAATTGTCATTATTGGTACATATTAAAGCTATTATTAATAATACTTGACATCATTTGTATATTCATTTGACATTTTGTATATTATTAATAATAATATATTATTAATATATTATTAATAATAATATATTGACATTTTGTATACTATTGATAATAACTTTTATTAATAATAATATATTGACATTTTGTATATTATTAATAATAACTTGACATCATTTGTATATTCTAAATTTGCCATTATTAGTGCACATTAAAGTTATCATTATTAGTATATTCTAAATTTGTTATGAACAATACCTTCTAAATTTGTCATAAATAGAATAATATAAATTTGTCCTCATTGATATATTAACAATACCTTCTAAACTTGTCAAAGTTATATGCATTATCAATGTACCTTTTAAACTTCTCATTATTAGGGTACTACAAACTTGCCATTTTTAGTATATTTTATTTTTTCATGATTAAAGTCATTATTTGTATATTCTAGTCTTTCCATTATTAGTACACATAAAAGTTGTCATCAACTGTATCTTCCATTATACGTATATTGTAAACTTGTCATTATTAGTACATCATTTGTATATTACAAACTTGCCATTATTAGCATATTCTAAATTTGTCATTATTAGTGCACATTAAAGTTATCATGCAATAGCACCTTCTAAACTTGTCATTATTAGTATATTCTAAACATTAAAGTTATCATTAACAATACTCTCTAAACTTGTCATAATTAGAATATAATAGATTTGTCCTTATTAGGATATTCTATGGTTGTCATTATTAGTACAAATTATATCTATAATGAATACCTTCTAAACTTCTCATTATTTGCATATTTTTTTAGCTGTCGTTATTAGTATATTGTAAATTATTCATTATTTGTACATAGCAAAGCTATTTAATAAAACCTAAATCGTCATTATTAAAACATATTAAAGTTATTATAAATATAATGTTCTACATTTTTAATTATTAGGACACTATATTTATCATCAATAATATCGACAATATTCATTATTAGTATATTCTAAACTTCTCATATTAAAGTTATCATCAATAGTTCCGACTGAGCATGTTATTCTAAACTTGTTACTATTAGTGCATATTAAAGTTATCATTAAAAGTATATTCTAGATTTGTCATTACTAGTATTTTGTATTCTTTTCATTATTAGTACTCATTAAAGTAATTATTAGTACACATTAAATATTTTACTAATATTATCTGCTAAACGCTATACGTTTTGTTTTCTAAACTTCCCATTTTTATTATAAATTGTCAAAATTCTAAACTTTTCTTCATCATTTCACATAAAATATGTCTTAACTTGTCATTATTAGTATATTCTAAACTCATTAATAGTATATACCAAACTTATCACTAATAGTACCTTCTAAACTTGTCATTATGAGTATATTCTAAGCTTGTCGTAATTAGTACAAATTAACGTTATCAGTTATAGTACCTGCTAAACTTACCCTTATTAGTATATTGTACATTTTTATATTAGTACACATTAAAACTTATCATTAATAGTACCTTCTTAAAGTCATTAAGGTGCCTTCTGAACTTATCTTTACCTGTTTGTTACAAACATGCTATTTTAGTGTATTCTAAACTCGTTATTATTACCACATTAGCACATATTAGCACCTTCTAAAATCGTCGGTATTATTTTATTAAACTTGTCATTATCAGTATATTTTAAACTTATCTTCTAAAGTTTTCTTAACCTTTTATTAGTATATTCTAAACTTATCATCATTTGCCATTTGCCATATAAGTTATCATTAATACTACCTTCTAAACATCTGGTTTTTAGTATAATTTAAACTTCTCATTGTTGGTGTTTTCTAAATTTGTAATTATTTGTAATTACCGAACTTGTCATTATTACTGTATTTTAAACTTGTTATTATTAGTACACATTAAAGTTATCATTGATAGTACCTTATAAACTTGTTTTTGTAACTACACATTAAAGTTATCATTAATAGAATCTTTCTAGATTTGTCATTTTAGTACACATTTAATTTATTATCAATACTATTAATATTATCAATAATATTATCTACACTTGTCAATTTTTGTATATCATAAACTTGTTATTGTTAATGCATATTTAAATTATCATTAAAAGCTTCTCTTTATTAGTATATGTTCAAGTTATCAGTAATAGTATATTATAAATGTCATTATTAGTGCACATTAAAAATATCATCAATATTTTCTAGCGATGTCAATGTTCATTTATTCCAAGCTTGTCGTTATTGGTACACATGAAAAGGATCATCAACAGTACCTTGTCATTATTAGTATATCCCAAACATTAATCATTAGAAGACATGGAAGTTTTCATTTATAGTACATTTTACTTTATCATTATTAGTATGTTCTAAATTAAAGTTATAATATATAGTACCTTCTAAAGTTGTCATTATTAGTAATTTCTAAACTTGTCATGATTATTAAACTTGTACACGGTGAAGTTATCATAAATATTATCGTCTAAGCTTATTAGTATTCTCAACATGTCATTATTCTAAATTTGTCATTCTTAGTATATCATTAGTACAAATTAAATTTATCATTAATAATACCTTCTAACTTTGTAATTATTAGTGTATTCTAAACTTGCCATTACAAGTATATTCTAAACCTGACATTGTTAGCATATTCTAAATTTGTCATTATTAGTATATTCTACACTTGTCATTATTAGTACATATTAAAGTTATCATTAACAACATTTTTTAAAGTTGTCATTGATCTTAAATTCGAAACATATCAGTATTAGTATATACTAAACATATCTTCTTTGGTATTCCAAACTTGTCATAATTAGTACACATTAGAGTTATCATTGTTAGGACCTTGTACACTTATCACTACTAGTATATTCTAAGCTTGGCAATACTAATATATTCCAAAGTTTATCAATATTCTAAACTTGTCATTGTTGCTATATTCTAAATTTGTGAGTATTAGTACATGTTAAAGTTATCATTAGTAGTGTCTTCTAAACATGACATTGTTAGTTTATTCATAACTAATCATTACCATAGTTATCATTACGAGCAAATTCTAATTTTGCTATTATTAGTATTTTCTAAACTTTGCATTATCGATATAATTCAAACATGTCATTATTACTACACATTAACGTTATCATTAATATAACCTTCTAAACTTGTCATTATTACAATATTGTAAACACATTAAAGTTATCATTAATAGTGCCTTTAAACTTGTCATTATTAGTATATTTTAAACATCAATTATTAGAAGACATTAAAGTTTTCATTTATAGTACATTCTAAATTTGTCATTAGTACGTTCTGGTCATTATTAGTACACTTAAAGTTATCATATATAGTACGTGGCAGACCACCCCGCGGACGGATGAAGTGATGTTGGGAGACAGGTGGTGGACGGTAGGAATGGGGTGACCACTTCTTTCGGCCGACGTGCACCGTCCCGGCCGCTAACTATGGTGGAGCATCTCGCGGACGGGCTAAGTGATGTTGGAGGACTGGCGGTGGAAGGTGGCAGGGAATGGAGTGGCTAATTCTTTCGGCCGACACACCCCGTCCCGACCGCTGACCGTGGCTGAGCACCCCGCTGACAGGCTAATAGATGTTCGGCGACTGGCGGTCGATGGTGGCCGGGACCCGACATCCGCAACTCTGGCGTCTCGCGTATATAGTATACAGAATCAACTAAGCGCTCGCAGAACTCGGACGTCTCCGCTCCAGCTCCAGCTCATCGCTAATTGCCCCTAGCATCGCCCCTAGCATCGCCCTTTGTACCAGCATACTCTGACCCGAGTCTAACCGCGTCTAACCGACCAACTGACTCAACAGTAACGCCTACTCTCCGTAAGTAAAGAAATCTTAGGGTAAACACAGACACAAAAGTGTTTAATATCTATTGATACTCAGTGGTGTACTTTACTTACACAACACTTCCGAATTCACGTAATCGCTCTCTGTTTTCAGAGTCTTGCCTTCGTAGAAAAGAGAAAGAACACTACACATTTAGCTGTGCCTGCATCTAGATCACAGTTAACACAAAAGACACTCGTATCAAGTCTTCGACTTGGTTAAAACCAGTACACATCAACACTGCCCGCCTTCTGTATCCTCTTTTAGCGCCTTAAGAAAATTCGTGTCTAGACCGTCTTCTCCGTAGGTGGTTCTGCTCTTCCTCTTTCTCTCCTTCCCTGACGTGTCTGATTCTCGTATAACTTACCGTCAAGCGCCCTCATCATGAAAACCAACTTTGAAGTGGTTTTTGTGAGAGGCAACTCACGCCCGGATGGCCATTCGCTCGTGGACGATGCCAACCAATTGAGCGGTGTGATAGGCAGTACTCCTGTGCGCTTTGCCCAGACGGACGGGGCAAATGTCCTGTTCCACTTGATGGTTCAGGATAGTCTCGATGCCTGCTTCGAGAAGAGGACTGTGATCAAGCTGGAGAAGCTGGGTTTCTCTCCCCGTAGGGTCACACCCACCTACGCTCATGTCAGAGCGTCCATGTACGTGGGTAGGATGGTCCTTGACAAACTCGGGGATAAGGAAGCCATTCTGAGTGACCTAAGGGAGAGGAACTCGGATGTTGACTTTGTCGATGTCTTCCGGCCTCCGGGCACTGATTTCGTCAGAATTTCTCTAAAATCTAGGTCCGACCTTGAGAAGATTCTCAGGGTAGGACTCAAGATTAGTTTCTTATATCTGCCCCCATCGTCTATTAGAGAGTTTAAGAACCTTAAGGCCAGGCAATGCCTGATATGTTACTCCCTGAAACATGAATCCCGATCCTGTCCTCAACCCAATCTGACTAGGTGCTCCAAGTGTGCTACCGACGGACATCAGTATAGAGAATGCGAGGCAGCGAGACTCAGGTGTCTCCTATGTGGGGGAACCCACAGCGCCATCTCCAATTCCTGCCCGGAAAGGAGAAAGGCGGCTGACACAGCGCAGCCTGCTCAACCGGTGGCTAGGTCAGCTCCCAACACCTGCCCCCAACCTGCGCAACCCTCTAATCCTCGTCCTAAAACCAAAACCCCCTCCTCCTCCTCCTCCTTCACCTCCTCCTCCACCTCCTCCTCCACCTCCTCCTCCACCTCCTCCTCCACCTCCTCCTCCACCTCCACCTCCTCCTCCTCCTCATCCTCCTCCTCCTCCCCCTCCTTCTCCACCCCCTCCCCCTCCTCCCCATCCCAAGGCAAAATCCCTCAACCCCCCCACCCCTAAACCCAGAACCCACCCAGGTGTAAAGAGGAAGGCTAGCTCCCCTGCTGCCGCCCCAGACCAGGAGCCTTCTTGCGCCCCCAAGGAGCAGCGGACGCAGAGGACGAAGTCCAAGCGTTCTCGCCAGGATGCGAGCAGGCCCTCCACCTGTACCGGAATCCCTAGCATGGTTGCATCAATTATCGGCAGCACCCTGGAAAGGGAAGCAGCTGGTAATCTCCAGTGTCCGTCTGGAGACGAAAGGTGCAACCAGGCGAGGGATGCTCAAGTACTTGCTCTGAGTATTGTCTATTCGGCAATGCTCATGTCCAAGAGCAAGGAGCAGGTGCAGGAAGTGCTGTCCACAGCACTCACTCACCTGGGCTTACCTGCCTTCCCCATTCCACCTCACGTCCTAGAGGCTATTCCCTTTGGTCCCAACAACCCATCCTATCCTCACCCAGCCCCTACCCCTCCCACCACCGCTCCCTCTGTTTCCACACCCTCCACACCCCCTCCCTCTGATTCCTCCTCCTCCACCTCCTCCACCTCCTCCTCCTCCACCTGCCCCAAGAAGGCTGCGCAAGAACCTAACCCCAGGCAATCACGCCCCAAGTCCAGGGCATCCAGACATGAATCCTACCAACGTAACAACCGCTCACGCTCCCCAATCCTAAGCCCCCGCTCCTCCTCGTCAGGGGCAAACAAATCCTCCTCCGGGCTCC
This sequence comes from Oratosquilla oratoria, assembly GCF_046742065.1. Lineage (NCBI taxonomy): Eukaryota > Metazoa > Arthropoda > Malacostraca > Stomatopoda > Squillidae > Oratosquilla > Oratosquilla oratoria. The sequence goes on from NC_134779.1 coordinate 72,450,378, forward strand.
CACGCCGCGTGGCCATACCACGAGCCAGTTCGACTGGGAGGCCTAAGTTGAACCTGACGAAACTCACAAAGGAGACGCTGCCGGACATAATCCCCTTCACCAGCATTATTCCAGACACTGTCCAGTCTAGCGATAGTGCATCCTCCTCCTCCTCCTCCTCCTCCTCCGACAGCGAAGTGCTTACCCTCCAAGCCCCTAAGGCTAACTAAGCTTCCTCTTAAAACTCCCTCCAGCTAGTAGGACTCACTAAAGACAACTATTCCTATGGATAGATTGGATTTACGTGTGTTCTACCAGAACGTCCGTCACTGGGCCCCACAAAGGACCAGCACCTTGTTAGAGATTGCCAGACACGGTCCTGATGTCATTTGTTTGACTTCGATGGGTGATCCAGCCCCCGACTCTCTTCCCAAGATTCAAGGCTTCAACACTTGGAGTCGGGGTCTTGCTTTGCACTCGGGCGTCTGTATTTTGGCCAGGAAGTCCCTCCAGGCAACTATACTTGATAAATTTCATTATGAGCAGATGCTCGCGATCAAGTTAAGCACCACTCGCGGTCCCATCCTCCTCTGTACCCTCTACCGCCCTCCCCGTATCCCCTTCCTCCCCTTTGTTGACATTGCCAAGGTGATGTCATACAAAGTCCTAACCTTCTTCATTGGCGATTTCAACTGCAGTCATGCTGCTTGGAGCCCTGGAACGCACAACAGCAGCTCAGTGAGTCGGCAACTACACTCTCTTACTATACTTCACCGGCTGAAGTTCCTAGGTCCGGACTTTCCCACATTCATAGGTCATGGATTGCAGGGTAAGCCCGACCTAGTGTTCTCCAACAGCCGAGCTTTCTTCCTCAACTCCACTATCTCACCCGGTGCCCCCACCCTCTCAGACCTTAGCATCTCCACCTCACCCATCCTTATCCCCAGTGAGCCTCGGTTACGTTACAGTCAGGCCGACTGGGAAGGCTTCAAAAACACTCTCACGACATACACCAACACAAACATGGACAACACTCCACAAGCGGCGATAGAGCAGGAATGGCGCTCACTTACAAAGTTTGTTAAAAACGCTGTAAAAAAGCACATTCCTAGAACAAAGCACCGAAAGATTGCCACGTTCACCGCTTCTATGCGCACTAACAGACTACACATTGCACTACAGAACAGATCTACAGATCTATTACAAGCACCCCTAGAGGCCTGTGTCGCCATCCTACGAGACATGCACTGGCTACAGAGTAGCCTGAGGAAGTCCCTCTACATCGATTCACATCGAGAGGAGGAGCAACTGATGGCCTCGCTCTCCGGCGCCTGTGAGACGGACCCTTCCAAGTTCTAGAGGACCCTCAAACGTGAGCTGGAGGAGTGCTCTGTGCCTCCACCCAAGGTCATCAACCATCTTAACCACTCTGCACACTCCCCCAACACCAAGCTGACCTTCTGGCGTCAGCATGGAGTGAGGTCTTTAAACCCCATCCTGTGCAAGGACCACATTGCTTTAGCACCTTGCACAGTGTTAACTCCTTCATGAACAGCTGTAGTGACCTCATTCCCGACGAGACTGTTGATCTCTCTCAGTTAGATGAAGATGATCCCCTTATCTGCCCCATCGTTTTGGAGGAGGTAAAGGGGGTTATCTCGGCATTAAAACTAAAATCCCCTGGCCCCTCAGGCATCGATGCACACATACTCAAACGTATGCCAGACAACATAATCTCACACATGACGACACTATATAATAGCTCACTAGCCTCTGGGTACTTCCCACAACTATTCAAGGCCTCCCATACCATCCTCATTCCTAAACCCCAGAAACCCGCCTCCGCCCCCCTTTCATACCGGCCCATCTCCCTTCTGGAGTACTTTGGAAAGGTGTTTGAGCACGTCTTATGCCGCCGCCTGACCGTGTACCTAGAGACGGAGAATGTGCTGAGGGACTGCCAGTTTGGTTTTCGGCCGGGGCGCGGTGCAGACGACGTAATATCCATAATCACTCAATGGGTTCAAAGACCGCCAGACGGTCGCCCTGGTAAGGCCATTTTGGTTTGTAAGGATGTGGAGAAGGCATTCGATATTGTCTGGCATGAAGGCCTTAAGTACAAATTGTACCACAACTTCGACTTTGCCCTGCCGTTCACAAGGTTGCTCTGCAACTACCTGGACGACAGGTCAATAAGAATAAAGTGGCGGGGCTGTCTGTCCCAACCTTTTGTGCCGAAGGCTGGAGTACCGCAAGGGTCAGTCCTTGCCCCCACTCTGTACAATCTATATACGAATGACCTGCCAGAGCCAGCTTATCCTCGCAACCAGGCTCTAACTCTTTCGTATGCGGACGACACTAACCACATAAGCAGACACAAAACGCTGCAGGGAGCGTTACACGTAATGCAAAATATCCTAGACGGGGCACACGCGTGGGAGCAACAGTGGCGCATTAAGACCAACGCGTCGAAATGCAATGCTGTATACTTCTGCTGCAAACGAACCAACAGAACAATCACAAACACTCCTCTTAAAATAAACAACACAAACATCCCAGCGAAGGACCATACCCGTGTGCTGGGTAGCACACTTGATAGTGACCTTACCTGGTTCCCACACTTCCGCAAGCAGGGAGCGAAGGCTAGGGCTGTGCTGGGTAAGCTCAGACGCTTCAAAAATGCAACACTGAGAACCAAACGTCGGTAGTACCTAGCCCTCGTCAGACCGATTCTGTGCCAGTCCCCGGGACTAAGCCACCTGACATGTGCCACTAATAACTACGAGCACCAGAAGGTTCAGAATGCCGCTGTCCAGTTCATCACGGGCTCGCGATGGAGCGACTTCAGAACCACTGAGTCTCTACACCAAATTTCCAACATCCGTCCACTCAACCAACACAAACACAAACTTCACTCAAGACACCTAGAAAAACTGCACGCCAAACACAAACATCTGATAAAACATATTACACCTAGACCACACCATACAGACTATCTGTCAGCAGCGCCCGTCCCACGTGCGGTGTACACGATAAGACGTGTATAACCGTACCTACAAGTAACACACCCCTTCACCAGCTTGACTGGTGATAGCCGCAATAATGTAATAATAATTAATAATAGTAATGATAATAATAATAATATCGCTACTATTGGCTACTCAAACCCAACCTGGGGTAAAACAGGAATTCTCATGCCTTACCTGGGGCTAATCAGGAACGCCCTCTACAGTGAAGTGAAATCTACTCACTAACCGTAAATTACACACACACACCTCTCACGAACATAGCCGCATCCCACGCACAAACATATACACTTCCTTTTTCTTCGACTAAAATTCGTTTCCTTTCTCACTTTCTCTTATACTACATCTTCTCATTTCAGTTTACCTCCCACTAAAGATTTTTCCGTTTTTCCCCCTTTCTCTCCTACTACGTCTCCTACAATTTTCCAAACTTTCGTTGGTGATATAATCTGCTCTTCCTCCCGGCATTGGCGCCGCCGCCCAAGTTCCTAGCCCAGTTCTCCTAAGCCACGACAACAAATAAGCCCCTAATCGCTCGCAATTCGCCCGGTGGCAATAGCCCTCTTTTATATACTACTATCTTTTCATTTTCCTACAGACATTCTTCCCCTCCCACAAAACCCGATCCCGCGCAAGCGAGGTGGTCTTTCTTTGGAATCCAGAATCTAGAATCCAGTATACGGGGTGGGCAGTCTCGGCCGAGAGGCCGGATGTCCCCACCCCTAGCGACTGGATCCATCCATCCATCCATCCACCCTACGGTCTACCTACACAGATAGCTAGCTATCTAGCGTCAACGTCAGGCTACATGTTTGATCCTGCCAGAAGTCATATGTTTGTCTCAAAGGTTAAGCCATGCATGTCTGAGTACAGGCCGATCTAAGGCGAAACCTCGAATGGCTCATTAAATCAGTTGTGGTTCATTGGATATTATCCACCCACCTGGAAAACTGGCAATTGTAGAGCTAATGCATGCACACATGCTCCGACATAAAGGGGAAGAGCGCTTTTATTAAATCAGTAATGGCTAAGTATTATAGATGGTGGCCGTCCTGACCGGTGACCGTGGCAGACCACCCCGCGGACGGGCTAAGTGATGTTGAGCGACTGGTGTTGGACGTTGGCCGGGAATGGGGTGGCCACCACTTTCGGCCGATGTGCCCGGTCCCGTCCGCTGAGCGAGGGGGGAGCACACCGCGGACGTGCTAGGTGATGTTGGGCGACTGGCTAAGTGATGTTGGGCGACTGGTCGGAGCTTACGTACATGTATTAGATCTAGAATTACCAGTTATGGCTAAGTAGTATACAGGGTGGCCGTCCTGGCCGCTGACCGTGGGAGACCATCCCGCGGACGGGCTAAGTGATGTTGGGTGGTGGATGGTGGCCGGGAATGGGGTGGCCACATTTTTCGGTCGACGTGCCCCATCCTGGCCACTGATCGCGGCGGAGCACCCCACGGACGGGCTAAGTGACGTTGGGCGACTGGCGGTGGACGATGGCCGGGAATGGGGTGGCCACTACTTTCAGCCGACGTGTCTCGTTCCGGCCGCTGACCGTGGCGGAGCACCCCGCGGACGGGCTAAGTGATGTTGGGCGACTAGTGGTCGACGGTGACCGAGACCCGACATCCGCAACTCTGGCATCTCGCGTATATAGTAAAGGGGGTGGGTAGTCTCGGCCGAAAGACCGGATTCCCCCCACCCCCAGTGACCGGATCCATCCACCCACCCATCCACCCGACGGTTCACCTATACAGATAGCTAGCTAGCTATCTAGCGTCAACGCCAAGCTACCTAGTTGATCCTGTCAGTAGTCATATGCTTGTCTCAAACATTAAGCCATGCATGTCTAAGTACAGGCCGACCTAAGGCAAAACCTCGAATGCCTCATTAAATCAGTTGTGGTTAATTGGATCTTATCCACCCACCTGGATAACTGGTCATTCTAGAGTTAATTCAAGCTCCGCCCTCAGTGGGAAGAGCGCTTTTATTAAATCAGTTATGGTTAAGTAGTATAGAGGGTGGCCGTCCTGGCCGCTGACCGTGGAAGACCACACCATGGACGGGCTAAGTGATGTTGGCGACTGGCGGTGGACGATGGCCAGGAATAGGGTGGCCACTTCTTTCGGGTGATGTGCCCCGTTCAGGCCCTGACCGTGGCAGAGCACCCCGCTGAGGGGTGAAGTGATGTTGGGCGACTGACGGTCGACGGTGGCCGGGACCCGACATCCGCAACTCTAGCATCTCGCGTATATAGTAAAGTGAGTGGTTAGTCTCGGCCGAGAGGCCAGATACTCCCCACCCCCAGCGACCGGATCCATCTATCCATCCATCCACCCGAAGTCCACCTACACAGATAGCGTGCTAGCTATCTAGTGTCAACGCCAAGCTACCTGGTTAATCCTGCCAGTAGTCATATGCTTGTCTGAAATATTAAGCAATGCAAGTCTAAGTACACGCCGATATAAGGCGAAACCTCGAATGGCTCATTAAATCAGTTATGGTTCATTGGATCTTATCCACCCACCTAGATAACTGGTATATGTAGAACTAATACATGCACACAAGCTCCGCTCTCAGGATGTAGAGCGCTTTTATTACATCAAAACCAAACGGCCCTTTGTCCGGGACAACTGGTGCATCTGAATATCTTTGGGCTGAGCGCACGGACCCTGGCCTAGCCATAGCCATAGCTAGGTGTTATGCCGGATGGCCGTCCTGGCCGCTGACCGTGACTGACTACCCCGCGAACAGACCAAGTGATGTTGGGCGACCGGCGGTGGACGGTGGGTAGGAATGGGGTGGCCACTTCTTTCGGCCGATATGCCCCGTTCCGTCCGCTGACCGTTGCGGAGCACCCCGTGGAAGGGCTAAGTGATGTTCGACGACTGGCGGTCGACGGTGGTCGGGACCCGACATCCGCAACACTGGCATCTCGCATGTATGGTATACGAGGAGGGTAGTCCCGGCCGAGATCCCGGATGCCCTCCACCACTAGCGACTGGATCCATCCATCCACCCACCCAATGGTCTACCTACACAGATAGGTAGATAGCTATCTAGCGTTTACGCCAAGCTACCTGTTTGATCCTTCAAGAAGTCATATGTTTGTTTTAAAGGTTAAACCATGAGTGTCTAAGAACAGGCCGATCTAAGGCGAAACCACGAATGGCTCATTAAATCAGTTGTGGTTCATTAGATCTTATCCACCCACCTAGATAACTGGTATTTGTAGAGCTAATACATGCACAAAAGTTCCGATCACAGGAAGTAGTGCGATTTTATTAGATCAAAACCAAACCAAACGGGGTGGGTAGTCTCGGCCGAGAGGCCGGATGGCCCCCACCCCTAGCGATCCGATCCATCCATCCATCCATCCATCCATCCACCCGACGTCCACCTACACAGATAGCGTGCTAGCTATCTAGAGTCAACGCCAAGCTACCTGGTTGATCCTGAAAGTAGTCATATGCTTGTCTGAAATATTAAGCCATGCATGTCTAAGTACACGCCGATATAAGGCGAAACCTCGAATGGCTCATTAAATCAGTTGTGGTTCATTGGATCTTATCCACCCACCTAGATAACTGGTATTTCTAGAACTAATACATGCACACAAGCTCCGCTCTCAGGATGTAGAGCTCTTTTATTAGATGAAAACCAAACGGCCCTTTGTCCACCACACCAAGTCAATCTGAATATCTTTGGGCTGAGTACACGAACCCGGCCCGGCCGGAGAACGAGCTAAGTAGTATACAAAGTGGCCGTCCTAGCCGCTGACCGTGGCAGACTACCCCGCGGACGGGCGAAGTGATGTTGGGAGACAGGTGGTGGACGGTGGGTAGGAATGGGGTGGCCACTTCTTTCGGACGACGTGCACCGTCCCGGCCGCTAACTGTGGTGGAGCACCTCGCGGGCGGGCTAAGTGATGTTAGGTGACTGGCGGTGGAAGGTGGCAGGGATTGGGGTGGCCCTATCTTTCGGCCGACACACCCCGTCCCGACCGCTGACCGTGGCTGAGCACCCCGCTGACGATGGTGGCCGGGACCCGACATCCGCAACTCTGGCGTCTCGCGTATATAGTAAACGGGGAGGGTAGTCTCGGCCGAGAGGCCGGATGTCCCCATCCCCCTAGCGACTGGATCCATCCATCCATCCATCCATCCAGCCTACGGTCTACCTACATAGATGGCTAGCTAGCTATCTAGCGTCAACGCTAGGCTACCTGTCAGTAGTGATATGCTTGTCTCAAACATTAGGCCATGCATGTCTAAGTACAGGCAGACCTAAGGCAAAACCTCGAATGCCTCATTAAATCAGTTGTGGTTAATTGGATCTTATCCAACCACCTGAATAACTGGTCATTCTAGAGCTAATTCAAGCTCCGACCTCAGTGGGAAGAGCGCTTTTATTAAATCAGTTATGGCTAAGTAGTATAGAGGGTAGCCGTCCTTGAGGCTGACCGTGGAAGACCACACCATGGACGGGCTAAGTGATGTTGGGTGACTGGCGGTGGCCGGTGACCGGAAATGGGGTGGCCACTTCTTTCGGCTGACATGCCCCGTCTCGACGGCTAACCGTGACGGAGCACACCGCGGACGGGCTAAGTGATATTGGACGACTGGCGGTGGACGGTGCCGGGAATAGGGTGGCCACTTTTTCAGTTGACGTGCCCGGTCCTGGCCGCTGACCGTGGAGGAGCACCCCGCGGACGGTCTAAGTGATGTTGGGCGACTGGTGGTCGACCGACGGTGGCCGGTACCCGACATACGCAACTCTGGCATCTGGCGTATATAGTATACGGGGTGGGGAGTCTCGGTTCGAGAGGCCGGATGGCCCCCACCCCTAGCGATCCGATCCATCCATCCATCCATCCATCCATCCATCCATCCATCCATCCATCCACCCGACGTCCACCTACACAGATAGCATGCTAGATATCTAGCGTCAACGCCAAGCTACCTGGTTGATCCTGCCAGTAGTCATATGCTTGTCTGAAATATTAAGCCATGCATGTCTAAGTATACGCCGATATAAGGCGAAACCTCGAATGGCTCATTAAATCAGTTGTGGTTCATTGGATCTTATCCACCCACCTAGATAACTGGTATTTCTAGAGCAAATACATACACACAGGCTCCGACCTCAGGGGGTACAGCGCTTTTATTAGATGAAAACCAAACGGCTCTTTGTCCACCGCACCAAATCAATCTTATTGTCTTTGGGCTGAGCACACGGACACGGCTCGGCCGGAGACCGAGCTAAGTAGTATACAAAGTGGCCGTCCTAGCCGCTGACCGTGGCAGACCACCCTGCGGACGGGCGAAGTGATGTTGGGAGACAGGTGGTGGACAGTGGGTAGGAATGGGGTGGCCACTTCTTTCGGCCGACGTGCACCGTCCCGGCCGCTAACTGTGGTGGAGCACCTCGCGGACGGGCTAAGTGATATTGGGCGACTGGCGGTGGAAGGTGACAGGGATTGGGGTGGCCCTATCTTTCGGCCGACACACCACGTCCCGACCGCTGACCGTGGCTGAGCACCCCGCTGACGGGCTAATTGATGTTCGGCGACTGGCGGTCGAAGGTGGCCGGGACCCAAAATCCACAACTCTTGAGTCTCGCGTATATAGTATACGGGGTGGGTAGTCTCGGCTGATAAGCCAGATGACCCCACACCTAGCGACTGGATCCATCCATCCATCCATCCACCCTACGGTCTACCTACACAGATAGCTAGCTATCTATCTAGCGTCAACGCCAGGCTACCTGTTTGATCCTGTCAGGAGTCATATGATCGTCTCAAAGGTTAAGCCATGCATGTCTAAGTACAGGCCGATCTAAGGCGAAACCTCGAATGGCTCATTAAAACACTTGTGGTTCATTGGATATTATCCACCCACCTGGAAAACTGGTAAGTGTAGAGCTAATACATGCACACAAGCTCGGATATCTGTGGGAAGAGCGTTTTTAGGAAATCAGTTGAGGATAAGTAGTAAAAAGGGTGGCCGTCCTGACCGGTGACCGTGGCAGACCACCCCGCGGATGGGCTAAGTGATGTTGGGCGACTGGCGGTGGACGTTGACCGTGGTGGAGCACCCCGTGGACGGGCTAAGTGAGTTTAGTCGACTGTCGGTGGACGGTGGCCTGGATTGGGGTGGCCACTTCTTTCGGCCAACGTGCACCGTCCCGGACGTTGACCGTGGTGGAGCACCCCGTGGACGCTCTAAGCGATGTTGGGCGACTGGCGGTCGACGGTGGCCGGGACCTAACATACGCAACTCTGGCATCTCGCGTATATAGTATATGGGGTGGGTCGTCTCGGCCGAGAGGCCGGATGCCCCCCACACCTACCTACCGGATCTATTCATCCATCCACCAAACGGTCTACCTACACACATAGCTAGATACCTATCTAGCGTCAACGCCAAGTTACCTGTTTGATCCTGCTAGATTAAATCAGTTGTGGCTGAGAGGTATAAGGGGTTGCCGTCCTGGCCGCTGATCGTGGAAGACCACCCCGTGGACGGGCTAAGTGATGTTGGGCGACTGGCGGTGGACATTGGCCGGGAATGGGGTGGCCACTTCTTTTGGTCGACATGCTCCGTCCCGGCCGCTGACCGTGATGGAGCACCCTGAGGACGCGCTAAGTGGGGTTGGGCGACTGGCAGTGGACGGTGGCCTGGAATGGGGTGGCCACTTTTTTTGGTTGACGTGCCCGGTCCTGGCCGCTGACCGTGGCGGAGCGCCCCGCGGATGGGCTAAGTGATGTTCGGCGACTGGCGGTCGACGGTGGCCGGGATCCGACATCCGCAACTCTAGAATTTCGCGTATATAGTATACGGGGTGGGTAGTCTCGGGCAAGAGGCCGGATGGCCCCCATCCCTAGCGATCCGATCCATCCGTAGCTAGCTGGCTACCTAGCGTCAACGCCAAGCTACCTGTTTGATCCTGCTAGAAGTAATATGTTTGCCTCAAAGATTAAGCCATGCATGTCTAAGTACAAGCCGATCTAAGGCGAAACCACGAATGGTTCATTAAATCAGTTGTGGTTCATTTGATCATATCCACCCACCTGAATATTTGGTAATTGTAGAGCTAATACATACAAACAAGCTCCGACCTCTGCGGGAAGAGCGCTTTAATCAAATCAGTTAAGGCTGAGTAGTATAAAGGGTGGCCGTCCTGGCCGCTGACCGTGGTAGGCCACCCCGCGAACAGGCTAAGTGATGTTGGGCCACCAGCGGTGGACGGTGGCAGGGAATGGGGTAGTCACTTCTTTCGGCTATCGTGCCCCGTCACGGTCGTGACCGTGACCGTGGTCAAGCACCTCGCGGACGGGTTAAGTTATGTTCGGCGACTGGCGGTCGACGTTGGCCGGGACCCGACTTCCGCAACTCTGATATCTAGCATATATAGTATGGGAGGTGGGTAGTCTCGGCCGAGAGGCCAGATGCCCACCACCCCAGCGACCGCATCCATCCATCCATCCATCCATCCATCCATCATATGAAATAAAAAACAAATGGTCCTTTGTCCGCCGTACCTGGTGAATCTGAGTATCTTTAGGCTGAGTGTACGGACCCCAGCCCGGCTGCAGAACAGGCTAAATGGCCGCTGACCCTGACCGCTGACCCTGACCGCTGACCCTGACAGACCACCCCGCTGACCCTGACAGACCACCCCGCGGACGGGCTAAGTAATGTTGGGAGACCGGCGGTGGACGGTGGCCAGGAATGGGGTGGCCACTTCTTTTGGTCGACGAGCTCCGTCCCGGCCGCTGACAGTGGTGAAGCAGCTTACGGACGGGATAAGTGATGTTGGGCGACTGGCGGTGCACGGTGGCAGGGAATGGGATGGCCACTTCTTTCGGCCGATATGCCCCGTCCCGTTCGCTGACCGTGGCGGAGCGTCCCGTGGACGGGCTAAGTGATGTTCGGCCGGATGCCCCCCCCCCCACTCCCAGCGACTGGATCCATCCATCCATCCACCAAACCAATGCTCTAGCTACACAGATAGGTAGCTAGCTATCTTTCGTCTACGCCAAGCTACCTGTTTGATCCTTCAAGAAGTCATATGTTTGTCTCAAAGGTTATGCCATGCATTTCTAGGTACAGGCCGATCCAAGGCGAAACCACGAATGGTTAATTAAATCAGTTGTTGTTCATTGGATCTTATCCACCACCTGGATAACTGGTAATTCTAGAGCTAATGCATGCACACATGCTCCGACCACTTTTATTAAATCAGTAATGGCTAAGTATTACAAATGGTGGCCGTCCTGACCAGTGACCGTGGCAGACCACCCCGCGGACGGGCTAAGTGATGTTGGGCGACTGGCGGTGGACGTTGGCCAGGAATGGGGTGCCCGGTCCGGTGCCCGGTCCCGTCCGCTGAGCGAGGGGGAGCACACCACGGACGTGCTAAGTGATGTTGGGCGACTGGCTAAGTGATGTTGGGCGACTGGTCGGAGCTTACGTACATGTATTAGATCTAGAATTACCAGTTATGGCTAAGTAGTATACAGGGTGGCCGTCCTGGCCGCTGACCGTGGGAGACCATCCCGCGGACGGGCTAAGTGATGTTGGGTGACTGGCGGTGGATGGTGGCCTGGAATGGGGTGGCCACATTTTTCGGTCGATGTGCCCCATCCCGGCCACTGATCACGGCGGAGCACCCCACGGACGGCCTAAGTGACGTTGGGCGACTGGTAGTGGACGGTGGCCGAGAATGGGGTGGCCACTTTTTTCAGTCGACGTGTCTCGTCCCGGCCGCTTACCGTGGCGGAGCACCCCGCAGACGGCCTAAGTGATGTTTGGGCACTGGCGGTGGAAGGTGGCAGGGAATGGGGTGGCCACTTCTTTCAGCCGACGTGCCTCGTCCCGGCCGCTGACCATAGTGGAGTACTCCGCAGACGGGCTAAGTGATGTTGGGCGACTAGTGGTCGACCTTGGCCGAGACCCGACATCCACAACTCTGGCATCTCGCATATATAGTAAAGGGGGTGGGTAGTCTCGGCCGAAAGGCCAGATTCCCCCTCACCCCCAGTGACCGGAACCATCCACTCACCCATCCACCCGACGGTACACCTTTACAGATAGCTAGCTAGCTATCTAGCGTCAACGCCAAGCCGACCTAAGGCAAAACCTCGAATGCCTCAATAAATCAGTTGTGGTTAATTGGATCTTATCTACCCACCTGGATAACTGGTCATTCTAGAGGTAATTCATGCACACAAGCTCCGACCTCAGTGGGAAGAGCGCTTTTATTAAATCAGTTATGGCTAACTAGTATAGAGGGTGGCCGTCCTGGTCGCTGACCGTGGAAGACAACACCATGGACGGGCTAAGTGATGTTGGGCGACTGGCGGTGGCCTGTGGCCGGAAATGGGGTGGCCACTTCTTTCGTCTGACATGCCCCGTCTCGTCGGCTGACCGTGACGGAGCACACCGCGGACGGCCTAAGTGATGTTGGGCGACTGACGGTGGACGGTGGCCGGGAATAGGGTGGCCACTTTTTTTTCAGTTGATGTGCCCGGTCCTGGCCGCTGACCGTGGAGGAGCACCCCGCGGATGGGCTAAGTTATGTTCGGCGACTGGTGGTTGACGGTGTCCGGGACCCGACATCCGCAACTCTGGCATCTGGCGTATATAGTATACGGGGTGGGTAGTCTCGGCCGAGAGGTCGGATGGCCCCCACACCTAGCGATCTGATCCATCCATCCATTCATCCATCCATCCATCCATCCATCCATCCATCCATCCATCCATCCATCCATCCATCCATCCATCCATCCATCCATCCACCCGAAGTCCACCTACACAGATAGCGTGCTAGCTATCTAGCATCAACGCCAAGCTACCTGGTTGATCCTGAAAGTAGTCATATGCTTGTCTGAAATATTAAGCCATGCATGTCTAAGTACACGCCGATATAAGGCGAAACCTCGAATGACTCATTAAATCAGTTGTGGTTCATTGGATCTTATCCACCCACCTAGATAACTGGTATTTCTAGAGCTAATACATGCACACAAGCTCCGCTCTCAGGATGTAGAGTGCTTTTATTAGATCAAAACCAAACGGCCCTTTGTCCACCACACCAAGTCAATCTGAATACCTTTGGGCTAAGCACACGGACCCGACCCGACCGGAGACCGAGCTAAGTAGTATACAAAGTGGCCGTCCTAGCCGCTGACCGTGGCAGACCACCCTGCGGACGGGCGAAGTGATGTTGGGATACAGGCGATGGACGGTGAGTAGGAATGGGGTGGCCGACATGCACCGTCCCGGCCGCTAACTGTGGTGGAGCACCTCGTGGACGGGCTAAGTGATGTTGGAGGACTGGCGGTGGAAGGTGACAGGGATTGGGGTGGCCCTATCTTTCGGCCGACACACCCCGTCCCGACCGCTGACCGTGGCTGAGCACCCCGCTGACGGGCTAATTGATGTTCGGCGACTGGCGGTCGATGGTGGCCGGGACCCGACATCCGCAACTCTGACGTCTCGCGTATATAGTATACGGGGTGGGTAGTCTCGGCCGAGAGGCCGGATGTCCCCACCCCTAGCGACTGGATCCATCCATCCATCCATCTACCCTACGGTCTACCTACATAGATAGCTAGCTAGCTATCTAGCGTCAACGCCAGGCTACATGTTTGATCCTGCCAGGAGTCATGTGTTTGTCTCAAAGGTTAAGCCATGCATGTCTAAGTACATGCCGATCTGAGGCGAAACTTCGAATGGCTAGTTAATTCAGTTGGATATTATTCACCCACCCGGAAAACTGGTAATTGTAGAACTATGCAGAGTGATGTTGGGCGACTGGCGGTGGACGATGGCCGGGAATGGGGTGGCCACTTCTTTCTGGCGAAGTGCCCCGTTCAGGCCCTGACCGTGGCCGAGCACCCAGCTGACGGGCTAAGTGATGTTGGGTGACTGGTGGTCGACGGTGGCCGGGACCCGATATCAGCAATTCTGGCATCTCGCGTTTATAGTAAAGTGAGAGGTTAGTCTCGGACGGGAGGCCAGATGCTCCCCACCTCCAGCGACCGGATCCATCCATCCATCCATCCATCCATCCATCAACCCGACGTACACCTACACAGATAGCGTGCTAGTTATCTAGCGTCAACGCCAAGCTACCTGGTTGATCCTGCCAGTAGTCATATGCTTGTCTGAAATATTATGCCATGCATGTCTAAGTACACGCCGATATAAGGCGAAACCACGAATGACTCATTAAATCAGTTGTGGTTCATTGGATCTTATCCACCCACCTAGATAACTTGGGCTGAGCGCACGGACCCTGGCCTAGCCACAGACCAAGCTAGGTGTTATGCTTTGTGGCCGTACTAGCCGCTGACCGTGACTGACTACCCCGCGAACAGAATAAGTGATATTGGGCGACCGGCGGTGGACGGTGGCAGGGAATGGGGTGGGCACTTCTTTCGGCCGATATGCACCGTCCCGTCCGCTGACCGTGGCGGAGCACCCCGTGGAAGGGTTAAGTGATGTTCGGAGACTGGCGGTCGACGGTGGCTGGGACCCGACATCCGCAACACTTGCATCTCGCATGTATGGTATACGAGGAGGGTAGTCTCGACTGGATCCATCTATCCATCCACCCACCCAATGGTCTACCTATACAGATAGGTAGATAGCTATCTAACGTCTACGCCCAGCTACCTGTTTGATCCTTCAAGAAGTCATATGTTTGTCTTAAAGGTTAAGCCTGCATGTCAAAGTATAGGCCGATCTAAGGCGAAACTTCGAATGGCTCATTAAATCTGTTGTGGTTTATTGGATCTTATCCAACCACCTTGTCATTATTAGTATATTTTAAAATTGCCATTATTGGTACACATTAAAGTTATCATTAATAGTACATTCTAAACTTTTTTAGTTTTAGTATATTCTAAAATTTTCATGATCAATATTGTTAGTATATTCTAAACTTATTATTGGTATGTTCTAAAGTTATTAGTACTTTCTAACCTTATTCTATTCAAGTATATTTTAAACTTGTTATTGTACCTTCTAAATTTGAAATTGTTAGTATATTCTAAATTTCATTTTGTACACATTCATGTTATCATTAATAGTACCTTGTAAACTTTTCATTATAGATATATTCTAAATTTATCATTTTTACGATATTTTAAAATTGTCATTATTAGTATATTCTAAACTTGTCACCATTAGTACACATTAATATTTTCATTTTAAACTTTTCGTTATTATTGTATTTTAAAATTTGTCATTATTAGTACACATGAAAGTTATCATAAACAGTCCCTTCTAGATGCGTTAGTATTACTATATTACTATATTATATTATATATATTATAATATATTATATATATATTACTATATTACTATATTACTTCTCATCATTAGTGCACTCTAAACTTTTCATTATTAGCATATACTACATTTTAAACTTGTCTTCAAAACCTTGTCTTCAAAACCTTGTCTTCAAAAACTTGTATTCAAAACCTTCATTATTAGTATATTCTAAACCTTTTATTATTAGAATACTCTAAACTTTTCATTATTATATTCTAACTTCCATTTTTAGTATTCATTAAGTTAGCATCCTTTATCGACATCATTATCATACAGTGAACTTTTCATTATTTGTATACTCTAAACATGTCATTATCAGTACACATTAAAGTTATCATTAAAATTGTCATTATTAGTATACTCTAAAATTGTCATTATTCATATATTCTAAATTTGTCATTAGTACACATTAAAGTTAACCATAATACCTTCTAATCTTGTCATTACTAGTATATTTTGACCGTGCCATTACTTATATTCTGAACGTGTCATTATTGGTACACATTAAGGTTACCATTAATAATTTCGTCTAAACCTTTCATTATTCGTATATTCTAATAGCATATTCTAATCTTGTTATTGTTAATATGTTCTACGCATGGTTATTATTATTATATTCTAAACATGTCATTTTAGTATATTCTAAACTTTTAATTTTTTGTAAACATGTCATTATTTTCTAAACTTTTAATTTTCAGTACGCATTAAGGTTATCATTGATATTACCTTGTAATCTTGTCATTATTAGGATATTCTAAACTTGTCTTTGTTAGTATAACCTTAACTCATTATAGGTATATTCTAAACTTATTATTAGTACATATTAATGTTATTATTAATAGTACTTTCTAAACCACTTATCATTAGTATACTCTAAAGTGGTCATTATTAGTATATTCTAAACTTGTCTTTATGAGTATATTCTAAATTTGCCATTATTAGTATATTCAAAATTTATCATTTTAGTGTATTCCTAACTTGTTATTATTAGTATATTATTAACTTTCCATTATTAGCATTTTAAACTTCTCATTATTAGTATATTCTAAACTTCGCATTATTAGTACATATTAAAGATATCAATATGAGTGCCTTCTTAACTTGTCATTATTAGTAAACATTAAAGTTATCATTAATAGTACCTTCAAAACTTGTCATTATTAGTATATTCTAAACTTGTCATTATTAGTATATCCTAAACTTTAAAGTTATCATTAATAGTACCTTCTATACTTTTTATTATAAACATGATCTAAACTGCCGCTGACCGTGACAGACTACCCCGCGGACCTACTAAGTGATGTTGGGCCAGCGGCGGTGGACGGTGGCCAGGAATGGGGTGGTCATTTCTTTCGGCTGTCGTGCCCCGTCACTGCCACTGACCGTGGTGAAGCACCTCGCGGACGGATTAAGTGATGTTCGGCGACTGGCGGTCGACGTTGGCCGGGACCCGACTTCCGCAACTCTGGCATCTAGCGTATATAGTATAAGAGGTAGGTAGTCTCGGCCGAGAGGCCAGATGCCCACCACTCCAGCGACCGCATCCATCCATCCATCCATCCATCTTATAAAAAAAAAAAAAAAAAAAAAAAAAAACTTTCTGGCCACTTCTTTTGACAGACGTGCTCAGACCCAACCTCTATATTTAGTGTATTTTAAATTTGTGATTATTAGTACAAAATAAATATACCATTAATAGATCCATCTAAACCTGTCATTCTTAGTATATTCTAAACTTCTCCTTATTAGTACATTAAAGTTCGTACCTTTTAAACTTGTCATTATTAGTATATTCTAAATATATCATTAGTAACTTCTAATCAGCATTATTAGTATTATCTATTCATAAAACGGTCTAAATTTGTCATTATTAGTATGTTCGAAACTTGTCCTTATTAGTTCAAATTAAAGTTATATCTGATAGCACCTTCTGAACTTATAATTGTGAGTATATTCTAAATTATCAATACACATTAAATTTACTATTAATAGTACCTTCTAAATTTGTCATTGTTAGGACACATTAAAATTTTCCTTATTGGTACCTTGTAAGCTTGTCATTATTAGTATATTCTAAACATGTAGACACTAAAGTTATCATCAATACTGTATTCTAAACTTCTCATTATTAACATAATCAGTACTTGCCATTTTTAGTATATTCTAAACTTTTCATAATTATTACCTATGAAAGTTTTCATTAATAGTACCTTCTAAACTTCTCAATGTTAGTATATTCTAAACATGGTATTTTTTAGAATACCTTATAGCTATCAGTAATAGTTACTATTTACATATTCTAAACTTATCATAATTAGTAGAAAGGAAACTTTCATTATTAAAAAGTTGCCATTATTATTATATAAACTTTTCATTAATAATACAAATTAATGTTTTTTTACCAGAACCTTCTAAACTTATCATTATTGGTATCTTCTAAAATTCTCATTATTAGCACTCATTAACAATGCCTTCTGAACTAGTATATTCAAAGTTTGTAATTTTTAGAACACATTAGATTTATCATTAATAGTCCCTTCTAAATTTGTCATTATTAGTTTATTATAAACTTGTCATTATTACTATATTCGTTCGTATATTCATTTTATTTAATTTATCATAAATATTATCATCATTAGTATATTCTAAACATAGCATACATTAAAGTTGTTATTAGCACTGTAGTATTTTAAACTTGTCATTATTAGTCACATTAAAGTTATCTTAATAATACCTTCTCTATATGTCATTAATCTAAACTTTTATATGTCTATATATGTATGTCATTAATCTATACATAAGTGCACATTAGAGTTAATAAATTTTTCATTATTAGGACTTTTCATTATTAGGACTTTTCATTCTCAGTATATCAATAATATTTAATTATTAGAGCATTTGCATGTTGTCATTATTAGTATAATTTGTCATGATTAGTGTATTATTAGCTTGTCATTTTTAGTTATACTGTCTAATACCTTCCAAAATTATAATTATTTGTATATTCTGAAAGTGTCCTTATTAGTACATACTAAACTTGTCATTATTAGTATAACTTGTCATTATTAGCATAACTTGTCATTATTAGTGTAACTTGTCATTATTAGTGTACATTTATAGTGTACATTAAAGTTATATCGTGTAATACCTTCCAAAAGTATCATTATTTGTATATTCTGATAGTGTCCTTATTAGTACATACTAAATTGGTCATTTTTAGTACACAAATTTATTTAATAGAACCTTCTAAACTTGTTAACTTGTATGCAACAATCATTTATTTTATTTAATAGAATTTTTTTAACTATTTTGACATTTTAGTATATTCTAAACCTCTCATTAGTTTTACTATTAGGATAATATAAACTTTTCATTACTAATGTTATCATTAATAGTTTATTCTTAATTTGTCATTATTAGTACACATTAAAGTTATCATTAATAGTACATATTAAATTTATCATTAAAAGAACCTTAGAAACATGTTACTATTATCATATTCAAAAGTTTATTTTAGTAGTTACATTTAGTACTTATTATTACACATTTAGAAAATCATTAACATTAGTTACTTGTCATTATTAGTACATTCAAAACTAATAAAGCTATCATTAGTAATACCCTATAAACTTATATTCTAATTTGTCATTTCTAGTCAATTATAAACTTGTGATTTTTAGTATAACACATTCTAAACATATCATTCTTAGTTTATACTAAAATTTTCATTATTAGTACACATTAATTCTCAAATTTTCATTATTATTATGATTATTATTAGAAGCTTCTGAACTTGTCATTATTACGGTATTCAAAAATTGCCATGATTAGATATTCCATTTTTGTCATTATCAATACATGTTAAAGTAATTAATTAATCGTAACTTGTAATCTTGTAATTGCTATTATGTTATAAAATTGTCATTTTTATCATATGCTAACACATTAAAGTAAATTTAGCATCGATAGTATATTATAAACTTGACATTATTAGTATATTAATAACACACATACATTTATATTCTAAACTTCTCATTATTAGTACATATTAAAATTAACTAATAGAACTTTTTGAACTTGTCATTATAAGTTAATTAATACATTCTAAATTAGTAATTAATAGCATATAAAATCATTATTATTACACATAAATGTTTAAAGTTGTCATTATCAGTACATATTAAAGTTATCAGCAACAGTACCTTCTAAACATAATTATCCATATACAATAAAGTTTTCATTAATAGCATATTCAAAACTTGTCCTTATTAGAATATTCTAAATTTGTCATTCTTAGTACTTTCTAAACCTGTCATTATTAGAATATATAGTACCTACTTCTCATATTTAGTACAATCTAAAGTTGTCATTAATCGTATAGCCTATATTTGCAATTATTAGTACATTTTAAGTTATCATTGATAGTACATTAATTACATTATTAGTATATCAAAAACATTATTCGAATACATTAAAGTTTTAATTTGTAGTAAACTTACCATTATTAGTATCGTGTAATCTTATTAATGGTAAATACTAAAGTTATCTAAACTAAAAATTAGCACAAATTAAAGTTATCTAAACTTGTCATTATTAATATATTCTAAACTTGTACACTTATCAGTAGTGTCATTAGCGTCATTAGTGTCATGTCATTATTTTAGACTTGTCATTTTTAGTATATTCCAAGCTCGTACACACTAAAAGATAACACAAATATAACATAACTTTTTTTTTAAGTTTTGTTTATTGTATTTTTTTTAGAGTTTATTAATCCATTTTTCCTGCTGATTTCAAATATGGAATTAATTTTTCTGTACAATCGACCGTTATATAAATACATATAATTTCATATGTTACCATGTATATTTTGGAATTGTTATGTGGTCTACTACAAAATGTTTATCTATATTTCTCTTTCAGATCAATGACTAAACCTGTTATGATGGCTACTAGATGATGTGAAAATTCTCCTGATACATTTTGCTATGTGTGTGGCTATTATATTGGGAAAAAACAAGTACTACATAAGATCGTGAGAGGTTCTAAAGTGTGGATAGCGTACAGACTCTATTTCGGAATGCCCATGGGTGACCAGGACAAGCCATGGGCACCTCATGTGATATGTGGAAGCTACCGATCTACTCTAGAAGGATGGCTGAGAGGCACAGGAAGGGCAATGCCTTTTGCCATTTCTAGAATATAGAGAGCCGAAGAACCATCACAACGACTGCTACTTTTATATGATTGATGTGACGAAGTACAGGACATCATCTAGAGCACCTGTCCCACATGATGATAGCTTATCACCAGAAAATGCAAGTTTATTTTTATCATACTCTCTTTACTTTTAATTAACTTCAATATTAAGTACTTAATATACATTCACTTTCCTAAAGATATATGGAATACTAATGCTATTCGTCTTTGTTGAAGTTGCTATATTTAGTTATTTCTTTCTTTCCAGATGGAAGATGCAATGGAAATTTCATCTGAAGGGTCAACAGGTAGCAGCAGCCATGAAATAGGGGACGAAGATTTCGCACCAAGAACGACTTCGGAGCCTCACTTTTCAAGTCAGAGTGAGCTAGATGACTTAATCAGAGACTTAGGTCAGGAGCTGAGCTTCTTACATCAAGGATGAAAGAATGGAATCTACTAGGAGAAGACTGCAGGACATCTGTGTACCGGAAACGACATGAAGAATTTAAAATTTACTATGACTTTAGTGATGATATGTGTTGTAAGGATATTACTGGTTTGTTTACAGCCCTTGGACTCGAACATGATCCTGCAGAATGTCTCAAAGCAGTATTGCTCCACAATGGAAATAAAAGCCCATCTTTGCCTCTTGCACACGCAATACAGAAGAAAGAAAAATATCATAATGTCAAACAGCTTCTTGAAAAAAATCAATTATGCTGAATTCAAATGGGATGTTTGTGGTGATTTCAAGATGCTAGTCTTTTTGCTTGGCTTACAAGGGGGATACACAAAGTATTCCTGTTTTCTTTGTATATGGGACAGCAGGGCTGATGATGATCATTATGATAAAGTTCATTGGCCCCCAGGAATGTTAAATGTTCTCAGACAGCCTCTAGTAGATTCGAAAAAAGTTTTATTACCCCCACTTCATATCAAGCGTTAATCAAACAGTTTGTGAAGGCTTTGGATTTTGGAGGCGAAACTTTCCAAGGAATTTGTCTCATGTTTCCCAAGCTATCTGAGGCTAAGCTCAAGGGTGGTATATTTATTGGACCCCAGGTAAACAAAATGTTGAAGTCGGAGAAACTGGAAAGAGCGAGGACGAAAGTTGAA
The DNA here is from genome assembly GCF_046742065.1 of Oratosquilla oratoria. Classification (NCBI taxonomy): domain Eukaryota; kingdom Metazoa; phylum Arthropoda; class Malacostraca; order Stomatopoda; family Squillidae; genus Oratosquilla; species Oratosquilla oratoria. The sequence goes on from NC_134779.1 coordinate 72,472,044, forward strand.
AGAGAAGCTTGGTGTTCATTTCGTGATGTAGTTCGTGGATTCCTAGGAAATCACAAGGACCCTAATTATAAACAAATAGTGGCAAAGCTTATTGAGAACTTCAGGAAACTTGGTTGTCGTATGTCCTTGAAGATACATTTCTTGCATTCTCACCTAGATTTCTTCCCCGAAAACTTGGGGGCTGTCAGTGAGGAGCATGGCGAGAGATTTCATCAGGATATCGCAACTATGGAAAGAAGATATCAAGGACGATGGAATACTGCTATGATGGTCACTAGTCAAAAAAGACGAAAGCATGCATTCTAGAAAATCTCGATCGCCAAAGCACTTCTAATCATGAGAAGAGTCATCAAAACACTTGCAGTGCAAAGTTGTGTTGTTTATTTTGTTCTTACTAATATAGTAGCTCTTAAATACACTTCATATTATGAAAAAATACTAGATGTTGTATAATTATCCTTAGAATGCTAAAGTATATTGTGTATATAACAATAAAATATAAAATGAAGAATAAATAAAGAAATATCAATGTTATGTAAAAACTAATGTGATATTTGGATTCAGTGACACGAAATACATATATAAACATGAAAAAATACAAATAAACAAAACATGTGTTACATTGTGTAATTAATACTACCTTCTAAACTTGCCATTACAAGTATATCAAAACCCTTAAATTATTAGCATATACTAATCTTTTCATTATTAGTATATTCTAAACATGACATTATTCGTATATTCTACACTTGTCATTATAAATACACATTAGAGTTAAGCTTGTCATTATTTGTATATTCTAAACTTGCCATTATTAGTACACATTAAAGTTATGTTCCAAAGTTGTAATTTTTCTAAACTTGTAATCATTTGTGAGTATTAGTTTATTCAAAACTTATCATTATTATTACACATGACAGTTATCATTAATTGCAACTTCTAATTTTGCTATTCTTAGTATTTTCTCAACTTTGCATAATAACATATTTGAAACGTCATTACTACACACTAACGTTATCATTTTAACCTTCTAAACTTGCGGTTATTACAATATTCTAGACTTGTGAGTATAAGTCCACATTAAAATAATCCTAATAGTGCCTTTTATACTTGTCATTACTAGTACACATTAAAGTTAGCTAAACTTATCACTATCAATCTGTTCCAAAGTTATAACTTTTTAAACTTGTCATTATTTGTATATTTTAACTTGTGAGTTTTAGTACACATGTTATTGTTAGTATATTCAAAACATATCATGATTAGAACACATTATAGTTATCATCAATTGCAACTTCTAATTTTGCTATTCCTAGTATTTTCTAAACTCTGCATTATCATATTTCAAGGAAGTCATTACTACACATTAACATTATCATTTTAATTTTCTAAACTTGCAGTTATTACAATATTCTAGATTTCTGAGTATTAGTCCACATAAAACTTGTCATTAATAGTGCCTTCTAAACTTCTCATTATTAGTATATTCTAAACTTGTCATTATTTGTGCATATTAAATTTTAATAGAGCCTTATAAATATCAAAATTATCCTTAGCAGTACCTTGTAAACTTATTTTAAACGTGTCACAATTAGTGTATTAATTAGTATATTATAAACTTGTCATCATTAGTATTATATTCTAAACTTACTATCGTTAGTATATTCTAAACACATTATTAGTATATTATATATATATATATATATATATATATATATATATATATATATATATATGTATATATATATATATATATATATATATATATATATATATATATATATATATATATAACTTGTGTATATATAAGTATATATATATATAAGTGATAGTTGGTACACATTAAAGTTATTATCAAAAGATTCATCAAAACTTGTTATAATTAGTATGTTCGGAACTGGTCTTTATCAACCCATATTAAGATTATCATTAGTATATACTAAAATTGTTATTATAGTACACATTAATGTTATCATTAATAGTTCCTTATAAACTTGTCGTTAGTAGTATATTCTACACTTGTCATTAGTATGCATTAATCGTATATTCTAAACTTGTCATGATCAGAACATTAAAATATAGTAAGGTATTGATAGTACCTTTTCAATTGGTATTCTAAACTTGTCAGTCCTAGTAAAATCTAAAATCATCATTATTAGTAAACATTAAAATTATCATTAATAGTATCTTCTAAACCTGTCATTATTGGAGTATACTAGACTTGTCATTATTAGTATATTCTAAACTTATCATTATTAGTACACAGTAAATATATAATTAATAGTATCATTAAACTTGTCATTATTAGTACACATTAAATATATCATTAATAGTATCATTAAACTTGTCATTATTATTTATCATTTATAGTGCTTTCTAAATTTCTCATTATTGGTATATTCTACACATGTTAATATTAGTATATTCTAAACATGTCTTCATTGGTATACTTTAAACTTATAATTTTTTGTATATTCTAAACACGTCATTATTATCTCACATTAAATTCATCATTAATAGGACGTTCTAAACTTATCATTACTAGTATATATTGAACTTTGCAATATAAGTACATCCTAATCTTTGTCATTATTATTATATTTTAAACTAGTATATGTCATTATTAGTATCTTAATTACTCGTCATTATTAGTTATTAGTTTACCATTATTAGTACACATTAAATTTGTTTTATTGGTATGTTACCAACCTGGCATTATTATCATTAGTACAAATTAAAGTCAGTAATAGTACCTTCTAAACTTATCATTAACAGTCCCCTCTAAACTTGTAATTATTGGTATATTCTAAACATGTCAATATTAGTACACATTAAAGTTAGGATTTATAATACGTTAAAATCTTGTCACTCTTACCATATTCTAAACTTTTATTATAAGTATGCTCATTATTAGTGTATTCTAAACGTGTCATTATTAGTACAAATTAGTCATCATCTTTTTCAACTTGGTATATTCTATATCTATCATTAGCACACAATAAACATTATATATTCTAAAATTTTCATTATTATTACACATTAATGTCATCTTTACAAATATCTTCTAATCTTTTTCTTATTTTTATATTCTAAACTTTTCTGTGTTAGTATAATCTATGTTTCATTATTACTACAAATAGTACCTTATAAACTTTCTTTATATATATGTATATATATATGTATATATATATATATATATATATATATATATATATATATATATGTATATATATATATATATAGACGGTATATGTATATATATATATATATATATATATATATATATATATATATATATTTAAAACTTGTCTATATTAGTACATATTAACGTTATCTAAACTTGTCATTATTAGTACACATTATAGTTAACAGTTATAGTAACTTTTCAACTTGTTATTATTAGTATATTCTAAAATTGTCTTTATTAGTATATAAACTTTCAATATTAGCACATATTAAAGTTTTCATTAAAACTACCTTCTAAACTTCTCATTATTACGTGTCACATATGTGTTATCATTAATAGGATCTTTTAAACTTATCAATATTAGATTCTTCAAAACTTGTCATTATTACTAAACTTTAAGTTCCTTCTAAAACTGTCATTTTTAGTATATTCTAAGCATCTCATTATTGGTATACATTAAAGTTGCCATTAATGTTACCTACCCGGTCTTTATTTGTATATTCTAAATTTTAGTATACTCTAAATATGTCATTATTAGTTCACTTTAAGGTTACTATTACTAGTACATTCTAAAATTGTCATTATTAACTTATTCTAAACTTTTCATTTGGATAACACATTAAAGTTATTATTATTAGCTTCCAAATTTGTATTTGTTAGTACAAATTAACGTTATCATTAATAACATCTTCCAAACTTTTCATTATTAGTGCATTATGAAATTGTCAATAATAATACCTGCTAAACTTCTCACTAAATTTGTCACGCATTAAAGTTATCATTAATAGTTCCTTCTACACTTGTTAGTATTACCATATTCTAAACTTTTTATTATTAGTATTGTTATCAGTATTTTACTATTAGTATATATTGAGTTTATCATTTATCTTCTAAACTTGTCTCTATTAGTATATTGTAAACTTGCATATTATTAGTACAAATTAAAGTTATCTTGAACAGTACCTTTTAAACTTTTAATCATTGGTATATTCTAATCTTTCCATTATTAGTACATATACCTGTACCTTCTAAACCTCTCATTATTAGTATATTGTAAAATTGTCAAATTTAAATGCATTATTAATGTACCTCCTAAACTTGTTATTATTAGGATATTACAAACTTGTCATTTCTAATCTATTTTTATTTTTTATGATTAGTAAATATTAAAGTTATTATTGGTATATTCTAGTCTTTCCATTATTAGGACACATAAAAGTTGTCATCAACTGTATCTTGCATTATACATATATTGTAAAATTGTCATTATATTAAAGCTATTATTAATAATACCATCTAAACTTGACAACATTCTAAATTTGTCATTATTAGTGCACATTAAAGTTATCATTATTAGTATATTCTAAATTTGTTATCACTAGTTCACATTAAAGTTATCATTAACAATACCTTCTAAACTTGTCAAAGTTTAATGCATTATCAATGTACCTTTTAAACTTCTCATTATTAGGGTACTACAAACTTGCCATTTTTAGTATATTTTGTTTTTTCATGATTAAAGTCATTATTTGGATATTCTGGTTTTTCCATTATTAGTACACATAAAAGTTGTCATCAACTGTATCTTCCATTATACGTATATTGTAAACTTGTCATTATTGGTACATCATTTGTATATTACACACTTGACATTATTAGCATATTCTAAATTTGTCATTATTGCACATTAAAGTTATCATGCAATAGCACCTTCTCAAATTGTCATTATTAGTATATTCTAAACATTAAAGTTATCATTAACAATACTTTCTAATTCTAAATTCTAAGCATCTCATTATTGGAATACATTAAAGTTGCCATTAATGTTACCTAACCGGTCTTTATTTGCATTTTCCGAATATTAGTATACTCTAAATATGTCATTATTAGTTCACTTTAAGGTTACTATTACTAGTACACATTAAAGTTATCATTAAAAGTACATTCTAAAATTGTCATTATTAACTTATTCTAAAGTTCTCGTTATCAGTATATTCTAAAATTTTCATTTGGATAACACATTAAAGTTATTGTTATTAGATTCCAATTTTGTATCTATTAGTACATATTAACGTTATCATAACATCTTCCAAACTTTTCATTATTAGTGCAATATGAGATTGTCAATAATACTACCTGCTAAACTTCTCACTATTACTTCTCACTAAATTTGTCACACATTAAAGTTATCATTGATAGTGCCGTCTATACTTGTTATTATTACCATATTCTACTTTTTATTGTTAGTATTTTTATCATTAGTATTTTACTATTAGTATATATTGAGTTTATCATTTATCTTCTAAACTTGTCTCTATTAGTATATTGTAAACTTGCATATTATTAGTACAAATTAAAATTATCTTGAAACTTTTAATCATTGGTATATTCTAATATTTCCTGTACCTTCTAAACCTCTCATTATTAGTATATTGTAAACTGCTGATTATTAGTATCTTCTAAACTTGTCAAAGTTAAATGCATTATTAATGTACCTCCTAAATTTTGTTATTATTAGGATATTACAATATATTACATTATATTGTAGTATATTTTCATTTTTTCATGATTAGTACATATCAAAGTCATTCCAGTGTTAGGACACATAAAAGTTGTCATCAACTGTATCTTGAATTATACATATATTGTAAAACTGTTATTATTAGTACACATTAATGCTGTTATTAATAATACCATCTAAACGACATCATTTGTATATTCTAAATTTGTCGTTATTAGTGCACATTAAAGTTATCATTATTAGTATATTCTAAATTTGTTATTACTAGTACACATTAAAGTTATCATTAACAATACCTTCTAAATTTGTCATAATTAGAACAATATAAATTTGTCCTTATTAATATATTGTCATTATTAGTATATTCTGCACTTGTCATTATTAGTACACATTAAAGTTATCATCAACAAAAAAATTTAAAGTTGTCATTCGAAACATATCAGTATTAGTATATACCAAACATGTCTTCTTTGGTATTCCAAATTTGTCATTATTAGTACACATTAGAGTTATCATTGTTAGGACCTTGTATACCTATCACTATTAGTATATTCTAAGCTTGGCAATACTAATATATTCCAAAGTTTATCATTATTCTAAACTTGTCATTGTTGGTATATTCTAAATTTGTGAATATTAGTGCATGTTAAAGTTATCATTACTAGCGTCTTCTAAACATGACATTGTTATTAGTTTATTGAAAACTGATCATTATTAGTACGTACTTTAGTTATAATTAAGAGCAAATTCTAATTTTCTATTTTTAGTATTTTCTAAACTTTGCATTATCAATATAATTCAAACATGTCATAATTACTACACATTAACATTATCATTAATATAACCTTATAAACTTGTCTTTATTACAATATTGTAAACTTGTGATTATTAGTACATATTAAAGTTATCATTAATAGTGCCTTTAAACTTGTCATTATTAGTATATTTCAAACATTAATTATTAGAAGACATTAAAGTTTTCATTTATAGTACATTCTAAATTTGTCATTAGTACGTTCTGGTCATTATTAGTACAATTAAAGTTATCATATATAGTACGTGGCAGACCACCCCGCGGACGGGCGAAGTGATGTTGGGAGATAGGCGGTGGACGGTGGGTAGGAATGGGAAGGCCACTTCTTTCGGCCGACGTGCACCCTCCAGGCCGCTGGGCTAAGTGATGTTGGAGGACTGGCGGTGGAAGGTGGCAGGGAATGGGGTGGCCAATTCTTTCGGCCGACACACCCCGTCCCGACCGCTGACCGTGGCTGAGCACCCCGCTGACGGGCTAATTGATGTTCGGCGACTGAGGGTCGATGGTGGCCGGAAGCCAACATCCGCAACTCTGGCGTCTCGCGCAAATAGTATACGGGGTGGGTAGTCTCGGCCGAGAGGCCGGATGTCCCCACCCCTAGCGACTGGATCCATCCACCCTACGGTCTACCTACACAGATAGCTAGCTAGCCATCTAGCGTCAACGCCAGGCTATATGTTTGATCCTACCAGGAGTCATGTGTTTGTCTAATGTATGTACAGCCGATCTAAGGCGAAACCTCGAATGTTGTGGTTCGTTGGATATCATCCACCCAGCTAGAAAAGTGGTAATTGTAGAGCTAATACATGCACACAAGCTCGGACATCTGTGGGAAGAGCGCTTTTATGAAATCAGTTGTGGCTAAGTAGTAAAAAGGGTGGCCGTGGCAGACCACCCCGCGGATGGGCTAAGTGATGTTGGGTGACTGGTGGTGAACGTTGGCCGGGAATGGGGTGGCCACTTCATTCGGCCGACATGCCCCGTCCCGTCCGCTGACCGTGGAGGAGCACCTCTGGCATCTCGCGTATATAGTATACGGGGTGGGTAGTCTCGGCCGAGAGGCCAGATGGCCCCCACCCCTAGCGATCTTATGCTACCATCCATCCATCTACCCGACGGTCCACCTACACAGATAGCTAGCTACCTATCTAGCGTCAACGCCAAACTACCTGGTTGATCCTGCCAGTATGTATGTCTAAAAGTACAAACCGATCTAAGGCTTATTGAATCAGTTTATTGAATAAATTATTGAATGGCTTATTGAATCAGTTGTGGTTCATTGGATATTATCCATCCGCCTGGATAACTGGTAATTCTACAACTAATACATGCAAACAAGCTCCGACCTCAGGGCGTACAGCGCTTTTATTAGATCAAAATCAAACTGCCCTTTGTCCGGCACACCTGGTGAATCTCAATATTTTTGAACTGAGCGCACGGACCCTGGCCTAGCCACAGACTGAGCTAGGTAGTATATAGGGTGGCCGTCCTGGCCGCTGACCGTGACGCGCTGAGTGATGTTGGGCCAACGGCGGTGGACGGTGGCCATGAATGGGGTGGTCACTTCTTTCGGCTGTTGTGTCCCGTCACGGCAGCTGACCGTGGTCTAGCACCTCGGGGACGGGTTAAGTGATGTTCTGCGACTGGCGGTCAAGTTGGCCGGGACTTGACTTCCGCAACTCTGGCATCTAGCATATATAGTATATGCGGTGAGTAGTCTCGGCCGAGAGCCCAGATGCCCACCACCCCAGCGACCGCATCCATCCATCCATTCATCAATCATATGAAATCAAAAACAAACGGCCCTTTGTCCGCCGCACCTGGTGAATCTAAATATCTTTAGGCAGAGTGTACGGACCCCGGCCCGGCTGCCGAACAGGCTAAGTAGTATACAGAGTGGCCGTCCTGGCATCTGACGCTGGCAGACCACCACGCGGACGGCCTAAGTGATGTTGGGAGACCAGCGGTGGACGGTGGCCAGTAATGGGGTGGCCACTTCTTTTAGCCGACATGCTCTTTCCCGGCCGCTGACAGCGGTGAAGCAGCTTCGGACGGGATAAGTGATATTTGGCGACTGGCGGTGCACGGTGGCAGGGAATGGGATGGCCACTTCTTTCGGCCGATATGCCCCGTCCCGTCCGCTGACCGTGGCGGAGCATCCCGTGGACGGGCTAAGTGATGTTTGGCGACTGGCGGTCGACGGTGGCCGGGACCCGACATCCACAACTCTGGCATCTTGCGTAAATAGTATACGGGGTGGGTAGTCTCGGCCGAGAGGCCAGATGCCCCCCACCCCGAGCGACCGGATCCATCCATCCATCCATCCATCCATCCATCCATCCATCCATCCATCCATCCATCCATCCATCCATCCATCCATCCATCCATCAATCCATCCATCCATCCATCCTACGGTCCACATACACAGAGTGCTATCTAGCTATCTAGCGTCAACGCCATGCTACCTGTTTGATCCTGCCAGAAGTCATATTTTTGTGTCAAAGGTTAAGCCATGCATGTCTGTCTAAGTAAAGGCCGATCTAAGGTGAAACCACGAATGCCTCATTAAATCAGTTGTGGTTCATTGCTTCCTATCAACCCACGACGTGCCCCGTCCCGGCCACTGACCGCGGCGGAGCATCCCGCGGACGGGCTAAGTGACGTTGGGCGACTAGCGGTGGACGGTGGACGGGAATTGGGTGGCCACTTCTTACGGCCGACGTGCACCATCCCAGCCGGTAACATTGATGGAGCACCTCGCACCTCGCGGACGAGTGATGTTGGACGACTGACGGTGGACGGTGGCCGGGAATGGGGTGGCCACTTCTTTCGGCCGATATGCCCCGTCCCGTCCGCTGACCATGGCGGAGCACCCCGTGGAAGGGCTAAGTGATGTTCGGCGACTGGCGGTCGTCGGTGGCCAGGACCCGACATCCGCAACACTGGCATCTCGCGTATATGGCATACGGGCTGGGTAGTATCGGCCGAGATTCCGGATGCCCGCCCCCACCCCCAGCGACTGGATCCATTCATTAATCCACCCACCCAATGGTCTACCTACACAGATAGCTAGCTAGCTATCTAGTGTCTTCGCCAAGCTACCTGTTTGATCCTTCAAGAAGTCTAAGTACTGGGCGGTCTAAGGCGAAACCACGAATGGCTCATTAAATCAGTTGTGGTTTATTGGATCATATCCACCCACCTGGATATTTGGTAATTGTAAAGCTAATACGTGCACACAAGTTCCGACCTCTGCGGGAATAGCGCTTTAATCAAATTTGTTGTGGCTGAGTAGTATAAAGGGTGGCCGTCCTGGCCGCTGACCGTGGCAGACCACTCCGCGCACGGGCTAAGTGATGTTGGGCGACTGGCGGAGGACGTTGGCCGGGAATGGGGTGGCTACTTATTTCGGCCGACGTGCCTCGTCCCGGCCGCTGGCCGTGACGGAACACCCAGCGGACGGGCTAAGTGGGGTTGGGCGACTGGCGGCGGACGGTGGCCGGGAATGGGGTGGCCACTTATTCGGTTGACATGCCCGATCCCGGCCGTTGACCGTGACGGAGAACCCCGCGGGTGGGCTAAGTGATGTTCGGCGATTGGCGGTCGATGGTGGCCGGGACCCGACATCTGTAACTCTAGCATCTCGCGTATATAGTATACGGGGTGGGTAGTCTCGGCCGCGAGGCCAGATGGCTCCTACCCCCCTAGCGATTCGATACATCCATCCATCCATCTACGCAACGGTTCACCTATAGAGATAGCTAGCTACCTATCTAGCGTCAACGCCAAGCTACCTGGTTGATCCTGCCAGTAGTCATACGCTTGTCTCAAAGATGCGTGTCTAAATACAAACCGATCTAAGGCGACACCTCGAATGGCTTATTAAATCAGTTGTGGTTCATTGGATAACTGGTAATTCTACAACTAATACATGCAAACAAGCTCCGACCTCAGGGCGTACAGCGCTTTTATTAGATCAAAACCAAACGGCCCTTTGTCCGGCACACCTGGTGAATCTCAATATTTTTGAACTGAGCGCATGGACCCTGGTCTACACACAGACTGAGCTAGGTAGTATACAGGGTGACCGTCCTGGCCGCTGACCGTGACTGACTACCCCGCGGTCAGGCTAAGTGATGTTGGGCCAGCGGCGGTGGATGGTGGCGAGGAATGGGGTGGTCACTTCTTTCGGCTGTCGTGTCCCGTCACTGCCACTGACCTTGGTCAAGCACCTCACGGACGGGTTAAGTGATGTTCGGCGACTGGCGGTCGACGTTAGCCGGGACCCGACTTCCGCAACTCTGGTATCTAGCATATATAGTATAGGAGGTGGGTAGTCTCGGCCGAGAGGCCAGATGCCCACCACCCCAGCGACCGCATCCATCCATCCATCCATCCATCTTAGTAAATAAAAAAACAAACGGCCCTTTCTGTCCACATTTTTTGGCTAACGTGCTCCGTCTCGGCCGCTGACAGTGGTGAAGCAGCTTACGGACGGGATAAGTGATGTTAGGGGCCTGGCGGTGCACGGTGGCAGGGAATGGGATGACCACTTCTTTCGGCCGATATACCCCGTCCCGTCCGCTGACCGTGACGGAGCATCCCATGGACGGGGTAGGTGATGTTCGGTGACTGACGGTGGAAAGGTGGCCGGGAGCCGACATCCGCAACTCTGGCATCTCGCGTATATAGTATACGGGGTGGGTAGTCTCGGCCGGGAGGCCAGATGCCCCCCACCCCGAGCGACCGGATCCATCCATCTATCCATCCATCTTACGGTCCACCTACAGAGAGCTATTTAGGTATCTAGCGTCAACGCCATATGTTTGTCTCAAAGGTTAAGCCATGCATGTCTGAGTATAGGCCGATCATAGGCGAGACCACGAATGCCTCATTAAATCAGTTGTGGTTCATTGGATCTTATCCACCCACCTGGATGGCTAGTAATTCTACAGCACACATGCTCCGACCTCAAAGGGAATTGCGCTTTTATTAAATCAGTAATGGCTAAGTATTATAGATGGTGGCCGTCCTGACCGGTGACCGTGGCAGACCACCCCGCGGACGGGCTAAGTGATGTTGGGCGACTGGTTGTGGACGGTCACCGGGAATGGGGTGGCCACTTCTTTTGGCCGATATGCCTTTCCCGTCCTGATCGGTGACCGTGGCAGACCACCCCGCGGACGTGCTAAGTGATGTTGGGCGAGTGGCTAAGTGATGTTGGGCGACTGGTCGGAGCTTATGTACATGTATTAGATCTAGAATTACCAGTTATGGCTAAGTAGTATACAGGGTGGCCGTCCTGGCCGCTGACCGTGGGAGACCATCACAGGAGTCATGTGTTTGTCTCAAAGGTTAAGCCATGAATGTCTAAGTACAAACCGATCTAAGGCGAAACCTCGAATGGCTTATTAAATCATTCGTGGTTCATTGGATATTATCCACCCAGCTGGAAAAGTGGTAATTGTAGAGCTAATACATGCACACAAGCTCGGACATCTGTGGGAAGAGCGCTTTTATGAAATCAGTTGTGGCTAAGTAGTAAAAAGGGTGGCCGTCCTGGCCGCTGACCGTGGCAGACCACCCCGTGGATGGGCTAAGTGATGTTGAGCGACTGGTGGTGGACGTTGGCCGGGAATGGGGTGGCCACTTCTTTCGGACGACGTGCCCCATCCCGGTCGCTGACCGTGGTGGAGCACCCTGCGGACGGGCTAAATGAGTTTGGTCGACTGTCGGTGGACGGTGGTCTGGAATGGGTTGGCCACTTCTTTCGGCCGACGTGTACCGTCCCGGACGTTGACCGTGGCGGAGAACCCGTGGACGCTCTAAGTGATGTTGGGCGACTGGCGGTCGACGGTGGCCGGGACCCGACATACGCAACTCTGGCATCTCGCGTATATGGTACACGGGGTGGGTAGTCTCGGCTGAGAGGCCGGATGCCCCCCCACACCTAGCTACCGGGTCTATCCATCCATCCACCAAACGGTCTACCTACACACATAGCTAGCTAGCTATCTAGCGTCAACGCCAAGCTACCTGTTTGATCATGCTAGAAATGATATGTTTGTCTCAAAGGATAAGCCATGCATGTCTAGGTATAGTTGTGGTTCATTGGATCTTATCCACCCACCTGGAAAATTGGTAATTGTAGAGCTAATACATGTACACAAGCTCCGATATCTGTGGGAAGAGCGCTTTAATTAAATCAGTTGTGACTGAGTATTATAAAGGGTGGCCGTCCTGGCCGCTGACCGTGGCAGACCACCCCGCGGACGGGCTAAGTGATGTTGGGCGACTGGCGGTGGACGGTGGCCGGGAACGGGGTCGCCTCTTCTTTCGGCCGACGTGCACCGTCCCGGCCGCTCGCCTTGACGGAGCACCCAGCGGACGGGCTAAGTGGGGTTGGGCGACTGGCGGTGGACGGTGGCCGGGAATGGGGTGGCCATTTCTTTCAGTTGACGTGCCCGGTCCCGGCCGCTGACCGTGACGGAGCACCCCGGTGACGGGCTAAGTGATGTTCGGCGACTGGCGTTCGATGGTGGCCGGGACCTGACATCCGCAACGCTGGCATCTCGCGTATATAGTATACGGGGTGGGTAGTCTCGGCCGAGAGGCCGGATGGCCCCCACCCCTAGCGATTTGATCCATCCATCCATCTATCTACACGACCGTTCACCTACACAGATAGCTAGCTACCTATCTAGCGTCAACGCCAAGCTACATGGTTGATCCTGCCAGTAGTCATATGCTTGTCTCAAAGATTAAGCCATGCGTGTCTAAATACAAACCGATCAAAGACGAAACCTCGGATGGCTTATTAAATCAGTTGTGGTCCATTGGAACATATCCACCCACCTGGATAACCGGTAATTCTACAACTAATACATGCAAACAAGCTCCGACCTCAGGGGGTACAGCGCTTTTATTAGATCAAAACCAAACGGCCCCTTGTCCGGCACATCAGATGAATCTGAATATTTTGGACTGAGCGCACGGACCCTGGCCTAGCCACAGGCCGAGCTAGGTAGTATACAGGGTGACCGTCCTGGCCGCTGACCTTGACTGACTACCCCGCGGACGTACTAAGTGATGTTGGGCTACCAGCGGTGGACGGTGGCCAGGAATGGGGTGGTCACTTCTTTCGGCTGTCGTGCTTCGTCACTGCCACTGACCGTGATCGAGCACCTCGCGGACGGGTTAAGTGATGTTCGGCGACTGGCGGTCGACGTTAGCCGGGACCCGACTTCCGCAACTCTGGCATTTAGCGTATATAGTATAGGAGGTAGGTAGTTTCGGCCGAGAGGCCAGATGCCCACCACCCCAGCGACTGCATTTATCCATCCATCCATCTTGTTAAATAGAAGAAAAAAAAAACAGCCCTTTCTGGCACTTTCTTGTGGCCGACGTGCTCCGTCCCGGCCGCTGACAGTGGTGAAGCAGCTTACGGACGGGATAAGTGAAGTTGGGCGACTGGCGGTGCACGGTGGCACGGAATGGGATGGCCACTTCTTTCGGCCGATATACCCCGTCCCTTCCGGAGCATCCCATGGACGGGCTGAGTGATGTTCGGCGACTAGCGGTCGACGGTGGCCGGGAGCCGACATCCGCAACCCTGGTATCTCGCGTGTATATTATACTGGGTGGGTAGTCTCGGCCGAGAGCCCACATGCCCCCCACCCCGAGCGACCGGATTCATCCATCCATCCATCCATCCATCCTACGGTCCACCTACACAGAGAGCTATTTAGGTATCTAGCGTCAACGCCAAACTACCTGTTTGATCCTGCCAGAAGTCACGAATGCCTCATTAAATCAGTTGTGGTTCATTGGATCTTATCCACCCACCTGGATAACTTGTAATTCTAGAGTTAATGCATGCACACATGCTCCGACCTCAAAGGCAAGAGCACTTTTATTAAATCAGTAATGGCTAAGAATTATAGATGGTGGCCGTCCTGGCCGCTGACCGTGGCAGACCATCCCGCGGACGGGCTAAGTGATGTTGGGCGACTGGCGGTGGACGGTCGCCGGGAATGGGGTGGCCACTTCTTTCCGCCGATATGCCCGGTCCCGGCCGCTGAACGAGGTGGAGCACCCCGCGGAAGTGCTAAGGCGACTAATATATGTACACAAGCTCCGACCTCAGGGGGTACAGCGATTTTATTAGATAAAAACCAAACGGCCCTTTGTCCGGCACACTTGGTGAATCTGAATATTTTTGGACTGAGCGCACGGACTCTAGCCACAGATCGAGCTAGGTATTATACAGGGTGGCCGTCTTAGCCACTAACCGTGACTGACTACCCCGCGAACAGACTAAGTGATATTGGGCGACCGGCGGTGGATGGTGGCCGGGAAGGGGGTGACCACTTCTTTCGGCCGATATGCCCCGACCCGTCCGCTGACCGTGGCGGAGCATCCCGTGGACGGGCTAATTGATGTTCGGCGACTGGCGGTCGACGGTGGCCGGGACCCGACATCCGCAACACTGGCATCTCGCGTATATGGTATACGGGGTGGGTAGTCTCGGCCGAGATCCCGGATGCCCCCAATCCCTAGCGACTGGATCTATCCATCCATCCACCCACCCAATGGTCTACCTACACAGATAGGAAGCTAGCTATCTAGCGTTTACGCCAAGCTAACTGTTTGATCCTTCAAGAAGTCATATGTTTTTTTAAAGGTTAAACCATGCATGTCAAAGTACAGGCGAAACTTCGAATGGCTCATTAAATCTGTTGTGGTTTATTTGATCTTATCCACCCACCTAGATAACTGGTATTTGTAGAGCTAATACATGCACAAAAGTTCCGATCTCAGGAAGTAGCGCGATGACAACCAAATGGCCTTTTGTCCCGCTGGCCGGGAATGGGGTGGCCACTTCTTTCGGCCGATATGCCCCGTCCCGTCTGCTGACCGTGGCGGAGCACCCCGTGGACGGGCTAAGTGATCAAAACCAAACGGCCCCTTGTCCGTCACACCTCGTGAATATGAATATTTTTGGACTGACCGAGCTAATTAGTAGGGTGGCCGTCCTGGCCGCTGACCGTGACAGACTACCCCGCGGACCTACTAAGTGATGTTGGGCCAGCGGCGGTGGACGGTGGCCAGGAATGGGGTGGTCACTTCTTTCGGCTGTCGTGCTCCGTCACTGCCACTGACCGTGGTCAAGCACCTCGTGGACGGATTAAGTGATGTTCGGCGACTGGCGGTCGACGTTAGCCGGGACCCGACTTCCGCAATTCTGGCATCTAGCGTATATAGTATAGGAGGTAGGTAGTCTCGGCCGAGAGGCCAGATGCCCACCACCCCAGCGACCGCATCCATCCATCCATCCATCTTATTAAAAAAAAAAAAAAAAAAAAAAAAAAAAAAAAAAAAACGTGCTCAGACCCGACCTCTGACAGTGGTGAAGCAGCTTACGGCGTGATGGCGACTGGTGGTACACGGTGGCAGGGAATGGGATGGTCACTTCTTTCGGCCGATATGCCCCGTCCCGTCCGCTGACCGTGGCGGAGCATCCCATGGACGGGCTAGGTGATGTTCGGCGACTGGCGGTCGACGGTGGCCGGGACTCGACATCCGCTACTCTATTATAAACTTGCCTAATTAGTACACATTTAAGTAATCATTAATAGTATATTCTATATTTGTCATTATTAGTATAACCTAAACTTGTCAACATTACAGTTATCATTAAAAATATCTTCCTAACTTTTCATTATTTGGATATTATAAACCTCTTCTTATTAGATCATATTAAAAATATCGTTCTTAAAATATTCTAACCTTGTCATCAATAGTGTATTTTAAATTTGTGATTATTAGTACAAATTAAATATACCGTTAATAGATCCGTTTAAACCTGCCATTCTTAGTATATTCTAAACTCCTTATTAGTACATTAAAGTTCGTACCTTTTAAACTTGTCATTATTAGTATATTCTAAATATATCATTAGTAACTTGAAATCAGCATTATTAGTATTATCTATTCATAAAACGGTCTAAATTTGTCATTATTAGTATGTTCGAAACTTGTCCTTATTAGTTCAAATTAAAGTTATATCTGATAGCACCTTCTAAACTTATAATTGTGAATATATTCTAAATTATCAATACACATTAAATTTACTATTAATAGTACCTTCTAAATTTGTCATTATTAGGACACATTAAAATTTTCCTTAATGGTACCTTGTAAGCTTGTCATTATTAGTATATTCTAAACATGTAGACACTAAAGTTATCATCAATACTGTATTCTAAACTTCTCATTATTAACATAATCACTACTTGCCATTTTTAGTATATTCTAAACTTTTCATAATTATTACCTATGAAAGTTGTCATTAATAGTACCTTCTAAACTTCTCAATGTTAGTATATTCTAAACATGGCATTATTAGTATATTAAACTTGTCATTTTTAGAATACCTTATAGCTATCAGTAATAGTTACTATTTACATATTCTAAACTTATCATAATTAGTAGACAGGAAAGTTGCAATTATATTATAAAGTTTTCATTAATAATTCAAATTAATGTTTTTTATCAGAACCTTCTAAACTTATCATTATTGGTATCTTCTAAAATTCTCATTATTAGCACTCATTAACAATGCCTTCTGAACCTTTGTATTAGTATATTCAAAGCTTGTCATTTTTAGAACACATTAGATTTATCATTAATAGTCCCTTCTAAATTTGTCATTATTAGTTTATTATAAACTTGCCATTATTACTATATTTGTTCGTATATTCATTTTATTTAAGTTATCATAAGTATTGCCTACTAAAACTCATCATCATTAGTATATTCTAAACATAGCATACATTAAAGTTGTTATTAGCACTGTAGTATATTTTAAACTTGTCATTATCTGTCACATTAAAGTTATCTTAATAGTACCTTCTCTATATGTCATTAATCTAAACTTTTATATGTCTATATATGTATGTCATTAATCTATACATAAGTGAACATTAGAGTTAATAAATTTCTAATTATTAGGACTTTTCATTATTAGGACTTTTCATTCTCAGTATATCAATAACATTTAATTATTGGAGTATTTGCATGTTGTCATTATTAGTATAACTTGTCATGATAAGTGTATTATTAGCTTGTCATTTTTAGTTATACTGTCTAATACCTTCCAAAATTATAATTATTATTAGCTTGTCATTTTTAGTTATACTGTCTAATACCTTCCAAAATTATAATTATTTGTATATTCTGAGTGTCATTAGTACATACTAAACTTGTCATTATTAGTATAACTTGTCAGTATTAGTGTACATTTATAGTATACATTAAAGTTATACCTTCCAAAATTATCATTATTTGAATATTCTGATAGTGTCCTTATTACATACAAAATTTGTCATTTTTAGTACTTGAACTTGTCAATATTAGTATGCAACAATTAAAAGTTAATGGTTATTTAATAGAATTTTTATTTTGACATTCTAGTATATTCTAAACCTCTCATGAGTTTTACTATTAGGATAATTTAAACTTTTCATTGCTAATAGTACATTAATTACATTATTAGTATATCAAAAACATTATTAGAATACATTAAAGTTTCAATTTGTAGTAAACTGTACCATTATTAGTATCGTGTAATCTTATTAATGGTAAATACTAAAGTTATCTAAACTAAAAATAAGCACAAATTAAAGTTATCTAAACTTGTCATTATTAATATATTCTAAACTTGTACACTTATCATTAGTGTATTCTAAATATAATTATTTTAGACTTGTCACTTTTAGAGTTTATTATCCATTTTTCCTTCTGATTTCAAATATGGAATTAATTTTTCTGTATCATCGACCGTTATAGAAATACATATAATTTCAATGTTACCATGTATATCTTGGAATTGTTGTGTGGTCTGCTACTAAATGTTTACCTAATTTTCTCTTTCAGATCAATGAATGAACTATTTACCTGTTAAGATGGCTACTAGAGGATGTGAAAATTCTCCTGATACATTTTGCTATGTGTGTGGTTATTATATTGGGAAAAAACAAGTACTACATAAGATAACACAACTTTTTTTTCAAAAGTTTTGTTTATTGTATTTTTGTTTAGAGTTTATTAATCCATTTTTCCTGCTGATATGGAATTAATTTTTCTGTATCATCGACCGTTATAGAAATACATATAATTTCAATGTTACCATGTATATCTTGGAATTGTTATGTGGTCTGCTACTAAATGTTTATCTAATTTTCTCTTTCAGATTAATGACTGAACTATTTACCTGTTAAGATGGCTGCTAGAGGATGTGAAAATTCTCCTGATACATTTTGCTATGTGTGTGACATATATTGGGAAAAAACAAGTACTACATAAGATCGTGCGAGGTGCTAAAGTGTGGATAGCGTAAAGACTCTATTTCGGAATGCCCATGGGTGACCAGGGCAAGCCATGGGCACCTCATGTGATATGTAGAAGCTGCCGATCTACTCTAGAAGGATGGCTGAGAGGTACAGGAAGGGCAATGCCTTTTGCCATTCCTAGAATATGGAGAGAGCCGAAGAACCATCACGACGACTGCTACTTTTGTATGATTGATGTGACGAAGTACAGGAAAGTGAAAGGAAGACAAGCTCTGCAGTATCCAGACATGCCATCATCTAGAGCACCTGTCCCACATGATGATAGCTTACTAGTACCACAACCACCAGAAAATGCAAGTTTATTTTTATCATACTATCTTTACTTTTAATTAACTTCAATATTAAGTACTTAATATACATTCGTCTTTGTTGAAGTTGCTATATTTAGTTATTTCTTTATTTCCAGATGGAAGATGCAATGGAAATTTCATCTGAAGGGTCAGCAGGTAGCCATGAAATAGGAAACGAATATTTCGCACCAAGAACGACTTCGGAGCCTCACTTTCTAAGTGAGCTGAACTTCTTACATCAAGGATGAAAGACTGGAATCTACTAGGAGAAGACTGCAGGACATCTGTGTACCGGAAACGACATGAAGAATTTAAAATTTACTATGACTTTAGTGATGATATGTTATTGTAAGGATGTTACTGGTTTGTTTACAGCCCTTGGGCTCGAACATGATCCTGCAGAATGGCGACTGTTCATAGATAGCTCAACACGAAGTCTCAAAGCAGTATTGCTCCACAATGGAAATAAAAGCCCATCTTTGCCTCTTGCACACTCAGCACAGAAGAAAGAAAAATATCATAATGTCAAACAGCTTCTTGAAAAAATCAATTATGCTGAATTCAAATGGGATGTTTGTGGTGATTTCAAGATGCTAGCCGTTTTGCTTTGCTTACAAGGGGGATACACAAAGTATTCCTGTTTTCTTTGTTTATGGGACAGCAGGGCTGATGATGATCATTATAATAAAGTTCATTGGCCCCCAAGAGTTGAACTGCAGCCAGGAATGTTAAATGTTCTCAGACAGCCTCTAGCAGATTCGAAAAAAGTTTTATTACCCCCACTTCATATCAAGCGTTAATTAAACAGTTTGTGAAGGCTTTGGATTTTGGAAGCGAAACTTTCCAAGAAATTTGTCTCATGATTCTCAAGCTATCTGAGGCTAAGCTGAAGGGTGGTTATTTGTTGGACCCCAGGTAAACAAAATGTTGAAGTCGGAGAAACTGGAAAGAGCGAGGACGAAAGTTGAAAGAGAAGCTTGGTGTTCATTTCGTGATGTAGTTCGTGGATTCCTAGGAAATCACAAGGACCCTAATTATAAACAAATAGTGGCAAAGCTAATTGAGAACTTCAGGAAACTTGGTTGTCGTATGTCCTTGAAGATACATTTCTTGCATTCTCACCTAGATTTCTTCCCCGAAAACTTGGGGGCTGTCAGTGAGGAGCATGGCGAGAGATTTCATCAGGATATCGCAACTATGGAAAGAAGATATCAAGGACGATGGAATACTGCTATGATGGGAGATTACATATGGTCACTAGTCAGAAAAGACGAAAGCATGCATTCTAGAAAATCTCGATCGTCAAAGCACTTCTAATCATGAGAAGAGTCAATCAAAACACTTGCAGTCCAAAGTTGTGTTGTTTATTTTGTTCTTACTAATATTGTAGCTCTTAAATACACTTCATATTATGAAAAATACTAGATATTGTATAATTATCCTTAGAATGCTAAACTAGATTGCGTATATAACAATAAAATATGAAATGAAGAATAAATAAAGAAATATCGATGCTACGTCAAAACAAATGTAATATTTGCAGTGACACGAAATACATATTTAAACATGAAAAAATACAAATAAACAAAACATGTGATACATTGTGTAATTAATAGTACCTTCTAAACTTGCCATTACAAGTATATCAAAACCCTTGAATTATTAGCATATACTAATCTTTTCATTATTAGTATATTCTAAACATGACATTATTCGTATATTCTACACTTGTCATTATTAATACATATTTGAGTTAAGCTTGTCATTATTTGTATATTCTAAACTTGTCATTATTAAACTTGTCATATTCTAAACATATCTTCTTTATATATCTTCATATATCTCTATATATCTTGTCATTATTAGTACACATTAAAGTTATGTTCCAAAGTTGTAATTTTTCTAAACTTGTCATTATTTGTATATTCTAAACTTGTGAGTATTAGTATATTCAAAACTTATCATTATTAGTACACATGACAGTTATCATTAATTGCAACTTCTAATTTTGCTATTCTTAGTATTTTCTGAACTCTGCACAATAACATATTTGAAACGTCATTACTACACACTAACGTTATCATTTTAACCTTCTAAACTTGCGGTTATTACAATATTCTATACTTGTCATTACTAGTACACATTAAAGTTATCAATATTAGGACCTAAATTCATCACTATCAATCTGTTCCAAAGTTATCATTTTACTTGTCATTGTATTTTGTTAGTATTTTCAAAACTTATCATTATTAGTACACATTACAGTTATCATTAATTGCAACTCCTAATTTTACTATTCCTAGTATTTTGTAAACTCTGCATTATTAATATATTTCAAGGAAGTCATTACTACACATTAACGTTATAATTTTTTAAACTTGCGGTTATTACAATATTCTGGATTTGTGAGTATTAGTCCACATTAAACTTGTCATTAATAGTGCCTTCTAAACTTCTCATTATTAGTATATTCTAAACTTGCCATTATTTGTGAACATTAAATTTTAATAGAGCCTTATAAATTTGCCATTATTAGTATATCGTTATGAGTAAATATCAAAATTATCCTTAGCAGTACCTTGTAAACGTATTTTGGTATATCCTAAACGTGTCACAATTAGTGTATTATAAATTAGTATATTCTTAACTTACTATCGTTAGTATATTCTAAACACATTAGTATATTATATATATATATATATATATATATATATTTATATATATATATATACATATATATATATATATATATATATATATATATACATATATATATATATATATATATATATATATATATATATATATATATATATATAACTTGTGTACATATAAGTATATATATAAGTGATTGTTGGTACAAATTAAAGTTATTATCAAAAGATTCATCAAAACTTGTTATAATTAGTATGTTCGAAACTGGTCTTTTTCAACCCATATTAAAATTATCATTAGTATATTCTAAAATTGTTATTATAGTACACATTAATATTATCATTACTTGTCGTTAGTAGTATATTCTACACTTGTCATTAGTATACTCTTGATTTGTCATTAATCGTATATTCTAAACTTGTCATGATCAGAACATTAAAATATAGTAAAGTATTGATAGTACCTTTTCAATTGGTATTCTAGACTTGTCAGTCCTAGTGAAATCTAAAATCATCATTATCAGTAAACATTAAAATTATCATTAATAGTATCTTCTAAACCTATAATTATTGGAGTATTCTAGACTTGTCATTATTAGTATATTCTAAACTTATAATTATTAGTACACATTAAATATATAATTAATAGTATCATTAAACTTGTCATTATTAGTATATTCTAAACTTATCATTATTAAATATATCATTAATAGTATCATTAAACTTGTCATTATTATTTATCATTTATAGTACTTTCTAAACATGTTTTCATTGGTATACTTTAAACTTATAATTTTTTGTATATTCTAAACACGTCATTATTAGCTCACATTAAATTTATCATTAATAGGACGTTCTAAACTTATCATTACTAGGATATTTTGAACTTTGCAATATAAGTACATTCTAATCTTTGTCATTATTATTATATTTTAAACTAGAGTATGTCATTATTAGTATCTTCATAACTCGTCATTATTAGTAAATATTAAAGTTTACCATTATTAGTACACATTAAATTTGTTTTATTAGTATGTTACCAACCTGGCATTATTATCATTAGTACACATCAAAGTCAGTAATAGTACCTTCTAAACTTATCATTAACAGTCCCCTCTAAACTTGTAATTATTAGTATATTCTAAACTTTTATTATTATTATGCTCATTATTAGTGTATTCTAAACGTGTCATTATTAGTCATCATTAATAGTAGCTTTTAAACTTCTTTTCTATATCTATCATTAGCACACAATAAAGATTAATTGTACAATCACATTCTTCATTATTAGTATATTCTAAAATTATCATTATTATCACACATTAATGTTATCTTTACAAATATCTTCTAATCTATTACTTATTTTTATATTCTAAACTTCTCTGTGTTAGTATAATCTATTTTTCATTATTACTACAAATAGTACCTTATAAACTTTCTTAATATATATATATATATATATATATATATATATATATATATATATATATATATATATATATATATATATATGTATATATATATATATATATATATATATTATATATATATATATTTAAAACTTGTCTATATTAGTACATATTAACGTTATCATTAATAGTACCATCTAAACTTGTCTTTATTAGTACACATTATAGTTAACAGTTATAGTAACTTTTCAACTTGTTATTATTAGTATATTCTAAACTTGTCTTTATTGGTATATTATAAACTTTCAATATTAGTACATATTAAAGTTTTCATTAAAAGTACCTTCTAAACTTCTCATTATTACGTGTCATTAGTAGTACACATATGTGTTATCATCAATAGGATCTTTTAAACTTATCAATATTAGATTCTTCAAAACTTGTCATTATTACTAAACTTCAAGTTCTTTCTAAAACTGTAATTTTTAGTATATTTTAAGCATCTCATTATTGGTATACATTAAAGTTGCCATTAATGTTACCTACCCGGTCTTTATTTGTATATTCTAAATTTTAGTATACTCTAAATATGTCATTATTAGTTCACTTTAAGGTTACTATTACTAGTACACATTAAAGTTATCATTAAAAGTACATTCTAAAATTGTCATTATTAACTTATTCTAAACTTTTCATTCGGAAAACACATTAAAGTTATTATTTTTTGCTTCCAAATTTGCATTTGTTAGTACAGATTAACGTTATCATTAATAACATCTTCCAAACTTTTCATTATTAGTGCATTATGAAATTGTCAATAATACTACCTGCTAAACTTCTCACTATTACTTCTCACTAAATTTGTCACGCATTAAATTTATCATTAATAGTTCCTTCTACACTTGTTAGTATTACCATATTCTAAACTTTTCAGTATTTGTTATCAGTATTTTACTATTAGTATAAATTGAGTTTATCATTTATCTTCTAAACTTGTCTATATTATTATATTGTAAACTTGCATACTATTAGTACAAATTAAAGATATCTTGAACAGTACCTTTTAATTTTTTAATTATTGGTATATTTTAATCTTTCCATTATTAGTACACATACCTGTACCTTCTAAACCTCTCATTATTAGTATATTGTAAAATTGTCAAAGTTAAATGCATTATTAATGTACCTCCTAAACTTGTTATTATTAGGATATTACAAACTTGTCATTTCTAGTATATTTTCATTTTTTTATGATTAGTACATATTATTCATTATTGGTATATTCTAGTCTTTCCATTATTAGGACACATAAAAGTTGTCATCAACTGTATCTTGCATTATACATATATTGTAAAATTGTTATTATTAGTACATATTAAAGCTATTATTAATAATACCATCTAAACTTGACATCATTTGTATACTAAATTTATCATTATTAGTGCACATTAAAGTTATCATTATTAGTATATTCTAAATTTCTTATTACATTAAAGCTATCATTAACAATACCTTCTAAATTTGTCATAATTAGAATAATATAAATTTGTCCTCATTGATATATTAACAATACCTTCTAAACTTGTTAAATGCATTATCAATATACCTTTTAAACTTCTCATTATTAGGGTATTACAAACTTGCCATTTTTAGTATATTTTATTTTTTCATGATTAAAGTCATTATTTTTATATTCTGGTTTTTCCATTATTAGTACACATAACAGTAGTCATCAACTGTATCTTCCATTATACGTATATTGTAAACTTGTCATTATTGGTACATCATTTGTATGTTACAAACTTGCCATTATTAGCATATTCTAAATTTGTCATTATTAGTGCACATTATTAGTAGTCATGCAATAGCACCTTCTAAACTTGTCATTATTAGTATATTCTAAACATTAAAGTTATCATTAACAATAATTTCTAAACTTGTCATAATTAGAATATAATAAATTGTCCTTATTAGGATATTCTATAGTTGTCATTATTAGTACAAATTAAATCTATAATGAATACCTTCTAAACTTCTCATTATTTGCATATTTTTTAGCTGTCATTTGTAAATTATTCAATATTTTTACATAGCAAAGCTATTTAATTAAACCTAAATCGTCATTATTAAAACATATTATAGTTATTATAAATATAATTTTCTACATTTTTAATTATTAGTACACGTTATATTTATCATTAATAGTAGTATCGACAATATTCATTATTAAAGTTATCATCAATAGTTCCGACTGAGCATGTTATTCTAAACTTGTTACTATTAGTGCATATTAAAGTTATCATTAAAAGTATATTCTAGACTTGTCATTATTAGTAATATGTATTCTTTTCATTATTAGTACTCATTAGAGTAATTATTAGTACACATTAAATATTTTAATAATATCTGTTAAACGCTATATGTTTCTCTAAACTTCCCATTTTTATTATAAATTGTCAAAATTCTAAACTTTTCATCATTTCACATAAAATTTATCTTAATATCAAATTTATCTTAATATCAAAGTTATTACTAATAGTACCTTCTAAACTTGTCATTATGAGTATATTCTAAGCTTGTCGTAATTAGTACAAATTAACGATATCAGTTATAGTACCTGCTAAACTTACCCTTATTAGTATATTGTACATTTTTTATTAGTACACATTAAAACTTATCATTAATAGTACCTTCTTGAAGTTGTCATTAAGGTACCTTCTGAACTTATCTTTACCTGTTAGTTACAAAAATGCTATTTTAGTGTATCCTGAACTCGTTATTATTACCACATTAGCACATATTAGCACCTTCTAAAATCGTCGGTATTATAGTAAAGGGGGTGGGTAGTCTCGGCCGAAAGGCCGGATTCCCCCCAGCCCTTTTACCGTATCCATCCACCCACCCATCCACCCGACGGTTCACCTATACAGATAGCTAGCTAACTAGCTACCTAGCGGACGGGCTAAGTGATGTTGGGCGACTGGCGGTGGATGTTGGCCAGGAATGGGGTGTCCACTTCTTTCGGGCGATGTGCCCGGTCCCGTCCGCTGAGCGAGGGGGAGCACAACGTCCAACATCACTTAGCCCGTCCGCGGGGTGCTCCGCCACGGTCAGCGGCCGGAACGAGACACGTCGGCTGAAAGAAGTGGCCACCCCATTCCTGTCCAACGTCCACCGCCAGTCGCCCAACGTCACTTAGCCCGTCCGTGGGGTGCTCCTCCGCGATCACTGGACGGGATGGGGGACGTCGACCGAAAAATGTGGCCACCCCATTCCCGGCCACCATCCACCACCCAACATCACTTAGCCTGTCCGCGGGATGGTCTCCCACGGTCAGCGGCCAGGACGGCCACCCTGTATACTACTTAGCCATAACTGGTAATTCTAGATCTAATACATGTACGTAAGCTCCGACCAGTCGCCCAACATCACTTAGCCAGTCGCCCAACATCACTTAGCACGTCCGCGGGGTGCTCCCCCTCGCTCAGCGGACGGGACCGGGCACATCGGCCGAAAGAGGTGGCCACCCCATTCCCGGCCAACGTCCAACACCAGTCGCTCAACATCACTTAGCCCGTCCGCGGGGTGGTCTCCCACGGTCACAGGTCAGGACGGCCACCATCTTAACCATCTTAGTACTTAGCCATTACTGATTTAATAAAAGCGCTCTTCCCCTTTATGTCGGAGCATGTGTGCATGCATTTGCTCTACAATTGCCAGTTTTCCAGGTGGGTGGATAATATCCAATGAACCAGAACTGATTTAATGAGCCATTCGAGGTTTCGCCTTAGATCGGCCTGTACTCAAACATTCATGGCTTAACCTTTGAGACAAACATATGACTTCTGGCAGGATCAAACATGTAGCCTGACGTTGACGCTAGATAGCTAGCTAGCTATCTGTGTAGGTAGACCGTAGGGTGGATGGATGGATGGATGGATCCAGTCGCTAGGGGTGGGGACATCCGGCCTCTCGGCCGAGACTGCCCACCCCGTATACTATATACGCGAGACACCAGAGTTGCGGATGTCGGGTCCCGGCCACCATCGACCGCCAGTCGCCGAACATCTATTAGCCTGTCAGCGGGGTGCTCCGCCACGGTCAGCGGTCGGGACTGGGTGTGTCGGCCGAAAGATAGGGCCACCCCATTCCCTGCCACCTTCCACCGCCAGTCCTCCAACATCACTTAGCCCGTCCGCGAGGTGCTCCACCATAGTTAGCGGCCGGGACGGTGCACGTCGGCCGAAAGAAGTGGTCACCCCATTCCTACCGTCCACCACCTGTCTCCCAACATCACTTCGTCCGTCCGCGGGGTGGTCTGCCACGTACTATATATGATAAATTAAGTGTACTAATAATGACCAGAACGTACTAATGACAAAATTTGAATGTACTATAAATGAAAACTTTAATGTCTTCTAATAATTGATGTTTGAAATATACTAATAATGACAAGTTAAAAAAAGGCACTATTAATGATAACTTTAATATGTGCTAATAATCACAAGTTTACAATATTGTAATGATGACAAGTTTAGAAGGTTATATTAATGATAACGTTAATGTGTAGTAATAATGACATGTTTTAATTATATTGATAATGCAAAGTTTAGAGAATACTAATAATGGCAAAATTAGAATTTGCTCATAATGATAACTATAGTAATGATTAGATTTGAATAAACTAACAATGTCATGTTTAGAAGACACTACCAATGATAACTTTAACTCACAAATTTAGAATATACCAACAATGACAAGTTTAGAATAATGATAAACTTTGGAATATATTATTATTGCCAAGCTTAGAATATACTAATAGTGATAAGTGTACAAGGTCCTAACAATGATAACTAATGTGTACTAATAATGACAAGTTTGGAATACTAAAGAAGATATGTTTAGTATATACTAATACTGATATGTTTCGAATTTAAGAACAATGACAACTTTAAAAAATATTGTTAATGATAACTTTAATGTGTACTAATAATGACAAGTGTAGAATATACTAATAATGACAAATTTAGAATATGCTAACAATGTCAGGTTTAGAATATACTTGTAATGGCAAGTTTAGAATACACTAATAATTACAAAGTTAGAAGGTATTATTAATGATAAATTTAATTTGTACTAATAATATACTAAGAATGACAAATTTAGAATAATGACATGTTGAGAATACTAATACTAATAGCTTATAATAACTTCACCGCGTGCAAGTTTAATAATCATAACAAGTTTAGAAATTACTAATAATGACAACTTTAGAAGGTACTATATATTATAACTTTAATTAAGAACATACTATTAATGATAAAGTAAAATGTACTATAAATGAAAACCTCCATGTCCATGTATGTTTGGGATATACTAATAATGACAAGGTACTGTTGATGATCCTTTTAATGTGTACCAATAACGACAAGGTTGGAATAAATGAACATTGACATCGCTAGAAAATATTGATGATATCTTTAACCCGCACAGTGCCAGAAGGTTTTACCCAAAATAACATCCCAGTGCCAGCGATTTTTCGATTTTTTTTACATAAATCACTTCATTTCAGTCTAAGAAACGTGCCTGTAAAATTTTAAGACTTACCTATGAGCCGTTGAGGCTCTTGTATTTGAGGCGGTGCAATGTTTTGTCGCTCCTGGATGGCGTGCGGTTCTTTGTAAACCACAGTGTGGGTGTCACTTCAGTTCTGTGTGGTTTTGTGTCAAGTATGGAGTACGTTCAGTATAATTATATACTTCAACAAGTTTCAGTACACACGGCCAAAACACAGTGGTTGGCAAAGTTTTTACAGAAGCGCGCTGTAACACTACTTTTTCACTAGCCGCGGCGAGGGCACAACACTATCCTCACCACTCGATGTTTCACCCTCCTTTCCCTGAACATAGTCTTTATCACTGTCATCAGTCACACTAGCATCAGAGTCAGTAAAATCATAATCTGAGAGAGCCCTGAGCCTTTCCTCAAACTCAGGAGTACGCATCACCCCACGCGCGGGGGGGGGGGACTTGGAAGGTGTCTAGCCTGAGAGCATGTATGTGAAGAGTTGGCAGATCTGTCTCTGTTTATAGTTTGTTTCCAAATTGATTAGTTTTCGAGTAATGAATTTTTGAAGTTGCCGATGCATATATGCGTCGCTGGCACTACGGGATACACTACTTGCCGACGCATATATGCGTCGCTGGCACTGTAAGGGTTAATGTGCACTAATAATGACATTTATAATATACTATTAATGATAACTTGAACATATGCTAATAAAGAGAAGTTTTTAATGATAATTTAAATATGTATTAACAATAACAAGTTTATGATATACAAAAATTGACAAGTGTAGATAATATTATTGATAATATTATTGATAATATTAATATCATTGATAATAAATTGAATCTGTACTAAAATGACAAATCTAGAGAGATACTATTAATGATAACTTTAATGTGTAGTTACAAAAACAAGTTTATAAGGTACTATTAATGATAACTTTAATGTGTACTAATAATAACAAGTTTAAAATACAGTAATAATAACAAGTTCAGTAATTACAAATAATTACAAATTTAGAAAACACCAACAATGAGAAGTTTAAATTATACTAAAAACCAGATGTTTAGAAGGTAGTATTAATGATAACTTATATGGCAAATGGCAAATGATGACAAGTTTAGAATATACTAATAAAAGGTTAAGAAAACTTTAGAAGATAAGTTTAAAATATGACAAGTTTAATAAAATAATACCGACGATTTTAGATGGTGCTAATGTGCTAATATGGTAATAATAACGAGTAAAAAATAGCATTTTTGTAACAAACAGGTAAAGATAAGTTCAGAAGGTACCTTAATGACAACTTTAAGAAGGTACTATTAATGATAAGTTTTAATGTGTACTAATATAAAAAAATGTACAATATACTAATAGGGGTAAGTTACTGATAACGTTAATTTGTACTAATTACGACAAGCTTAGAATATAATCATAATGACAAGTTTAGAAGGTACTATTAGTGATAACTTTGATATTAATAGTGATAAGTTTGGTATATACTATT
The DNA here is from genome assembly GCF_046742065.1 of Oratosquilla oratoria. Lineage (NCBI taxonomy): Eukaryota > Metazoa > Arthropoda > Malacostraca > Stomatopoda > Squillidae > Oratosquilla > Oratosquilla oratoria. The sequence goes on from NC_134779.1 coordinate 72,502,407, forward strand.
AATGAGTTTAGAATATACTAATAATGACAAGTTAAGATAAATTTTATGTGAAATGATGATGAAAAGTTTAGAATTTTGACAATTTATAATAAAAATGGGAAGTTTAGAAAAAATATAGCGTTTAGCAGATATTAGTAAAATATTTAATGTGTACTAATAATTACTCTAATGAGTACTAATAATGAAAAGAATACATATTACAAGTCTAGAATATACTTTTAATGATAACTTTAATATGCACTGAGAGTAACAAGTTTAGAATAACATGCTCAGTCGGAACTATTGATGATAACTTTAATATGAGAAGTTTAGAATATAGTAATAATGAATATTGTCGATACTACTATTAATGATAAATATAATGTGCACTAATAATTAAAAATGTAGAAAATTAATTTATAATAACTTTAATATGTTTTAATAATGACGATTTAGGTTTTATTAAATAGCTTATAGAATATCCTAATAAGGACAAATTTATTATATTCTAATTATGACATGTTTAGAAATTATTGTTAATGATAACTGTAATGTTTCGAATATACTAATAATGACAAGTTTAGCATATGCTAATAATGGCAAGTTTGTAATATACAAATGATGTACCAATAATGACAAGTTTACAATATACGTATAATGGAAGATACAGTTGATGACAACTTTTATGTGTACTAATAATGGAAAGACCAGAATATACAAATAATGACTTCAATTATGAAAAAATAAAATATACTAAAAATGGCAAGTTTGTAATACCCTAATAATGAGAAGTTTAAAAGGTACATTGATAATGCATTAAACTTTGACAAGTTTAGAAGGTATTGTTAATATATCAATGAGGACAAATTTATAGTATTCTAATTATGACACATTTAGAAGCTTTAATATGTACTAGTAATAACAAATTTAGAATATACTAATAATGATAACTTTAATGTGCACTAATAATGACAAATTTAGAATATACAAATGATGTCAAGTTTAGATGGTATTATTAATAATAGCTTTAATATGTACTAATAATAACAATTTTACAATATATGTATAATGCAAGATACAGTTGATGACAACTTTTATGTGTCCTAATAATGGAAAGACTAGAATATACCAATAATAACTAATATGTACTAATCATGAAAAAATTAAAATATACTAGAAATGACAGGTTTGTAATATCCTAATAATAACAAGTTTAGGAGGAACATTAATAATGCATTTAACTTTGACAATTTTACAATATACTAATAATGAGAGGTTTAGAAGGTACAGGTATGTGTACTAATAATGGAAAGATTAAAATATACCAATAATTAAAAAATTAAAAGGTACTGTTCAAGATAACTTTAATTTGTACTAATATTATGCAAGTTATATAATAATAGAGACAAGTTTAGAAGATAAATGATTAACTCAATATATACTAATAGTAAAATACTGATAACAATACTAATAATGAAAAGTTTAGAATATGGTATTAATAACAAGTATAGAAGGAACTATTGATAATAAATTTAATGCGTGACAAATTTAGTGAGAAGTAATAGTGAGAAGTTTAGCAGGTAGTATTATTGACAATTTCATAATGCACTAATAATGAAAAGTTTGGAAGATGTTATTAATGATAACGTTAATCTGTACTAACAAATACAAATTTGGAAGCTAATAATAATAACTTTAATGTGTTATCCAAATGAAAAGTTTAGAATAAGTTAATAATGACAATTTTAGAATGTACTTTTAATGATAACTTTAATGTGTACTAGTAATAGTAACCTTAAAGTGAACTAATAATGACATATTTAGAGTATACTAAAATTTAGAATATACAAATAAAGACCGGGTAGGTAACATTAATGGCAACTTTAAAGTATACCAATAATGAGATGCTTAGAATATACTAAAAATGACAGTTTTAGAAGGAACTTGAAGTTTAGTAATAATGACAAGTTCTGAAGAATCTGGTATTGATAAGTTTAAAAGATCCTATTAATGATAACACATATGTGTACTACTAATGACACGTAATAATGAGAAGTTTAGAGGATACTTTTAATGAAAACTTTAATATGTACTAATATTGAAAGTTTATAATATACTAATAAAGACAAGTTTAGAATATACTAATAATAACAAGTTGGGAAGTTACTATAACTGTTAACTATAATGTGTACTAATTATGACAAGTTTAGAAGGTACTATTAATGATAACGTTAATATGTACTAATATAGACAAGTTTTAAATATATATATATATATGTATATATAAATATATATATATATATATATATATACATGTATATATATATATATATATATATATATATATATATATATATATATATACATAACGAAAGTTTATAAGGTACTATTTGTAGTAATAATGAAAAATAGAGAAGTTTAGAATATAAAAATAAGAAAAAGATTAGATACTATCTTTACTTTTAATTAACTTCAATATTAAGTACTTAATATACATTCGTCTTTGTTGAAGAGTCAATCAAAACACTTGCAGTCCAAAGTTGTGTTGTTTATTTTGTTCTTACTTATATTGTAGCTCTTAAATACACTTCATATTATGAAAAATACTAGATATTGTATAATTATCCTTAGAATGCTAAACTAGATTGCGTATATAACAATAAAATATGAAATGAAGAATAAATAAAGAAATATCGATGCTACGTCAAAACAAATGTAATATTTGCAGTGACACGAAATACATATTTAAACATGAAAAAATACAAATAAACAAAACATGTGATACATTGTGTAATTAATAGTACCTTCTAAACTTGCCATTACAAGTATATCAAAACCCTTGAATTATTAGCATATACTAATCTTTTCATTATTAGTATATTCTAAACATGACATTATTCGTATATTCTACACTTGTCATTATTAATACATATTAGAGTTAAGCTTGTCATTATTTGTATATTCTAAACTTGTCATTATTAAACTTGTCATATTCTAAACATATCTTCTTTATATATCTTCATATATCTCTATATATCTTGTCATTATTAGTACACATTAAAGTTATGTTCCAAAGTTGTAATTTTTCTAAACTTGTCATTATTTGTATATTCTAAACTTGTGAGTATTAGTATATTCAAAACTTATCATTATTAGTACACATGACAGTTATCATTAATTGCAACTTCTAATTTTGCTATTCTTAGTATTTTCTGAACTCTGCACAATAACATATTTGAAACGTCATTACTACACACTAACGTTATCATTTTAACCTTCTAAACTTGCGGTTATTACAATATTCTATACTTGTCATTACTAGTACACATTAAAGTTATCAATATTAGGACCTAAATTCATCACTATCAATCTGTTCCAAAGTTATCATTTTACTTGTCATTGTATTTTGTTAGTATTTTCAAAACTTATCATTATTAGTACACATTACAGTTATCATTAATTGCAACTCCTAATTTTACTATTCCTAGTATTTTGTAAACTCTGCATTATTAATATATTTCAAGGAAGTCATTACTACACATTAACGTTATAATTTTTTAAACTTGCGGTTATTACAATATTCTGGATTTGTGAGTATTAGTCCACATTAAACTTGTCATTAATAGTGCCTTCTAAACTTCTCATTATTAGTATATTCTAAACTTGCCATTATTTGTGAACATTAAATTTTAATAGAGCCTTATAAATTTGCCATTATTAGTATATCGTTATGAGTAAATATCAAAATTATCCTTAGCAGTACCTTGTAAACGTATTTTGGTATATCCTAAACGTGTCACAATTAGTGTATTATAAATTAGTATATTCTTAACTTACTATCGTTAGTATATTCTAAACACATTAGTATATTATATATATATATATATATATATATATATTTAAACATGTATATATATATACATATATAAATATATATTTATATATATATATATACACACATATATATATATACATATATATACATATATATATATACAAATATATATATATAACTTGTGTACATATAAGTATATATATAAGTGATTGTTGGTACAAATTAAAGTTATTATCAAAAGATTCATCAAAACTTGTTATAATTAGTATGTTCGAAACTGGTCTTTTTCAACCCATATTAAAATTATCATTAGTATATTCTAAAATTGTTATTATAGTACACATTAATATTATCATTACTTGTCGTTAGTAGTATATTCTACACTTGTCATTAGTATACTCTTGATTTGTCATTAATCGTATATTCTAAACTTGTCATGATCAGAACATTAAAATATAGTAAAGTATTGATAGTACCTTTTCAATTGGTATTCTAGACTTGTCAGTCCTAGTGAAATCTAAAATCATCATTATCAGTAAACATTAAAATTATCATTAATAGTATCTTCTAAACCTATAATTATTGGAGTATTCTAGACTTGTCATTATTAGTATATTCTAAACTTATAATTATTAGTACACATTAAATATATAATTAATAGTATCATTAAACTTGTCATTATTAGTATATTCTAAACTTATCATTATTAAATATATCATTAATAGTATCATTAAACTTGTCATTATTATTTATCATTTATAGTACTTTCTAAACATGTTTTCATTGGTATACTTTAAACTTATAATTTTTTGTATATTCTAAACACGTCATTATTAGCTCACATTAAATTTATCATTAATAGGACGTTCTAAACTTATCATTACTAGGATATTTTGAACTTTGCAATATAAGTACATTCTAATCTTTGTCATTATTATTATATTTTAAACTAGAGTATGTCATTATTAGTATCTTCATAACTCGTCATTATTAGTAAATATTAAAGTTTACCATTATTAGTACACATTAAATTTGTTTTATTAGTATGTTACCAACCTGGCATTATTATCATTAGTACACATCAAAGTCAGTAATAGTACCTTCTAAACTTATCATTAACAGTCCCCTCTAAACTTGTAATTATTAGTATATTCTAAACTTTTATTATTATTATGCTCATTATTAGTGTATTCTAAACGTGTCATTATTAGTCATCATTAATAGTAGCTTTTAAACTTCTTTTCTATATCTATCATTAGCACACAATAAAGATTAATTGTACAATCACATTCTTCATTATTAGTATATTCTAAAATTATCATTATTATCACACATTAATGTTATCTTTACAAATATCTTCTAATCTATTACTTATTTTTATATTCTAAACTTCTCTGTGTTAGTATAATCTATTTTTCATTATTACTACAAATAGTACCTTATAAACTTTCTTAATATATATATATATATATATATATATATATATATATATATATATATATATATATATATATATATATATGTATATATATATATATATATATATATATATATATATATATATTTATAACTTGTCTATATTAGTACATATTAACGTTATCATTAATAGTACCATCTAAACTTGTCTTTATTAGTACACATTATAGTTAACAGTTATAGTAACTTTTCAACTTGTTATTATTAGTATATTCTAAACTTGTCTTTATTGGTATATTATAAACTTTCAATATTAGTACATATTAAAGTTTTCATTAAAAGTACCTTCTAAACTTCTCATTATTACGTGTCATTAGTAGTACACATATGTGTTATCATCAATAGGATCTTTTAAACTTATCAATATTAGATTCTTCAAAACTTGTCATTATTACTAAACTTCAAGTTCTTTCTAAAACTGTAATTTTTAGTATATTTTAAGCATCTCATTATTGGTATACATTAAAGTTGCCATTAATGTTACCTACCCGGTCTTTATTTGTATATTCTAAATTTTAGTATACTCTAAATATGTCATTATTAGTTCACTTTAAGGTTACTATTACTAGTACACATTAAAGTTATCATTAAAAGTACATTCTAAAATTGTCATTATTAACTTATTCTAAACTTTTCATTCGGAAAACACATTAAAGTTATTATTTTTTGCTTCCAAATTTGCATTTGTTAGTACAGATTAACGTTATCATTAATAACATCTTCCAAACTTTTCATTATTAGTGCATTATGAAATTGTCAATAATACTACCTGCTAAACTTCTCACTATTACTTCTCACTAAATTTGTCACGCATTAAATTTATCATTAATAGTTCCTTCTACACTTGTTAGTATTACCATATTCTAAACTTTTCAGTATTTGTTATCAGTATTTTACTATTAGTATAAATTGAGTTTATCATTTATCTTCTAAACTTGTCTATATTATTATATTGTAAACTTGCATACTATTAGTACAAATTAAAGATATCTTGAACAGTACCTTTTAATTTTTTAATTATTGGTATATTTTAATCTTTCCATTATTAGTACACATACCTGTACCTTCTAAACCTCTCATTATTAGTATATTGTAAAATTGTCAAAGTTAAATGCATTATTAATGTACCTCCTAAACTTGTTATTATTAGGATATTACAAACTTGTCATTTCTAGTATATTTTCATTTTTTTATGATTAGTACATATTATTCATTATTGGTATATTCTAGTCTTTCCATTATTAGGACACATAAAAGTTGTCATCAACTGTATCTTGCATTATACATATATTGTAAAATTGTTATTATTAGTACATATTAAAGCTATTATTAATAATACCATCTAAACTTGACATCATTTGTATACTAAATTTATCATTATTAGTGCACATTAAAGTTATCATTATTAGTATATTCTAAATTTCTTATTACATTAAAGCTATCATTAACAATACCTTCTAAATTTGTCATAATTAGAATAATATAAATTTGTCCTCATTGATATATTAACAATACCTTCTAAACTTGTTAAATGCATTATCAATATACCTTTTAAACTTCTCATTATTAGGGTATTACAAACTTGCCATTTTTAGTATATTTTATTTTTTCATGATTAAAGTCATTATTTTTATATTCTGGTTTTTCCATTATTAGTACACATAACAGTAGTCATCAACTGTATCTTCCATTATACGTATATTGTAAACTTGTCATTATTGGTACATCATTTGTATGTTACAAACTTGCCATTATTAGCATATTCTAAATTTGTCATTATTAGTGCACATTATTAGTAGTCATGCAATAGCACCTTCTAAACTTGTCATTATTAGTATATTCTAAACATTAAAGTTATCATTAACAATAATTTCTAAACTTGTCATAATTAGAATATAATAAATTGTCCTTATTAGGATATTCTATAGTTGTCATTATTAGTACAAATTAAATCTATAATGAATACCTTCTAAACTTCTCATTATTTGCATATTTTTTAGCTGTCATTTGTAAATTATTCAATATTTTTACATAGCAAAGCTATTTAATTAAACCTAAATCGTCATTATTAAAACATATTATAGTTATTATAAATATAATTTTCTACATTTTTAATTATTAGTACACGTTATATTTATCATTAATAGTAGTATCGACAATATTCATTATTAAAGTTATCATCAATAGTTCCGACTGAGCATGTTATTCTAAACTTGTTACTATTAGTGCATATTAAAGTTATCATTAAAAGTATATTCTAGACTTGTCATTATTAGTAATATGTATTCTTTTCATTATTAGTACTCATTAGAGTAATTATTAGTACACATTAAATATTTTAATAATATCTGTTAAACGCTATATGTTTCTCTAAACTTCCCATTTTTATTATAAATTGTCAAAATTCTAAACTTTTCATCATTTCACATAAAATTTATCTTAATATCAAATTTATCTTAATATCAAAGTTATTACTAATAGTACCTTCTAAACTTGTCATTATGAGTATATTCTAAGCTTGTCGTAATTAGTACAAATTAACGATATCAGTTATAGTACCTGCTAAACTTACCCTTATTAGTATATTGTACATTTTTTATTAGTACACATTAAAACTTATCATTAATAGTACCTTCTTGAAGTTGTCATTAAGGTACCTTCTGAACTTATCTTTACCTGTTAGTTACAAAAATGCTATTTTAGTGTATCCTGAACTCGTTATTATTACCACATTAGCACATATTAGCACCTTCTAAAATCGTCGGTATTATAGTAAAGGGGGTGGGTAGTCTCGGCCGAAAGGCCGGATTCCCCCCAGCCCTTTTACCGTATCCATCCACCCACCCATCCACCCGACGGTTCACCTATACAGATAGCTAGCTAACTAGCTACCTAGCGGACGGGCTAAGTGATGTTGGGCGACTGGCGGTGGATGTTGGCCAGGAATGGGGTGTCCACTTCTTTCGGGCGATGTGCCCGGTCCCGTCCGCTGAGCGAGGGGGAGCACAACGTCCAACATCACTTAGCCCGTCCGCGGGGTGCTCCGCCACGGTCAGCGGCCGGAACGAGACACGTCGGCTGAAAGAAGTGGCCACCCCATTCCTGTCCAACGTCCACCGCCAGTCGCCCAACGTCACTTAGCCCGTCCGTGGGGTGCTCCTCCGCGATCACTGGACGGGATGGGGGACGTCGACCGAAAAATGTGGCCACCCCATTCCCGGCCACCATCCACCACCCAACATCACTTAGCCTGTCCGCGGGATGGTCTCCCACGGTCAGCGGCCAGGACGGCCACCCTGTATACTACTTAGCCATAACTGGTAATTCTAGATCTAATACATGTACGTAAGCTCCGACCAGTCGCCCAACATCACTTAGCCAGTCGCCCAACATCACTTAGCACGTCCGCGGGGTGCTCCCCCTCGCTCAGCGGACGGGACCGGGCACATCGGCCGAAAGAGGTGGCCACCCCATTCCCGGCCAACGTCCAACACCAGTCGCTCAACATCACTTAGCCCGTCCGCGGGGTGGTCTCCCACGGTCACAGGTCAGGACGGCCACCATCTTAACCATCTTAGTACTTAGCCATTACTGATTTAATAAAAGCGCTCTTCCCCTTTATGTCGGAGCATGTGTGCATGCATTTGCTCTACAATTGCCAGTTTTCCAGGTGGGTGGATAATATCCAATGAACCAGAACTGATTTAATGAGCCATTCGAGGTTTCGCCTTAGATCGGCCTGTACTCAAACATTCATGGCTTAACCTTTGAGACAAACATATGACTTCTGGCAGGATCAAACATGTAGCCTGACGTTGACGCTAGATAGCTAGCTAGCTATCTGTGTAGGTAGACCGTAGGGTGGATGGATGGATGGATGGATCCAGTCGCTAGGGGTGGGGACATCCGGCCTCTCGGCCGAGACTGCCCACCCCGTATACTATATACGCGAGACACCAGAGTTGCGGATGTCGGGTCCCGGCCACCATCGACCGCCAGTCGCCGAACATCTATTAGCCTGTCAGCGGGGTGCTCCGCCACGGTCAGCGGTCGGGACTGGGTGTGTCGGCCGAAAGATAGGGCCACCCCATTCCCTGCCACCTTCCACCGCCAGTCCTCCAACATCACTTAGCCCGTCCGCGAGGTGCTCCACCATAGTTAGCGGCCGGGACGGTGCACGTCGGCCGAAAGAAGTGGTCACCCCATTCCTACCGTCCACCACCTGTCTCCCAACATCACTTCGTCCGTCCGCGGGGTGGTCTGCCACGTACTATATATGATAAATTAAGTGTACTAATAATGACCAGAACGTACTAATGACAAAATTTGAATGTACTATAAATGAAAACTTTAATGTCTTCTAATAATTGATGTTTGAAATATACTAATAATGACAAGTTAAAAAAAGGCACTATTAATGATAACTTTAATATGTGCTAATAATCACAAGTTTACAATATTGTAATGATGACAAGTTTAGAAGGTTATATTAATGATAACGTTAATGTGTAGTAATAATGACATGTTTTAATTATATTGATAATGCAAAGTTTAGAGAATACTAATAATGGCAAAATTAGAATTTGCTCATAATGATAACTATAGTAATGATTAGATTTGAATAAACTAACAATGTCATGTTTAGAAGACACTACCAATGATAACTTTAACTCACAAATTTAGAATATACCAACAATGACAAGTTTAGAATAATGATAAACTTTGGAATATATTATTATTGCCAAGCTTAGAATATACTAATAGTGATAAGTGTACAAGGTCCTAACAATGATAACTCTAATGTGTACTAATAATGACAAGTTTGGAATACCAAAGAAGATATGCTAATACTGATATGTTTCGAATATAAGAACAATGACAACTTTAAAAAAATATTGTTAATGATAACTTTAATGTGTACTAATAATGACAAGTGTAGAATATACTAATAATGACAAATTTAGAATATGCTAACAATGTCAGGTTTAGAATATACTTGTAATGGCAAGTTAATACACTAATAATTACAAAGTTAGAAGGTATTATTAGTGATAGATGTAATGTGTACTAATAATAGAGAGTTTAAAATATACTAAGAATGACAAATTTAGAATAATGACATGTTGAGAATACTAATACTAATAGCTTATAATAACTTCACCGCGTGCAAGTTTAATAATCATAACAAGTTTAGAAATTACTAATAATGACAACTTTAGAAGGTACTATATATTATAACTTTAATTAAGAACATACTATTAATGATAAAGTAAAATGTACTATAAATGAAAACCTCCATGTCCATGTATGTTTGGGATATACTAATAATGACAAGGTACTGTTGATGATCCTTTTAATGTGTACCAATAACGACAAGGTTGGAATAAATGAACATTGACATCGCTAGAAAATATTGATGATATCTTTAACCCGCACAGTGCCAGAAGGTTTTACCCAAAATAACATCCCAGTGCCAGCGATTTTTCGATTTTTTTTACATAAATCACTTCATTTCAGTCTAAGAAACGTGCCTGTAAAATTTTAAGACTTACCTATGAGCCGTTGAGGCTCTTGTATTTGAGGCGGTGCAATGTTTTGTCGCTCCTGGATGGCGTGCGGTTCTTTGTAAACCACAGTGTGGGTGTCACTTCAGTTCTGTGTGGTTTTGTGTCAAGTATGGAGTACGTTCAGTATAATTATATACTTCAACAAGTTTCAGTACACACGGCCAAAACACAGTGGTTGGCAAAGTTTTTACAGAAGCGCGCTGTAACACTACTTTTTCACTAGCCGCGGCGAGGGCACAACACTATCCTCACCACTCGATGTTTCACCCTCCTTTCCCTGAACATAGTCTTTATCACTGTCATCAGTCACACTAGCATCAGAGTCAGTAAAATCATAATCTGAGAGAGCCCTGAGCCTTTCCTCAAACTCAGGAGTACGCATCACCCCACGCGCGGGGGGGGGGGGGACTTGGAAGGTGTCTAGCCTGAGAGCATGTATGTGAAGAGTTGGCAGATCTGTCTCTGTTTATAGTTTGTTTCCAAATTGATTAGTTTTCGAGTAATGAATTTTTGAAGTTGCCGATGCATATATGCGTCGCTGGCACTACGGGATACACTACTTGCCGACGCATATATGCGTCGCTGGCACTGTAAGGGTTAATGTGCACTAATAATGACATTTATAATATACTATTAATGATAACTTGAACATATGCTAATAAAGAGAAGTTTTTAATGATAATTTAAATATGTATTAACAATAACAAGTTTATGATATACAAAAATTGACAAGTGTAGATAATATTATTGATAATATTATTGATAATATTAATATCATTGATAATAAATTGAATCTGTACTAAAATGACAAATCTAGAGAGATACTATTAATGATAACTTTAATGTGTAGTTACAAAAACAAGTTTATAAGGTACTATTAATGATAACTTTAATGTGTACTAATAATAACAAGTTTAAAATACAGTAATAATAACAAGTTCAGTAATTACAAATAATTACAAATTTAGAAAACACCAACAATGAGAAGTTTAAATTATACTAAAAACCAGATGTTTAGAAGGTAGTATTAATGATAACTTATATGGCAAATGGCAAATGATGACAAGTTTAGAATATACTAATAAAAGGTTAAGAAAACTTTAGAAGATAAGTTTAAAATATGACAAGTTTAATAAAATAATACCGACGATTTTAGATGGTGCTAATGTGCTAATATGGTAATAATAACGAGTAAAAAATAGCATTTTTGTAACAAACAGGTAAAGATAAGTTCAGAAGGTACCTTAATGACAACTTTAAGAAGGTACTATTAATGATAAGTTTTAATGTGTACTAATATAAAAAAATGTACAATATACTAATAGGGGTAAGTTACTGATAACGTTAATTTGTACTAATTACGACAAGCTTAGAATATAATCATAATGACAAGTTTAGAAGGTACTATTAGTGATAACTTTGATATTAATAGTGATAAGTTTGGTATATACTATTAATGAGTTTAGAATATACTAATAATGACAAGTTAAGATAAATTTTATGTGAAATGATGATGAAAAGTTTAGAATTTTGACAATTTATAATAAAAATGGGAAGTTTAGAAAAAATATAGCGTTTAGCAGATATTAGTAAAATATTTAATGTGTACTAATAATTACTCTAATGAGTACTAATAATGAAAAGAATACATATTACAAGTCTAGAATATACTTTTAATGATAACTTTAATATGCACTGAGAGTAACAAGTTTAGAATAACATGCTCAGTCGGAACTATTGATGATAACTTTAATATGAGAAGTTTAGAATATAGTAATAATGAATATTGTCGATACTACTATTAATGATAAATATAATGTGCACTAATAATTAAAAATGTAGAAAATTAATTTATAATAACTTTAATATGTTTTAATAATGACGATTTAGGTTTTATTAAATAGCTTATAGAATATCCTAATAAGGACAAATTTATTATATTCTAATTATGACATGTTTAGAAATTATTGTTAATGATAACTGTAATGTTTCGAATATACTAATAATGACAAGTTTAGCATATGCTAATAATGGCAAGTTTGTAATATACAAATGATGTACCAATAATGACAAGTTTACAATATACGTATAATGGAAGATACAGTTGATGACAACTTTTATGTGTACTAATAATGGAAAGACCAGAATATACAAATAATGACTTCAATTATGAAAAAATAAAATATACTAAAAATGGCAAGTTTGTAATACCCTAATAATGAGAAGTTTAAAAGGTACATTGATAATGCATTAAACTTTGACAAGTTTAGAAGGTATTGTTAATATATCAATGAGGACAAATTTATAGTATTCTAATTATGACACATTTAGAAGCTTTAATATGTACTAGTAATAACAAATTTAGAATATACTAATAATGATAACTTTAATGTGCACTAATAATGACAAATTTAGAATATACAAATGATGTCAAGTTTAGATGGTATTATTAATAATAGCTTTAATATGTACTAATAATAACAATTTTACAATATATGTATAATGCAAGATACAGTTGATGACAACTTTTATGTGTCCTAATAATGGAAAGACTAGAATATACCAATAATAACTAATATGTACTAATCATGAAAAAATTAAAATATACTAGAAATGACAGGTTTGTAATATCCTAATAATAACAAGTTTAGGAGGAACATTAATAATGCATTTAACTTTGACAATTTTACAATATACTAATAATGAGAGGTTTAGAAGGTACAGGTATGTGTACTAATAATGGAAAGATTAAAATATACCAATAATTAAAAAATTAAAAGGTACTGTTCAAGATAACTTTAATTTGTACTAATATTATGCAAGTTATATAATAATAGAGACAAGTTTAGAAGATAAATGATTAACTCAATATATACTAATAGTAAAATACTGATAACAATACTAATAATGAAAAGTTTAGAATATGGTATTAATAACAAGTATAGAAGGAACTATTGATAATAAATTTAATGCGTGACAAATTTAGTGAGAAGTAATAGTGAGAAGTTTAGCAGGTAGTATTATTGACAATTTCATAATGCACTAATAATGAAAAGTTTGGAAGATGTTATTAATGATAACGTTAATCTGTACTAACAAATACAAATTTGGAAGCTAATAATAATAACTTTAATGTGTTATCCAAATGAAAAGTTTAGAATAAGTTAATAATGACAATTTTAGAATGTACTTTTAATGATAACTTTAATGTGTACTAGTAATAGTAACCTTAAAGTGAACTAATAATGACATATTTAGAGTATACTAAAATTTAGAATATACAAATAAAGACCGGGTAGGTAACATTAATGGCAACTTTAAAGTATACCAATAATGAGATGCTTAGAATATACTAAAAATGACAGTTTTAGAAGGAACTTGAAGTTTAGTAATAATGACAAGTTCTGAAGAATCTGGTATTGATAAGTTTAAAAGATCCTATTAATGATAACACATATGTGTACTACTAATGACACGTAATAATGAGAAGTTTAGAGGATACTTTTAATGAAAACTTTAATATGTACTAATATTGAAAGTTTATAATATACTAATAAAGACAAGTTTAGAATATACTAATAATAACAAGTTGGGAAGTTACTATAACTGTTAACTATAATGTGTACTAATTATGACAAGTTTAGAAGGTACTATTAATGATAACGTTAATATGTACTAATATAGACAAGTTTTATATATATATATATATTTTTATATATATATATATATATATATATATATATATATATATATACATGTTATATATATATATATATATATATATATATATATATATATATATACATAACGAAAGTTTATAAGGTACTATTTGTAGTAATAATGAAAAATAGAGAAGTTTAGAATATAAAAATAAGAAAAAGATTAGATACTATCTTTACTTTTAATTAACTTCAATATTAAGTACTTAATATACATTCGTCTTTGTTGAAGTTGCTATATTTAGTTATTTCTTTATTTCCAGATGGAAGATGCAATGGAAATTTCATCTGAAGGGTCAGCAGGTAGCCATGAAATAGAAAACGAAGATTTCGCACCAAGAACGACTTCGGAGCCTCATTTTCCAAGTCAGAGTGAGCTAGATGACTTAATCAGAGACTTAGGTCTTACTAAGTCAGGAGCTGAGCTTCGATGAAAGACTGGAATCTACTAGGAGAAGACTGCAGGACATCTGTGTACCGGAAACGACATGAAGAATTTAAAATTTACTATGACTTTAGTGATGATATGTGTTATTGTAAGGATGTTACTGGTTTGTTTACAGCCCTTGGACTGGAACATGATCCTGCAGAATGGCGACTGTTCATAGATAGCTGCACACGAAGTCTCAAAGCAGTATTGCTCCACAATGGAAATAAAAACCCATCTTTGCCTCTTGCACACTCAGTACAGAAGAAAGAAAAATATCATAATGTCAAACAGCTTCTTGAAAAAATCAATTATGCTGAATTCAAATGGGATGTTTGTGGTGATTTCAAGATGCTAGCCGTTTTGCTTTGCTTACAAGGGGGATATACAAAGTATTCCTGTTTTCTTTGTTTATGGGACAGCAGGGCTGATGATGATCATTATAATAAAGTTCATTGGCCCCCAAGAGTTGAACTGCAGCCAGGAATGTTAAATGTTCTCAGACAGCCTCTAGTAGATTCGAAATCAAGCGTTAATTAAACAGTTTGTGAAGGCTTTGGATTTTGGAGGCGAAACTTTCCAAGAAATTTGTCTCATGATTCTCAAGCTATCTGAGGCTAAGCTCAAGGGTGGTTATTTGTTGGACCCCAGGTAAACAAAATGTTGAAGTCGGACAAACTGGAAAGAGCGAGGACGAAAGTTGAAAGAGAAACTTGGTGTTCATTTCGTGATGTAGTTCGTGGATTCCTAGGAAATCACAAGGACCCTAATTATAAACAAATAGTGGCAAAGCTAATTGAGAACTTCAGGAAACTTGGTTGTCGTATGTCCTTGAAGATACATTTCTTGCATTCTCACCTAGATTTCTTCCCCGAAAACTTGGGGGCTGTCAGTGAGGAGCATGGCGAGAGATTTCATCAGGATATCGCATCTATGGAAAGATATCAAGGACGATGGACTACTGCCATGATGGGAGATTACATATGGTCACTAGTCAGAAAAGACGAAAGCATGCATTCTAGAAAATCTCGATCGTCAAAGCACTTCTAATCATGAGAAGAGTCAATCAAAACACTTGCAGTGCAAAGTTGTGTTGTTTATTTTGTTCCTACTAGAAATTGTATAATTACCCTTAGAATGCTAAAGTAGATTGCTTATATAACAATAAAATATAAAATGAAGAATAAATAAAGAAATATCGATGTTACGTCAAAACTAATGTAATATTTGGATTCAGTGACACGAAATACATATATAAACATGAAAAAATATAAATAAACAAAACATGTGATACATTGTGTAATTAATAGTACCTTCTAAACTTGCCACCCTTAAATTATTAGCATATACTAATCTTTTCATTATTAGTATATTCTAAACATGACATTATTCGTATATTCTACACTTGTCATTATTAATACACATTAGAGTTAAGCTTGTATATTCTAAACTTTCATTATTAGTACGTATTAAACTTATCATCAACAATACTTTTTTAAACTTGTCATATTCTAAACATATCTTCTTTATATATCTTCATATATATCTCATTATTAGTACACATTAAAGTTATGTTCCAAAGTTGTAATTTTTCTAAACTTGTCATTATTTGTATATTCTAAACTTGTGAGTATTAGTATATTCAAAACTTATCATTATTAGTACACATTAAAGTTATGTTCCAAAGTTGTAATTTTTCTAAACTTGTCATTATTTGTATATTCTAAACTTGTGAGTATTAGTATATTCAAAACTTATCATTATTAGTACACATGACAGTTATCATTAATTGCAACTTCTAATTTTGCTATTCTTAGTATTTTCTGAACTCTGCACAATAACATATTTGAAACGTCATTACTACACACTAACGTTATCATTTTAACAGTCTAAACTTGCGGTTATTACAATATTCTATACTTGTCATTACTAGTACACATTAAAGTTATCAATATTAGGACCTAAATTCATCACTATCAATCTGTTCCAAAGTTATCATTTTACTTGTCATTATTTGTGAGTTTTAGTACACATTGTTAGTATTCTCAAAACTTATCATTATTAGTACACATTACAGTTATCATTAATTGCAACTTCTAATTTTGCTATTCCTAGTATTTTCTAAACTCTGCATTATCAATATATTTCAAGGAAGTCATTACTACACATTAACGTTATCATTTTAATTTTTAAACTTGCGGTTATTACAATATTCTGGATTTGTGAGTATTAGTCCACATTAAACTTGTCATTAATAGTGCCTTCTAAACTTCTCATTATTAGTATATTCTAAACTTGTCATTATTTGTGCACATTAAGTTTTAATAGAGCCTTATAAATTTGCCATTATTAGTATATCGTTATTAGTAAATATAAAAATTATCCTTAGCAGTACCTTGTAAACGTATTTTAGTATATCCTAAACGTGTCACAATTATATTCTAAACTTGTCATTATTTATATTATATTCTAAACTTACTATCGTTAGTATATTCTAAACACATTATTAGTATATTATATATATATATAGGAATGGTAAAAGGCATTGCCCTTCCTGTACCTCTCAGCCATCCTTCTAGAGTAGATCGGCAGCTTCCACATATCACATGAGGTGCCCATGGCTTGTCCTGGTCACCCATGGGCATTCCGAAATAGAGTCTGTACGCTATCCACACTTTAGCACATCTCACGATCTTATGTAGTACTTGTTTTTTTCCAATATATGCCACACACAATGTATCAGGAGAATTTTCATATCCTCTAGCAGCCATCTTAACATTGATCTGAAAGAGATAATTAGATAAACATTTAGTAGCAGACCACATAACAATTCCAAGATATACATGGTAACATTGAAATTATATGTATTTCTATAACGGTCGATGATACAGAAAAATCAATTCCATATTTGAAATCAGCAGGAAAAATGGATTAATAAACTCTAAAAAAAAATACAATAAACAAAACTTTTGAAGAAAAAAAAGTTGTGTTATCTTGTTTTTTCCCAATATAATAACCACGTGGTACACATAGCAAAATGTATCAGGAGAATTTTCACATCCTCTATCTTAACAGGTAAATATTTCATTGATCTGAAAGAGAAAATTAGGTAAACATTTAGTAGCAGACCACATAACAATTCCAAGATATACATGGTAACATTGAAATTATATGTATTTCTATAACGGTCGATGATACAGAAAAATTAATTCCATATTTGAAATCAGAGGGAAAAATGGATAATAAACTCTAAAAATGACAAGTCTAAAATAATGACATGTTTAGAATACACTAATGATAAGTGTACAAGTTTAGAATATATTAATAATGACAAGTTTAGATAACTTTAATTTGTGCTTATTTTTAGTTTAGATAACCTTAGTATTTACCATTAATAAGATTACACGATACTAATAATGGTACAGTTTACTACAAATTAAAACTTTAATGTATTCTAATAATGTTTTTGATATACTAATAATGTAATTAATGTACTATTAGCAATGAAAAGTTTATATTATCCTAATATTATCCTAATAGTCTAAACTAATGAGAGGTTTAGAATACACTAAAATGTCAAAATAGTTAAAAAATTCTATTAAATAACCATTAACTTTTAATTGTTGCATACTAATACTGACAAGTTTAGAAGGTTCTATTAAATAAAATTGTGTACTAAAAATGACAAATTTTGTATGTAATAAGGACACTATCAGAATATACAAATAATGATAATTTTGGAAGGTATTAGACGATATAACTTTAATGTATACTATAAATGTACACTAATACTGACAAGTTATACTAATAATGACAAGTTTAGTATGTACTAATGACACTTTCAGAATATACAAATAATTATAATTTTGGAAGGTGTTAGACAGTATAACTAAAAATGACAATCTAATAATACACTTATCATGACAAGTTATACTCCAATAATTAAATGTTATTGATATACTGAGAATGAAAAGTCCTAATAATGAAAAGTCCTAATAATGAAAAATTTATTAACTCTAATGTGCACTTATGTATAGATTAATGACATACATATATAGACATATAAAAGTTTAGATTAATGACATATAGAGAAGATAACTTTAATGTGACTAATAATGACAAGATTAAAATATACTACAGTGCTAATAACAACTTTAATGTATGCTATGTTTAGAATATACTAATGATGATGAGTTTTAGTAGGCAATACTTATGGTAACTTAAATAAAATGAATATACGAACGAATATAGTAATAATGGCAAGTTTATAATAAACTAATAATGACAAATCTAGAAGGGACTATTAATGATAAATCTAATGTGTTCTAAAAATTACAAGCTTTGAATATACATAGGTTCAGAAGGCATTGTTAATGAGTGCTAATAATGAGAATTTTAGAAGATACCAATAATGATAAGTTCTGATAAAAAAAAAACATTAATTTGTATTATTAATGAAAACTTTATAATATAATGGCAACTTTTTAATAATGAAAGTTTCCTGTCTACTAATTATGATAAGTTTAGAATATGTAAATAGTAACTATTACTGATAGCTATAAGGTATTCTAAAAATGACAAGTTTAATATACTAATAATGCCATGTTTAGAATATACTAACATTGAGAAGTTTAGAAGGTACTATTAATGAAAACTTTCATAGGTAATAATTATGAAAAGTTTAGAATATACTAAAAATGGCAAGTACTGATTATGTTAATAATGAGAAGTTTAGAATACAGTATTGATGATAACTTTTGTGTCTACATGTTTAGAATATACTAATAATGACAAGCTTACAAGGTACCATTAAGGAAAATTTTAATGTGTCCTAATAATGACAAATTTAGAAGGTACTATTAATAGTAACTTTAATGTGTATTGATAATTTAGAATATATTCACAATTATAAGTTTAGAAGGTGCTATCAGATATAACTTTAATTTGAACTAATAAGGATAAGTTTCGAACATACTAATAATGACAAATTTAGACCGTTTTATGAATAGATAATACTAATAATGCTGATTAGAAGTTACTAATGATATATTTAGAATATACTAATAATGACAAGTTTAAAAGGTACGAACTTTAATGTACTAATAAGGAGAAGTTTAGAATATACTAAGAATGGCAGGTTTAAACGGATCTATTAATGGTATATTTAATTTGTACTAATAATCACAAATTTAAAATACACTATTGATGGCAAGGTTATAATATTCTAAGAACGATATTTTTAATATGATCTAATAAGAAGAGGTTTATAATATCCAAATAATGAAACGTTAGGAAGATATTTTAAATGATAACTGTAATGTTGACAAGTTTAGGATATACTAATAATGACAATTATAGAATATACTATTAATGATTACTTAAATGTGTACTAATTAGGCAAGTTTATAATAGAGTAGCGGATGTCGAGTTCCGGCCACCGTCGACCGCCAGTCGCCGAACATCACCTAGCCAGTCCATGGGATGCTCCGACACGGTCAGCGGACGGGAAGGGGCATATCGGCCGAAAGAAGTGACCATCCCATTCCCTGCCACCGTGTACCGCCAGTCACCATCACTTATCCCGTCCGTAAGCTGCTTCACCACTGTCAGAGGTCGGGTCTGAGCACGTCTGTCAAAAGAAGTGGCCAGATTTTTTTTTTTTTTTTTTTTTTTTTTTTTTTTTTTTTTTTTTTTTTTTTTTTTTAATAAGATGGATGGATGGATGGATGCGGTCGCTGGGGTGGTGGGCATCTGGCCTCTTGGCCGAGACTACCTACCTCCTATACTATGTACGCTAGATGCCAGAATTGCGGAAGTCGGGTCCCGGCTAACGTCGACCGCCGTCGACCGCCGTCGACCGCCGTGCTTGACAACGGTCTGTGGCAGTGACGGAGCACGACAGCCGAAAGAAGTGACCACCCCATTCCTCGCCACCGTCCACCGCCGCTGGCCCAACATCACTTAGTAGGTCCGCGGGGTAGTCTGTCACGGTCAGCGGCCAGGACGGCCACCCTGTATACTAATTAGCTCGGTCTGTGGCTTGGCTAGGGTCCGTGCGCTCAGTCCAAAAATATTCATATTCACCAGGTGTGCCGGACAAGGGGCCGTTTGGTTTTGATCACTTAGCCCGTTCACGGGGTGCTCCGGTCAGCGGCCAGGACAGCCACCATCTATAATACTTAGCCATTACTGATTTAATAAATGTGCTCTTGCCTTTGAGGTCGGAGAATTACCAGTTATCCAGGTGGGTGGATAAGATCCAATGAACCACAACTGATTTAATGAGGCATTCGTGACTTCTGGCAGGATCAAACAGGTAGTTTGGCGTTGACGCTAGATAGCTAGATAGCTCTCTGTGTAGGTGGACCGTAGGATGGATGGATGGATGGATGGATGAATCCGGTCGCTCGGAGTGGGGGCATGTGGCCTCTCGGCCGAGACTACCCACCCAGTATACCATATGAGATTCAACTCAGCGCTACTAGAGGTCGGACGTCTCTTCAACCAACTCTCTCAACAAGCTCCAAGTGCTTGGAAGAAAAGAGGCACACGCACACTTTCTCGTTAGCAAAGCAGAGGCCCAAACCGTCTCTCAGTACGCCCAATCTGACCCCAGGCTGGTTGACGGAGAGATTTGGGACACCTTTCTGTCCGACCGGCCCGCAACCAAACGCTGGCCTCTCGCTGACGCTGGTGAGCGAGCTTACACTTCTGACAGAGGTCGGAGCTTGTGTGCATTTATTAGCTCTACAATTAACAAATATCCAGGTGGGTGGATATGATCCAATAAACCACAACTGTTTTAATGAAACATTCGTGGTTTCGCCTTAGATCTGCATGGCTTAATCATTGATACAAACATATGACTTCTGGCAGGATCAAACAGGTAGCTTGGCGTTGACGCTAGATAGCCAGCTAGCTATGGATGGATCGGATCGGTATTTGTTGGGGCCATCCGGCCTCTCGGCCGAGACTACCCACCCCGTATACTATACACGCGAGATGCCAGAGTTGTGGATGTCGGGTCCCGGCCACCGTCGACCGCCAGTCGCCCAACATCACTTAGCCCATCCGCGGAGTGCTCCCTCACGGTCAGCGGCCAGGACTGGGCACGTCAACCGAAAGAGGTGGCCACCCCATTCCCGGCCACCGTCCACCGCTAGTCGCCCAACCCCACTTAGCCCGTCCGCGGGGTGCTCCGTCACGGTCAGCGGCCGGGATGGGGCATGTCGACCGAAAGAAGTGGTCACCCCATTCCCGGCCACCGTCCACAGCCAGTCGCCCAACATCACTTAGCCCGTCCGGGGGGTGGTCTGCCACGGTCAGCGGCCAGGACGGCCTCCCTTTATACTACTCAGCCACAACTGATTTAATTAAAGCGCTCTTCCCACAGATGTCGGAGCTTGTGTGCATGTATTAGCTCTACAATTACCAATTTTCCAGGTGGGTGGATAAGATCCAATGAACCACAACTATACTTAGACATGCATGGCTTATCCTTTGAGACAAACATATCATTTCTAGCATGATCAAACAGGTAGCTTGGCGTTGACGCTAGATAGCTAGCTAGCTATGTGTGTAGGTAGACCGTTTGGTGGATGGATGGATAGACCCGGTCGCTAGGTGTGGGGGGGGCATCCGGCCTCTCAGCCGAGACTACCCACCCCGTGTACCATATACGCGAGATGCCAGAGTTGCGTATGTCGGGTCCCGGCCACCGTCGACCGCCAGTCGCCCAACATCACTTAAAGCGTCCACGGGTTCTCCGCCACGGTCAACGTCCGGGACGGTACACGTCGGCCGAAAGAAGTGGCCATCCCATTCCATACCACCGTCCACCGACAGTCGACCAAACTCATTTAGCCCGTCCGCAGGGTGCTCCACCACGGTCAGGGACCGGGATGGGGCACGTCGGCCGAAAGAAGTGGCCACCCCATTCCCGGCCAACGTCCACAGCCAGTCGCTCAACATCACTTAGCCCATCCACGGGGTGGTCTGCCACGGTCAGCGGCCAGGACGGCCACCCTTTTTACTACTTAGCCACAACTGATTTCATAAAAGCGCTCTTCCCACAGATGTCGGAGCTTGTGTGCATGTATTAGCTCTACAATTACCACTTTTCCAGCTGGGTGGATAATATCCAATGAACCACGAATGATTTAATAAGCCATTCGAGGTTTCGCCTTAGATCGGCCTGTACTTAGACATGCATGGCTTAACCTTTGAGACAAACACATGACTCCTGGGATGGTCTCCCACGGTCAGCGGCCAGGACGGCCACCCTGTATACTACTTAGCCATAACTGGTAATTCTAGATCTAATACATGTACATAAGCTCCGACCAGTCGCCCAACATCACTTAGCCACTCGCCCAACATCACTTAGCACGTCCGCGGGGTGGTCTGCCACGGTCACCGGTCAGGACGGGAAAGGGCACATCGGCCGAAAGAAGTGACCACCCCATTCCCGGTGACCGTCCACAACCAATCGCCCAACATCACTTAGCCCGTCCGCGGGGTGGTCTGCCACGGTCACCGGTAGGGACGGCCACCATCTATAATACTTAGCCATTACTGATTTAATAAAAGCGCTCTTCCCCTTGAAGTCGGAGCATGTGTGCATGCATTAGCTCTAGAATTACCAGTCATCCATGTGGGTGGATAAGATCCAATGAACCACAACTGATTTAATGAGGCATTCGTGGTCTCGCCTATGATCGGCCTATACTCAGACATGCATGGCTTAACCTTTGAGACAAACATATGATTTCTGGCAGGATCAAACAGGTAGTTTGGCGTTGACGCTAGATACCTAAATAGCTCTCTGTGTAGGTGGACCGTAAGATGGATGGATAGATGGATGGATCCGGTCGCTCGGGGTGGGGGGCATCTGGCCTCCCGGCCGAGACTACCCACCCCGTATACTATATACGCGAGATGCCAGAGTTGCGGATGTCGGCTCCCGGCCACCTTTCCACCGTCAGTCGCCGAACATCACCTACCCCGTCCATGGGATGCTCCGTCACGGTCAGCGGACGGGACGGGGCATATCGGCCGAAAGAAGTGGCCATCCCATTCCCTGCCACCGTGCACCGCCAGTCCCCTAACATCACTTATCCCGTCCGTAAGCTGCTTCACCACTGTCAGCGGCCGAGACGGGGCACGTTAGCCAAAAGAAGTGGACAGAAAGGGCCGTTTGTTTTTTTATTTACTAAGATGGATGGATGGATGCGGTCGCTGGGGTGGTGGGCATCTGGCCTCTCGTCCGAGACTACCCACCTCCTATACTATATATGCTAGATACCAGAGTTGCGGAAGTCGGGTCCCGGCCATCGTCGACCGCCAGTCGCCGAACATCACTTAACCCGTCCGTGAGGTGCTTGACCAAGGTCAGTGGCAGTGACGGGACACGACAGCCGAAAGAAGTGACCACCCCATTCCTCTCCACCGTCCACCGCCGCTAGCCCAACATCACTTAGCCTGACCGCGGGGTAGTCAGTCACGGTCAGCGGCCAGGACGGTCACCCTGTATACTACCTAGCTCGGTCTGTGGGTAGACCAGGGTCCATGCGCTCAGTTAAAAAATATTGGGATTCACCAGGTGTGCCGGACAAAGGGCCGTTTGGTTTTGATCTAATAAAAGCGCTGTACGCCCTGAGGTCGGAGCTTGTTTGCATGTATTAGTTGTAGAATTACCAGTTATCCAGGTGGGTGGATAATATCCAATGAACCACAACTGATTTAATAAGCCATTCGAGGTGTCGTCTTAGATCGGTTTGTATTTAGACACGCATCTTTGAGACAAGCGTATGACTACTGGCAGGATCAACCAGGTAGTTTGGCGTTGACGCTAGATAGGTAGCTAGCTATCTCTATAGGTGAACCGTTGCGTAGATGGATGGATGGAAGTATCGAATCACTAGGGGGGTGGGGGCCATCTGGCCTCTCGGCCGAGACTACCCACCCCGTATACTATATACGCGAGATGCCAGAGTTGTGGATGTCGGGTCCCGGCCACCGTCGACCGCCAGTCGCCGAACATCACTTAGCCCGTCCTCGGGGTGCTCCTCCACGGTCAGCGGACGGGACGGGGCATGTCGGCCGAATGAAGTGGCCACCCCATTCCCGGCCAACGTTCACCACCAGTCACCCAACATCACTTAGCCCATCCGCGGGGTGGTCTGCCACGGCCACCCTTTTTACTACTTAGCCACAACTGATTTCATAAAAGCGCTCTTCCCACAGATGTCCGAGCTTGTGTGCATGTATTAGCTCTACAATTACCACTTTTCTAGCTGGGTGGATGATATCCAACGAACTACAACTGATTTAAGGAGCCATTCGAGGTTTCGCCTTAGATCGGCTGTACATGCATGGGACAAACACATGACTCCTGGTAGGATAAAACATATAGCCTGGCGTTGACGCTAGATAGCTAGCTAGCTATCTGTGTAGGTAGACCGTAGGGTGGATGGATGGATGGATGGATGGATGGATCCAGTCGCTAGGGGTGGGGACATCCGGCCTCTCGGCCGAGACTACCCACCCCGTATACTATTTACGCGAGACGCCAGAGTTGCGGATGTTGGCTTCCGGCCACCATCGACCCTCAGTCGCCGAACATCAATTAGCCCGTCAGCGGGGTGCTCAGCCACGGTCAGCGGTCGGGACGGGGTGTGTCGGCCGAAAGAATTGGCCACCCCATTCCCTGCCACCTTCCACCGCCAGTCCTCCAACATCACTTAGCCCGTCCGCGAGGTGTTCCACCACAGTTAGCGGCCTGGAGGGTGCACGTCGGCCGAAAGAAGTGGCCACCCCATTCCTACCCACCGTCCACCGCCTGTCTCCCCGCCCGTCCGCGGGGTGGTCTGCCACGTACTATATATGTTAATTTTAATTGTACTAATAATGACCAGAACGTACTAATGACAAATTTAGAATGTACTATAAATGAAAACTTTAATGTCTTCTAATAATTAATGTTTGAAAAATACTAATAATGACAAGTTTAAAGGCACTATTAATGATAACTTTAATATGTGCTAATAATCACAAGTTTACAATGTTGTAATAATGACAAGTTTAGAAGGTTATATTAATGATAATGTTAATGTGTAGTAATTATGACATTGTGTACTAATATAAAAAAGGTTAAATATACTAATAAGGGTAAGTTTAAGTTTAGTAGGTACTATAACTGATAACGTTAATTTGTGCTAATTACGACAAGCTTAGAATATACAATGACAAGTTTAGAAGGTACTATTAATGATAACTTTGATGTCTATTAATAGTGATACGTTTAGTATTACTATTAATGAGTTTAGAATATACTAATAATGACAAGTTAAGATATATTTTATGTGAAATGATGATGAAAAGTTTAGAATTTTGACAATTTATAATAAAAATGGGAAGTTTAGAAAAAAACATATAGCGTTTAGCAGATACTATTAGTAAAATCTTCAATGTGTACTAATAATTACTTTAATGAGTGCTAATAATGAAAAAAATACAAAATACTAGTAATGACAAGTCTAGAATATACTTTTAATGATAACTTTAATATGCACTATTAGTAACAAGTTTAGAATTACATGCTCAGTCAGAACTATTGATGATAACTTTAATATGAGAAGTTTAGAATATACTAATAATGAATATTGTCGATACTACTATTAATGATAGATATAATGTGTACATAATAAAAAAAATCAGAAAATTATATTTATAATAACTTTAATATTTTAATAATGACAATTTAGCAGGTTTTAGCTTTGATATGTACAAATATTGAATAATTTACAATATACTAATAATGACAGCTAAAAAATATGCAAATAATGAGAAGTTTAGAAGGTATTCACTATAGATTTAATTTCTACTAATAATGACAACTATAGAATATCCTAATAAGGACAAATTTATAATATTCTAATTATGTATTGTCAATGATAACTTAAATGTTTAGAATATACTAATAATGACAAGTTTAGAAGGTATGATAACTTTAATGTGCACTAATAATGACAAATTTAGAATATGCTAATAATGGCAAGTTTGTTATATATAAATGATGTACTAATAATGACAAATTTACAATATACGTATAATGGAAGATACAGTTGATGACAACTTTTATGTGTACTAATAATGGAAAGACTAGAATATACAAATAATGACTTTAATCATGAAAGAATAAAATATACTAAAAGTGGCAAGTTTGTAATACCCTAATAATGACAAGTTTAAAGGGACATTGGTAATGCATTTAACTTTGAAAAGTTTAGAAAGTATTGTTAATATATTAATAAGGACAAATTTATATTATTTTAATTATGACAAATTTAGAAGGTATTGTTAATGATAACTTTAATGTGTACTAGTAATAACAAATTTAGAATATACTAATAATGATAACTTTAATGTGCACTAATAATGACAAATTTAGAATATACAAATGATGTCGTTTAAATGGTATTATTAATAACAGCATTAATGTGTACTAATAATGACAGTTTTACAATATATGTATAATGCAAGATACAGTTGATGACAACTTTTATGTGTCCTAACACTGGAATGACTTTGATATGTACTAATCATGAAAAAATGAAAATATACTACAAATGACAAGCTTGTAATATCCTGATAATAACAAGTTTAGGAGGTACATTAATAATGCATTTAACTTTGACAATTTTAGAAGGTACTAATAATCAGCAGTTTACAATATAATAATAATGAGAGGTGGCCGAGACCCGACATCCACAACTCTGGCATCTCGCATATATAGTAAAGGGGGTGGGTAGTCTCGGCCGAAAGGCCAGATTCCCCCCCACCCCCAGTGACCGGAACCATCCACCCACCATCCACCCGACGGTACACCTATACAGATAGCTAGCTAGCTAGCTATCTAGCGTCAACACCAAGCCGACCTAAGGCAAAACCTCGAATGCCTCAATAAATCAGTTGTGGTTAATTGGATCTTATCCACCCACCTGGATAACTGGTCATTCTAGAGCTAATTCATGCACACAAGCTCCGACCTCAGTGGGAAGAGCGCTTTTATTAAATCAGTTATGGCTAAGTAGTATAGAGCGTGGCCGTCCTGGTCGCTGACCGTGGAAGACCACACCATGGACGGGCTATGTGATGTTGGGCGACTGGCGGTGGCCTGTGGCCGGAAATGGGGTGGCCACTTCTTTCGGCTGACATGCCCCGTCTCGTCGGCTGACTGTGACGGAGCACACCGCGGACTGCCTAAGTGATGTTGGACGACTGGCGGTGGACGGTGGCCGGGAATAGGGTGGCCACTTTTTTCAGTTGACGTGCCCGGTACTGGCCGCTGACCGTGGAGGAGAACCCCGCGGACGGTCTAAGTTATGTTCGGCGACACGAGGTCGACGGTGTCCGGGACCCGACATCCGCAACTCTGGCATCTCGCGTATATAGTATACGGGGTAGGTAGTCTCGGCCGAGAGGTCGGATGACCCCCACACCTAGCGATCTGATCCATCCATCCATCCATCCATCCATCCATCCATCCATCCATCCATCCATCCATCCATCCATCCATCCATCCGTCCGTCCATCCATCCATCCATCCATCCATCCACTCGAAGTCCACCTACACAGATAGCGTGCTAGCTATCTAGCATCAACGCCAAGCTACCTGGTTGATCCTGCTAGTAGTCATATGCTTGTCTGATATATTAAGCCATGCATGTCTAAGTAGACGCCAATATAAGGAGAAACCTCGAATGGCTCACTAAATCAGTTGTGGTTCATTGGATCTTATCCACCCACGTAGATAACTGGTATTTCTAGAGCTAATACATGCACACAAGCTCCGCTCTCAGGATGTAGAGTGCTTTTATTAGATCAAAACCAAACGGCCCTTTGTCCCCCACACCAAGTCAATCTGAATATCTTTGGGCTGAGCACACGGACCCGACCCGACCCGACCGGAGACTGAGCTAAGTAGTATACAAAGTGGCCGTCCTAGCCGCTGACCGTGGCAGACCACCCTGCGGACGGGCGAAGTGATGTTGGGATACAGGCGGTGGACGGTGAGTAGGAATGGGGTGGCCACTTCTTTCGGCCGACATGCACCGTCCCGGCCGCTAACTATGGTGGAGCACCTCGCGGACGGGCTAAGTGATGTTGGAGGACTGGCGGTGGAAGGTGGCAGGGAATGGGGTGGCCAATTCTTTCGGCCGACACACCCCGTCCCGACCGCTGACCGTGACGGAGCACCCCGCTGACGGGCTAATTGATGTTCGGCGACTGGCGGTCGATGGTGGCTGGGACCCGACATCCGCAACTCTGGCGTCTCGCGTATATAGTATACGGGGTGGGTAGTCTCGGCCGAGAAGCCGGATGTCCCCACCGCTATTAATGATAACTTTAATATGTGCTAATAATCACAAGTTAACAATATTGTAATAATGACAAGTGTAGAAGGTTATATTAATGATAACGTTAATGTGTAGTAATAATGACATGTTTGAATTATATTGATAATGCAAAGTTTAGAGAATACTAATAATAGCAAAATTAGAATTTGCTCATAATGATAACTATAGTAATGATTAGATTTGAATAAACTAACAATGTCATGTTTAGAAGACACAACTAATGATAACTTTAACATGTACTAATACTCACAAATTTAGAATATACCAACAATGACAAGTTAAGAATAATGATAAACTTTGGAATATATTATTATTGCCAAGCTTAGAATATACTAATAGTACAAGGTCCTAACAATGATAACTCTAATGTGTACTAATAATGACAAGTTTGGAATACTAAAGAATATATATTTAGTATATACTAATACTGATATGTTTCGAATTTGAGAACAATGACAACTTTAAAAAATATTGTTAATGATAACTTTAAGGTGTACTAATAACGACAAGTGTAGAATATACTAATAATGACAAATTTAGAATATGCTAACAATGTTTAGAATACACTAATAATTACAAAGTTAGAAGGTATTATTAATGATAAATTTAATGTGTACTAATAATATACTAAGAATGACAAATTTAGAATAATGACATGTTGAGAATACTAATACTAATAGCTTAGACGATAATATTTATGATAACTTCACCGCGTACAAGTTTAATAATCATAAGTTTAGAAATTACTAATAATGACAACTTTAGAAGGCACTATATATTATAACTTTAATTAAGAACATACTAATAATGATAAAGTAAAATGTACTATAAATGAAAACTTCCATGCCCATGTATGTTTGGGATATACTAATAATGACAAGGTACTGTTGATGATCCTTTTAATGTGTACCAATAACGACAAGCTTGGAATAAATGAACATTGACATCGCTAGAAAATATTGATGATATCTTTAACCCGCACAGTGCCAGAAGGTTTTACCCAAAATAACATCCCAGTGCCAGCGATTTTTCGATTTTTTTTACATAAATCACTTCATTTCAGTCTAAGAAACGTGCCTGTAAAATTTTAAGACTTACCTATGAGCCGTTGAGGCTCTTGTATTTGAGGCGGTGCAATGTTTTGTCGCTCCTGGATGGCGTGCGGTTCTTTGTAAACCACAGTGTGGGTGTCACTTCAGTTCTGTGTGGTTTTGTGTCAAGTATGGAGTACGTTCAGTATAATTATATACTTCAACAAGTTTCAGTACACACGGCCAAAACACAGTGGTTGGCAAAGTTTTTACAGAAGCGCGCTGTAACACTACTTTTTCACTAGCCGCGGCGAGGGCACAACACTATCCTCACCACTCGATGTTTCACCCTCCTTTCCCTGAACATAGTCTTTATCACTGTCATCAGTCACACTAGCATCAGAGTCAGTAAAATCATAATCTGAGAGAGCCCTGAGCCTTTCCTCAAACTCAGGAGTACGCATCACCCCACGCGCGGGGGGGGGGGGACTTGGAAGGTGTCTAGCCTGAGAGCATGTATGTGAAGAGTTGGCAGATCTGTCTCTGTTTATAGTTTGTTTCCAAATTGATTAGTTTTCGAGTAATGAATTTTTGAAGTTGCCGATGCATATATGCGTCGCTGGCACTACGGGATACACTACTTGCCGACGCATATATGCGTCGCTGGCACTGTAAGGGTTAATGTGCACTAATAATGACATTTATAATATACTATTAATGATAACTTGAACATATGCTAATAAAGAGAAGTTTTTAATGATAATTTAAATATGTATTAACAATAACAAGTTTATGATATACAAAAATTGACAAGTGTAGATAATATTATTGATAATATTATTGATAATATTAATATCATTGATAATAAATTGAATCTGTACTAAAATGACAAATCTAGAGAGATACTATTAATGATAACTTTAATGTGTAGTTACAAAAACAAGTTTATAAGGTACTATTAATGATAACTTTAATGTGTACTAATAATAACAAGTTTAAAATACAGTAATAATAACAAGTTCAGTAATTACAAATAATTACAAATTTAGAAAACACCAACAATGAGAAGTTTAAATTATACTAAAAACCAGATGTTTAGAAGGTAGTATTAATGATAACTTATATGGCAAATGGCAAATGATGACAAGTTTAGAATATACTAATAAAAGGTTAAGAAAACTTTAGAAGATAAGTTTAAAATATGACAAGTTTAATAAAATAATACCGACGATTTTAGATGGTGCTAATGTGCTAATATGGTAATAATAACGAGTAAAAAATAGCATTTTTGTAACAAACAGGTAAAGATAAGTTCAGAAGGTACCTTAATGACAACTTTAAGAAGGTACTATTAATGATAAGTTTTAATGTGTACTAATATAAAAAAATGTACAATATACTAATAGGGGTAAGTTACTGATAACGTTAATTTGTACTAATTACGACAAGCTTAGAATATAATCATAATGACAAGTTTAGAAGGTACTATTAGTGATAACTTTGATATTAATAGTGATAAGTTTGGTATATACTATTAATGAGTTTAGAATATACTAATAATGACAAGTTAAGATAAATTTTATGTGAAATGATGATGAAAAGTTTAGAATTTTGACAATTTATAATAAAAATGGGAAGTTTAGAAAAAATATAGCGTTTAGCAGATATTAGTAAAATATTTAATGTGTACTAATAATTACTCTAATGAGTACTAATAATGAAAAGAATACATATTACAAGTCTAGAATATACTTTTAATGATAACTTTAATATGCACTGAGAGTAACAAGTTTAGAATAACATGCTCAGTCGGAACTATTGATGATAACTTTAATATGAGAAGTTTAGAATATAGTAATAATGAATATTGTCGATACTACTATTAATGATAAATATAATGTGCACTAATAATTAAAAATGTAGAAAATTAATTTATAATAACTTTAATATGTTTTAATAATGACGATTTAGGTTTTATTAAATAGCTTATAGAATATCCTAATAAGGACAAATTTATTATATTCTAATTATGACATGTTTAGAAATTATTGTTAATGATAACTGTAATGTTTCGAATATACTAATAATGACAAGTTTAGCATATGCTAATAATGGCAAGTTTGTAATATACAAATGATGTACCAATAATGACAAGTTTACAATATACGTATAATGGAAGATACAGTTGATGACAACTTTTATGTGTACTAATAATGGAAAGACCAGAATATACAAATAATGACTTCAATTATGAAAAAATAAAATATACTAAAAATGGCAAGTTTGTAATACCCTAATAATGAGAAGTTATTGATAATGCATCAAACTTAGACCAGTTTAGAAGGTATTGTTAATATATCAATGAGGACAAATTTATAGTATTCTAATTATGACACATTTAGAAGCTTTAATATGTACTAGTAATAACAAATTTAGAATATACTAATAATGATAACTTTAATGTGCACTAATAATGACAAATTTAGAATATACAAATGATGTCAAGTTTAGATGGTATTATTAATAATAGCTTTAATATGTACTAATAATAACAATTTTACAATATATGTATAATGCAAGATACAGTTGATGACAACTTTTATGTGTCCTAATAATGGAAAGACTAGAATATACCAATAATAACTAATATGTACTAATCATGAAAAAATTAAAATATACTAGAAATGACAGGTTTGTAATATCCTAATAATAACAAGTTTAGGAGGAACATTAATAATGCATTTAACTTTGACAATTTTACAATATACTAATAATGAGAGGTTTAGAAGGTACAGGTATGTGTACTAATAATGGAAAGATTAAAATATACCAATAATTAAAAAATTAAAAGGTACTGTTCAAGATAACTTTAATTTGTACTAATATTATGCAAGTTATATAATAATAGAGACAAGTTTAGAAGATAAATGATTAACTCAATATATACTAATAGTAAAATACTGATAACAATACTAATAATGAAAAGTTTAGAATATGGTATTAATAACAAGTATAGAAGGAACTATTGATAATAAATTTAATGCGTGACAAATTTAGTGAGAAG
Organism: Oratosquilla oratoria; assembly: GCF_046742065.1. Lineage (NCBI taxonomy): Eukaryota > Metazoa > Arthropoda > Malacostraca > Stomatopoda > Squillidae > Oratosquilla > Oratosquilla oratoria. The sequence continues at coordinate 72,535,925 of NC_134779.1, forward strand.
TAATAGTGAGAAGTTTAGCAGGTAGTATTATTGACAATTTCATAATGCACTAATAATGAAAAGTTTGGAAGATGTTATTAATGATAACGTTAATCTGTACTAACAAATACAAATTTGGAAGCTAATAATAATAACTTTAATGTGTTATCCAAATGAAAAGTTTAGAATAAGTTAATAATGACAATTTTAGAATGTACTTTTAATGATAACTTTAATGTGTACTAGTAATAGTAACCTTAAAGTGAACTAATAATGACATATTTAGAGTATACTAAAATTTAGAATATACAAATAAAGACCGGGTAGGTAACATTAATGGCAACTTTAAAGTATACCAATAATGAGATGCTTAGAATATACTAAAAATGACAGTTTTAGAAGGAACTTGAAGTTTAGTAATAATGACAAGTTCTGAAGAATCTGGTATTGATAAGTTTAAAAGATCCTATTAATGATAACACATATGTGTACTACTAATGACACGTAATAATGAGAAGTTTAGAGGATACTTTTAATGAAAACTTTAATATGTACTAATATTGAAAGTTTATAATATACTAATAAAGACAAGTTTAGAATATACTAATAATAACAAGTTGGGAAGTTACTATAACTGTTAACTATAATGTGTACTAATTATGACAAGTTTAGAAGGTACTATTAATGATAACGTTAATATGTACTAATATAGACAAGTTTTAAATATATATATATATATATGTATATATATATATATATATATATATATATATATATATATATATACATGTATATATATATATATATATATATATATATATATATATATATATATATATATATATATACATAACGAAAGTTTATAAGGTACTATTTGTAGTAATAATGAAAAATAGAGAAGTTTAGAATATAAAAATAAGAAAAAGATTAGATACTATCTTTACTTTTAATTAACTTCAATATTAAGTACTTAATATACATTCGTCTTTGTTGAAGTTGCTATATTTAGTTATTTCTTTATTTCCAGATGGAAGATGCAATGGAAATTTCATCTGAAGGGTCAGCAGGTAGCCATGAAATAGAAAACGAAGATTTCGCACCAAGAACGACTTCGGAGCCTCATTTTCCAAGTCAGAGTGAGCTAGATGACTTAATCAGAGACTTAGGTCTTACTAAGTCAGGAGCTGAGCTTCGATGAAAGACTGGAATCTACTAGGAGAAGACTGCAGGACATCTGTGTACCGGAAACGACATGAAGAATTTAAAATTTACTATGACTTTAGTGATGATATGTGTTATTGTAAGGATGTTACTGGTTTGTTTACAGCCCTTGGACTGGAACATGATCCTGCAGAATGGCGACTGTTCATAGATAGCTGCACACGAAGTCTCAAAGCAGTATTGCTCCACAATGGAAATAAAAACCCATCTTTGCCTCTTGCACACTCAGTACAGAAGAAAGAAAAATATCATAATGTCAAACAGCTTCTTGAAAAAATCAATTATGCTGAATTCAAATGGGATGTTTGTGGTGATTTCAAGATGCTAGCCGTTTTGCTTTGCTTACAAGGGGGATATACAAAGTATTCCTGTTTTCTTTGTTTATGGGACAGCAGGGCTGATGATGATCATTATAATAAAGTTCATTGGCCCCCAAGAGTTGAACTGCAGCCAGGAATGTTAAATGTTCTCAGACAGCCTCTAGTAGATTCGAAATCAAGCGTTAATTAAACAGTTTGTGAAGGCTTTGGATTTTGGAGGCGAAACTTTCCAAGAAATTTGTCTCATGATTCTCAAGCTATCTGAGGCTAAGCTCAAGGGTGGTTATTTGTTGGACCCCAGGTAAACAAAATGTTGAAGTCGGACAAACTGGAAAGAGCGAGGACGAAAGTTGAAAGAGAAACTTGGTGTTCATTTCGTGATGTAGTTCGTGGATTCCTAGGAAATCACAAGGACCCTAATTATAAACAAATAGTGGCAAAGCTAATTGAGAACTTCAGGAAACTTGGTTGTCGTATGTCCTTGAAGATACATTTCTTGCATTCTCACCTAGATTTCTTCCCCGAAAACTTGGGGGCTGTCAGTGAGGAGCATGGCGAGAGATTTCATCAGGATATCGCATCTATGGAAAGATATCAAGGACGATGGACTACTGCCATGATGGGAGATTACATATGGTCACTAGTCAGAAAAGACGAAAGCATGCATTCTAGAAAATCTCGATCGTCAAAGCACTTCTAATCATGAGAAGAGTCAATCAAAACACTTGCAGTGCAAAGTTGTGTTGTTTATTTTGTTCCTACTAGAAATTGTATAATTACCCTTAGAATGCTAAAGTAGATTGCTTATATAACAATAAAATATAAAATGAAGAATAAATAAAGAAATATCGATGTTACGTCAAAAACTAATGTAATATTTGGATTCAGTGACACGAAATACATATATAAACATGAAAAAATATAAATAAACAAAACATGTGATACATTGTGTAATTAATAGTACCTTCTAAACTTGCCACCCTTAAATTATTAGCATATACTAATCTTTTCATTATTAGTATATTCTAAACATGACATTATTCGTATATTCTACACTTGTCATTATTAATACACATTAGAGTTAAGCTTGTATATTCTAAACTTTCATTATTAGTACGTATTAAACTTATCATCAACAATACTTTTTTAAACTTGTCATATTCTAAACATATCTTCTTTATATATCTTCATATATATCTCATTATTAGTACACATTAAAGTTATGTTCCAAAGTTGTAATTTTTCTAAACTTGTCATTATTTGTATATTCTAAACTTGTGAGTATTAGTATATTCAAAACTTATCATTATTAGTACACATTAAAGTTATGTTCCAAAGTTGTAATTTTTCTAAACTTGTCATTATTTGTATATTCTAAACTTGTGAGTATTAGTATATTCAAAACTTATCATTATTAGTACACATGACAGTTATCATTAATTGCAACTTCTAATTTTGCTATTCTTAGTATTTTCTGAACTCTGCACAATAACATATTTGAAACGTCATTACTACACACTAACGTTATCATTTTAACAGTCTAAACTTGCGGTTATTACAATATTCTATACTTGTCATTACTAGTACACATTAAAGTTATCAATATTAGGACCTAAATTCATCACTATCAATCTGTTCCAAAGTTATCATTTTACTTGTCATTATTTGTGAGTTTTAGTACACATTGTTAGTATTCTCAAAACTTATCATTATTAGTACACATTACAGTTATCATTAATTGCAACTTCTAATTTTGCTATTCCTAGTATTTTCTAAACTCTGCATTATCAATATATTTCAAGGAAGTCATTACTACACATTAACGTTATCATTTTAATTTTTAAACTTGCGGTTATTACAATATTCTGGATTTGTGAGTATTAGTCCACATTAAACTTGTCATTAATAGTGCCTTCTAAACTTCTCATTATTAGTATATTCTAAACTTGTCATTATTTGTGCACATTAAGTTTTAATAGAGCCTTATAAATTTGCCATTATTAGTATATCGTTATTAGTAAATATAAAAATTATCCTTAGCAGTACCTTGTAAACGTATTTTAGTATATCCTAAACGTGTCACAATTATATTCTAAACTTGTCATTATTTATATTATATTCTAAACTTACTATCGTTAGTATATTCTAAACACATTATTAGTATATTATATATATATATAGGAATGGTAAAAGGCATTGCCCTTCCTGTACCTCTCAGCCATCCTTCTAGAGTAGATCGGCAGCTTCCACATATCACATGAGGTGCCCATGGCTTGTCCTGGTCACCCATGGGCATTCCGAAATAGAGTCTGTACGCTATCCACACTTTAGCACATCTCACGATCTTATGTAGTACTTGTTTTTTTCCAATATATGCCACACACAATGTATCAGGAGAATTTTCATATCCTCTAGCAGCCATCTTAACATTGATCTGAAAGAGATAATTAGATAAACATTTAGTAGCAGACCACATAACAATTCCAAGATATACATGGTAACATTGAAATTATATGTATTTCTATAACGGTCGATGATACAGAAAAATCAATTCCATATTTGAAATCAGCAGGAAAAATGGATTAATAAACTCTAAAAAAAAATACAATAAACAAAACTTTTGAAGAAAAAAAAGTTGTGTTATCTTGTTTTTTCCCAATATAATAACCACGTGGTACACATAGCAAAATGTATCAGGAGAATTTTCACATCCTCTATCTTAACAGGTAAATATTTCATTGATCTGAAAGAGAAAATTAGGTAAACATTTAGTAGCAGACCACATAACAATTCCAAGATATACATGGTAACATTGAAATTATATGTATTTCTATAACGGTCGATGATACAGAAAAATTAATTCCATATTTGAAATCAGAGGGAAAAATGGATAATAAACTCTAAAAATGACAAGTCTAAAATAATGACATGTTTAGAATACACTAATGATAAGTGTACAAGTTTAGAATATATTAATAATGACAAGTTTAGATAACTTTAATTTGTGCTTATTTTTAGTTTAGATAACCTTAGTATTTACCATTAATAAGATTACACGATACTAATAATGGTACAGTTTACTACAAATTAAAACTTTAATGTATTCTAATAATGTTTTTGATATACTAATAATGTAATTAATGTACTATTAGCAATGAAAAGTTTATATTATCCTAATATTATCCTAATAGTCTAAACTAATGAGAGGTTTAGAATACACTAAAATGTCAAAATAGTTAAAAAATTCTATTAAATAACCATTAACTTTTAATTGTTGCATACTAATACTGACAAGTTTAGAAGGTTCTATTAAATAAAATTGTGTACTAAAAATGACAAATTTTGTATGTAATAAGGACACTATCAGAATATACAAATAATGATAATTTTGGAAGGTATTAGACGATATAACTTTAATGTATACTATAAATGTACACTAATACTGACAAGTTATACTAATAATGACAAGTTTAGTATGTACTAATGACACTTTCAGAATATACAAATAATTATAATTTTGGAAGGTGTTAGACAGTATAACTAAAAATGACAATCTAATAATACACTTATCATGACAAGTTATACTCCAATAATTAAATGTTATTGATATACTGAGAATGAAAAGTCCTAATAATGAAAAGTCCTAATAATGAAAAATTTATTAACTCTAATGTGCACTTATGTATAGATTAATGACATACATATATAGACATATAAAAGTTTAGATTAATGACATATAGAGAAGATAACTTTAATGTGACTAATAATGACAAGATTAAAATATACTACAGTGCTAATAACAACTTTAATGTATGCTATGTTTAGAATATACTAATGATGATGAGTTTTAGTAGGCAATACTTATGGTAACTTAAATAAAATGAATATACGAACGAATATAGTAATAATGGCAAGTTTATAATAAACTAATAATGACAAATCTAGAAGGGACTATTAATGATAAATCTAATGTGTTCTAAAAATTACAAGCTTTGAATATACATAGGTTCAGAAGGCATTGTTAATGAGTGCTAATAATGAGAATTTTAGAAGATACCAATAATGATAAGTTCTGATAAAAAAAAAACATTAATTTGTATTATTAATGAAAACTTTATAATATAATGGCAACTTTTTAATAATGAAAGTTTCCTGTCTACTAATTATGATAAGTTTAGAATATGTAAATAGTAACTATTACTGATAGCTATAAGGTATTCTAAAAATGACAAGTTTAATATACTAATAATGCCATGTTTAGAATATACTAACATTGAGAAGTTTAGAAGGTACTATTAATGAAAACTTTCATAGGTAATAATTATGAAAAGTTTAGAATATACTAAAAATGGCAAGTACTGATTATGTTAATAATGAGAAGTTTAGAATACAGTATTGATGATAACTTTTGTGTCTACATGTTTAGAATATACTAATAATGACAAGCTTACAAGGTACCATTAAGGAAAATTTTAATGTGTCCTAATAATGACAAATTTAGAAGGTACTATTAATAGTAACTTTAATGTGTATTGATAATTTAGAATATATTCACAATTATAAGTTTAGAAGGTGCTATCAGATATAACTTTAATTTGAACTAATAAGGATAAGTTTCGAACATACTAATAATGACAAATTTAGACCGTTTTATGAATAGATAATACTAATAATGCTGATTAGAAGTTACTAATGATATATTTAGAATATACTAATAATGACAAGTTTAAAAGGTACGAACTTTAATGTACTAATAAGGAGAAGTTTAGAATATACTAAGAATGGCAGGTTTAAACGGATCTATTAATGGTATATTTAATTTGTACTAATAATCACAAATTTAAAATACACTATTGATGGCAAGGTTATAATATTCTAAGAACGATATTTTTAATATGATCTAATAAGAAGAGGTTTATAATATCCAAATAATGAAACGTTAGGAAGATATTTTAAATGATAACTGTAATGTTGACAAGTTTAGGATATACTAATAATGACAATTATAGAATATACTATTAATGATTACTTAAATGTGTACTAATTAGGCAAGTTTATAATAGAGTAGCGGATGTCGAGTTCCGGCCACCGTCGACCGCCAGTCGCCGAACATCACCTAGCCAGTCCATGGGATGCTCCGACACGGTCAGCGGACGGGAAGGGGCATATCGGCCGAAAGAAGTGACCATCCCATTCCCTGCCACCGTGTACCGCCAGTCACCATCACTTATCCCGTCCGTAAGCTGCTTCACCACTGTCAGAGGTCGGGTCTGAGCACGTCTGTCAAAAGAAGTGGCCAGATTTTTTTTTTTTTTTTTTTTTTTTTTTTTTTTTTTTTTTTTTTTTTTTTTTTTTTTTTTTAATAAGATGGATGGATGGATGGATGCGGTCGCTGGGGTGGTGGGCATCTGGCCTCTTGGCCGAGACTACCTACCTCCTATACTATGTACGCTAGATGCCAGAATTGCGGAAGTCGGGTCCCGGCTAACGTCGACCGCCGTCGACCGCCGTCGACCGCCGTGCTTGACAACGGTCTGTGGCAGTGACGGAGCACGACAGCCGAAAGAAGTGACCACCCCATTCCTCGCCACCGTCCACCGCCGCTGGCCCAACATCACTTAGTAGGTCCGCGGGGTAGTCTGTCACGGTCAGCGGCCAGGACGGCCACCCTGTATACTAATTAGCTCGGTCTGTGGCTTGGCTAGGGTCCGTGCGCTCAGTCCAAAAATATTCATATTCACCAGGTGTGCCGGACAAGGGGCCGTTTGGTTTTGATCACTTAGCCCGTTCACGGGGTGCTCCGGTCAGCGGCCAGGACAGCCACCATCTATAATACTTAGCCATTACTGATTTAATAAATGTGCTCTTGCCTTTGAGGTCGGAGAATTACCAGTTATCCAGGTGGGTGGATAAGATCCAATGAACCACAACTGATTTAATGAGGCATTCGTGACTTCTGGCAGGATCAAACAGGTAGTTTGGCGTTGACGCTAGATAGCTAGATAGCTCTCTGTGTAGGTGGACCGTAGGATGGATGGATGGATGGATGGATGAATCCGGTCGCTCGGAGTGGGGGCATGTGGCCTCTCGGCCGAGACTACCCACCCAGTATACCATATGAGATTCAACTCAGCGCTACTAGAGGTCGGACGTCTCTTCAACCAACTCTCTCAACAAGCTCCAAGTGCTTGGAAGAAAAGAGGCACACGCACACTTTCTCGTTAGCAAAGCAGAGGCCCAAACCGTCTCTCTCAGTACGCCCAATCTGACCCCAGGCTGGTTGACGGAGAGATTTGGGACACCTTTCTGTCCGACCGGCCCGCAACCAAACGCTGGCCTCTCGCTGACGCTGGTGAGCGAGCTTACACTTCTGACATTTACACACAATTCCCAATCGCGTAATTCTCTGTTTTCAGAGTTGTGATTGGAAGGAAAGAGACCATACAACACCCGCCCGTCTGCCCCTCCCCCGCACCGCCACTGAATCGACTCGTCTGAAATCCAAACCCAGCCTGGGGATAAACAGGCAACGCTCGCCCCACCTGTGGCTCATCAGGTTCGCGCTCGCCAGCGGTGGCGGCGGGGAGTTATCTCCTTGCCGCTGCCGTTCTGGTCACTGATCTCTTCGTTGACGTCGGCAGGGGGGTGTACACCACCCGTCTGCCCCCCCTCGCACCGCCCCTTGATCAGCTCTAAAAGGACTTCAAACCCAAAACCTGGGGATAATCAGGGTACGCTCGCCCCACCTGTGGCTTATCAGGTTCGCCCTCTACACGCGGAAAGTGAAATCAACTCACTTCTCGTAAGATACACACATACACCTCTCACGAACAGAGCCACAAATCACGCACAAACATATACACTTACTTTTTCTTCGACTAAAATTCGCTTCCTTTCTAACTTTCTCTTCTACTACATCTTCTCATTTCAGTTTACCTCCCACTAAAGATTTTTCCGCCTCCTACCATTTTCTAAACTTTCGTTGGTGATCCTAACCCCGTTGGTAATCCTAACCCCGTTGGTAATCCTAACCTCCGGCGTCAAGCGCTGCCCTCCAAGCCCCTGGTCCAGTTCTCCTAAGCCTCGCAATTCGCCCGGTGGCAATAGCTCTCTTTTATACACTACTATCTTTTCATTTTCTAACAGACATTCTTCCCCTCCCACAAAACCCGATCCCGCGCAAGCGAGGTGGTCTTTTCTTGGAATCCAGAATCCATATACGCGAGATACCAGGGTTGCGGATGTCGGCTCCCGGCCACCGTCGACCGCTAGTCGCCGAACATCACTTAGCCCGTCCATGGGATGCTCCGCCACGGTCAGAGGAAGGGACGGGGCATATCGGCCGAAAGAAGTGGACATCCCATTCCCTGCCACCGTGCACCGCCAGTCGCCCAACATCACTTATCCCGTCCGTAAGCTGCTTCGCCACTGTCAGCGGCCGGGACGGAGCACGTCGGCCATAAGAAAGTGCCAGAAAGGGCAGTTTTTTTATTATTATTATTTAACAAGATGGATGGATGGATAAATGCGGTCGCTGGGGTGGTGGGCATCTGGCCTCTCGGCCGAAACTACCTACCTCCTATACTATATACGCTAAATGCCAGAGTTGCGGAAGTCGGGTCCCGGCTAACGTCGACCGCCAGTTGCCGAACATCACTTAACCTATCCGCGAGGTGCTTGATCACGGTCAGTGGCAGTGACGGAGCACGACAGCCGAAAGAAGTGACCACCCCATTCCTGGCCACCGTCCACCGCTGGTAGCCCATCATCACTTAGTACGTCCGCGGGGTAGTCAGTCAAGGTCAGCGGCCAAGACGGTCACCCTGTATACTACCTAGCTCGGTCTGTGGCTAGGCCAGGGTCCGTGCGCTCAGTTCAAAAATATTTAGATTCACCTGGTGTGCCGGACAAAGGGCCGTTTGGTTTTGATCTAATAAAAGCGCTGTACTCCCTGAGGTCGGAGCTTGTTTGCATGTATTAGTTGTAGAATTACCGGTTATCCAGGTGGGTGGATATGTTCCAATGGACCACAACTGATTTAATAAGCCATCCGAGGTTTCGCCTTCGATCGGTTTGTATTTAGACACGCATGACTTAATCTTTGAGACAAGCATATAACTACTGGCAGGATCAACCAGGTATCTTGGCGTTGACGCTAGATAGGTAGCTAGCTATCTGTGTAGGTGAACCGTCGTGTAGATAGATGGATGGAAGGATCAAATCGCTAGGGGTGGGGGCCATCCGGCCTCTCGGCCGAGACTACCCACCCCGTATACTATATACGCGAGATGCCAGAGTTGCGGATGTCAGGTCCCGGCCACCATCGAACGCCAGTCGCCGAACATCACTTAGCCCGTCACCGGGGTGCTCCGTCACGGTCAGCGGCCGGGACCGGGCACGTCAACTGAAAGAAATGGCCACCCCATTCCCGGCCACCGTCCACCGCCAGTCGCCCAACCCCACTTAGCCCGTCCGCGGGGGTGCTCCGTCAAGGCCAGCGGCCGGGACGGTGCACGTCGGCCGAAAGAAGAGGCGACCCCGTTCCCGGCCACCGTCCACCGCCAGTCGCCCAACATCACTTAGCCCGTCTGCGGGGTGGTCTGCCACGGTCAGCGGCCAGGACGGCCACCCTTTATAATACTCAGCCACAACTGATTTGATTAAAGCGCTCTTCCCGCAGAGGTCGGAGCTTGTGTGCATTTATTAGCTCTACAATTAACAAATATCCAGGTGGGTGGATATGATCCAATAAACCACAACTGTTTTAATGAAACATTCGTGGTTTCGCCTTAGATCTGCATGGCTTAATCATTGATACAAACATATGACTTCTGGCAGGATCAAACAGGTAGCTTGGCGTTGACGCTAGATAGCCAGCTAGCTATGGATGGATCGGATCGGTATTTGTTGGGGCCATCCGGCCTCTCGGCCGAGACTACCCACCCCGTATACTATACACGCGAGATGCCAGAGTTGTGGATGTCGGGTCCCGGCCACCGTCGACCGCCAGTCGCCCAACATCACTTAGCCCATCCGCGGAGTGCTCCCTCACGGTCAGCGGCCAGGACTGGGCACGTCAACCGAAAGAGGTGGCCACCCCATTCCCGGCCACCGTCCACCGCTAGTCGCCCAACCCCACTTAGCCCGTCCGCGGGGTGCTCCGTCACGGTCAGCGGCCGGGATGGGGCATGTCGACCGAAAGAAGTGGTCACCCCATTCCCGGCCACCGTCCACAGCCAGTCGCCCAACATCACTTAGCCCGTCCGGGGGGTGGTCTGCCACGGTCAGCGGCCAGGACGGCCTCCCTTTATACTACTCAGCCACAACTGATTTAATTAAAGCGCTCTTCCCACAGATGTCGGAGCTTGTGTGCATGTATTAGCTCTACAATTACCAATTTTCCAGGTGGGTGGATAAGATCCAATGAACCACAACTATACTTAGACATGCATGGCTTATCCTTTGAGACAAACATATCATTTCTAGCATGATCAAACAGGTAGCTTGGCGTTGACGCTAGATAGCTAGCTAGCTATGTGTGTAGGTAGACCGTTTGGTGGATGGATGGATAGACCCGGTCGCTAGGTGTGGGGGGGGCATCCGGCCTCTCAGCCGAGACTACCCACCCCGTGTACCATATACGCGAGATGCCAGAGTTGCGTATGTCGGGTCCCGGCCACCGTCGACCGCCAGTCGCCCAACATCACTTAAAGCGTCCACGGGTTCTCCGCCACGGTCAACGTCCGGGACGGTACACGTCGGCCGAAAGAAGTGGCCATCCCATTCCATACCACCGTCCACCGACAGTCGACCAAACTCATTTAGCCCGTCCGCAGGGTGCTCCACCACGGTCAGGGACCGGGATGGGGCACGTCGGCCGAAAGAAGTGGCCACCCCATTCCCGGCCAACGTCCACAGCCAGTCGCTCAACATCACTTAGCCCATCCACGGGGTGGTCTGCCACGGTCAGCGGCCAGGACGGCCACCCTTTTTACTACTTAGCCACAACTGATTTCATAAAAGCGCTCTTCCCACAGATGTCGGAGCTTGTGTGCATGTATTAGCTCTACAATTACCACTTTTCCAGCTGGGTGGATAATATCCAATGAACCACGAATGATTTAATAAGCCATTCGAGGTTTCGCCTTAGATCGGCCTGTACTTAGACATGCATGGCTTAACCTTTGAGACAAACACATGACTCCTGGGATGGTCTCCCACGGTCAGCGGCCAGGACGGCCACCCTGTATACTACTTAGCCATAACTGGTAATTCTAGATCTAATACATGTACATAAGCTCCGACCAGTCGCCCAACATCACTTAGCCACTCGCCCAACATCACTTAGCACGTCCGCGGGGTGGTCTGCCACGGTCACCGGTCAGGACGGGAAAGGGCACATCGGCCGAAAGAAGTGACCACCCCATTCCCGGTGACCGTCCACAACCAATCGCCCAACATCACTTAGCCCGTCCGCGGGGTGGTCTGCCACGGTCACCGGTAGGGACGGCCACCATCTATAATACTTAGCCATTACTGATTTAATAAAAGCGCTCTTCCCCTTGAAGTCGGAGCATGTGTGCATGCATTAGCTCTAGAATTACCAGTCATCCATGTGGGTGGATAAGATCCAATGAACCACAACTGATTTAATGAGGCATTCGTGGTCTCGCCTATGATCGGCCTATACTCAGACATGCATGGCTTAACCTTTGAGACAAACATATGATTTCTGGCAGGATCAAACAGGTAGTTTGGCGTTGACGCTAGATACCTAAATAGCTCTCTGTGTAGGTGGACCGTAAGATGGATGGATAGATGGATGGATCCGGTCGCTCGGGGTGGGGGGCATCTGGCCTCCCGGCCGAGACTACCCACCCCGTATACTATATACGCGAGATGCCAGAGTTGCGGATGTCGGCTCCCGGCCACCTTTCCACCGTCAGTCGCCGAACATCACCTACCCCGTCCATGGGATGCTCCGTCACGGTCAGCGGACGGGACGGGGCATATCGGCCGAAAGAAGTGGCCATCCCATTCCCTGCCACCGTGCACCGCCAGTCCCCTAACATCACTTATCCCGTCCGTAAGCTGCTTCACCACTGTCAGCGGCCGAGACGGAGCACGTTAGCCAAAAGAAGTGGACAGAAAGGGCCGTTTGTTTTTTTATTTACTAAGATGGATGGATGGATGCGGTCGCTGGGGTGGTGGGCATCTGGCCTCTCGTCCGAGACTACCCACCTCCTATACTATATATGCTAGATACCAGAGTTGCGGAAGTCGGGTCCCGGCCATCGTCGACCGCCAGTCGCCGAACATCACTTAACCCGTCCGTGAGGTGCTTGACCAAGGTCAGTGGCAGTGACGGGACACGACAGCCGAAAGAAGTGACCACCCCATTCCTCTCCACCGTCCACCGCCGCTAGCCCAACATCACTTAGCCTGACCGCGGGGTAGTCAGTCACGGTCAGCGGCCAGGACGGTCACCCTGTATACTACCTAGCTCGGTCTGTGGGTAGACCAGGGTCCATGCGCTCAGTTAAAAAATATTGGGATTCACCAGGTGTGCCGGACAAAGGGCCGTTTGGTTTTGATCTAATAAAAGCGCTGTACGCCCTGAGGTCGGAGCTTGTTTGCATGTATTAGTTGTAGAATTACCAGTTATCCAGGTGGGTGGATAATATCCAATGAACCACAACTGATTTAATAAGCCATTCGAGGTGTCGTCTTAGATCGGTTTGTATTTAGACACGCATCTTTGAGACAAGCGTATGACTACTGGCAGGATCAACCAGGTAGTTTGGCGTTGACGCTAGATAGGTAGCTAGCTATCTCTATAGGTGAACCGTTGCGTAGATGGATGGATGGAAGTATCGAATCACTAGGGGGGTGGGGGCCATCTGGCCTCTCGGCCGAGACTACCCACCCCGTATACTATATACGCGAGATGCCAGAGTTGTGGATGTCGGGTCCCGGCCACCGTCGACCGCCAGTCGCCGAACATCACTTAGCCCGTCCTCGGGGTGCTCCTCCACGGTCAGCGGACGGGACGGGGCATGTCGGCCGAATGAAGTGGCCACCCCATTCCCGGCCAACGTTCACCACCAGTCACCCAACATCACTTAGCCCATCCGCGGGGTGGTCTGCCACGGCCACCCTTTTTACTACTTAGCCACAACTGATTTCATAAAAGCGCTCTTCCCACAGATGTCCGAGCTTGTGTGCATGTATTAGCTCTACAATTACCACTTTTCTAGCTGGGTGGATGATATCCAACGAACTACAACTGATTTAAGGAGCCATTCGAGGTTTCGCCTTAGATCGGCTGTACATGCATGGGACAAACACATGACTCCTGGTAGGATAAAACATATAGCCTGGCGTTGACGCTAGATAGCTAGCTAGCTATCTGTGTAGGTAGACCGTAGGGTGGATGGATGGATGGATGGATGGATCCAGTCGCTAGGGGTGGGGACATCCGGCCTCTCGGCCGAGACTACCCACCCCGTATACTATTTACGCGAGACGCCAGAGTTGCGGATGTTGGCTTCCGGCCACCATCGACCCTCAGTCGCCGAACATCAATTAGCCCGTCAGCGGGGTGCTCAGCCACGGTCAGCGGTCGGGACGGGGTGTGTCGGCCGAAAGAATTGGCCACCCCATTCCCTGCCACCTTCCACCGCCAGTCCTCCAACATCACTTAGCCCGTCCGCGAGGTGTTCCACCACAGTTAGCGGCCTGGAGGGTGCACGTCGGCCGAAAGAAGTGGCCACCCCATTCCTACCCACCGTCCACCGCCTGTCTCCCCGCCCGTCCGCGGGGTGGTCTGCCACGTACTATATATGTTAATTTTAATTGTACTAATAATGACCAGAACGTACTAATGACAAATTTAGAATGTACTATAAATGAAAACTTTAATGTCTTCTAATAATTAATGTTTGAAAAATACTAATAATGACAAGTTTAAAGGCACTATTAATGATAACTTTAATATGTGCTAATAATCACAAGTTTACAATGTTGTAATAATGACAAGTTTAGAAGGTTATATTAATGATAATGTTAATGTGTAGTAATTATGACATTGTGTACTAATATAAAAAAGGTTAAATATACTAATAAGGGTAAGTTTAAGTTTAGTAGGTACTATAACTGATAACGTTAATTTGTGCTAATTACGACAAGCTTAGAATATACAATGACAAGTTTAGAAGGTACTATTAATGATAACTTTGATGTCTATTAATAGTGATACGTTTAGTATTACTATTAATGAGTTTAGAATATACTAATAATGACAAGTTAAGATATATTTTATGTGAAATGATGATGAAAAGTTTAGAATTTTGACAATTTATAATAAAAATGGGAAGTTTAGAAAAAAACATATAGCGTTTAGCAGATACTATTAGTAAAATCTTCAATGTGTACTAATAATTACTTTAATGAGTGCTAATAATGAAAAAATACAAAATACTAGTAATGACAAGTCTAGAATATACTTTTAATGATAACTTTAATATGCACTATTAGTAACAAGTTTAGAATTACATGCTCAGTCAGAACTATTGATGATAACTTTAATATGAGAAGTTTAGAATATACTAATAATGAATATTGTCGATACTACTATTAATGATAGATATAATGTGTACATAATAAAAAAAATCAGAAAATTATATTTATAATAACTTTAATATTTTAATAATGACAATTTAGCAGGTTTTAGCTTTGATATGTACAAATATTGAATAATTTACAATATACTAATAATGACAGCTAAAAAATATGCAAATAATGAGAAGTTTAGAAGGTATTCACTATAGATTTAATTTCTACTAATAATGACAACTATAGAATATCCTAATAAGGACAAATTTATAATATTCTAATTATGTATTGTCAATGATAACTTAAATGTTTAGAATATACTAATAATGACAAGTTTAGAAGGTATGATAACTTTAATGTGCACTAATAATGACAAATTTAGAATATGCTAATAATGGCAAGTTTGTTATATATAAATGATGTACTAATAATGACAAATTTACAATATACGTATAATGGAAGATACAGTTGATGACAACTTTTATGTGTACTAATAATGGAAAGACTAGAATATACAAATAATGACTTTAATCATGAAAGAATAAAATATACTAAAAGTGGCAAGTTTGTAATACCCTAATAATGACAAGTTTAAAGGGACATTGGTAATGCATTTAACTTTGAAAAGTTTAGAAAGTATTGTTAATATATTAATAAGGACAAATTTATATTATTTTAATTATGACAAATTTAGAAGGTATTGTTAATGATAACTTTAATGTGTACTAGTAATAACAAATTTAGAATATACTAATAATGATAACTTTAATGTGCACTAATAATGACAAATTTAGAATATACAAATGATGTCGTTTAAATGGTATTATTAATAACAGCATTAATGTGTACTAATAATGACAGTTTTACAATATATGTATAATGCAAGATACAGTTGATGACAACTTTTATGTGTCCTAACACTGGAATGACTTTGATATGTACTAATCATGAAAAAATGAAAATATACTACAAATGACAAGCTTGTAATATCCTGATAATAACAAGTTTAGGAGGTACATTAATAATGCATTTAACTTTGACAATTTTAGAAGGTACTAATAATCAGCAGTTTACAATATAATAATAATGAGAGGTGGCCGAGACCCGACATCCACAACTCTGGCATCTCGCATATATAGTAAAGGGGGTGGGTAGTCTCGGCCGAAAGGCCAGATTCCCCCCCACCCCCAGTGACCGGAACCATCCACCCACCCATCCACCCGACGGTACACCTATACAGATAGCTAGCTAGCTAGCTATCTAGCGTCAACACCAAGCCGACCTAAGGCAAAACCTCGAATGCCTCAATAAATCAGTTGTGGTTAATTGGATCTTATCCACCCACCTGGATAACTGGTCATTCTAGAGCTAATTCATGCACACAAGCTCCGACCTCAGTGGGAAGAGCGCTTTTATTAAATCAGTTATGGCTAAGTAGTATAGAGCGTGGCCGTCCTGGTCGCTGACCGTGGAAGACCACACCATGGACGGGCTATGTGATGTTGGGCGACTGGCGGTGGCCTGTGGCCGGAAATGGGGTGGCCACTTCTTTCGGCTGACATGCCCCGTCTCGTCGGCTGACTGTGACGGAGCACACCGCGGACTGCCTAAGTGATGTTGGACGACTGGCGGTGGACGGTGGCCGGGAATAGGGTGGCCACTTTTTTCAGTTGACGTGCCCGGTACTGGCCGCTGACCGTGGAGGAGAACCCCGCGGACGGTCTAAGTTATGTTCGGCGACACGAGGTCGACGGTGTCCGGGACCCGACATCCGCAACTCTGGCATCTCGCGTATATAGTATACGGGGTAGGTAGTCTCGGCCGAGAGGTCGGATGACCCCCACACCTAGCGATCTGATCCATCCATCCATCCATCCATCCATCCATCCATCCATCCATCCATCCATCCATCCATCCATCCATCCGTCCGTCCATCCATCCATCCATCCATCCATCCACTCGAAGTCCACCTACACAGATAGCGTGCTAGCTATCTAGCATCAACGCCAAGCTACCTGGTTGATCCTGCTAGTAGTCATATGCTTGTCTGATATATTAAGCCATGCATGTCTAAGTAGACGCCAATATAAGGAGAAACCTCGAATGGCTCACTAAATCAGTTGTGGTTCATTGGATCTTATCCACCCACGTAGATAACTGGTATTTCTAGAGCTAATACATGCACACAAGCTCCGCTCTCAGGATGTAGAGTGCTTTTATTAGATCAAAACCAAACGGCCCTTTGTCCCCCACACCAAGTCAATCTGAATATCTTTGGGCTGAGCACACGGACCCGACCCGACCCGACCGGAGACTGAGCTAAGTAGTATACAAAGTGGCCGTCCTAGCCGCTGACCGTGGCAGACCACCCTGCGGACGGGCGAAGTGATGTTGGGATACAGGCGGTGGACGGTGAGTAGGAATGGGGTGGCCACTTCTTTCGGCCGACATGCACCGTCCCGGCCGCTAACTATGGTGGAGCACCTCGCGGACGGGCTAAGTGATGTTGGAGGACTGGCGGTGGAAGGTGGCAGGGAATGGGGTGGCCAATTCTTTCGGCCGACACACCCCGTCCCGACCGCTGACCGTGACGGAGCACCCCGCTGACGGGCTAATTGATGTTCGGCGACTGGCGGTCGATGGTGGCTGGGACCCGACATCCGCAACTCTGGCGTCTCGCGTATATAGTATACGGGGTGGGTAGTCTCGGCCGAGAAGCCGGATGTCCCCACCGCTATTAATGATAACTTTAATATGTGCTAATAATCACAAGTTAACAATATTGTAATAATGACAAGTGTAGAAGGTTATATTAATGATAACGTTAATGTGTAGTAATAATGACATGTTTGAATTATATTGATAATGCAAAGTTTAGAGAATACTAATAATAGCAAAATTAGAATTTGCTCATAATGATAACTATAGTAATGATTAGATTTGAATAAACTAACAATGTCATGTTTAGAAGACACAACTAATGATAACTTTAACATGTACTAATACTCACAAATTTAGAATATACCAACAATGACAAGTTAAGAATAATGATAAACTTTGGAATATATTATTATTGCCAAGCTTAGAATATACTAATAGTACAAGGTCCTAACAATGATAACTCTAATGTGTACTAATAATGACAAGTTTGGAATACTAAAGAATATATATTTAGTATATACTAATACTGATATGTTTCGAATTTGAGAACAATGACAACTTTAAAAAATATTGTTAATGATAACTTTAAGGTGTACTAATAACGACAAGTGTAGAATATACTAATAATGACAAATTTAGAATATGCTAACAATGTTTAGAATACACTAATAATTACAAAGTTAGAAGGTATTATTAATGATAAATTTAATGTGTACTAATAATATACTAAGAATGACAAATTTAGAATAATGACATGTTGAGAATACTAATACTAATAGCTTAGACGATAATATTTATGATAACTTCACCGCGTACAAGTTTAATAATCATAAGTTTAGAAATTACTAATAATGACAACTTTAGAAGGCACTATATATTATAACTTTAATTAAGAACATACTAATAATGATAAAGTAAAATGTACTATAAATGAAAACTTCCATGCCCATGTATGTTTGGGATATACTAATAATGACAAGGTACTGTTGATGATCCTTTTAATGTGTACCAATAACGACAAGCTTGGAATAAATGAACATTGACATCGCTAGAAAATTTTGATGATATCTTTAATGTGCACTAATAATGACATTTATAATATACTATTAATGATAACTTGAACATATACTAATAAAGAGAAGCTTTTAATGATAATTTAAATATGTATTAACAATAACAAGTTTATGATATACAAAAATTGACAAGTGTAGATAATATTATTGATAATATTATTGATAATAAATTGAATCTGTACTAAAATGACAAATCTAGAGAGATACTATTAATGATAACTTTAATGTGCAGTTACAAAAACAAGTTTATAAGGTACTAATAATGATAACTTTAATGTGTACTAATAATAACAAGTTTGAAATACAGTAATAATGAAAAGTTCAGTAATTACAAATAATTACAAATTTAGAAAACACCAACAATGAGAAGTTTAAATTATACTAAAAACCAGATGTTTAGAAGGTAATATTAATGATGACTTATATGGCAAATGGCAAATGATGACAAGTTTAGAATATACTAATAAAAGGTTAAGAAAACTTTAGAAGATAAGTTTAAAATATGAGACAATGACAAGTTTAACAGAATAATACCGACGATTTTAGATGGTGCTAATATGTACTAATGTGGTAGTAATAACGAATTTAGAATACACTAAAATAGCATTTTTGTAACAAACAGGTAAAGATAAGTTCAGAAGGTACCTTAATGAATGTACAATATACTAATAAGGGTAAGTTTAGCAGGTACTATAACTGATAACGTTAATTTGTACTAATTACGACAAGCTTAGAATATACTCATAATGACAAGTTTAGAAGGTACTATTGGTGATAACTTTGATATTAATAGTGATAAGTTTGGTATATACTATTAATGAGTTTAGAATATACTAATAATGACAAGTTAAGATAAATTTTATGTGAAATGATGATGAAAAGTTTAGAATTTTGACAATTTATAATAAAAATGGGAAGTTTAGAAAAAAAAAACATATAGCGTTTAGCAGATATTAGTAAAATATTTAATGTGTACTAATAATTACTCTAATGAGTTCTAACAATGAAAAGAATATATATTACTAATAATGACAAGTCTAGAATATACTTTTAATGATAACTTTAATATGCACTAATAGTAACAAGTTTAGAATAACATGCTCAGTCGGAACTATTGATGATAACTTTAATATGAGAAGTTTAGAATATACAAGTAATGAATATTGTCGATACTACTATTAATGATAAATATAAAATGTACTAATAATTAAAAATGTAGAAAATTATATTTATAATAACTTTAATATGTTTTAATAATGACGATTTAGGTTTTATTAAATAGCTTTGCTATGTACAAATATTTAATAATTTACAATATACTAAAAATGACAGCTAAAAAATATGCAAATAATGAGAAGTTTAGAAGGTATTCATTATAGATTTAATTTGTACTAATAATGACAACTATAGAATATCCTAATAAGGACAAATTTATTATATTCTAATTATGACAAGTTTAGACATTATTGTTAATGATAACTTTAATGTTTAGAATATACTAATAATGACAAGTTTAGAGGGTGCTATTGCATGATAACTTTAATGTGCACTAATAATGACAAATCTAGAATATGCTAATAATGGCAAGTTTGTAATATACAAATGATGTACCAATAATGACAAGTTTACAATATGCTAATAATGGCAAGTTTGTAATATACAAATGATGTACCAATAATGACAAGTTTACAATATACGTATAATGGAAGATACAGTTGATGACAACTGTTATGTGTACTAATAATGGAAAGACCAGAATATACAAATAATTACTTTAATCATGAAAAAATAAAATATACTAAAAATGGCAAGTTTGTAATACCCTAATAATGAGAAGTTTAAAAGGTATATTGATAATGCATTTAACTTTGACAAGTTTAAAAGGTATTGTTAATATATCAATGAGGACAAATTTATATTATTCTAATTATGACAAATTTAGAAGGTATTGTTGATGATAGCTTTAATGTGTACTAGTAATAACAAATTTAGAATATACTGATAATGATAACTTTAATGTGCAGTAATAATGACAAATTTAGAATATACAAATGATGTCAAGTTTAGATGGTATCATTAATAATAGCTTTAATATGTACTAATCATAAAAAATGAAAATATACTAGAAATGACAAGTTTGTTATATCCTAATAATAAAAAGTTTAGGAGGTACATTAATAATGTATTCAACTTTGACAATTTTACAATGTACTAATAATGAGAGGTTTAGAAGGTACAGGTATGTGTACTAATAATGGAAAGATTAGAATATACCAATAATTAAACAATTAAAAGGTACTGTTCAAGATAACTTTAATTTGTACTAATAATATGCAAGTTTACAATATAATAATAGAGACAAGTTTAGAAGATAAATGATAAACTCAATAGTGAGAAGTGAGAATAGTGAGAAGTTTAGCAGGTAGTATTATTGACAATTTCATAATGCACTAATAATGAAAAGTTTGGAAGATGTTATTAATGATAACGTTAATCTGTACTAACATATACAAATTTGGAAGCTAATAATAATAACTTTAATGTGTTATCCGAATGAAAAGTTTAGAATAAGTTAATAATGACAATTTTAGAATGTACTTTTAATGATAACTTTAATGTGTAGTAGTAATAGTAACCTTAAAGTGAACTAATAATGGCATATTTAGAGTATACTAGAATTTAGAATATACAAATAAAGACCGGGTAGGTAACATTAATGGCAACTTTAATGTATACCAATAATGAGATGCTTAGAATATACTAAAAAGGATCCTATTAATGATAACACATATGTGTACTACTAATGACACGTAATAATGAGTAGTTTAGAAGGTACTTTTAATGAAAACTTTAATATGTACTAATATTGAAAGTTTATAATATACTAATAAAAACAAGTTTAGAATATACTAATAATAACAAGTTGAAAAGTTACCATAACTGTTAACTATAATGTGTACTAATAATGACAAGTTTAGAAGGTACTATTAATGATAACGTTAATATGTACTAATATAGACAAGTTTTAAATATATATATATATATATATATATATATATATATATATATATATATATATATAAATATATATATATATATATATATATATATATATATATATATATATATATATATATATATATATATATACATAAAGTTTGTAAGGTACTATTTGTAGTAATAATGAAAAATAGATTATACCAACACAGAGAAGTTTAAAATATAAAAATAAGAAAAAGATTAGAAGATATTTGTAAAGATAACATTAATGTGTAATAATAATGATAATTTTAGAATATACTAATAATGAAGAATGTGATTATACAATTAATCTTTATTGTGTGCTAATGATAGATATAGAATATACCAAGTTGAAAAAGAAGTTTAAAAGCTACTATTAATGATGACTAATTTGTACTAATAATGACACGTTTAGAATACACTAATAATGAGCATACTAATAATAAAAGTTTAGAATATGGTAATAGTGACAAGTTTAGAATATACTAATAATTACAAGTTTAGAGGGGACTGTTAATGATAAGTTTAGAAGGTACTATTACTGACTTTAATGTGTACTAATGATAATATTGCCAGGTTGATAACATACTAATAAAACAAATTTAATGTGTACTAATAATGGTAAACTTTGATATTTACTAATAATGACGAGTTATGAAGATACTAATAATGACATATACTAGTTTAAAATATAATGATAATGACAAAGATTAGAATGTACTTATATTGCAAAGTTCAAAATATCCTAGTAATGATAAGTTTAGAACGTCCTATTAATGATAAAATTTAATGTGAGCTAATAATGACGTGTTTAGAATATACAAAAAATTATAAGTTTAAAGTGTACCAATGAAAACATGTTTAGAATATACTAATATTAACATGAGTAGAATATAGCAATAATGAGAAATTTAGAAAGTACTATCAATATTAAATAATAATGACAAGTTTAATGATACTAATAATGATATATTTAATGTGTACTAATAATGATAAGTTTAGAATATACTAATAATGATAAGTTTAATGATACTATTAATGATATATTTAATGTATACTAATAATGATAAGTTTAGAATATACTAATAATGACAAGTCTAAAATACTCCAATAATGACAGGTTTAGAAGATACTATTAATGATAATTTTAATGTTTACTAATAATGATGATTTTAGATCTTAATAGGACTGACAAGTTTAGAATACCAATTGAAAAGGTACTATCAATACTTGACAAATCAAGAGTATACTAATGACAAGTGTAGAATATACTGCTAACGACAAGTTTATAAGGTACTATGAATGATAATATTAATGTGTACTATAATAACAATTTTAGAATATACTAATGATAATTTTAATATGGGTTGAAAAAGACCAGTTCTTTTGATAATAACTTTAATGTGTACCAACAATCACTTATATATATACTTATATATACACAAGTTATATATATATATATATATATATATACATATATATATATATATATAATATATTAATAATGTGTTTAGAATATACTAACGATAGTGAGTTTAGAATATAATATTAATAATGACAAGTTTAGAATATACTAATTTATAATACACTAATTGTGACACGTTTAGGATATACTAAAATACGTTTACAAGGTACTGCAAGGATAATTTTGATATTTACTAATAACGATATACTAACAATGGCAAATTTATAAGGCTCTATTAAAATTTAATGTGCCCAAATAATGACAAGTTTAGAATATACTAATAATGAGAAGTTTAGAAGGCACTATTAATGATAAGTTTAATATGGACTAATACTCACAAATCCAGAATATTGTAATAACCGCAAGTTTAAAAAATTAGATAAACATTTAGTAGCAGACCACATAACAATTCCAAGATATACATGGTAACATTGAAATTATATGTATTTCTATAACGGTCGATGATACAGAAAAATCAATTCCATATTTGAAATCAGCAGGAAAAATGGATTAATAAACTATAAAAAAATACAATAAACAAAACTTTTGAAAAAAGTTGTGTTATCTTATGTAGTACTTGTTTTTTTCCAATATAATAACCACACACATAGCAAAATGTATCACATCCTCTAGTAGCCATCTTAACAGGTAAATAGTTCATTCATTGATCTGAAAGAGAAAATTAGGTAAACATTTAGTAGTAGACCACATAACAATTCCAAGATATACATGGTAACATTGAAATTATATGTATTTCTATAACGGTCGATGATACAGAAAAATCAATTCCATATTTGAAATCAGCAGGAAAAATTGATTAATAAACTCTAAAAAAAATACAATAAACAAAACTTTTGAAAAAAAAGTTGTGTTATCTTATGTAGTAATTGTTTTTTCCCACGTGGTAAGTGTTTTGTACCACGTGGTACACATAGCAAAATGTATCAGGAGAATTTTCACATCCTCTAGTAGCCATCTTAACAGGTAAATAGTTCATTCATTGATCTGAAAGAGAAAATTAGGTAAACATTTAGTAGCAGACCACATAACAATTCCAAGATATACATGGTAACATTGAAATTATATGTATTTCTATAACGGTCGATGATACAGAAAAATTAATTCCATATTTGAAATCAGAAGGAAAAATGGATAATAAACTCTAAAAATGACAAGTCTAAAATAATGACATGTTTAGAATACACTAATGATAAGTGTACAAGTTTAGAATATATTAATAATGACAAGTTTAGATAACTTTAATTTGTGCTTATTTTTAGTTTAGATAACTTTAGTATTTACCATTAATAAGATTACAAGATACTAATAATGGTACAGTTTACTACAAATTAAAACTTTAATGTATTCTAATAATGTTTTTGACATACTAATAATGTAATTAATGTACTATTAGCAATGAAAAGTTTATATTATCCTAATATTATCCTAATAGTCTAAACTAATGAGAGGTTTAGAATACACTAAAATGTCAAAATAGTTAAAAAATTCTATTAAATAACCATTAACTTTTAATTGTTGCATACTAATATTGACAAGTTTAGAAGGTTCTATTAAATAAAATTGTGTACTAAAAATGACAAATTTTGTATGTAATAAGGACACTATCAGAATATACAAATAATGATACTTTTGGAAGGTATTAGACGATATAACTTTAATGTATACTATAAATGTACACTAATACTGACAAGTTATACTAATAATGACAAGTTTAGTATGTACTAATGACACTTTCAGAATATATAAATAATTATAATTTTGGAAGGTGTTAGACAGTATAACTAAAAATGACAATCTAATAATACACTTATCATGACAAGTTATACTAATAATGACAACATGCAAATGCTCCAATAATTAAATGTTATTGATATACTGAGAATGAAAAGTCCTAATAAAGAAAAGTCCTAATAATGAAAAATTTATTAACTCTAATGTGCACTTATTAATGACATACATATATAGACATATAAAAGTTTAGATTAAGATAACTTTAATGTGATTAATAATGACAAGTTTAAAATATACTACAGTGCTAATAACAACTTTAATGTGCTATGTTTAGAATATACTAATGATGATGAGTTTTAGTAGGCAATACTTATGATAACTTAAATAAAATGAATATACGAACGAATATAGTAATAATGGCAAGTTTATAATAAACTAATAGTGACAAATTTAGAAGGGACCTTTAAGACAAACATATGACTTCTTGAAGGATCAAACAGTTAACTTGGCGTAAACGCTAGATAGCTAGCTTCCTATCTGTATAGGTAAACCATTGGGTGGGTGGATGGATGGATAGATCCAGTCGCTAGGGATTAGGGGCATCCGGGATCTCGGCCGAGACTACCCACCCCGTATACTATATACGCGAGATGCCAGTGTTGCGGATGTCGGGTCCCGGCCACCGTCGACCGCCAGTCGCCGAACATCAATTAGCCCGTCCACGGGGTGCTCCGCCACGGTCAGCGGACGGGACGGGGCATATCGGCCGAAAGAAGTGGCCACCCCCTTCCCGGTCACCGTCCACCGCCGGTCGCCCAATATCACTTAGTCTGTTCGCGGGGTAGTCAGTCACGGTCAGTGGCTAAGACGGCCACCCTGTATAATACCTAGCTCGATCTGTGGCTAGAGTCCGTGCGCTCAGTCCAAAAATATTCAGATTCACCAGGTGTGCCGGACAAAGGGCCGTTTGGTTTTGATCTAATAAAATCGCTGTACCCCGTGAGGTCGGAGCTTGTGTACATATATTAGTCGCCTTAGCACTTCCGCGGGGTGCTCCACCTCGTTCAGCGGCCGGGACCGGGCACATCGGCGGAAAGAAGTGGCCACCCCTTTCCAGGCGACCGTCCACCGCCAGTCGCCCAACATCACTTAGCCCGTCCGCGGGGTGGTCTGCCACGGTCAGCGGCCAGGACGGCCACCATCTATAATACTTAGCCATTACTGATTTAATAAAAGTGCTCTTGCCTTTGAGGTCGGAGCATGTGTGCATGCATTAACTCTAGAATTACCAGTTATCCAGGTGGGTGGACAAGATCCAATGAACCACAACTGATTTAATGAGGCATTCGTGACTTCTGGCAGGATCAAACAGGTAGTTTGGCGTTGACGCTAGATAGCTAGATAGCTCTCTGTGTAGGTGGACCGTAGGATGGATGGATGGATGGATGGATGAATCCGGTCGCTCGGGGTGGGGGACATGTGGCCTCTTGGACGAGACTACCCACTCAGTATACTATATACGCGAGATACCAGAGTTGCGGATGTCGGCTCCCGGCCACCGTCGACCGCTAGTCGCCGAACATCACTTAGCCCGTCCATGGGATGCTCCGCCACGGTCAGAGGAAGGGACGGGGCATATCGGCCGAAAGAAGTGACTATCCCATCCGTGCCACCGTGCACCGCCAGTCGCCCAACATCACTTATCCCGTCCGTAAGCTGCTTCGCCACTGTCAGCGGCCGGGACGGAGCACGTCGGCCATAAGAAAGTGCCAGAAAGGGCAGGTTTTTTTTTTTATTTAACAAGATGGATGGATGGATAAATGCGGTCGCTGGGGTCGTAGGCATCTGGCCTCTCGGCCGAAACTACCTACCTCCTATACTATATACGCTAAATGCCAGAGTTGCGGAAGTCGGGTCCCGGCTAACGTCGACCGCCAGTCGCCGAACATGACTTAACCTATCCGCGAGGTGCTTGATCACGGTCAGTGGCAGTGACGGAGCACGACAGCCGAAAGAAGTGACCACCCCATTCCTGGCCTCCGTCCACCGCTGGTAGCCCAACATCACTTAGTACGTCCGCGGGGTAGTCAGTCAAGGTCAGCGGCAAAGACGGTCACCCTGTATACTACCTAGCTCGGCCTGTGGCTAGGACAGGGTCCGTGCGCTCAGTCCAAAAATATTCAGATTCACCTGGTGTGCCGGACAAAGGGCCGTTTGGTTTTGATCTAATAAAAGCGCTGTACCCCCTGAGGTCGGAGCTTGTTTGCATGTATTAGTTGTAGAATTACCGGTTATCCAGGTGGGTGGATATGTTCCAATGGACCACAACTGATTTAATAAGCCATCCGAGGTTTCGCCTTCGATCGGTTTGTATTTAGACACGCATGGCTTAATCTTTGAGACAAGCATATGACTACTGGCAGGATCAACCAGGTAGTTTGGCGTTGACGCTAGATAGGTAGCTAGCTATCTGTGTAGGTGAACCGTCGTGTAGATAGATGGATGGATGGATCAAATCGCTAGGGGTGGGGGCCATCCGGCCTCTCGGCCGAGACTACCCACCCCGTATACTATATACGCGAGATGCCAGAGTTGCGGATGTCAGGTCCCGGCCACCATCGAACGCCAGTCGCCGAACATCACTTAGCCCGTCACCGGGGTGCTCCGTCACGGTCAGCGGCCGGGACCGGGCACGTCAACTGAAAGAAAAGGCCACCCCATTCCCGGCCACCGTCCACCGCCAGTCGCCCAACCCCACTTAGCCCGTCCGCGGGGGTGCTCCGTCAAGGCCAGCGGCCGGGACGGTGCACGTCGGCCGAAAGAAGAGGCGACCCCGTTCCCGGTCACCGTCCACCGCCAGTCGCCCAACATCATTTAGCCCGTCCGCGGGGTGGTCTGCCACGGTCAGCGGCCAGGACGGCCACCCTTTATAATACTCAGCCACAACTGATTTGATTAAAGCGCTCTTCCCGCAGAGGTCGGAGCTTGTGTGCATTTATTAGCTCTACAATTAACAAATATCCAGGTGGGTGGATATGATCCAATAAACCACAACTGTTTTAATGAAACATTCGTGGTTTCGCCTTAGATCGGCCTGTACTTAGACATGCATGGCTTAATCATTGATACAAACATATGACTTCTGGCAGGATCAAACAGGTAGCTTGGCGTTGACGCTAGATAGCCAGCTAGCTATGGATGGATCGGATCGGTATTTGTGGGGGCCATCCGGCCTCTCGGCCGAGACTACCCACCCCGTATACTATACACGCGAGATGCCAGAGTTGTGGATGTCGGCTCCCGGCCACCGTCGACCGCCAGTCGCCCAACATCACTTAGCCCGTCCGCGGAGTGCTCCCTCACGGTCAGCGGCCAGGACTGGGCACGTCAACCGAAAGAGGTGGCCACCCCATTCTCGTCCACCGTCCACCGCCAGTCGCCCAACCCCACTTAGCCCGTCCGTGGGGTGCTCCGTCACGGTCAGCGGCCGGGATGGGGCATGTCGACCGAAAGAAGTGGGTACCCCATTCCCGGCGAACGTCCACAGCCAGTCGCCCAACATCACTTAGCCCGTCCGGGGGGTGGTCTGCCACAGTCAGCGGCCAGGACGGCCTCCCTTTATACTACTCAGCCACAACTGATTTAATTAAAGCGCTCTTCCCACAGATGTCGGAGCTTGTGTGCATGTATTAGCTCAACAATTACCAATTTTCCAGGTGGGTGGATAAGATCCAATGAACCACAACTATACTTAGACATGCATGGCTTATCCTTTGAGACAAACATATAATTTCTAGCATGATCAAACAGGTAGCTTGGCGTTGACGCTAGATAGCTAGCTAGCTATGTGTGTAGGTAGACCGTTTGGTGGATGGATGGATAGACCCGGTCGCTAGGTGTGGGGGGGGGGGCATCCGGCCTCTCAGCCGAGACTAACCACCCCGTGTACCATATACGCGAGATGCCAGAGTTGCGTATGTCGGGTCCCGGCCACCGTCGACCGCCAGTCGCCCAACATCACTTAGAGCGTCCACGGGTTCTCCGCCACGGTCAACGTCCGGGACGGTACACGTCGGCCGAAAGAAGTGGCCACCCCATTCCAGACCACCGTCCACCGACAGTCGACCAAACTCATTTAGCCCGTCCGCAGGGTGCTCCACCACGGTCAGGGACCGGGATGGGGCATGTCGGCCGAAAGAGGTGGCCACCCCATTCCCGGCCAACATCCACCACTAGTCGCTCAACATCACTTAGCCCATCCACGGGGTGGTCTGCCACGGTCAGCGGCCAGGACGGCCACCCTTTTTACTACTTTGCCACAACTGATTTCATAAAAGCGCTCTTCCCACAGATGTCCGAGCTTGTGTGCTCTACAATTACCACTTTTCCAGCAGGGGTGGATAATATCCAATGAACCACGAATGATTTAATGAGCCATTCGAGGTTTCGCCTTAGATCGGTTTGTACTTAGACATGCATGGCTTAACCTTTGAGACAAACACATGACTCCTGGGATAGTCTCCCACGGTCAGCGGCCAGGACGGCCACCCTGTATACTACTTAGCCATAACTGGTAATTCTAGATCTAATACATGTACATAAGCTCCGACCAGTCGCCCAACATCACTTAGCCATTCGCCCAACATCACTTAGCACATCCGCGGTCAGGACGGGAAAGGGCACATCGGCCGAAAGAAGTGGCCACCCCATTCCCGGTGACCGTCCACAACCAGTCGCCCAGCATCACTTAGCCCGTCCGCGGGGTGGTCTGCCACGGTCACCGGTAAGGACGGCCACCATCTATAATACTTAGCCATTACTGATTTAATAAAAGCGCTCTTCCCCTTGAGGTCGGAGCATGTGTGCATGCATTAGCTCTAGAATTACCAGTCATCCAGGTGGGTGGATAAGATCCAATGAACCACAACTGATTTAATGAGGCATTCGTGGTCTCGCCTTAGATCGGCCTATACTCAGACATGCATGGCTTAACCTTTGAGACAAACATATGATTTCTGGCAGGATCAAACAGGTAGTTTGGCGTTGACGCTAGATACCTAAATAACTCTCTGTGTAGGTGGACCGTAAGATGGATGGATAGATGGATGGATCCGGTCGCTCGGGGTGGGGGGCATCTGGCCTCCCGGCCGAGACTACCCACCCCGTATACTATATACGCGAGATGCCAGAGTTGCGGATGTCTGCTCCCGGCCACCTTTCCACCGTTAGTCGCCGAACATCACTTAGCCCGTCCATGAGATGCTCCTTCACGGTTAGCGTACGGGACGGGGTATATCGGCCGAAAGAAGTGGCCATCCCATTCCCTGCCACCGTGCACCGCCAGTCCCCTAACATCACTTATCCCGTCCGTAAGCTGCTTCACCACTGTCAGCGGCCGAGACGGAGCACGTTAGCCAAAAGAAGTGGACAGAAAGGGCCGTTTGTTTTTTTTATTTACTAAGATGGATGGATGGTTGGATGGATGCGGTCGCTGGGGTGGTGGGCATCTGGCCTCTCGTCCGAGACTACCCACCTCCTATACTATATATGCTAGATACCAGAGTTGCGGAAGTCGGGTCCCGGCCAACGTCGACCGCCAGTCGCCGAACATCACTTAACCCGTCCGTAAGGTGCTTGACCAAGGTCAGTGGCAGTGACGGGATACGTTAGCCGAAAGAAGTGACCACCCCATTCCTCGCCACCGTCCACCGCCGCTGGCGCAACCCCACTTAGCCCGTCCGTGGGGTGCTCCGTCACGGTCAGCGGCCGGGATGGGGCATGTCGACCGAAAGAAGTGGGTACACAGCCAGTCGCCCAACATCACTTTGCCCGTCCGGGGGGTGGTCTGCCACGGTCAGCGGCCAGGACGGCTTCCCTTTATACTACTCAGCCACAACTGATTTAATTAAAGCGCTCTTCCCACAGATGTCGGAGCTTGTGTGCATGTATTAGCTCTACAATTACCAATTTTCCAGGTGGGTGGATAAGATCCAATGAACCACAACTATACTTAGACATGCATAAGAACATAAGAACATAAGAAATAAAGGAGACTGCAAAAGACCATAAGGCCTACACTAGGCAGCTCCGTATCCATCACCACCTGTCGTCCCCATCCATAAAGTTGTCTAATCGTTTTTTAAAACAACTGATAGTTTCAGCGCTTACTACGTGGTTACTAAGTTTATTCCATTCATCGACCACCCTTATTCCATTCATCGAGACCATTCCATTCATCGAGACCATTCCATTCATTGAGACAAACATATCATTTCTAGCATGATCAAAAAGGTAGCTTGGCGTTGACGCTAGATAGCTAGCTAGCTATGTGTGTAGGTAGACCGTTTGGTGGATGGATGGATAGACCCGGTCGCTAGGTGTGGAGGGGCATCCGGCCTCTCAGCCGAGACTAACCACCCCGTGTACCATATACGCGAGATGCCAGAGTTGCGTATGTCGGGTCCCGGCCACCGTCGACCGCCAGTCGCCCAACATCACTTAGAGCTTCCACGGGTTCTCCGCCACGGTCAACGTCCGGGACGGTACACGTCGGCCGAAAGAAGTGGCCATCCCATTCCAGACCACCGTCCACCGACAGTCGACCAAACTCATTTAGCCCGTCCGCAGGGTGCTCCACCACGGTCAGGGACCGGGATGGGGCACGTCGGCCGAAAGAAGTGGCCACCCCATTCCCGGCCAACGTCCACAGCCAGTCGCTCAACATCACTTAGCCCATCCACGGGGTGGTCTGCCACGGTCAGCGGCCAGGACGGCTACCCTTTTTACTACTTAGCCACAACTGATTTCATAAAAGCGCTCTTCCCACAGATGTCCGAGCTTGTGTGCATGTATTAGCTCTACAATTACCACTTTTTCAGCTGGGTGGATAATATCCAATGAACCACGAATGATTTAATAAACCCACGGTCAGCGGCCAGGACGGCCACCCTGTATACTACTTAGCCATAACTGGTAATTCTAGATCTAATACATGTACATAAGCTCCGACCAGTCGCCCAACATCACTTAGCCACTCGCCCAACATCACTTAGCACGTCCGCGGGGTGGTCTGCCACGGTCACCGGTCAGGACGGGAAAAAGCACATCGGCCGAAAGAAGTGGCCACCCCATTCCCGGTGACCGTCCACAACCAGTCGCCCAACATCACTTAGCCCGTCCGCGGGGTGGTCTGCCACGGTCACCGGTCAGTCATCCATAGCCACCATCTATAATACTTAGCCATTACTGATTTAATAAAAGCGCTCCATCTATAAAAGCGGCACCATCTATAATACTTAGCCATTACTGATTTAATAAAAGCGCTCTTCCCCTTGAGGGCGGAGCATGTGTGCATGCATTAGCTCTAGAATTACCAGTCATCCAGGTGGGTGGATAAGATCCAATGAACCACAACTGATTTAATGAGGCATTCGTGGTCTCGCCTATGATCGGCCTATAATCAGACATGCATGGCTTAACCTTTGAGACAAACATATGATTTCTGGCAGGATCAAACAGGTAGTTTGGCGTTGACGCTAGATACCTAAATAGCTCTCTGTGTAGGTGGACCGTAAGATGGATGGATAGATGGATGGATCCGGTCGCTCGGGGTGGGGGGCATCTGGCCTCCCGGCCGAGACTACCCACCCCGTATACTATATACGCGAGATGCCAGAGTTGTGGATGTCGGCTCCCGGCCACCTTTCCACCGTCAGTCGCCGAACATCACCTACCCCGTCCATGGGATGCTCCGTCACGGTCAGCGTACGGGACGGGGCATATCGGCCGAAAGAAGTGGCCACCCCATTCCCGGCCACCGTCCACCGTCAGTCGTCAAGCATCATTTAGCTCGTCCGCGAGGTGCTCCATCAATGTTAGCGGCTGGGATGGTGCACGTCGGCCGTAAGAAGTGGCCACCCAATTCCCATCCACTGTCCACCGCTAGTCGCCCAACGTCACTTAGCCCGTCCGCGGGGTGCTCCGCCGCGGTCAGTGGCCGGGACGGGGCACGTCGTGGGTTGATAGGAACCAATGAACCACAACTGATTTAATGAGGCATTCGTGGTTTCACCTTAGATCGGCCTTTACTTAGACATGCATGGCTTAACCTTTGACACAAAAATATGACTTCTGGCAGGATCAAACAGGTAGCATGGCGTTGACGCTAGATAGCTAGATAGCACTCTGTGTATGTGGACCGTAGGATGGATGGATGGATGGATTGATGGATGGATGGATGGATGGATGGATGGATGGATGGATGGATGGATGGATGGATGGATGGATGGATGGATGGATGGATGGATGGATGGATGGATGGATGGATGGATGGATGGATGGATGGATGGATGGATGGATGGATGGATGGATGGATGGATGGATGGATGGATGGTCACTCGGGGTGGGGGGTATCTGGCCTCTCGGCCGAGACTACCCACCCCGTATACTATTTACGCAGGATGCCAGAGTTGTGGATGTCGGGTCCCGGCCACCGTCGACCGCCAGTCGCCAAACATCACTTAGCCCGTCCACGGGATGCTCCGCCACGGTCAGCGGACGGGACGGGGCATATCGGCCGAAAGAAGTGGCCATCACATTCCCTGCCACCGTGCACCGCCAGTCGCCAAATATCACTTATCCCGTCCGAAGCTGCTTCACCGCTGTCAGCGGCCGGGAAAGATCATGTCGGCTAAAAGAAGTGGCCACCCCATTCCTGGCCACCGTCCACCGCTGGTCTCCCAACATCACTTAGGCCGTCCGCGGGGTGGTCTGCCAGCGTCAGATGCCAGGTCGGCCACTCTGTATACTACGTAGCCTGTTCGGCAGCCGGGCCGGGGTCCGTACACTCAGCCTAAAGATACTTAGATTCACCAGGTGCGGCGGACAAAGGGCCGTCTGTTTTTGATTTCATATGATTGATGAATGGATGGATGGATGCGGTCGCTGGGGTGGTGGGCATCTGGCCTCTCGGCCGAGACTACTCACCGCATATACTATATATGCTAGATGCCAGAGTTGCGGAAGTCAGGTCCCGGCCAACGTCGACCGCCAGTCGCCGAACATCACTTAACCCGTCCGCGAGGTGCTAGACAACGGTCAGCTGCCGTGACGGGACACAACAGCCGAAAGAAGTGACCACCCCATTCATGGCCACCGTCCACCGCCGCTGGCCCAACATCACTCAGCGCGTCACGGTCAGCGGCCAGGACGGCCACCCTATATACTACCTAGCTCGGTCTGTGGCTAGGCCAGGGTCCGTGCGCTCAGTTAAAAAATATTGAGATTCACCAGGTGTGCCGGACAAAGGGCAGTTTAATTTTGATCTAATAAAAGCGCTGTACGCCCTGAGGTCGGAGCTTGTTTGCATGTATTAGTTGTAGAATTACCAGTTATCCAGGCGGATGGATAATATCCAATGAACCACAACTGATTTAATAAGCCATTCGAGGTGTCGCCTTAGATTGGTTTGTATTTAGACACACATCTTTGAGACAAGCGTATGACTACTGGCAGGATCAACCAGGTAGTTTGGCGTTGACGCTAGATAGGTAGCTAGCTATCTGTGTAGGTGGACCGTCGGGTAGATGGATGGATGGTAGCATAAGATCGCTAGGGGTGGGGGCCATCTGGCCTCTCGGCCGAGACTACCCACCCCGTATACTATATACGCGAGATACCAGAGTTGTGGATGTCGGGTCCCGGCCACCGTCGACCGCCAGTCGCCGAACATCACTTAGCCCGTCCTCGGGGTGCTCCTCCACGGTCAGCGGACGGGACGGGGCATGTCGGCCGAATGAAGTGGCCACCCCATTCCCGGCCAACGTTCACCACCAGTCACCCAACATCACTTAGCCCATCCGCGGGGTGGTCTGCCACGGCCACCCTTTTTACTACTTAGCCACAACTGATTTCATAAAAGCGCTCTTCCCATAGATGTCCGAGCTTGTGTGCATGTATTAGCTCTACAATTACCACTTTTCTAGCTGGGTGGATGATATCCAACGAACTACAACTGATTTAATGAGCAATTCGAGGTTTCGCCTTAGATCGGCTGTACATGCATGGGACAAACACATGACTCCTGGTAGGATCAAACATATAGCCTGGCGTTGACGCTAGATAGCTAGCTAGCTATCTGTGTAGGTTAGACCGTAGGGTGGATGGATGGATGGATGGATGGATGGATCCAGTCGCTAGGGGTGGGGACATCCGGCCTCTCGGCCGAGACTACCCACCCCGTATACTATTTACGCGAGACGCCAGAGTTGCGGATGTTGGCTTCCGGCCACCATCGACCCTCAGTCGCCGAACATCAATTAGCCCGTCAGCGGGGTGCTCAGCCACGGTCAGCGGTCGGGACGGGGTGTGTCGGCCGAAAGAATTGGCCACCCCATTCCCTGCCACCTTCCACCGCCAGTCCTCCAACATCACTTAGCCCGTCCGCGAGGAGTTCCACCACAGTTAGCGGCCTGGAGGGTGCACGTTGGCAGAAAGAAGTGGCCACCCCATTCCTACCCACCGTCCACCTACTGTCTCCCAACATCACTTCGCCCGTCCGCGGGGTGGTCTGCCACGTACTATATATGATAATTTTAATTGTACTAATAATGACCAGAACGTACTAATGACAAATTTAGAATGTACTATAAATGAAAACTTTAACGTCTTCTAATAATTAATGTTTGAAATATACTAATAATGACAAGTTTAAAGGCACTATTAATGATAACTTTAATATGTGCTAATAATCACAAGTTTACAATGTTGTAATAATGACAAGTTTAGAAGGTTACATTAATGATAATGTTAATGTGTAGTAATTATGACATGTTTGAATTGTATTGATAATGCAAAGTTTAGAAAATACTAATAATAGAAAATTAGAATTTGCTCTTAATGATAACTATAGTACGTACTTATAATGATTAGTTTTGAATAAACTAACAATATCATGTTTAGAAGACGTTAGTAATGATAACTTTAACATGCACTAATATTCACAAATTTAGAATATACCAACAATGACAAGTTTAGAATAATGATAAACTTTGGAATATATTAGTATTGCCAAGCTTAGAATATACTAATAGTGATAGGTATACAAGGTCCTAACAATGATAACTCTAATGTGTACTAATAATGACAAGTTTAATGAGTGCTAATCATGAAAAGAATACAAAATACTAGTAATGACAACTTTAAAAAATATTGTTGATGATAACTTTAATGTGTACTAATAATGACAAGTGCAGAATATACTAATAATGACAAATTTAGAATATGCTAACAATGTCATGTTTAGAATATACTTGTAATGGCAAGTTTAAAATGCACTAATCATTACACAGTTAGAAGGTATTATTAATGATAAATTTAATATGTACTAATAATATACTAAGAATGACAACTTTAGAATAATGACATGTTTAGAATACTTAGACGATAATATTTATGATAATTTCACTGTGTACAAGTTTATTAATCATGAGAAGTTTAGAAATTACTAATAATGACATTTTTAGAAGGTACTACATATTATAACTTTGATTTAGAACAAGTAAAGTAAAATGTACTATAAATGAAAACTTCCGTGTCTTCTAATGATTAATGTTTGGGATATACTAATAATGACAAGGTACTGTTGATGATCATTTTAATGTGTACCAATAACGACAAGCTTGGAATAAATGAACATTGACATCGCTAGAAAATATTGACGATATATTTAATATGCACTAATAATGACATGAATGTGTTCTAAAATGACAAATTTTGAAAGATAATATTAATGATAACTTTAATATGTAGTTACAAAAACAAGTTTATAAGGTACTATTAATGATAACGTTAATGTGTACTAATAATAACAAGTTTAAAATACAGTAATAATGACAAGTTCAGTAATTACAAATAATTACAAATTTAGAAAACACCAACGATGAGAAGTTTGAATTATACTAAAAATGAGATGTATAGAAGCTAGTATTAACCCATTCAACTCCGATGACAAGATGTCTTGTCATCGGAGTTTAATGGGTTAATGATATAGCAAATGGCAAATGATGACAAGTTTAGAATATACTGATAGAAAGTTAAGAAAACTTTTGAAGATAAGTTTAATAAAATAATACCGACAATTTTAGAAGTTGCTAGTATGTGCTAATGTGGTAATAATAACGAGTTTAGAATACACTAAAATAGCATTTTTGTAATAAACAGGTAAAGATAAGTTCAGAAGGTACTTTAATGACAACTATTAAGGTACTATTTATGATAAGTTTTAATGTGCACTAATATAAAAAAGGTTGAATATACTAATAAGGGTAAGTTTAAGTTTAGTAGGTACTATAACTGATAACGTTAATTTGTGCTAATTACGACAAGCTTAGAATATATTAATAATGACAAGTTTAGAAGGTACTATTAATGATAACTTTGATGTCTATTAATGAGTTTAGAATATACTAATGATGACAAGTTAAGATATATTTTATGTGAAATGATGATGAAAAGTTTAGAATTTTTACAATTTATAATAAAAATGGGAAGTTTACAAAAAACATAGCGTTTAGCAGATACTATTAGTAAAATCTTCAATGTGTACTAATAATTACTTTAATGAGTGCTAATCATGAAAAGAATACAAAATACTAGTAATGACAAGTCTAGAATATACTTTTAATAATAACTTTAATATGCACTATTAGTAACATGCTCAGTCGGAACTATTGATGATAACTTTAATATAAGAAGTTTAGAATATACTAATAATGAATATTGTCGATACTACTATTAATGATAGTGTACATAATAAAAAAATCAGAAAATTATATTCATAATAACTTTAATATTTTAATAATGACAATTTAGAAGGTTTTAGCTTTGATATGTACAAATATTGAATAATTTACAATATACTAATAATGACAGCTAAAAAATATGCAAATAATGAGAAGTTTAGAAGGTATTCATTATAGATATAATTTGTACTAATAATGACAACTAAAGAATATCCTAATAAGGACAAATTTATAATATTCTAATTATGACAAGTTTAGAAAGTATTGTTAATGATAACTTTAATGTTTAGAATATAGTAATAATGGCAAGTTTAGAAGGTATGATAACTTTAATGTGCACTAATAATGACAAATTTAGAATATGCTAATAATGGCAAGTTTGTAATATACAAATGATGTACTAATAATGACAAGTTTACAATATACGTATAATGGAAGATACAGTTGATGACAACTTTTATGTGTAGTAATAATGGAAAGACTAGAATATACAAATAATGACTTTAATCATGAAAGAATAAAATATATTAAAAA
The DNA here is from genome assembly GCF_046742065.1 of Oratosquilla oratoria. Taxonomy (NCBI): domain Eukaryota; kingdom Metazoa; phylum Arthropoda; class Malacostraca; order Stomatopoda; family Squillidae; genus Oratosquilla; species Oratosquilla oratoria. The sequence continues at coordinate 72,574,365 of NC_134779.1, forward strand.
TGGCAAGTTTGTAATACCCTAATAATGACAAGTTTAAAAGGTACATTGATAATGCATTTAACTTTGATAAGTTTAGAAGGTATTGTTAATATATTAATAAGGACAAATTTATATTATTCTAATTATGACAAATTTAGAAGGTATTGTTAATGATAACTTTAATGTGTACTAGTAATAACAAATTTAGAATATACTAATAATGATAACTTTAATGTGCATTAATAATGACAAATTCAGAATATACAAATGATGTCGTTTAGATGGTATTATTAATAACAGCATTAATGTGTACTAATAATGACAGTTTTACAATATATGTATAATGCAAGATACAGTTGATGACAACTTTTATGTGTCCTAACACTGGAATGACTTTAATATGTACTAATCATGAAAAAATGAAAATATACTACAAATGACAAGCTTGTAATATCCTGATAATAACAAGTTTAGGAGGTACATTAATAATGCATTTAACTTTGACAATTTTAGAAGGTACTAATAATCAGCAGTTTACAATATATAAATAATGAGAGGTTTAGAAGGTACAGGTAAGTGTACCAATAATGGAAAGATTAGAATATACCAATAATTAAAAGTTTAAAATGTACTGTTCAAGATAACTTTAATTTGTACTAATAATATGCAAGTTTACAATATACTAATAGAGACAAGTTTAGAAGATAAATGATAAACTCAATATATACTAATAGTAAAATACTAATGATAAAAATACTAACAATAAAAAGTTTAGAATATGGTAATAATAACAAGTATAGAAGGTAATATCAATGATAACTTTAATGTGTGACAAATTTAGTGAGAAGTTTAGCAGGTAGTATTATTGACAATTTCATATTGCACTAATAATGAAAAGTTTGGAAGATGTTATGTTAACTAATAAATACAAAATTGGAATCTAATAACAATATCTTTAATGTGTTATCCAAATGAAAATTTTAGAATATACTGATAACGAGAAGTTTAGAATAAGTTAATAATGACTATTTTAGAATGTACTTTTAATGATAACTTTAATGTGTACTAGTAATAGTAACCTTAAAGTGAACTAATAATGACATATTTTGAGTATACTAATATTCGGAATATACAAATAAAGACCGGTTAGGTAACATTAATGGCAACTTTAATGTATACCAATAATGAGATGCTTAGAATTTAGAATTATAAAGTATTGTTAATGATAAGTTTAATGTTTAGAATATACTAATAATGACAAATTTAGAATATGCTAATAATGGCAAGTTTGTAATATACAAATTATGTACCAATAATGACAAGTTTACAATATACGTATAATGGAAGATACAGTTGATGAAATCTTTTATGTGTACTAATAATGGAAAGACTAGAATATACAAATAAGGTACATTTGACAAGTTTAGAAGGTATTGTTAATATATCAATGAGGACAAATTTATATTATTCTAATTATGACAAATTTAGAAGGTATTGTTAATGATAACTTTAATGTGTACTAGTAATAACAAATTTAGAATATACTAATAATGATAACTTTAATGTGCACTAATAATGACAAATTTAGAATGATGTCAAGTTTAGATGGTATTATTAATAATAGCTTTAATATGTACTAATAATGACAATTTTATAATATATGTATAATGCAAGATACAGTTGATGACAACTTTTATATGTCCTAATAATGGAAAGACTAGAATATGCCAATAATGACTTTAATATTTACTAATCATAAAAAAATAAAAGTATACTAGAAATGACAAGTTTGTAATATCCTAATAATTTAGGAGGTACATTAATAATGCATTTACCTTTGACAACTTTACAATATACTAATAATGAGAGGTTTAGAAGGTACAGGTATGTGTACTAATAATGGAAAGATTAGAATATACCAATTATTAAAAGTTTAAAAGGTACTGTTCAAGATAACTTTAATTTGTACTAATAATATGCAAGTTTACAATATACTAATAGAAGATAAATGATAAACTCAATATATACTAATAGTAAAATACTGATAACAATACTAATAATACAAAGCTTAGAATATGGTAATAATAACAAGTGTAGAAGGAACTATTAATGATAACTTTAATGAGTGACAAATTTAGTGAGAAGTAATAGTGAGAAGTTTAGCAGGTAGTGTTACTGACAATTTCATAATGCACTAATAATGAAAAGTTTGGAAGATGTTATTAATGATAACGTTAATCTGTACTAACAGATACAGATTTGGAAGCTAATAATAATAACTTTAATGTGTTATCCAAATGAAAAGTTTAGAATAAGTTAATAATGACAATTTTAGAATGTACTTTTAATGATAAATTGAATGTGTACTAATAATGGTAAACTTTAATGTTTACTAATAATGACGAGTTATGAAGATACTAATAATGACATATACTGGTTTAAAATATAATAATAATGACAAAGATTAGAATATAGTGACGTTTAGAATATACAAAAAATTATAACTTTAAAGTATACCAATGAAGACATGTTATTAACATGTGTAGAATATACCAATAATGAGAAATTTAGAAAGCACTATAAATTATAAATAATAATGACAAGTTTAAAGATACTATTAATGATATATTTAATGTGTACTAATAATGATAAGTCTAGAATACTCCAATAATGACAGGTTTAGAAGATACTATTAATGATGATTTTAATGTTTACTAATAATGATGATTTTAGATTTTACCAGGACTGACAAGATTAGAATACCAATTGAAAAGGTTCTATCAATACTTTACTATACTTTAATATGTTCTGATCATGATAAGTTTAGAATATACGATTAATGACACATCAAGAGCATACTATTAGTTACAAGTGTAGAATATACTACTAACGACAAATTTATAAGGTACTATTAATGATAACATTAATATGTACTATAATAACAATTTTAGTATATACTAATGATAATTTTGATATGGGTTGATAGCTACGAACATACTAATTATAACAAGTTTTGATGAATCTTTTGATAATAACTTTGATGTGTACCAACAATCACAAGTTTAGAATATACTAATAATGTGTTTAGAATATACTAACGATAATAAGTTTAGAATATAATATTAATAATGACAAGTTTAGAATATACTAATTTATAATACACTAATTGTGACACCTTTAGGATATACTAAAATAAGTTTACAAGGTACGGCTAAGGATAATCTTGATATTCATTAATGATATACTAATAATGGGAAATTTAATGTGCACAAATAATTATAAGTATAGAATATACTAATAATGAGAAGTTTAGAAGGCACTATTAATGACAAGTTTAATATGGACTAATACTCACAATTCTAGAATATTGTAATAACCGCAAGTTTAGAAAGTTAAAATGATAATGTTAATGTGTAGTAATGACTTCCTTGAAATATATTGATAATGCAAAGTTTAGAAAATACTAGGAATAGCAAAATTAGAAGTTGCAATTAATGATAACTGTAATGTGTACTAATAATAATAAGTTTTGAATATACTAACAATAACATGTGTACTAAAACTCATAAGTTTAGAATATACAAATAATAACAAATTAAAAAAAAATGATAACCTTGGAACATACTGATAGTGATAAGTTTAGGTCCTAATAATGATAACTTTAATGTGTACTAGTAGTGGCAAGTATAGAAGGCACTATTAAGGATTATTTTAATGTGGACTTATCAAATCTAGAATATTGTAACCGCAAGTTTAGAAGGTTAAAATGATAAAGTTGGTGTGTAGTAATGACGTTTCAAATATGTTATTATGCAAAGTTTAGAAAATACTAAGAATAGCAAAATTAGAAGTTGCAATTAATGATAACTGCAATGTGTACTAATAATGATAAGTTTTGAATACACTATAGAATAGAAGGTATTGTTAATATATCAATGAGGACAAATTTATATTATTCTAATTATGACAAATTTAGAAGGTATTGTTAATGATAACTTTAGAATGTACTTTTAATGATAACTTTAATGTGTACTAGTAATAGTAACCTTAAAGTGAACTAATAATGACATATTTTGAGTATACTAATATTCGGAATATACAAATAAAGACCGGTTAGGTAACATTAATGGCAACTTTAATGTAGTTTAAGTTTAGAATATACAAATAATGATAACTTTAGAAAAAATACAACTTTGAAACATACAGATAGTGATAACTTTAATGTGTACTAATAATGACAAGATTTATAAAGATATATGAAGATATATAAAGATGTGTTTAGAATATGACATGTTTAAAAAAGTATTGTTGATGATAAGTTTAATATGTACAAATAATGACAAACTTAACTCTAATGTGTATTAATAATGACAAGTGTAGAATATACGAATAATGGCATGTTTAGAATATACTAATAATGACAAGATATGCTAATAATTTAAGGTTTTTGATATACTTGTAATGGCAAGTTTAGAATACACTAATAATGACAAGTTAGAAGGTACTATTAATTATATCGTGGTGTGTACTATAAATTACGAGCTTGGAATATACTAAAATTTACAAGTCTAAAATAATGACATACAGAAGTTTAGAATATATTAATAATGACAAGTTTAGATAACTTTAATTTGTACTAATTTTTTGTTTAGATAACTTTAGTATGTACCAATAATAAGATTACACGATACTATTAATGGTAAATTTACTACAAATTAAAACATTAATTAATGGTTTTGATATACTAATAATGACAAGTTTTAATGTACTATTAATGATAACTTAAAATGCACTAATAGTTGCAAATATAGGCTATACGATTAATGACAACTAAATATGAGAAGTAGGTACTATATATTCTAATAATGACAAGTTTAGAAAGCACTAAGAATGACAAATTTAGAATATTCTAATAAGGACAAGTTTTGAATATGCTATTGATGAAAACATATACATATACAATAAATTGTATACATATACATATACAATAAATTCATAAACAATAAATTGTATATGAATTAATTATGTTAAATGGCATTGTTACTGATAACTTTAATATGTACTGATAATGACAACTTTAGACATTTATGTGTAATAATAATGTTTTTTATATGCTATTAATGACTAATTTAGAAGGCTGTATTAATTAACTTATAATGACAAGTTCAAAAAGTTATATTAGTTAATTTCAATATGTACTAATGATGAGAAGTTTAGAATATACTATTAATGACAAATAACATACCTACAGTATTTTTAGAAGGTTCTTTTAATGATAACTTAAATTGGTGTTATTAATGACAAGCTGAGAATATACTAATAATGTCAAGTTTATAATATACTACCGATGCTAAATTCAAAAGGCAGTTTTAACGATAACTTTAATGTGTTAGCATATGATAAAAATTACAATTTTATAATATAATAGCAATGACAAAATTACAAGTTACGATTAATGATAACTTTAACATTTATTGATAATGACAAAAATGGAATAAATAATCATGACATTTTTTGAATACCGTAATAATGACAAGTTCAGAAGCTTCTAATAATAATAATAATAATAATGAAAATTTGAGAATTAATGTGTACTAATAATGAAAAGTTTAGTATACACTAAGAATAATAAGTTTAGAATATGTTATCCTAAAATCACAAGTTTAGAATTGACTAAAAATGAAAAGTTTAGAATATACTATTAATAACAAGTTTATGCGGTATTACTAATGATATCTTTATTAGTTTTGAATGTACTAATAATGACAAGTAACTAATGTTAATGATTTTTTAAATGTGTACTAATAATGAGTTGTTTAAAATGTACTTATTAAAATAAAGTTTTGAATATAATAATAATAACATGTTTCTAAGGTTCTTTTAATGATAAATTTAATATGTACTATTAATGATAACTTTAATGTGTACTAATAATGACAAATTAAGAATATACTATTAATGATAACATTAGTAATGAAAAGTTGATATTATCCTAATAGTACAACTAATGAGAGGTTTAGAATATACTAAAATGTCAAGCTTACAAACTATTAATGATATTTTTGACAAAATAGTTAAAAAATCTATTAAATAACTGTTAACTTTTAATTGTTGACAAGTTTAGAAGGTTCTATTAAATAAAATTGTGTACTAAAAATGACAAATTTAGTATGTACTAATAAGGACACTTTCAGAATATACAAATAATGATAATTTTGGAAGGTATTAGACGATATAACTTTAGTGTATACTAAAAATGTACAATAGTAATGACAACTTATACTAATAATGATAAGTTTAGTATGTACTAATAAGGACAATTTCAGAATATACAAATAATGATAATTTTGGAAGGTATTAGACGATATAACTTTAATGTATACTAAAAATGTACACTAATAATGACAACTTATACTAATAATGATAAGTTAGTATGTACTAATAAGGACAATTTCAGAATATACAAATAATTATAATTTTGGAAAGTATTAGACGCTATAACAAAAAATGACAAGCTAATAATACACCAATAATAACAAGTTATACTAATAATGACAAGTTATACAACATTGACAACATGAAAATGCTCTAATAATTAAATGTTTGCAAGGTAATGTTATTGATATACTGAAAATGAAGTCTAAATTGTCCTAATAATGAAACATTTATTAACTTTATTGTGTACTTTTTAATGACATAATATAATGATTAATGACATATATAGACATATATAGATATAAAGACATAAAAGTTTAGATTAAAAACATATATAGAAGGTACTATTAAGATAACTTTAATGTGACAAATAATGACAAGTTTAAAATATACTACAGTAATAATAACAACTTTAATGTATGCTATGTTTAGAATATACTAATGATGATGAGTTTAGTAGGCAATATTTATGATAATTTTAATAAAATGAATATACGAACGAATATAGAAATAATGGCGAGTTTATAATATACTAATAATGACAAATTTAGAAGGGACTATTAATGATAAATCTAATGTGTTCTAAAAATGACAAGCTTTGAATATACTAAGACATAGGTTCAGAAGGCATTGTTAATGAGTGCTAATAATGAGAATTTTAGAAGATATCAATAATGATAAGTTTAGAAGGTTCTGATAACAAAAACATTAATTTGTATTATTAATGACAAGTTTATAATATAATAATAATGGCAACTTTTTAATAATGAAAGTTTCCTGTCTACTAATTATGATTACTTTAGAATATGTAAATAGTAACAGTTTTAGAAGGAATTATTACTGAGAGCTATAAGGTATTCTAAAAATGACAAGTGTAATGACATATATACTAACATTGAGAAGTTTAGAAGGTACTATTAATGAAAACTTTCATGGGTAATAATTATGAAAATTTTAGAATTACTAAAAATGGCAAGTACTGATTATATTGATAATGAGAAGTTTAGAATACAGTATGATGATAACTTTAGTGGCTACATGTTTAGAATATACTAATAATGACAAGCTTACAAGGTACCATTAAGGAACATTTTAATGTGTCCTAATTATGACAAATTTAGAAGGTACTATTAATGTGTATTGATAATTTAGAATATATTCACGATTATAAGGTGCTATCAGATATAACTTTAATTTGAACTAATAAAGACAAGTTTCGAACATACTAATAATGACAAATTTAGACCTTTTTATGAATAGATAATACTAATAATGCTATGATTAGAAGTTACTATTAATGCTGACTTTAATGTGCACTAATGACATGTTTAGAATATACTAATAATGACAAGTTTAGAAGGTACGAACTTTAATGTACTAATAAGAAGTTTAGAATATACTAAGAATGGCAGGCTTAGACGGATCTATCAATGACATATTTAATTTGTACTAATAATCACAAATTTGATGACAAGGTTAGAATATTTTAGGAACGATATTTCTAATGTGATCTAATAAGAAGAGGTTTATAATATCCAAATAATGAAAAGTTAGGAAGGTATTTTTAATGATAACTTTAATGTTGACAAGTTTAGAATATACTAATAATGAGAAATTTAGAATAGACTATTAATGATTACTTAAATGTGTACTAATAAGGCAAGTTTATAATAGAGTAGCGGATGTCGGGTCCCGGCCACCGTCGACCGCCAATCGCCGAACATCACCTACCCCGTCCATGGGATGCTCCGCCACGGTCAGCGGACGGGACGGGGCATATCGGCCGAAAGAAGTGGCCATCCCATTCCCTGCCACCGTGCACCGCCAGTCGCCAACATCACTTATCCCGTCCGTAAGCTGCTTCACCACTTTCAGCGGTCGGTACGGAGCACGTCTGCCTAAAGAAGGGGCCAGAAAGGACCGTTTTTTTTTTATTTAATAATATGGATGGATGGATGAATGGATGTGGTTGCTGGGGTGGTGGGTATCTGGCCTCTCGGGCGAGACTATTATACTTTATACGCTAGATGCCAGAGTTGCAGAAGTCGGGTCCCGGCTAACGTCGACCGCCAGTCGCCGAACATCACTTGATCCGTCCGCGAGGTGCTTGACCACGGTCAGTGGCAGTGACGGGACACGACAGCCGAAAGAAGTGACCACCCCATTCCAGGCCACCGTCAACCGCCGCTGGCCCAACATCACTTAGCACGTCCGCTGGGTAGTCTGTGACGGTCAGCTGCCAGGACGACCACCCTGTCCAAAAATATTCTGATTCACCAGGTGTGCCGGACAAAGGGCCGTTTGGTGGTTTTGATCTAATAAAAGCGATGTACCCCCTGAGGTCGGACCTTGTGTGCAGGTATTAGTTGTAGAATTACCAGTTATCCAGGTCGTTGGATATGATACAATGAACCACAACTGATTTAAAAAGCCAGGCTTAATCTTTGAGACAAACATATGACTACCTGCAGTATCAACCAGGTAGCTTGGCGTTGACGCTAGATAGGTAGCTAGCTATCATTGTAGGTAAACCGTCGGGTAGATGGATGGATGGATGGATAGAATCGCTAGGGGTGGGGGCCTTCCGGCCTCTCGGCCGAGACTACCCACCCCGTATACTATATACGCGAGATGCCAGAGTTGCGGATGTCGGGTCCCGGCCACCGTCGACCGCCAGTCGCCGAACATCACTTAGCCCGTCCGCAGGGTGCTCCTCCACGGTCAGCGGCCAGGACCGGGCACGTCAACCGAAAAAAGTGGCCACCCCATTCCAGGACACCGTCCACCGCCAGTCGACCAACATCACTTAGCCCGTCCGCGGTGTGCTCCGTCACGGTCAGCGGACGGGACGGAGCATGTCAGCCGAAGGAAGTGGCCACCCCATTCCCGGCCAACGTCCACCGCCAGTCGCCCAACATCACTTAGCCCGTCCGCGGGGTGGTCTGCCACGGTCAGCGGCGAGGAAGGCCACCCCTTATACTACTCTGCCACAATTGATTTAATTAAAGCGCTCTTCCTGCAGAGGTCGGAGCTTGTTTGCATGTATTAGCTCTATAATTACCAATTATACAGGTGGGTGGATAAAATCCAAAGAACCACAACTGATGTAATGAACCATTCGATGTATCGCCTTAGATCGGCCTGTACTTAGACATGCATGGCTTAACCTTTGAGACAAACATATGACTTCTAGCAGGATCAAACAGGTAGCTTGGCGTTTACGCTAGATAACTAGATAGCTGTATGTGTAGGTTTGGTGGATGGATGGATAGATTCAGGTCTGTGTGTATGTATTAGCTCTAGAAATACCAGTTATCTAGGTGGGTAGATAAGATCCAATGAACCACAAATGATTTAATGAGCCATTCGAGGTTTCGCCTTATATCGGCGTGTACTTAGACATGCATGGCTTAATATTTCAGATAAGCATATGACTACTGGCTGGATCAACCAGGTAGCTTGGCGTTGACGCTAGATATCTAGCACGCTATTTTTGTAGGTGGACGTCGGGTGGATGGATGGATGGATGGATGGATGGATGGATGGATGGATGGATGGATCGGATCGCTAGGGGTGGGGGCCATCCGACCTCTCGGCCGAGACTACCCACTCCGTTGCTGATGTGGGGTACCGACCACCGTCGGTCGACCACCACTCGCCCAACATCACTCAGACCGTCCTCGGGGTGCTCCTCCACGGTCAGCGGCCAGGACCGGGCACGTCAACCGAAAAAGTGGCCACCCTATTCCCGGCCACCTTCCACCGCCAGTCGTTCAATATCACATAGCCCGTCCGCGGTGTGCTCCGTCACGGTTAGCCGTCGAGACGGGGCATGTCAGCCGAAAGAAGTGGCCACCCCATTTCCGGTCACAGGCCACCGCCAGTCGCCCAACATCACTTAGCCCGTCCATTCCACGGTCAGCGGCCAGGACGGCCACCCTCTATACTACTTAGCCATAACTGATTTAATAAAAGCGCTCTTCCCACTGAGTTCGGAGCTTGAATTTGCTCTAGAATGACCAGTTATCCAGGTGGGTGGATAAGATCCAATTAACCACAACTGATTTAATGAGGCATTCGAGGTTTTGCCTTAGGTCTGCCTGTACTTAGACATGCATGGCTTAATGTTTGAGACAAGCATATCACTACTGACAAGTAGCCTGGAGTTGACGCTAGATAGCTAGCTAGCTATCTATGTAGGTAGACCGTAGGCTGGATGGATGGATGGATGGATCCAGTCGCTGGGGGATGGGGACATCCGGCCTCTCGGCCGAGACTACCCACCCCGTTCACTATATACGCGAGACGCCAGAGTTGCGGATGTCGGGTCCCGGCCACCATCGTTGGCGGGGTGCTCCGCCACGGTCAGCGGTCGGGACGGGGTGTGTCGGCCGAAAGATAGGGCCACCCCATTCCCTGCCACCTTCCACCGCCAGTCGCCTAACATCACTTAGCCCGTCCTCGAGGTGCTCCACCACAGTTAGCGGCTGGGACGGTGCACGTCGGCCGAAAGAAGTGGTCACCCCATTCCTACCCACCGTCCACCACCTGTCTCCCAACATCACTTCGCCCGTCCGCGGGGTAGTCTGCCACAGTCAGCGGCTAGGACGGCCACTTTGTATACTACTTAGCTCGTTCTCCGGCCGGGCCGGGTTCGTGTGCTCAGCTAAAAGATATTCAGATTGACTTGGTGTGGTGGACAAAGGGCCGTTTGGTTTTCATCTAATAAAAGCGCTCTACATCGTGAGAGCGGAGCTTGTGTGCATGTATTAGCTCTAGAAATACCAGTTATCTAGGTGGGTGGATAAGATCCAATGAACCACAAATGATTTAATGAGCCATTCGAGGTTTCGCCTTATATCGGCGTGTACTTAGACATGCATGGCTTAATATTTCAGACAAGCATATGACTACTGGCAGGATCAACCAGGTAGCTTGACGTTGACGCTAGATAGCTAGCACGCTATCTGTGTAGGTGGACGTTGGGATGATGGATAGATGGATGGATGGATGGATGGATCCGGTCGCTGGGGGTGGGGAGCATCTGGCCTCTCGGCCGAGACTAACTACTCACTTTACTATATACGCGAGATGCCAGAGTTGCGGATGTCGGGTCCCGGCCACCGTCGACCGTCATTCACCCAACATCACTTAGCCCGTCAGTGGGGTGCTCTGCCACGGTTAGGGCCTGAACGGGGCACTTCCCCCGAAAGAAGTGGCCAACCCATTCCTACCCACCGTCCACCGCCAGTCGCCCAACATCACTTCGCCCGTCCGCAGGGTGGTCTGCCACAGTCATCGGCTAGGACGGCCACTTTGTATACTACTTAGCTCGGTCTCCGGCCGGGTCGAGTCCGTGTGCTCAGCTCAAAGATATTCAGATTGACTATGTGCGGTGGACAAAGGGCCGTTTGGTTTTCATCTAATAAAAGCGCTCTACATCCTGAGAGCGGAGCTTGTGTGCATGTATTAGTTCTAGAAATACCAGTTATCTAGGTGGGTGGATAAGATCCAATGAACCACAAATGATTTAATGAGCCATTCGAGGTTTCTCCTTATATCGGCGTGTACTTAGACATGCATGGCTTAATATTTCAGACAAGCATATGACTACTGGCAGGATCAACCAGGTAGCTTGGCGTTGACGCTAGATAGCTAGCACTGTATCTGTGTAGGTGGACGTCGGGTGGATGGATGGATGGATGGATGGATCGGATCGCTAGGGGTGGGGGCCATCCGGCCTCTCGGCCGAGACTACCCACCCCGTTTGGTTTGGTTTTGATCTAATAAAATCGCGCTACTTCCTGAGATCGGAACTTTAGGTGGGTGGATAAGATCTAATGAACCACAACTGATTTAATGAGCCATTCGTGATTTCGCCTTAGATCGGCCTGTTCTTAGACACTCATGGCTCAACCTTTAAAACAAACATATGACTTCTTGAAGGATCACACAGGTAGCTTGGCGTAAACGCTAGATAGCTAGCTACCTATCTGTGTAGGTAGACCATTGGGTGGGTGGATGGATGGAGTGGTGGAGGGCATCCGGGATCTCGGTCGAGACTACCCTCCTCGTATACCATACATGCGAGATGCCAGTGTTGCGGATGTCGGGTCCCGTCCACCGTCGACCGCCAGTCGCCGAACATCACTTAGCCCTTCCACGGGGTGCTCCGCAACGGTCAGCGGACGGAACGGGGCATATCAGCCGAAAGAGGTGGCCACCCCCTTCCTACTGGCAGGATTAACCAGGTAGCTTGGCGTTGACACTAGATAGCTAGCACGCTATCTGTGTAGGTGGACTTCGGATGGATGGATGGATGGATCCGATCGCAGGGGGTGGGGAGTATCTGGGCTCTCGGCAGAGACTAACCACTCACTTTACTATATACGCCAGATGCTAGAGTTGCGGATGTCGGGTCCCGGCCACCGTCGATCACCAGTCGCCCAACATCACTTCGCCCCTCAGCGGGGTGCTCGGCCACGGTCAGGGCTTGAACGGGGCACATCACCCGAAAGAAGTGGCCACCCCATTCCTGGCCATCGTCCACCGCCAGTCGCCAACATCACTTAGCCCGTCCACGGTGTGCCGTCGAGACGGGGCATGTAAGCCGAAAGAAGTGGCCACCCCATTTCCGGTCACAGGCCACCGCCAGTCGCCCAACATCACTTAGTCCGTCCATGGTGTGGTCTTCCACGGTCAGCGGCCAGGACGGCCACCCTCTATACTACTTAGCCATAACTGATTTAATAAAAGCGCTCTTCCCACTGTGGTCGGACCTTGAATTAGCTCTAGAATGACCAGTTATCCAGGTGGGTGTATATGATCCAATTAACCACAACTGATTTAATGAGGCATTCGAGGTTTTGCCTTAGGTCTGCCTGTACTTAGACATGCATGGCTTAATGTTTGAGACAAGCATATGACTACTGACAGGATCAACCAGGTAGCTTGGCGTTGACGCTAGATAGCTAGCTAGCTATCTGTATAGGTGAACCGTCGGGTATATGGGTAGGTGGATGGATCCGGTCACTGGGGGTAGGGGGAATCCGGCCTTTTGGCTGAGACTACCCAACCCCATTACTATATACGCGAGATGCCAGAGTTGCGAGATGTCGGATCTCGGTCACCGTCGACCACTAGTCGCCCAACGTCACTTAGCCCGTCCGTGGGGTGCTCCGCTCCGATCAGTGGCCGGGACGGGGCACGTCGACCGAAAAATGTGGCTACCCCATTCCAGGCCACCATCCACCACCCAACATCACTTAGCCCGTCCGCGGGATGGTATCCCACGGTCAGCGGCCAGGACGGCCACCCTGTATACTACTTAGCCATAACTGGTAATTCTAGATCTAATACATGTACATAAGCTCCGACCTGTCGCCCAACATCACTTAGCCAGTCGCCCAACATCACTTAGCACGTCCGCGGTGTGCTCCCCCTCGCTCAGCGGACGGGACCCGGCGCATCGGCCGAAAGAGGTGGCCACCCCATTCCCGGCAAACGTCCAACACCAGTTGCTCAACATCACTTAGCCCGTCCGCGGGGTGGTCTGCCACGGTCACCGGTCAGGACGGCCACCATCTGTAATACTTAGCCATTACTGATTTAATAAAAGCGCTCTTCCCCTTTCTGTTGGAGCATGTGTGTATGGATTAGCTCTACAATTGCCAGTTTTCCAGGTGGGTGGATAATATCCAATGAACCACAACTGATTTAATGAGCCATTCGAGGTTTCGCCTTAGATTGGCCTGTACTCAGACATGCATGCCTTTGAGACAAACATATGACTTCTGGCAGAATCAAACATGTAGCCTGACGTTGACGTTGACATGTAGCCTGACCTGTACTCAGACATGCATGCCTTTGAGACAAACATATGACTTCTGGCAGAATCAAACATGTAGCCTGACGTTGACGTTAGATAGCTAGCTAGCTATCTGTGTAGGTAGACCGTAGGGTGGATGGATGGATGTATGGATCCAGTCGCTTGGGGTTAAATTATTCAATATTTGTACATATCAAAGCTAAAACCTTCTAAATTGTCATTATTAAAATATTAAAGTTATTATAAATATAAATTTCTGATTTTTTTTATTATGTACACATTATATCTATCATTAATAGTAGTATCTACAATATTCATTATTAGTTTATTCTAAACTTCTTATATTAAAGTTATCATCAATAGTTCCGACTGAGGATGTTACTAATAGTGCATACATTAAAAGTATATTCTAGACTTGTCATTACTAGTATTTTGTATTCTTTTCATTATTAGCACTCATTAAAGTAATTATTAGTACACATTGAAGATTTTACTAATAGTATCTGCTAAACGCTATGTTTTTTGTAAACTTCCCATTTTTATTATAAATTGTAAAAATTCTAAACTTTTCATCATCATTTCACATAAAATATATCTTAACTTGTCATTATTAGTATATTCTAAACTCATTAATAGTAATACTAAACGTATCACTATTAATAGACATCAAAGTTATCATTAATAGTACCTTTTAAACTTGTCATTGTATATTCTAAGCTTGTCGTAATTAGCACAAATTAACGTTATCAGTTATAGTACCTACTAAACTTAAACTTACCCTTATTAGTATATTTAACCTTTTTTATATTAGTACACAATGTCATAATTACTACACATTAACATTATCATTAATATAACCTTCTAAACTTGTCATTATTACAACATTGTAAACTTGTGATTATTAGCACATATTAAAGTTATCATTAATATTGCCTTTACACTTGTCATTATTAGTATATTTCAAACATTAATTATCAGAAGACATTAAAGTTTTCATTTATAGTACATTCTAAATTTGTCATTAGTACGTTCTGGTCAATATTAGTACAATTAAAATTATCATATATAGTACCTGACGTCATATTTTTCTGGTGTTTGATCAAACATTTCGGTGTTTTATGATTTTTTGTTTTATTTGACCAAATGACAAGACATCTTGTCATCGGAGTTGAATGGGTTAATACTAGCTTCTATACATCTCATTTTTAGTATAATTTAAAGTTCTCATTGTTGGTGTTTTCTAAATTTGTAATTATTTGTAATTACTGAACTTGTCATTATTACTGTATTTTAAACTTGTTATTATTAGTACACATTAAAGTTATCATTAATAGTACCTTATAAACTTGTTTTTGTAACTACATATTAAAGTTATCATTAATATTATCTTTCTAAATTTGTCATTTTAGTACACATTCATGTCATTATTAGTGCACATTAAATATATCGTCAATATTTTCTAGCGATGTCAATGTTAATTTATTCCAAGCTTGTCGTTATTGGTACACATTAAAATGATCATCAACAGTACCTAGTCATTATTAGTATATTCCAAACAATAATCATTAGAAGACACGGAAGTTTTCATTTATAGTACATTTTACTTTACTTGTTCTAAATTAAAGTTATAATATATAGTACCTTCTAAAGTTGTCATTATTAGTAATTTCTAAACTTCTCATGATTAATAAACTTGTACACAGTGAAGTTATCATAAATATTATCGTCTAAATATTCTAAACATGTCATTATTCTAAAGTTGTCATTCTTAGTATATTATTAGTACACATTAAATTTATCATTAATAATACCTTCTAACTGTATAATTATTAGTGTATTTTAAACTTGCCATTACAAGTATATTCTAAACATGACATTGTTAGCATATTCTAAATTTGTCATTATTAGTATATTCTGCACTTGTCATTATTAGTACACATTAAAGTTATCATCAACAATATTTTTTTAAAGTTGTCATTGTTCTTATATTCGAAACATATCAGTATTAGTATATACCAAACATATCTTCTTTGGTATTCCAAACTTGTCATTATTAGTACACATTAGAGTTATCATTGTTAGGACCTTGTATACCTATCACTATTAGTATATTCTAAGCTTGGCAATACTAATATATTCCAAAGTTTATCATTATTCTAAACTTGTCATTGTTGGTATATTCTAAATTTGTGAATATTAGTGCATGTTAAAGTTATCATTACTAGCGTCTTCTAAACATGATATTGTTAGTTTATTCAAAACTAATCATTATTAGTACGTACTATAGTTATCATTAAGAGCAAATTCTAATTTTCTATTATTAGTATTTTCTAAACTTTGCATTATCAATATAATTCAAACATGTCATAATTACTACACATTAACATTATCATTAATGTAACCTTCTAAACTTGTCATTATTACAACATTGTAAACTTGTGATTATTAGCACATATTAAAGTTATCATTAATAGTGCCTTTAAACTTGTCATTATTAGTATATTTCAAACATTAATTATTAGAAGACATTAAAGTTTTCATTTATAGTACATTCTAAATTTGTCATTAGTGCGTTCTGGTCATTATTAGTACAATTAAAATGATCATATATAGTACGTGGCAAACCACCCCGCGGACGGGCGAAGTGATGTTGGGAGACAGGCGGTGGACGGTGGGTAGGAATGGGGTGGCCACTTCTTTCGGCCGACGTGCACCCTCCAGGCCGCTAACTGTGGTGGAACACCTCGCGGACGGGCTAAGTGATGTTGGAGGACTGGCGGTGGAAGGTGGCAGGGAATGGGGTGGCCAATTCTTTCGGCCGACACACCCCGTCCCGACCGCTGACCGTGGCTGAGCACCCCGCTGACGGGCTAATTGATGTTCGGCGACTGAGGGTCGATGGTGGCCGGAAGCCAACATCCGCAACTCTGGCGTCTCGCGTAAATAGTATACGGGGTGGGTAGTCTCGGCCGAGAGGCCGGATGTCCCCACCCCTAGCGACTGGATCCATCCATCCATCCATCCATCCATCCACCCTACGGTCTACCTACACAGATAGCTAGCTAGCTAGCTAGCGTCAACGCCAGGCTATATGTTTGATCCTACCAGGAGTCATGTGTTTGTCCCATGCATGTACAGCCGATCTAAGGCGAAACCTCGAATGGCTCATTAAATCAGTTGTGGTTCGTTGTGTAAGAGGCCGGTAGTGTACGAATGGAAATGAGCTAGGGCATTAGAATAATTCAGACTCGACGCCTGCTCGAGGGCGATGTTATGTCTATGTGAGGGCGACGTTTTGTCTATGTAAACACACCGACGGTGGTGACTGTTTTCTAATCGATGTGTAATCAAACTCTGTAAGCGCAGGTTAGCTTCGTTTGACTAATGCTGAGGTAAACAATATCGCTAGTGGCATTGTAATGGCTTTCCGAATTGGTGCAAGGTGGAGAAGGAGGAAAAAACTATTGGTGCATGAATTCAAAGTCACGCCCATAATGAGTGACATTTATTTGAAAAGTAACTGGAGATTGGTTTAGAAAAATTAGTGACGTCAGACGAAGGTAGCTTAGCGTAGGATACGGGATCTCGTCAGAGAGGGTGTGGAGAGAGGATCGAGAGAGGATCAGGAGACGATGTAGAGACGAGAGAAAGAGATCCCGAGTGTAAGCAGAAGGTGAAATTACAGTGAAAGAAGAAAGAAAATTCACCACCCTTTTATTAACCCAAAGGACGAGAGAACTAGGCACGGGGCCTAGAAAATAGTGAGACTACAGGAAAAAGAAGGCAAGGGGCCTTGAGACGAGTGATATTACAAGTCAAATTTAAGTGACAGTGGTGACAAGGGGAGGTGAAAGTGGTGCTCAGCGGTGCGACGAACGAACTGGGTGTTAAACACCTCCGAAGAGAAGTGGCGCATGAAGTCTACGGGAACAAGACAACCAAAATCAAGAGTGTATTACGACTACGAGAGAAATCTACAACTTCAAGTAACTGCTACGTTGGGAACAAGCATTCTTCAAGATTCTTCAAGGTGATCATCATCTACAAGGCGGTCTTCAAGGCAGAGTGTGTGATGGAGGAGGAACAACGTCGTTGACGAATGACAAGACCGTAGAAGGACGTCAAACCAGACATTGACATCACGAAGCGACATCGCAAGCAGCCAGGCTAAAGCAAGGTATTAGTAATAAGTATGAGTACCCCTCAGAATTCTAACGTATTGAGACACGAAATTCACACATCAAATACAAATATTCCAAAATTCACAGGAGAGTCTAACACATATGGTGTAAACAAGTTCCTGAACCTCATTGACACTCTTATAGTTAGTAAAAACATTACAAATGAGAATCGTAAGATTGAGATTCTCAAGGAGAATATAGATCCAGAGCATGGAAGGGCGAGGTTTGTCATTAACTTCCAGCAAATGGAAGCAATTAATCAATATGATAATTACAAAACAGCCTTTCTTAAACATTTCATGTCCAAATGTGATCAGGATCCTATTAGATCATTGGTAAAAATGATTAAGGAAGTTAGGACAAGTGAAATTGACACAGAGTACTTAGCTAGATTAGATAGATGGTCAAAAGACATGAATTCTATCTTGAAAGATTCAGACTGGATAGAAAGATCTAGTGAGAAGATGAAAATCTCACAGGTAATCAAATTGATTACATTTAGCTTATTGGCAAAGAATTCTGATGACTTAACAGCAGAAAGGCTGTACAAAGATTTAAAATCAAATATCTGTTTAGGAGAAGTAGATTATCTTCTTCAAGGATACAGTGAGACCAGAACAATAAACCCATATAAATCAACATAGCCAATATAGGAACTCTAGAGAGTTTAAGAAAACAGAAGTAGGACATAGGCGACATGCTAGAAGTCCATCTAGGGATAGGGATACCAGAATCCTATGTTTTAATTGTAATGCATGGGGACACAAGGCACAAGAATGTTTTTATGGGATTATTTGCAGAAATTGCAAATACGAAGGTCACAATGAGTATCAATGTAGGAACCCTCCATTCTGTATTTACCATAATATAATCGGACACAGAACTCAGGAATGCCGGAATTTTCGGGTACCCCCAGGGCTAAGAGGAAAACCCCCAGACACAGAATAAACCATTTCAGACCTCACCATATATATACCGATAGGCGGTATTGTGTTAAATATGGGAATGCAAGGGAGATGAAAGAAACTGACAAACTGATAATTACTGTTGGTAAAACTTCTGTAGGACCTCTCATTGCAGGTAAAGTGTTCAATAAGCCTATTCAAATTTTTATTGATACAGGGTCTGTAGTTAATGTAATTACTAGTAAAGTTTTAAACCAGTTGAACCCAGGAGTGAAAATGTTGGAACCAATCCGTTACACATTGCAAGGTGTAACTGGAAATCAGTTAAAAACATTAGGTAAGATTGAGCTAGAAGTTGCCTTATATACAAATGAACAATTGTACATACCAGTGATAGTGGTAGAAGAGTCTGTTTTTCCAGGAGATTTATTGATAGGATTTGCAACTATGAGAAAAGAAAACATGGTAATTTGTCCTGCTGACTTAGGAATTTTAGTGAAGTCACAGTTAATCCCATTCTTAAATCAACCAGACTTAAGACCAGTGACAGGAATCAATGAATCCTTAGATAACATTTCTATCCTAGATAGCGAGGCCGAGCGGTCCAACCCTACAGAAAGTAAAACAATTTGTGAACCCAACTCAGAAGTTCAGGAAATCCCAGATGCCTTGAGAATTGCAGATTGCGGATTAACAAGGTCGACATTGTTACATCCCATGTCAATTAATAAGGTTGAAGTGTGTTTGAAAGGAATCAATGTAGACTCTGAAGTAATTACAGTCCCAGAATCAGTTAAAATTAAAGGATTGGAGTGGGACTCAGGGATTTATAAGACAAATAAGAACAGAGTAGAAGTATTAGTAATTAATACTATGAATAAAGAGATAGTTTTAAAGAAAGGTACACAAATAGGATGTATTCAGGTGTGTACTAAACCTATTAAGATTTTAAATGAGAATAGTGAGGAGATAGAATTACCAACTTCATCAATTTGTTCAGTACAAGAAGGCATAGACTTAAGAAATAGATATAAAGAATTATTACAATCAACTAATTGCCCTGAGTTGGATGAAGCTTTATTTGCTTTGCTTATGAAACATAAAAAAGCAATTGCTTTGCCGGGGGACGCCTTAGGCAAAACAACTGTTTTAAAACATCACATTAAGTTAAAACCAGGAACCCAACCTATCTACATACCAGCCTACAGAGTTCCTTACTCTAAATTAGCTGTAGTAGATAAACTCATCACTGAAATGTTATCACAGGATATTATTGAACATAGTAAAAGTGAGTGGAATTTTCCGTTGATCTTAGTACCAAAGTCTGATGGGACTATGCGACCAGTTATTGATTACAGGGAACTGAATAAGCACACCATTCGTGACAGGTTACCATTACCCATTATCGGTGACATTTTGAGAAGTTTGGGAACTGAGAATAGATATTATAGTACTATAGATAAATCAGCTTTTTGGCAAATAGAATTGCATGAAGATTCAAGAGTTTACAGCATTTTCTACTACAACAGGACATTATGAGTTCAAGAGAATGCCATTTGGGTTATGGGTCCATTAACTTACATGAGATTAATGAATACTATTCTAGATGGATTGTTAGGAAATACTGCCAGTGTATTTCTAGATGACATTTTAATAGTTTCTCAGACAGCAGTGGAGCACTTTAAGAAATTAGATTTGATATTCTCAAGACTAGGAGAAACTGGGTTAAAAGTAAAACTTGAAAAATGTAAGTTCTTGCAAGACAGTGTAATTTACTTAGGACATAAGATAGACAGACACGGGCTGAGTACAGTAAATTCAAAGGTTGACGCTGTCAAGAATTTTCCAGTTCCGACCAATGTAGACAAGGTTAGGAGCTTTTTGGGATTAACAGGATATTATAGAAAATTCATTCAAAGTTATGCTGACATTGCTAATCCACTAAGTTCTTTGTTGAGAAAGGACTCAAAGTTCATATGGGGCCCTGCGCAACAGCAAGCTTTTGACAAGTTGAAAGATAAACTCACGAGTTCACCTATTTTAATTTTCCCCAACTATGAAAAAGAATTTATTCTTTGTACTGATGCGTCTGACATAGGGTTAGGAGGCATACTAATGCAAGAGAGAAATGGAACTTTGAAACCCATAGCTTACACATCCAGACTTTGTAATAGTGCGGAGAGAAACTATTCTATAACTGAAAGAGAAACTTTAGCAGTAATTTATTCGTTAGAAAGTTTTAGTGATATGATACTAGGGTATCCCATCAGAGTTTGGACTGATCACACAGCTATTCAGAACTTATTTAAGCATAAGAATCTTAGAGGCAGACTTGCTAGATGGTTTGCGATACTTCAGTGCTATGAAGTTCAATTTAATTATATTCCGGGTAGAAGGAATGTAGCAGATCCACTTTCTAGAAACATTAGTCAACCAATGACTGGGACTAGGTTGATTAATTTTGTTTGTAGTATAGAAGAATTAGTAATTTTAGATGAAGAAATGCTAATAAGAGAACAGAAAGATGATGAGACATGTGATTCAATAATCAAGCATTTGATGAACCCATGAGGAGATCCTCCAAAGCTACCAAAGGGGTATAAGATAGAGGAATTTCATTTGATTAATGGAATTTTGTATAGGAAAACATTTGTAAATGGGAAAGATATTTCTAGAGGTCAAGTAAATCAGTTGGTTATACCACAAACTCTGGTAAATGAGATATTGAAGTTACTTCATGATAGTGATTGTAGTTCACATCCTGGAAAGGATAAAACTTACAGACAGGCACAACTTAAGTACTTTTGGCTAGGTATGAAGAAAACTATATATGATTATATAGAAAAGTGTGTAAAATGTGTAAAGGTGAAGGGAAATACACCAAAACCTGCTCCTATACTCACCTATCCCATTCCACAGAAACCTTGGGAAAGAGTTCACATGGATACATTGGAATTACCATTATCCGAGAACGGCTTTGAATACCTATTTGTTGCTATTGATTATTTTTCAAGATTTTGTATATTACAACCCATAATCAATAAGAAAGCTGAAACTATTGCTTCCGTAATCTATGATCAGATAATCTGTAATTTTACTACACCTAACATCCTAGTTTCAGATAATGGGACTGAATTTAATAACAAAATCTTGGAAAATCTATGTAATGTGTTCCACATCAAGAAAGTCAATATACTCGTTAACCATCCCCAAAGTAATGGAGTAGTAGAAAGGTTAAACAAAAAGATAATTATATGTCTTAGAACCCTAATAAGTCCTCATAGTGTAACTTGGGATACTTGGATTCCTTGTGTTAAGTGTACGCTGAACAATCAAATTAATGTAGCAACTGGTGATACACCTCATTTTATAATTTTTGGGGAGGACAAAACTCTGCCATATGAAATGTTGACTGCAGAGCAAAAACCCATATATAATATGGATGATTATATATCCAATAGGATAAATACTCTTCAAAGTATTCACCAAAGAGTTAGGAAACATATGCAGGTGTATTCACAAGAGATGAGGGAACAACAACACAAAATAGCTCATAAACTAGAACTGAAAATTGGGGAATTAGTAATGGTCAAAATAACCTCACCCAATAATAAACTTTCACCAAGGTACACTGGTCCATATAGGGTAATTGATTCTGCAGGTGGAAACAAGTTTAAACTTAAACATTTAGAATCAAGAGAAGAATTGATAGGACATTTAGATGACATAAGGAAAATTAGCTTGCAGATCTATGAAGATGATTATAGTAATACTTTGTGCATAAATATTAATAACCCTGGAGAATATGGAGAATATTATAATGATATTTTTCACGAGTTGAACATTAATCTTGATGTATTTTACAGATAGTATTGACCATTTGTATGTATTTGGGATGGGAGACCTAAACAACTGGAACTTGGTGTCAAGCAGATACATGGAAACCTAAAACCTAGGATCTGCTGTGGTCAGACTTGGAATCTTAAGGACTTAAGGACCTCTCACCTGAGTACACACATGAGTATTGTGACCATTTTAAAGTAATAAGACTGTCTTTGAAAATTAAGTGTGTTGAAAAAATGAATATTGAACAAGAAGAGACACTCGAACTCTAGATTAGTGTGTTTTGCAAATTAATTGCTATTGAAAAGATGATAAACCATTCAAATTTGAAAGTTAGTGCTCATAGTGAATTTTCTAATCAATGATATCCTTACTGTAGACAATCTAAGAGAAAGCATGATCTCTTTTGTGTTCGAGAGGCTTCACATGAACTCTCTGGTTAGGAATATGTCTGTTATGAACAATTGTCATTACCAACGAATTTTGGTAGACCAGATCCCTCATTGTAACATACAAGGATCTCATTACCTGTTTTTCCCTAACAAGACAAAGGTATCAATAAATTGTCCCGGGTTGAGTCCTAAATTGGATTTGGTTGAAGGTCTTGTCTCTATTCAAGATAACTGCGAATTGCATGCAGACACTATTTCCACCATTTCTAATACCCTTAATACAATGCATTTAACCGAGGACACCTACATTTCAACCTTCAACTTCACATTGCCTAAAAAACTCTCCTCCCTTGAAAATTAAGAGAAGACCATTGTCAAGATCTCCCTCAAATGAATTACCTATGCTACCAATCCTTATCATACCCTTACTTTCAGTGTTAGTGGCAGCACTGATTGCCTTTGTTGTATTCCGGAGATTGGCTCTGTCAAAGCAAATCAACCATGTAACCGCTTAATTCAATACCTTATATATATATATTGACATGCATTTTATTCACATTTATAGGTATTATGTTCATGTATTATTCCCAATTTATTGCATGAATGATGTATTTTAGAGGGTAGATTAACAATTACGCAAGGGTAGATTAGCTTATTCTAGAAATATATTAGCAAGCCCTGTAGGAGGGAAATAAGAAATTGGTCGGGACGACCAAGGGTAGCTGCTGAGCCTTGTAAGAGGCCGGTAGTGTACGAATGGAAGTGATATTACTAGTCAAATTCAAGTGACAGTGGTGACAAGGGGAGGTGAAAGTTGGATATCATCCACCCAGCTAGAAAAGTGGTAATTGTAGAGCTAATACATGCACACAAGCTCGGATATCTGTGGGAAGAGCGCTTTTATGAAATCAGTTGTGGCTAAGTAGTAAAAAGGGTGGCCGTGGCAGACCACCCCGCGGATGGGCTAAGTGATGTTGGGTGACTGGTGGTGAATGTTGGCCGGGAATGGGGTGGCCACTTCATTCGGCCGACATGCTCCGACCTCAAGGGGAAGAGCGCTTTTATTAAATCAGTAATGGCTAAGTATCATAGATGGTGGCCGTCCTGACCGGTGACCGTGGCAGACCACCCCGCGGACGGGCTAAGTGATGTTGGGCGACTGGTTGTGGACGGTCACCGGGAATGGGGTGGCCACTTCTTTCGGCCGATGTGCCCTTTCCCGTCCTGACCGGTGACCGTGACAGACCACCCCGCGGACTTGCTAAGTGATGTTGGGCGAGTGGCTAAGTGATGTTGGGCGACTGGTCGGAGCTTATGTACATGTATTAGATCTAGAATTACCAGTTATGGCTAAGTAGTATACAGGGTGGCCGTCCTGGCCGCTGACCGTGGGAGACCATCCCAGGAGTCATGTGTTTGTCTCAAAGGTTAAGCCATGCATGTCTAAGTACAAACCGATCTAAGGCGAAACCTCGAATGGCTTATTAAATCATTCGTGGTTCATTGGAAAAGTGGTAATTGTAGAGCTAATACATGCACACAAGCTCGGACATCTGTGGGAAGAGCGCTTTTATGAAATCAGTTGTGGCTAAGTAGTAAAAAGGGTGGCCGTCCTGGCCGCTGACCGTGGCAGACCACCCCGTGGATGGGCTAAGTGATGTTGAGCGACTGGCTGTGGACGTTGGCCGGGAATGGGGTGGCCACTTCTTTCGGACGACGTGCCCCATCCCGGTCGCTGACCGTGGTGGAGCACCCTGCGGACGGGCTAAATGAGTTTGGTCGACTGTCGGTGGACGGTGGTCTGGATTGGGATGGCCACTTCTTTCGGCCGACGTGTACCGTCCCGGACGTTGACCGTGGCGGAGAACCCGTGGACGCTCTAAGTGATGTTGGGCGACTGGCGGTCGACGGTGGCCGGGACCCGACATACG
Organism: Oratosquilla oratoria; assembly: GCF_046742065.1. NCBI lineage: Eukaryota > Metazoa > Arthropoda > Malacostraca > Stomatopoda > Squillidae > Oratosquilla > Oratosquilla oratoria. The sequence continues at coordinate 72,599,859 of NC_134779.1, forward strand.
CAACTCTGGCATCTCGCGTATATGGTACACAGGGTGGGTAGTCTCGGCTGAGAGGCCGGATGCCCCCCCCCCCACACCTAGCGACCGGGTCTATCCATCCATCCACCAAACGGTCTACCTACACACATAGCTAGCTAGCTATCTAGCGTCAACGCCAAGCTACCTGTTTGATCATGCTAGAAATGATATGTTTGTCTCAAAGGATAAGCCATTCATGTCTAAGTATAGTTGTGGTTCATTGGATCTTATCCATCCACCTGGAAAATTGGTAATTGTTGAGCTAATACATGCACACAAGCTCCGACATCTGTGGGAAGAGCGCTTTAATTAAATCAGTTGTGGCTGAGTAGTATAAAGGGAGGCCGTCCTGGCCGCTGACCGTGGCAGACCACCCCCCGGACGGGCTAAGTGATGTTGGGCGACTGGCTGTGGACGTTGGCCGGGAATGGGGTACCCACTTCTTTCGGTCGACATGCCCCATCCCGGCCGCTGACCGTGACGGAGCACCCCGCGGACGGGCTAAGTGGGGTTGGGCGACTGGCGGTGGACGGTGGCCGGGAATGGGGTGGCCACCTCTTTCGGTTGACGTGGCCAGTCCTGGCCGCTGACCGTGAGGGAGCACTCCGCGGATGGGCTAAGTGATGTTGGGCGACTGGCGGTCGACGGTGGCCGGGACCCGACATCCACAACTCTGGCATCTCGCGTGTATAGTATACGGGGTGGGTAGTCTCGGCCGAGAGGCCGGATGGTCCCCACAAATAGCGATCCGATCCATCCATAGCTAGCTGGCTATCTAGCGTCAACGCTAAGCTACCTGTTTGATCCTGCCAGAAGTCATATGTTTGTATCAATGATTAAGCCGCATGTCTAAGTACAGGCCGATCTAAGGCGAAACCACGAATGTTTCATTAAAACAGTTGTGGTTTATTGGATCATATCCACCCACCTGGATATTTGGTAATTGTAGAGCTAATAAATGCACACAAGCTCCGACCTCTGCGGGAAGAGCGCTTTAATCAAATCAGTTGTGGCTGAGTATTATAAAGGGTGGCCGTCCTGGCCGCTGACCGTGGCAGACCACCCCGCGGACGGGCTAAGTGAGATTGGGCGACTGGCGGTGGACGGTGGCCGGGAACGGGGTCGCCTCTTCTTTCGGCCGACGTGCACCGTCCCGGCCGCTGGCCTTGACGGAGCACCCCCGCGGACGGGCTAAGTGTGGTTGGGCGACTGGCGGTGGACGGTGGCCGGGAATGGGGTGGCCATTTCTTTCAGTTGACGTGCCCGGTCCCGGCCGCTGACCGTGACGGAGCACCCCGGTGACGGGCTAAGTGATGTTCGGCGACTGGCGGTCGATGGTGGCCTGGACCTGACATCCGCAACTCTGGCATCTCGCGTATATAGTATACGGGGTGGGTAGTCTCGGCCGAGAGGCCGAATGGCCCCCACCCCTAGCGACTGGATCCATCCATCCATCTATCTACACGACGGTTCACCTACACAGATAGCTAGCTACCTATCTAGCGTCAACGCCAAGCTACCTGGTTGATCCTGCCAGTAGTCATATGCTTGTCTCAAAGATTAAGCCATGCGTGTCTAAATACAAACCGATCGAAGGCGAAACCTCGGATGGCTTATTAAATCAGTTGTGGTCCATTGGAACATATCCACCCACCTGGATAACCGGTAATTCTACAACTAATACATGCAAACAAGCTCCGACCTCAGGGGGTACAGCGCTTTTATTAGATCAAAACCAAACGGCCCTTTGTCCGGCACACCAGGTGAATCTGAATATTTTTGGACTGAGCGCACGGACCCTGGCCTAGCCACAGGCCGAGCTAGGTAGTATACAGGGTGACCGTCTTGGCTGCTGACCTTGACTGACTACCCCGCGGACGTACTAAGTGATGTTGGGCTACCAGCGGTGGACGGTCGGCAGGAATGGGGTGGTCACGGATAGGTTAAGTGATGTTCGGCGACTGGCGGTCGACGTTAGCCGGGACCCGACTTCCGCAACTCTGGCATTTAGCGTATATAGTATAGGAGGTAGGTAGTTTCGGCCGAGAGGCCAGATGCCCACCACCCAAGCGACCGCATTTATCCATCCATCCATCTTGTTAAAAAAAAAAAAAAACTGCCCTTTCTGGCACTTTCTTATGGCCGACGTGCTCCGTCCCGGCCGCTGACAGTGGCGAAGCAGCTTACGGACGGGATAAGTGATGTTGGGCGACTGGCGATGCACGGTGGCACGGAATGGGATGGTCACTTCTTTCGGCCGATATGCCCCGTCCCTTCCTCTGACCGTGGCGGAGCATCCCATGGACGGGCTAAGTGATGTTCGGCGACTAGCGGTCGACGGTGGCCGGGAGCCGACATCCGCAACTCTGGTATCTCGCGTATATGGTATACTGGGTGGGTAGTCTCGGCCGAGAGGCCACATGCCCCCCACCCCGAGCGACCGGATTCATCCATCCGTCCATCCATTCATCCTACGGTCCACCTACACAGAGAGCTATCTAGCTATCTAGCGTCAACGCCAAACTACCTGTTTGATCCTGCCAGAAGTCACGAATGCCTCATTAAATCAGTTGTGGTTCATTGGATCTTATCCACCCACCTGGATAACTGGTAATTCTAGAGTTAATGCATGCACACATGCTCCGACCTCAAAGGCAAGAACACTTTTATTAAATCAGTAATGGCTAAGTATTATAGATGGTGGCCGTCCTGGCCGCTGACCGTGGCAGACCATCCCGCGGACGGGCTAAGTGATGTTGGGCGACTGGCGGTGGACGGTCGCCGGGAATGGGGTGGCCACTTCTTTCCGCCGATGTGCCCGGTCCCGGCCGCTGAACGAGGTGGAGCACCCCGCGGAAGTGCTAAGGCGACTAATATATGTACACAAGCTCCGACCTCAGGGGATACAGCGATTTTATTAGATCAAAACCAAACGGCCCTTTGTCCGGCACACCTGGTGAATCTGAATATTTTTGGACTGAGCGCACGGACTCTAGCCACAGATCGAGCTAGGTATTATACAGGGTGGCCGTCGTAGCCACTGACCGTGACTGACTACCCCGCGAACAGACTAAGTGATATTGGGCGACCGGCGGTGGACGGTGGCCGGGAAGGGGGTGGCCACTTCTTTCGGCCGATATGCCCCGTCAATGTCCGCTGACCGTGGCGGAGCACCCCGTGGACGGGCTAATTGATGTTCGGCGACTGGCGGTCGACGGTGGCTGGGACCCGACATCCGCAACACTGGCATGTCGCGTATATGGTATACGGGGTGGGTAGTCTCGGCCGAGATCCCGGATGCCCCCAATACCTAGCGACTGGATCTATCCATCCATCCACCCACCCAATGGTCTACCTACACAGATAGGAAGCTAGCTATCTAGCGTTTACGCCAAGCTAACTGTTTGATCCTTCAAGAAGTCATATGTTTTTTTAAAGGTTAAGCCATGCATGTAAAAGTACAGGCGAAACTTCGAATGGCTCATTAAATCTGTTGGGGTTTATTTTATCTTATCCACCCACCTAGATAACTGGTATTTGTAGAGCTAATACATGCACAAAACTTTCGATCTCAGGAAGTAGAGCGATGACAACCAAACGGCCTTTTGTCCCGCTCGCCGGGAATGGGGTGGCCACTTCTTTCGGCCGATATGCCCCGTCCTGTCCGCTGACCGTGGCGGAGCACCCCGTGGACGGGCTAAGTGATCAAAACCAAACGGCCCCTTGTCCGGCACACCTGGTGAATATGAATATTTTTGGACTGAGCGCACGGACCCTAGCCAAGCCACAGACCGAGCTAATTAGTATACAGGGTGGCCGTCCTGGCCGCTGACTGTGACAGACTACCCCGCGGACCTACTAAGTGATGTTGGGCCAGCGGCGGTGGACGGTGGCGAGGAATGGGGTGGTCACTTCTTTCGGCTGTCGTGCTCCGTCACTGCCACTGACCGTGGTCAAGCACCTCGCGGACGGATTAAGTGATGTTCGGCGACTGGCGGTCGACGTTAGCCGGGACCCGACTTCCGCAATTCTGGCATCTAGCGTATATAGTATAGGAGGTAGGTAGTCTCGGCCGAGAGGCCAGATGCCCACCACCCCAGCGACCGCATCCATCCATCTATCCATCTTATTAAGAAAAAAAAAAATCTTTCTGGCCACTTCTTTTGACAGACGTGCTCAGACCCGACCTCTGACAGTGGTGAAGCAGCTTACGGACGGGATAAGTGATGGCGACTGGCGGTACACGGTGACAGGGAATGGGATGGTTACTTCTTTCGGCCGATATGCCCCTTCCCGTCCGCTGACCGTGGCGGAGCATCCCTAGGTGATGTTCGGCGACTGGCGGTCGACGGTGGCCGGGACTCGACATCCGCTACTCTATTATAATCTTGCCTAATTAGTACACATTTAAGTAATCATTAATAGTATATTCTATATTTGTCATTATTAGTATATCCTAAACTTGTCAACATTACAGTTATCATTAAAAATATCTTCCTAATTTTTCATTATTTGGATATTATAAATCTCTTCTTATTAGATCATATAAAAAATATCGTTCTTAAAATATTCTAACCTTGTCATCAATAGTGTATCTTAAATTTGTGATTATTAGTACAAATTAAATATACCATTAATAGATCCGTTTAAACCTGCCATTCTTAGTATATTCTAAACTTCTCCTTATTAGTACATTAAAGTTCGTACCTTTTAAACTTGTCATTATTCGTATATTCTAAATATATCATTAGTAACTTCTAATCAGCATTATTAGTATTATCTATTCATAAAACGGTCTAAATTTGTCATTATTAGTATGTTCGAAACTTGTCCTTATTAGTTCAAATTAAAGTTATATCTGATAGCACCTTCTAAACTTATAATTGTGAGTATATTCTAAATTATCAATACACATTAAAGTTACTATTAATAGTACCTTCTAAATTTGTCATTATTAGGACACATTAAAATTTTCCTTAATGGTACCTTGTAAGCTTGTCATTATTAGTATATTCTAAACATGTAGACACTAAAGTTATCATCAATACTGTATTCTAAACTTCTCATTATTAACATAATCAGTACTTGCCATTTTTAGTATATTCTAAACTTTTCATAATTATTACTTATGAAAGTTTTCATTAATAGTGCCTTCTAAACTTTTCAATGTTAGTATATTCTAAACATGGCATTATTAGTATATTAAACTTGTCATTTTTAGAATACCTTATAGCTATCAGTAATAGTTACTATTTACATATTCTAAACTTATCATAATTAGTAGACAGGAAACTTTCATTATGAAAAAGTTGCCATTATTATTATATTATAAACTTTTCATTAATAATACAAATTAATGTTTTTTTTTTATCAGAACTTATCATCATGGTATCTTCAAAAATTCTCATTATTAGCACTCATTAACAATGCCTTCTGAACCTATGTATTAGTATATTCAAAGCTTGTCATTTTTAGAACACATTAGATTTATCATTAATAGTCCCTTCTAAATTTGTCATTATTAGTTTATTATAAACTTGCCATTATTACTATATTCGTTCGTATATTCATTTTATTTAAGTTATCATAAGTATTGCCTACTAAAACTCATCATCATTAGTATATTCTAAACATAGCATACATTAAAGTTGTTATTAGCACTGTAGTATATTTTAAACTTGTCATTATTAGTCACATTAAAGTTATCTTAATAGTACCTTCTCTTTATGTCATTAATCTAAACTTATATGTCTATATATGTATGTCATTAATCTATACATAAGTGCACATTAGAGTTAATAAATTTTTCATTATTAGGACTTTTCATTATTAGGACTTTTCATTCTCAGTATATCAATAACATTTAATTATTGGAGCATTTGCATGTTGTCATTATTAGTATTACTTGTCATGATAAGTGTATTATTAGCTTGTCATTTTTAGTTATACTGTCTAATACCTTCCAAAATTATAATTATTTGTATATTCTGAAAGTGTCATTAGTACATACTAAGCTTGTCATTATTAGTATAACTTGTCAGTATTAGTGTACATTTTGTAGTATACATTAAAGTTATATCGTCTAATACCTTCCAAAATTATCATTATTTGTATATTCTGATAGTGTCCTTATTACATACTAAATTTGTCATTTTTAGTACACAATTTTATTCAATAGAACCATTAAAAGTTAATGGTTATTTAATGGATTTTTTTTTTAACTATTTTGACATTTTAGTATATTCTAAACCTCTCATTAGTTTTACTATTAGGATAATATAAACTTTTCATTGCTAATAGTACATTAATTACATTATTAGTATATAAAAAACATTATTAGAATACATTAAAGTTTTAATTTGTAGTAAACTGTACCATTATTAGTATCGTGTAATCTTATTAATGGTAAATACTAAAGTTATCTAAACTAAAAATAAGCACAAATTAAAGTTATCTAAACTTGTCATTATTAATATATTCAAAACTTGTACACTTATCATTATTTTAGACTTGTCATTTTTAGAGTTTATTATCCATTTTTCCTTCTGATTTCAAATATGGAATTAATTTTTCTGTATCATCGACCGTTATAGAAATACATATAATTTCATTGTTACCATGTATATCTTGGAATTGTTATGTAGTCTGTTTACCTAATTTTCTCTTTCAGATTAATGAATGAACTATTTACCTGTTAAGATGGCTACTAGAGGATGTGAAAATTCTCTTGATACATTTTGCTATGTGTGTGGTTATTATATTGGGAAAAAACAAGCACTACATAAGATAACAAAACTTTTTTTCAAAAGTTTTGTTTATTGTATTTTTTTTAGAGTTTATTAATCCATTTTTCCTGCTGATTTCAAATATGGAATTAATTTTTTCTGTATCATCGATCGTTATAGAAATACATATAATTTCAATGTTACCATGTATATCTTGGAATTGTTATGTGGTCTGCTATTAATGTTTATCTAATTTTCTCTTTCAGATCAATGACTGAACTATTTACCTGTTAAGATGGCTGCTAGAGGATGTGAAAATTCTCCTGATACATATTGCTATGTGTGTGGCTATTATATTGGGAAAAAACAAGTACTACATAAGATCGTGAGAGGTGCTTAAGTGTGGATAGCGTACAGACTCTATTTCGGAATGCACATGGGTGACCAGGACAAGCCATGGGCACCTCATGTGATATGTGGAAGCTGCCGATCTACTCTAGAAGGATGGCTGAGAGGTACAGGAAGGGCAATGCCTTTTGCCATTCCTAGAATATGGAGAGAGCCGAAGAACCATCACGACGACTGCTACTTTTGTATGATTGATGTGAGAAAGTACAGGAAAGTGAAAGGAAGACAAGCTCTGCAGTATCCAGACATACCATCATCTAGAGCACCTGTCCCACATGATGATAGCTTACCAGTACCACAACCACTAGAAAATGCAAGTTTATTTTTATCATACTCTCTTTACTTTTAATTAACTTCAATATTAAGTACTTAATATACATTCGTCTTTGTTGAAGTTGCTATATTTAGTTATTTCTTTCTTTCCAGATGAAAGATGCAATGGAAATTTCATTTGAAGGGTCAGCAGGTAGCCATGAAATAGGAAACGAAGATTTCGCACCAAGAACGACTTCGGAGCCTCATTTTCCAAGTCAGAGTGAGCTAGATGACTTAATCAGAGACTTAGGTCTTACTAAGTCAGGAGCTGAGCTTCTTACATCAAGGATGAAAGACTGGAATCTACTAGGAGAAGACTGCAGGACATCTGTGTACCGGAAACGACATGAAGAATTTAAAATTTACTATGACTTTAGTGATGATATGTGTTATTGTAAGGATGTTACTGGTTTGTTTACAGCCCTTAGACTCGAACATGATCCTGCAGAATAGCGACTGTTCATAGCTGCACACGAAGTCTCAAAGCAGTATTGCTCCACAATGGAAATAAAAACCCATCTTTGCCTCATGCACACTCAGTACAGAAGAAAGAAAAATATCATAATGTCAAACAGCTTCTTGAAAAAATCAATTATGCTGAATTCAAATGGGATGTTTGTGGTGATTTCAAGATGCTAGCCTTTTTGCTTTGCTTACAAGGGGGATACACAAAGTATTCCTGTTTTCTTTGTTTATGGGACAGCAGGGCTGATGATGATCATTATAATAAAGTTCATTGGCCCCCAAGAGTTGAATTGCAGCCAGGAATGTTAAATGTTCTCAGACAGCCTCTAGTAGATTCGAAAAAAAGTTTTATTACCCCCACTTCATATCAAGCTTTAATTAAACAGTTTGTGAAGGCTTTGGATTTTGGAGGCGAAACTTTCCAAGAAATTTGTCTCATGATTCCCAAGCTATCTGAGGCTAAGCTCAAGGGTGGTTATTTGTTGGACCCCAGGTAAACAAAATGTTGAAGTCGGAGAAACTGGAAAGAGCGAGGACGAAAGTTGAAAGAGAAGCTTGGTGTTCATTTCGTGATGTAGTTCGTGGATTCCTAGGAAATCACAAGGACCCTAATTATAAACAAATAGTGGCAAAGCTTATTGAGAACTTCAGGAAACTTGGTTGTCGTATGTCCTTGAAGATACATTTCTTGCATTCTCACCTAGATTTCTTCCCCGAAAACTTGGGGGCTGTCAGTGAGGAGCATGGCGAGAGATTTCATCAGGATATCGCAACTATGGAAAGAAGATATCAAGGACGATGGAATACTGCTATGATGGGAGATTACATATGGTCACTAGAAAATCTCGATCGTCAAAGCACTTCTAATCATGAGAAGAGTCAATCAAAACACTTGCAGTGCAAAGTTGTGTTGTTTATTTTGTTCTTACTAATATTGTAGCTCTTAAATACACTTCATATTATGAAAAAATACTAGATATTGTATAATTATCCTTAGAATGCTAAAATAGATTGCGTATATAACAATAAAATATAAAATGAAGAATAAATAAAGAAATATCGATGTTACGTCAAAACTAATGTGATATTTGGATTCAGTGACACGAAATACATATATAAACATAAAAAAATACAAATAAACAAAACATCTGTTACATTGTGTAATTAAAAGTACCTTCTAAACTTGCCATTACATATATATCAAAACCCTTAAATTATTAGCATATACTAATCTTTTCATTATTAGTATATTCTAAACATGACATTATTCGTATATTCTACACTTGTCATTATTAATACACATTAGAGTTAAGCTTGTCATTATTTGTATATTCTAAACTTGTCATTAACAATACTTTTTCAAACTTGTCATATTCTAAACATATCTTCTTTATATATCTTCATATATCTCTATATATCTTGTAATTATTAGTTGTATTATTAAAGTTGTAATTTTTCTAAACTTGTCATTATTTGTATATTCTAAATTTGTGAGTATTAGTATATTCAAAACTTATCATTATTAGTACACATGACAGTTATCATTAATTGCAACTTCTAATTTTGCTATTCTTAGTATTTCTGAACTCTGCACAATAACATATTTGAAACGTCATTACTACACACTAACGTTATCATTTTAACCTTCTAAACTTGCGGTTATTACAATATTCTATACTTGTCATTACTAGTACACATTAAAGTTATCAATATTAGGACCTAAATTTATCACTATCAATCTGTTCCAAAGTTATCATTTTACTTGTAATTATTTGTATATTCTAAACTTGTGAGTTTTATTACACATTGTTAGTATTCTCAAAACTTATCATTATTAGTACACATTACAGTTATCATTAATTGCAACTTCTAATTTTGCTATTCCTGGTATTTTCTAAACTCTGCATTATCAATATATTTCAAGGAAGTCATTACTACACATTAACGTTATCATTTTAATTTTTAAACTTGCGGTTATTACAATATTCTGGATTTGTGAGTATTAGTCCACATTAAACTTGTCATTAATAGTGCCTTCTAAACTTCTCATTATTAGTATATTCTAAACTTGTCATTATTTGGGCACATTAAATCTTAATAGAGCCTTATAAATTTGCCATTATTAGTATATCGTTATTAGTAAATATCAAGATTATCCTTAGCAGTACCGTGTAAACGTATTTTAATATATCCTAAACGTGTCACAATTAGTGTATTATAAATTAGTATATTCTAAACTTGTCATTATTAATATGTTATTCTAAACTTACTATCGTTAGTATGTATCGTTCACTAGGTACGGGGTACTGGTATATGTAGATTCGCATTAAGTTTATACCATTTTATTCAAAGCTTTCAGGTTTTCCAGTTATGATATATACACTGTCAACTGTTAAACAGAACGATACATTAATGTGGTTACATATATATAACTGTTTATCACACCACTTCTTGTTGGACAACACCTGTCATCCTCCCAAACTGGTCTCTCCGGCCACCTACCCTGGTGGTCATTCGCCGGAAGTGACAATCTCAGCACTTATGACGCGTCATGCTCGCATAATCTTTAGTGTTTTATTTGAGCAAGATCACGGTCATCTCCTAAGGTTAGTATCCTGGGATTACAGGGTGTGATTTACTTAATAACTAAATATGTATATATATGTCCAGGGGGGATCGTCAATATACTTAAGGGGACCGGCTGATCAAAAGATGAAAATCTTTATTAATTGGGTTATTGCACAGAAATTTATGCCAGGAGTTAATGACACCATATACATCTTTCCTAACCCAAAAAAACTAATCTGCAACCCTTTCATGTTTTACCCCCCCCCATCTCCCTTTCAAAAAAATTGATAATTTTGAAATGACTACTCCTCCTATAATAATTGCTCTACATGAATGAAATTAATATGGTGGAAGGACCTTATCAAGACCTTCAAACTAATAGAGAGAAATTTTAGTTAAAGTAATTAGTTTGTGGAATTTTAATTTTTATATCTTTTCTCACCCCGTCCCCCTTCAAATAGGGGAAAACAATCGGCAAAAATTTACCCTTTCAGATATTAAAAAAAACGTTCTATTTCATCAATCAGGCAGATTTAGACATATTATGTGTGAATTTTCATTGAAATTGATTAGGAAGTTATGGAGGAGTAGAAGTTTGAAGGTATAAAACTTAGGTTTTGAGATACGGGCCGTCAAAGTTTTCACTAACTTTGAACCCCTACATACTAATATAAATAAGGGCTATCATGGCATTTCCTTATTTAGCTTTTTAGGCTTGAATGTTGATGATATTTAGAATAAAATTTATTCATATTCAGTCATATATGTTGATGTCCATTCATATAATTCTCTGTCTTCTGGCTCCTGGTCCCCACCTGCATTTTAGGCAGGTTATTACATTAGGGTGTCACAGCTTGCTTACTTTGTAATTCTTACCTTTTCCTAGCTTCCTGAAGGTGTTTGGTTTGCTTGCAAGGACATGGCATCTCAAAAATAGTATAACAGCTTGTCAAATGACAAAAGGATTGATGGTGGCTTGCAGTGGAGCATATCACTAAATTTTTGTCTACTGTTTATCGCTTTCTGGATTCTGGATTCCAAGAAAAGACCACCTCGCTTGCGCCGGATCGGGTTTTGTGGGAGGGGAAGAATGTCTGTAGGAAAATGAAAATATAGTAGTGTATAAAAGAGGGCTATTGCCACCGGGCGAATTGCGAGCAATTAGGGGCTAGATTGTTGTCGTGGCTTAGGAGAACTGGACCAGGGGCTTGGAGGGCAGCACTTGACGCCGGAGGTTAGGATTAACAACGGGGTTGGGATTACCAACGGGGTTGGGATTACCAACGGGGTTAGGATCACCAACGAAAGTTTAGAAAATGGTAGGAGGCGTAGTAGTAGAGAAAGGTGGAAAAACGGAAAAATCTTTAGTGGGAGGTAAACTGAAATGAGAAGATGTAGTAGAAGAGAAAGTTAGAAAGGAAGTGAATTTTAGTCGAAGAAAAAGTAAGTGTATGTGTTTGTGCGTGATTTGTGGTACTGTTCGTGAGAGGTGTATGTGTGTATCTTACGGGAAGTGAGTTGATTTCACTTTCCGCGTGTAGAGGGCGAACCTGATAAGCCTCAGGTGGGGCGAGCGTACCCTGATTATCCCCAGGTTTTGGGTTTGAAGTCCTTTTAGAGTTGATCAAGGGCGGTGCGAGGGGGGGCAGACGGGCGGTGTACACCCGCCTGCCGACGTCAACGAAGAGATCAGTGACCAGAACGGGAGCGGCAAGGAGATAACCCCCCGCCGCCACCGCTGGCGAGGGCGAACATGATAAGCCACAGGTGGGGCGAGCGTACCCTGATTATCCCCAGGTTTTGGGTTTGAAGTCCTTTTAGAGCTGATCAAGGGGCGGTGCGAGGGGGGGCAGACGGGCGGTGTACACCCGCCTGCCGACGTCAACGAAGAGATCAGTGACCAGAACGGGAGCGGCAAGGAGATAACTCCTCGCCGCCACCGCTGGCGAGCGCGAACCTGATGAGCCACAGGTGGGGCGAGCGTTGTCTGTTTATCCCCAGACTGGGTTTGGAATTCGGAAGAGTAGATTCAGTGGCGATGCAAGGGAGGGGCAGACGGGCGGGTGTTGTATTGTCTCTTTCCTTCCAATCACAACTCTGAAAACAGAGAATTACGCGATTGGGAATTGTGTGTAAATGTCAGAAGTGTAAACTCGCTCACCAGCGTCAGCGAGAGGCCAGCGTTTGGTTGCGGGCCGGTCGGACAGAAAGGTGTCCCAAGTCTCTCCGTCAACCAGCCTGCGGTCAGATTGGGCGTACTGAGAGAGACGGTTGGGCCTCCGCTTTGCTAGCGAGAAAGTGTGCATGTGCCTCTTTTCTTCCAAGCACTACTCTGAAAACAGAGATTTACATGACTTGGGAAATGTGTGTGTGTATTTGTATTGGTGTAAACCCGCCTGCCGACGTCAACGTAGAGGTCGGCCATGCCAGACCGGCGGCAGCTAGGAGATGTATCTCCCAGCCACCACCGGCCGGCGATGATGCTTGGAGCTTGTGGAGAGAGTTGGTTGAAGAGACGTCCGACCTCTAGGAGCGATGAGTTGATTCTCTTTCTGAGGCATCTACCCATTCTGGGGTCTATATATAACCTCTGGTACAGAGACAGAGTTGCCAGAAGTCACTAGGAATAGCACTCAATCATTACAAATTATTGTTATTTATTGCAATAATATATATATTGTACTGACCAATACGTATCATAGGGCCGAGATGGGGTCGAGTTGGGGGGAGGAGGGGGTTTATTTGCCTTAACTACGAAAATAAGGCGAATTTTGATTAAATACTCCACATACAGACTGTCGATTGCCATACGCAGATGTAGAATGTTTTTCCCAGTTTTTCATTTTTTCCCAATTTTCATCGATTCTTGACCAGCCGGGCCCCTTAATTTGTGTTTTGTGTTTGTTTGGTTACTCGGATGTTCATGTGCGTTCGTATGTCTGTTTGGTGGTCGAGTTGTTGTTGCAAACCCGAAGGTTGCTGACTTGGTTCTTAGAAGGACCGGGCATTGAGTGAGTGAGTGAGTGAGGGAGTGAGTGAGGGAGTGAGTGAGCGGTGTGAGCGAGTGATATTACTCATCATGTATATGGTGGCGTATACATATCGCTCTCCCCCTGGGGTTAGGTGGCTCCCGGCACCTAGGGTACATGGTTTACAAAAGTATTTATATGGGTAATACATCGAGAGAAAAAAAAATCAGAGACATAAAATCCTGTGGGATTAAAAATGTGCAGATGTGTTGAAGTGAATCTGAGGTCCCAAGGGGGATCATGAACTGTAATTAAGGGGTAGCGATGTTGTGTCTCAGAAGTGTAACGTTGTGTCTCACCAGATTACATGTTATATTGGATTCCACATACACTATTTAATTCACTTTCTAAATGTTATGGTTTTTATGGTTTAACACTATCACTGTTGGGAGTGTTATTTTCTAAACACTGTTCTATGGTCAGTTTGGTGTGTCACATTGCACTTGTTTTATTTCATAGTATGGATATATAGTTTCTGTAAGAATGTTTATGGTATTTAAGATATTGGGTGAGACACAAGAATAAACTTAATCTAGGTTTACAATAATTTGGGTATGGGTATGCAACAGAATTTGGTTAATACCACAAGTATAAAGAGAATGATTAAGAGGGGTGATCAAGGACTCTACTTGCTGTGGAGTTATATGGAAGAATCCTATGATGTAAGTCGAGTGAGTCCATGTCAAAAGTAGTCGATGTTTAAGGTGGGTAATTAATGATGTATTTACTTTTGGAGGATGAAGGTTATCTCTCAGTGAATGAGTATATGTTTATCTGACTCTCGCTAAGGTTATATTGGTCGGAAGGAAGTAGAGAAGTTTTGATAGCTATGCGGAAAGTAGTTCTTATTGGAAATGGGCCATTTTAACCTCCACTGATAAATACATGACGTCCTGCATCTTCAGGGGCGAGAGCTAGAGTGCATGTTTAGTTGCATCGACGCAGAGTCATGGGATGAGACTTGCGTTTTGGTGATTGGTGTGTGTCTGTGATAGGTGGGTTGTGGATGGGAGGTGAGATTGGGTCGAGGTTCAGTTTGACCTTTCTCAACTTCTCTCCATGTATGGTGAAGGTGGTGTGATCAGAAGGATCTGTTAGTAGGAAAACATTGTTAGGGAGTGAACTTGTGACTATGAAGGGACCTAGGAATTTGGGTTTGAGTTTGTTTGTCCTATTCGAGTCTTTTACCATGACTGAGTCGCCAAGTGCTATGTCAAGTGGAATTGACCGTTTGTGTTGTTTTGCCTTTGTCTTTTCCTGGGCTTCTTTCAGGTTTGCTCTAACTTTTTTGTAAATTGTTTGCATACCTCTTTTGATGCAGTGTGCGAGGTTATCTAGGTTGTATAAGGGTGAGGGGGAGGTTGGTTGAATATTTGGTAGGGTAGACGCATTGGTTTGCCGAAAATGATCTCATGTGGGGACATCTTTGTTGCGGAATTGACTGTGCTATTTATACTGGCTTGTACCTGTGGTAGCCAATCTTCCCAACTGTCCATGAGGTCATTGACCAATGGTCTGAGAATCTCTAGGACCTTGCGATTTGTTCGCTCAGTCAGACCGTTTCTCTGTGGGTGGTATGCAGTGGCAAATGTTTGGTCAATGTTGTAGAGGTGTGCTATTTCGCGCATCACCTCATTTTTTAATTCTGAGCCATTGTCAGATAACATTGTGTGTGGTATGTTGTATCTACAAAAGATATTGTTGACTAGGGCTTTGGCTACAGTCTCTGCTGTTTTGTCTTGGAGTGGTATTAAGATTGTGTATTTAGAGAAATATTCTATTGCTGTGAGTACATAGTTGGAACCTTGATGGCTCGTTGGCATTTTCAGTAGGGAGTGGGATGTCTTTAATGTGGATTTGTTTCGGGTCAGGGCCTCTGAATTGGTTACAAGTTACACAAGAATCTATGTGTGTGGTTATATCTCTTTTCATGTTAAGCCAGTAGTATGTGTGTCTAGCAGTGTTTAGTGTCTTATCTCTGCCCAAGTGGCCTCCCATTGCACTGTCGTGCAATATGTGTAGGAGCTTGGGGACTAGGGCTCTGGGAATAACAGTCACCTCTCTTGTATTAATGGTTCTCCTTATGACTCCGTCGACCAGATTGAGTTCCTCAATAGGGACAGGTGGTCGGGAGTGTAAGGGGGTTTGTGAAATGAGATGCTGTTTTATTGGGGACCATATTGGGTCTCTGTCAGTTTCATCTCTGAGTTCTTGCATAGGTATGCATATGGTTTGGGTTATGGGGGTGATGGGAGTTTGTCTGCTCAAGCAGTCTGCCACCACGTTAGCTTTCCCAGCTAAGTATATGATCATGGGATCGTAATCAAGGAGAGTTGTTTTCCATCTAGCAACTCTCCCATGTAAGTCTTTGGAGTTAAAAAGATAGACTAGGGGTTGGTGGTCTGTTAGTATGGTAATCTTGTAGCCTAAAATGAGGTATTTAAAGTGTTTTAGTGCCCATATGATTGCAAGTCCTTCTTTGTGTGTAGTTGAGTAGTTATTTTCAGTTTTGTTTAGGACTCTACTTGCGTAGGCTATGGCGTGTTCTTTGCCATTGTCATCTTTCTGTTGTAGGACTGCGCCTATTCCTTTAGAGGAGGCGTCTGTGTAAAGAAAGAATTCTTTCTTCATGTCAGGGAAAACTAGTACAGGGGCTGTGATGAGTGCGTGTTTGAGAGTGTCGAAACTTTGCTGTTCTGTTTCTGACCATTGAAATGGCTCGCCTTTCCTTGTGAATTTGGTCAGAGGGGAAGCAATATCAGCAAAGTTTCTTATAAAGTGTCTGTAATAGGAGGTTAACCCAATGAAACTTCTTGTTTCATTAGCGTTTCTGGGGGTTGGGAAATTGTTTATTGTATCTATTTTATCTGTGGTTGTGTGAATCCCTTTTGTATCCACTTTATGGCCTAGGAAGATGAGTTCCTTCATGAGGAATCTACATTTCTTTAATTGAATATTTAATCCCGTATTTTTGAGACGTTTGATGACAATCTCTAAAGTGTTAAGGTGGTCTCTTTCTGTGGGACTATATATAATGAGGTCGTCTAAATAGACGAATAATGAGATTCCTATCATGTCACTGAAAATGCGGGTCATCAACCTTTGTTGGGTTGAGGGGGCATTCTTAAGGCCAAAGGGCATACGCTGAAAATGGAAATGCCCTTTATCGGTGGAGAATGCAGTTACGGGTTTTGATTCCTCTGTTAGTTCGACCTGCCAGAAGGCTGACTTGAGGTCTATTGTGGAAAAAACAGAGTTCCCGTTGCCAATGCATTGTAGTACATCTTGCATGGCGGGGAGGGGGTGTGGATCAGATTGAGTTAGGTTGTTTACTTTCCTGAAGTCAACAACAGGGCGTAAGGTTCCGTCTTTCCTGGGTACCAAAAAGAGGGGACTGTTCCATGGGGAGTCTGAATGGGAAATTACGCCTTGGTGTATCATCTCTTGTACACTGTCATTGACTTGGGATTTCCTACTGTGGGGTATGCGGTAAGCGGGGGTGTATGAAGGGGGGAATTTGGATGTGATGTTTGATTATATCACATTTGCCTAGTGGTTCGCCTTCTAAGGCGACAGCTGATCTATTCCTGTGTAGGAGAGCTAATAGCTCGTTATGACTTTCTCCGTCAGCTGATGTCGTGATTTGGTCTGGGGGAATAGGGGGAAGGGGTTGTATTGGTCTTACTTGGTTGATGTGTTGCGGCAGTGGTTCCTGGATAGGGGAATTATGGAGATGGACTGCGCAGATGTTTGTATTCTTCCTGATTTTACGGTGTTGGTCTGATATGTTTGTTAATATAGCTAGTGTATGTTTATTTTCAGATATTGTGTCCCAGAAGGACTCAATGGTTATGTTGTTAATCCTGGACGTGTCTGAGTCGATTATGACGTCCTGATGGTCTATTGCACCGGGTATGTATAGTGGGACTGTTATTGAATGTCTAGGGGGTATGATGACTGTGTTAGACATCAGTGCCTTTGAGGTGACATAAGGGGGTGGTCGGAAGGAATAGCTGTTAGTGGGATTGGGAGTATTGAAGGAAGGTAGACATGAGAGATGTTGTGTGTCTGAGTCGGGTGTCTCAGGAACTGTTGACTCATTATTTACATCTCGGAAGGGGATTTTGTTAGTCTCAAAGTCTATCTTAGTTTTCCAAATCCTCAATGTGTTTAGCCCTATTATGCCTTGTTGACCAAGACTCCATTCATCAGCTATGTGGAAAGGTGTGAAACCTACCTTACAATTATTGACTTCTATGGTGTCGTGTAGAGAAATTGTGCTCCCTTCTATTAGGAGTCCTTCCATATTGGAAAATTGAATTTGGGGTGGGCCATTTAATGCTTCATACAGAGCTCTTGGGATGATGTTCGGGTTTGTTCCTGTATCAACCATCATGTCAACTTTAAGTTGATCTAGACTCACTTCTAGGGTGAGGTATTTGTGTTGTGTATGAGATATTCCTATGGTGGTTTGGTGCGTGAGGCTGGTACACGTTCCCCCAATCGGTGTTGAGTTGTGCGTGTCGTGTGGGAGGGAGCGAGGGAGCGAGGGAGGGAGCGAGGGGTGGTGAATGGTTTGTTAACTCTCTGATGCGGTTGTTGTTGTGTTTTCTGTAGGTAACACTCTTTGTTGGAGTGAGTTGATGTTTGGTGTAGGTTGCAGTATTTGATTGGATGTGTTGGTGTAGATAGGAGTGGGTGTTTAAAGGGGGGTGGAACTTGTTTGTTTTGATTCTGAACTTGACACTGAGCATTCGTATGTGAGGTAGTAGCATGCACGAAGCAAGGGATGGGGTGGTGTTGTACCTGTGGGTGTTGTTTTTGCTGTGTCCAACACTGGGCATCTGTGTGGGAAATGGTTCCATGAACTGAGCAAGGAATAGGGTGGTGTTGTACCTGCGTGTGTTGCTTTTGCTGTGTCCAACACTGGGCATCGGTGTGGGAAATGGTTCCATGAACTGAGCAAGGGATAGGGTGGTGTTGTACTTGCGTGTGTTGTTTTTGATTGGTGGGAGGGGGGTGCTGTGAGTGAAGGCAATTTAGTCTGGGGAGATGGTTGGGGGTATCTAAGGATACATTGCAAGCATTCATGATATCTAAGATATAGGTATAAGCTAGAGGATTTCTTTTGGAGGCTTCCTTTAAACACTTTGGAGGGAGTTGGGAGAGATAGGAAGCTATTTCAAGGAATGTTAGTAAGTGTTTTGTTGGCATTACATTTTGACCAAATTGGTCAGTGTGAGTCCAAGGAGAGTTATTCTCTAGGTCTTCTCTGACCTCTTTCATTCCGTTTGCAACAAAATCCATTATATTAGTAATGGAATGTGGTTGGACTCTAGTGTTATTGAGGAAGGTGATGAGGAAGGAAATGTATTTGAAAAAGGTGTTGGTTGGGTTACCTTATTTAGAGGCTGGTAGTTATTGTTGAGTCGGCGGCGATAACGTAGGTGTTGTGCAGGGTGTGGTTTTGCTGCCACCAGGTGGTGAGAAATTTTCACCACCGCTTCTTTTGGAGGAACACAATTGGTGCAGAGGGGTGCGCAGGATGAGTCCTCGATAGTCTTTTTTTCTTTTTTTTTTTTGGTAGTTAGTTTGTTTCTTTAGAGACGTGGGCGCGGTCACCGCTTGCCACCAGTAATAATGTATCGTTCAAAAGGTACGGGGTACTGGAATATGGAGATTCGTATTAAGTTTATACCATTTTATTCAAAGCTTTCAGGTTTTCCAGTTATGGTATATACACTGTCAACTGTTAAACAGAACGATACATTAATGTGGTTACATATATATAACTGTTTATCACACCAATTCTTGTTGCACAACACCTGTCATCCTCCCAAACTGGTCTCTCCGGCCACCTACCCTGGTGGTCATTCGCCGGAAGTGACAATCTCAGCACTTATGACGCGTCATACTCGCATAATCTTTAGTGTTTTATTTGAGCAAGATCACGGTCATCTCCTAAGGTTAGTATCCTGGGATTACAGGGTGTGATTTACTTAATAACTAAATATGTATATATATGTCCAGGGGGGATCGTCAATATACTTAATTTGTGTTTTGTGTTTGTTTGGTTACTCGGATGTTCATGTGCGTTCGTATGTCTGTTTGGTGGTCGAGTTGTTGTTGCAAACCCGAAGGTTGCTGACTTGGTTCTTAGTCAGCTAGAAGGGCCGGGCATTGAGTGAGTGAGTGAGTGAGGGAGTGAGTGAGCGGTGTGAGCGAGTGATATTCCTCATCATGTATATGGTGGCGTATACAAGTATATTCTAAAAACATTATTAGTATATATGTATATATATATATATATATATATATATATATACATATATAACTTGTGTATACATAAATATATATATAAGTGATTGTTGGTACACATTAAAGTTATTATCAAAAGATTCATCAAAACTTGTTATAATTAGTGTGTTCGGAACTGGTCTTTTTCAACCCATATAATTATCATTAGTATATTCTAAAATTGTTATTTTAGTACACATTAATGTTATCATTAATAGTACCTTATAAACTTGTCGTTAGTAGTATATTCTACACTTGTCATTAGTATACTCTTGATTTGTCATTAATCGTATATTCTAAACTTGTCATGATCAGAACATTAAAATATAGTAAAGTATTGATAGTACCTTTTCAATTGGTATTCTAAACTTGTCAGTCCTAGTAAAATCTAAAATCATCATTATTAGTAAACATTAAAATTATCATTAATAGTATCTTCTAAACATGTCATTATTGGAGTATTCTAGACTTGTCATCATTAGTATATTCTAAACTTATAATTATTAGTACACATTAAATATATCATTAATAGTATCATTAAACTTGTCATTATTAGTATATTCTAAACTTATCATTATTAGTACACATTAAATATAACATTAATAGTATCATTAAACTTGTCATTATTATTTATCATTTATAGTACTTTCTAAATTTCTCATTATTGGTATATTCTACACATGTTAACATTAGTATATTCTAAAAATGTTTTCATTTGTATACTTTAAACTTATAATTTTTTGTATATTTTAAACACGTCATTATTAGCTCACATTAAACTTATCATTAATAGGACGTTCTAAACTTATCATTACTAGGATATTTTGAACTTTGCAATATAAGTACATTCTAATCTTTGTCATTATCATTATATTTTAAACTAGTATATGTCATTATTAGTATCTTCATAACTCGTCATTATTAGTAAATATTAAAGTTTACCATTATTAGTACACATTAAATTTGTTTTATTAGTTTTTACCAACCTGGCATTATTATCATTAGTACACATTAAAGTCAGTAATAGTACCTTCTAAACTTATCATTAACAGTCCCCTCTAAACTTGTAATAATTAGTATATTCTTAACTTGTCACTATTACCATATTCTAAACTTTTATTATTAGTATGCTCATTATTAGTGTCATTATTAGTACAAATTAGTCATCATTAATAGTAGCTTTTAAACTTCTTTTTCAACTTGGTATATTCTATCATTAGCACACAATAAAGATTAATTGTATAATCACATTCTTCATTATTAGTATATTCTAAAATTATCATTATCATTATCATTAATGTTATCTTTACAAATATCTTCTAATCTTTTTCTTATTTTTATATTCTAAACTTCTCTGTGTTAGTATAATCTATTTTTCATTATTACTACAAATAGTACCTTATAAACTTTCTTATGTATATATATATATATATATATATATATATATATATATATATAAACTTGTCATTATTAGTACACATTATAGTTAACAGTTATAGTAACTTTTCAACTTGTTATTATTAGTATATTCTAAACTTCTCTTTATTAGTATATTATAAACTTTCAATATTAGTACATATTAAAGTTTTCATTAAAAGGATCTTCTAAACTTATCATTATTACGTGTCATTAGTAGTACACATATGTGTTATCATTAATAGTATCTTTTAAACTTATCAATATTAGATTCTTCAAAACTTGTCATTATTACTAAACTTCAAGTTCATTCTAAAACTCTCATTTTTTCTAAGCATCTCATTATTGGTATACATTAAAGTTGCCATTAATGTTACCTACCCGGTCTTTATTTGTATATTCTAAATTTTATTATACTCTAAATATGTCATTATTAGTTCACTTTAAGGTTACTATTACTAGTACACATTAAAGTTATCATTAAAAGTACACTCTAAAATTGTCATTACTAACTTATTCTAAACTTTTCATTCATTAAAGTAATTATTATTAGCTTCCAAATTTGTATTTGTTAGTACAGATTAATGTTATCATTAATAACATCTTCCAAACTTTTCATTATTAGTGCATTATGAAATTGTCAATAATACTACCTGCTAAACTTCTCACTATTACTTCTCACTAAATTTGTCACGCATTAAATTTATTATTAATAGTTCCTTCTATACTTGTTATTATTACCATATTCTAAACTTTTTATTATTAGTATTGTTATCAGTATTTTACTATTAGTATATATTGAGTTTATCATTTATCTTCTAAACTTGTCTCTATTATTATATTGTAAACTTGCATATTATTAGTACAAATTAAAGTTATCTTGAACAGTACATTTTAAACTTTTAATTATTGGTATATTCTAATCTTTCCATTATTAGTACACATACCTGTACCTTCTAAACCTCTCATTATTAGTATATTGTAAAATTGTCAAAGTTAAATGCATTATTAATGTACCTCCTAAACTTGTTATTATTAGGATATTACAAACTTGTCATTTCTAGTATATTTTCATTTTTTTATGATTAGAACATATTAGTCATTATTGGTATATTCTAGTCTTTCCATTATTAGGACATAAAATTTGTCATCAACTGTATCTTGCATTATACATATATTGTTAAATTGTTATTATTAGTACATATTAAAGCTATTATTAATAATACCATCTAAACTTGACATCATTTGTATATTCTAAATTTGTCATTATTAGTGCACATTAAAGTTATCATTATCAGTATATTCTAAATTTGTTATTACTAGTACACATTAAAGCTATCATTAACAATACCTTCTAAATTTGTCATAATTAGAATAATATAAATTTGTCCTCATTGATATATTAATAATACCTTCTAAACTTGTCAAAGTTAAATGCATGTATACCTTTTAAACTTCTCATTATTAGGGTATTACAAACTTGCCATTTTTCATGATTAAAGTCATTATTTGTATATTCTGGTCTTTCCATTATTAGTACACATAACAGTTGTCATCAACTGTATCTTCCATTATACGTATATTGTAAACTTGTCATTATTGGTACATCATTTGTATATTACAAACTTGCCATTATTAGCATATTCTAAATTTGTCATTATTAGTGCACATTAAAGTTATCATGCAATAGCACCATCTAAACTTATCATTATTAGTATATTCTAAACATTAAAGTTATCATTAACAATAATTTCTAAACTTGTCATAATTAGAATATAATAAATTTGTCATTATTAGGATATTCTATAGTTGTCATTATTAGTACAAATTAAATCTATAATGAATACCTTCTAAACTTCTCATTATTTGCATATTTTTTAGCTGTCATTATTAGTATATTGTAAATTATTCAATATTTGTACATATCAAAGCTATTTAATAAAACCTAAATCGTCATTATTAAAACAGATTAAAGTTATTATAAATATAATTTTCTACATTTTTAATTATTAGTACACATTATATTTATCATTAATAGTAGTATCGACAATTTTCATTATTAGTATATTCTAAACTGAGCATGTTATTCTAAACTTGTTACTATTAGTGCATATTAAAGTTATCATTAAAAGTATATTCTAGACTTGTCATTATTAGTAATATGTATTCTTTTCATTATTAGTACTCATTAGAGTAATTATTAGTACACATTAAATATTTTACTAATATCTGCTAAAAGCTATATTTTTTTGCTAAACTTCCCATTTCTATTATAAATTGTCAAAATTCTAAACTTTTCATCATCATTTCACATAAAATTTATCTTAACTTGTCATTATTAGTATATTCTAAACTCATTAATAGTATATACCAAACTTATCACTATTAATATCAAAGTTATCACTAATAGTACCTTCTAAACTTGTCATTATGAGTATATTCTAAGCTTGTCGTAATTAGTACAAATTAACGTTATCAGTTATAGTACCTGCTAAACTTACCCTTATTAGTATATTGTACATTTTTTATATTAGTACACATTAAAACTTATCATTAATAGTACCTTCTTAAAGTTGTCATTAAGGTACCTTCTGAACTTATCTTTACATGTTTGTTACAAAAATGCTATTTTAGTGTATTCTAAACTCGTTATTATTACCACATTAGCATATATTAGCACCATCTAAAATCGTCGGTATTATTTTATTAAACTTGTCATTGTCAGCATTGTCAGCAATGTCAGCATTGCACTGTCAGCAAGTTTTCTTAACCTTTTATTAGTATATTCTAAACTTGTCATCATTTGTCATTTGCCATATAAGTTATCATTAATACTACCTTCTAAACATCTGGTTTTTAGTATAATTTAAACTTCTCATTGTTGGTGTTTTCTAAATTTGTAATTATTTGTAATTACTGAACTTGTCATTATTACTGTATTTCAAACTTGTTATTATTAGTACACATTAAAGTTATCATTAATAGTACCTTATAAACTTGTTTTTGTAACTACACATTATCATTAATAGTATCTTTCTAGATTTGTCATTTTAGTACAGATTCAATTTATTATCAATAATATTAATATTATCAATAATATTATCTACACTTGTCAATTTTTGTATATCATAAACTTGTTATTGTTAATACATATTTAAATTATCATTAAAAGCTTCTCTTTATTAGTATATGTTCAAGTTATCATTAATAGTATATTATAAATGTCATTATTAGTGCACATTAAACCGCACAGTGCCAGCGACGCATATATGCGTCGGCAAGTAGTGTATCCCGTAGTGCCAGAGACGCATATATGCGTCGGCAACTTCAAAAATTCATAACTCGAAAACTAATCAATTTGGAAACAAACTATAAACAGAGACAGATCTGCCAACTCTTCACATACATGCCCTCAGGCTAGACACCTCCCAAGTCCCCCCCCCCCCACGTGGGGTGATGCGTACTCCTGGGTGATGCGTACTCCTGAGTTAGAGGAATGGCTCAGGGCTCTCTCAGATTATTATTTTACTGACTCTGATGCTAGTGTGACTGATGACAGTGATAAAGACTATGTTCAGGGACAGGAGGGTGAAACATCAAGTGGTGAGGATAGTGTTGTGCCCTCGCCGCGGCTAGTGAAAAAGTAGTGTTACAGCGCGCTTCTGTAAAAACTTTGCACACCACTGTGTTTTTGGCCGTGTGTACTGAAACTTGTTGAAGTATATAATTATACTGAACGTACTCCATACTTGACACAAAACCACACAGAACTGAAGTGACACCCACACTGTGGTTTACAAAGAACCGCACGCCATCCAGGAGCGACAAAACATTGCACCGCCTCAAATACAAGAGCCTCTATATCTCCACAACGGCATGTTTCTTAGACTGAAATGAAGTTATTTATGTAAAAATAAAAATCGAAAAATCGCTGGCACTGGGGTGTTATTTTGGGTAAAACCTTCTGGCACTGTGCGGGTTAAAGATATCAATATTTCCTAGCGATGTCAATGTTCATTTATTCCAAGCTTGTTGTTATTGGTACACATTAAAAGGATCATCAACAGTACCTTGTCATTATTAGTATATCCCAAACATACATGGACATGGAAGTTTTCATTTATAGTACATTTTACTTTATCATTATTAGTATGTTCTTAATTAAAGTTATAATATATAGTACCTTCTAAAGTTGTCATTATTAGTAATTTCTAAACTTGTTATGATTATTAAACTTGTACGCGGTGAAGTTATCATAAATATTATCGTCTAAGCTATTAGTATTAGTATTCTCAACATGTCATTATTCTAAATTTGTCATTCTTGGTATATTATTAGTACACATTAAATTAGTACACATTAGTGCATTCTAAACTTTCCATTACAAGTATATTCTAAACCTGACATTGTTAGCATATTCTAGATTTATCATTATTAGTATATTCTACACTTGTCATTATTAGTACACATTAAAGTTATCATTAACAATATTCTTTAAAGTTGTCATTATTCGAAACATATCAGTATTAGTATATACTAAACATATCTTCTTTAGTATTCCAAACTTGTCATTATTAGTACGCATTAGAGTTATCATTGTTAGGACCTTGTACACTTATCACTATTAGTATATTCTAAGCTTGGCAATAATAATATATTCCAAAGTTTATCATTATTCTAAACTTGTCATTGTTGGTATATTCTAAATTTGTGAGTATTAGTAGATGTTAAAGTTATCATTGTTAGTTTATTCAAATCTAATCATTACTATAGTTATCATTATGAGCAAATTCTAATTTTGCTATTATTAGTATTCTCTAAACTTTGCATTATCAATATAATTCAAACATGTCATTATTACTACACATTAACGTTATCATTGATATAACCTTCTAAACTTGTCATTATTACAATATTGTAAACTTGTGATTATTAGCACATAATAAAGTTATCATTAATAGTGCCTTTAAACTTGTCATTATTAGTATATATCAAACATCAATTATTAGAAGACATTAAAGTTTTCATTTATAGTACATTCTAAATTTGTCATTAGTACGTTCTGGTCATTATTAGTACACTTAAAGTTATCATATATAGTACGTGGCAGACCACCCCGCGGACGGACGAAGTGATGTTGGGAGACAGGTGGTGGACGGTAGGAATGGGATGACCACTTCTTTCGGCCGACGTGCACCGTCCCGACCGCTAACTTTGGTGGAGCACCTCGCGGACGGGCTAAGTGATGTTGGAGGACTGGCGGTGGAAGGTGGCAGGGAATGGGGTGGCCAATTCTTTCGGCCGACACACCCCGTCCCGACGCTGACCGTGGCGGAGCACCCCGCTGACAGGCTAATAGATGTTCGGCGACTGGCGGTCGATGGTGGCCGGGACCCGACATCCGCAACTCTGGCGTCTCGCGTATATAGTATACGGGGTGGGCAGTCTCGGCCGAGAGGCCGGATGTCCCCACTCCTAGCGACTGGATCCATCCATCCATCCATCCACCCTACGGTCTACCTACACAGATAGCTAGCTAGCTATCTAGCGTCAACGTCAGGCTACATGTTTGATCCTGCCAGAAGTCATATGTTTGTCTCAAAGGTTAAGCCATGCATGCCTGTGGCCGGAAATGGGGTGGCCACTTCTTTCGGCTGACATGCCCCGTCTCGTCGGCTGACCGTGACGGAGCACACCGCGGACTGCCTAAGTGATGTTGGACGACTGGCGGTGGACGGTGGCCGGGAATAGGGTGGCCACTTTTTTCAGTTGACGTGCACGGTCCTGGCCGCTGACCGTGGAGGAGCACCCCGCGGACGGTCTAAGTTATGTTCGGCGACAAGAGGTCGACGGTGTCCGGTACCCGACATCCGCAACTCTGGCATCTCGCGTATATAGTATACGGGGTGGGTAGTCTCGGCCGAGAGGTCGGATGGCCCCCACACCTAGCGATCTGATCCATCCATCCATCCATTCATCCATCCATCCATGCATCCATCCATCCATCCATCCATCCATCCATCCATCCATCCATCCATTCATCCATCCATCCGTCCATCCATCCATCCATCCATCCATCCATCCATCCATCCATCCATCCATCCATCCATCCACCCGAAGTCCACCTACACAGATAGTGTGCTAGCTATCTAGCATCAACGCCAAGCTACCTGGTTGATCCTGCTAGTCATATGCTTGTCTGAAATATTAAGCCATGCATGTCTAAGTAGACGTCGATATAAGGCGAAACCTCGAATGGCTCATTAAATCAGTTGTGGTTCATTGGATCTTATCCACCCACGTAGATAACTGGTATTTCTAGAGCTAATACATGCACACAAGCTCCGCTCTCAGGATGTATAGTGCTTTTATTAGATCAAAACCAATCGGCCCTTTGTCCACCGCACCAAGTCAATCTGAATATCTTTGGGCTGAGCACACGGACCCGACCCGACCGGAGACTGAGCTAAGTAGTATACAAAGTGGCCGTCCTAGCCGCTGACCGTGGCAGACCACCCTGCGGACGGGCGAAGTGATGTTAGGATACAGGCGGTGGACGGTGAGTAGGAATGGGGTGGCCACTTCTTTCGGCCGACATGCACCGTCCCGGCCGCTAACTGTGGTGGAGCACCTCGCGGACGGGCTAAGTGGTGTTGGAGGACTGGCGGTGGAAGGTGGCAGGGAATGGGGTGGCCAATTCTTTCGGCCGACACACCCCGTCCCGATCGCTGACCGTGGCGGAGCACCCCGCTGACGGGCTAATTGATGTTCGGCGACTGGCGGTCGATGGTGGCCGGGACCCGACATCCGCAACTCTGGCGTCTCGCGTATATAGCATACGGGGTGGGTAGTCTCGGCCGAGAGGCCGGATGTCCCCACCCCTAGTGACTGGATCCATCCATCCATCTACCCTACGGTCTACCTACATATCTAGCTAGCTAGATATCTAGCGTCAACGCCAGGCTACATGTTTGATCCTGCCAGGAGTCATGTGTTTGTCTCAAAGGTTAAGCCATGCATGTCTAAGTACAGGGCGATCTGAGGCGACAACATCACTTAGCCCGTCCACGGTGTGCTCAGTCACGGTCAGCCGACGAGACGGGGCATGTCAGCCGAAAGAATTGGCCACCCCATTTCCGGCCTCAGGCCACCGCCAGTCGCCCAACATCACTTAGCCCGTCAATGGTGTGGTCTTCCACGGTCAGCGGCCAGGACGGCCACCCTCTATACTACTTAGCCATAACTGATTTAATAAAAGCGCTCTTCCCACTGAGGTCGGAGCTTGAATTAGCTCTAGAATGACCAGTTATCCAGGTGGGTGGATAAGATCCAATTAACCACAACTGATTTAATGAGGCATTCGAAGTTTTGCCTTAGGTCGGCCTGTACTTAGACATGCATGGCTTAATATTTGCGACAAGCATATGACTACTGACAGGATCAACCAGGTAGCTTGGCTTTGACGCTAGATAGCTAGCTAGCTATCTGTATAGGTGAACCGTCGGGTGGGTGGATGGATCCGGTCAAGGGGGTGGGGGGAATCCGGCCTTTCGGCCGAGACTACCCACCCCCTTTACTATATACGCGAGATGCCAGAGTTGCGGATGTCGGATCTCGGTCACCGTCGACCACTAGTCGCCCAACATCACTTAGCCCGTCCGCGGGGTGCTCCGCCACGGTCAGCGGCCGGAACAAGACACGTCGGCTGAAAGAAGTGACCACCCCATTCCCGGCTATCGTCCACCGCCAGTCGCCCAACGTCACTTAGCCCGTCCGTGGGGTGCTCCGCCGCGATCAGTGGCCGGGAAGGGGCACATCGACCAAAAAATGTGGCCACCCCATTCCAGGCCACCATGCACCGCCACTCACCCAACATCACTTAGCCCGTCCGCGGGATGGTCTCCCACGGTCAGCGGCCATGACGGCCACACTGTATACTAATTAGCCATAACTGGTAATTCTAGATCTAATACATGTACGTATGCTCCGACTAGTCGCCCAACATCACTTAGCCAGTCGCCCAACATCACTTAGCACGTCCGCGGGGTGCTCCCCCTCGCTCAGCGGACGGGACCGGGCACATCGCCCGAAAGAAGTGAACACCCCATTCCTGGCCAACGTCCACCGCCAGTCGCCCAACATCACTTAG
The DNA here is from genome assembly GCF_046742065.1 of Oratosquilla oratoria. NCBI lineage: Eukaryota > Metazoa > Arthropoda > Malacostraca > Stomatopoda > Squillidae > Oratosquilla > Oratosquilla oratoria. The sequence continues at coordinate 72,629,249 of NC_134779.1, forward strand.
CCCGTCCGCGGGGTGGTCTGCTACGGTCACTGGCCAGGACGGCCACCATCTATAATACTTAGCCATTACTGATTTAATAAAAGTGCTCTTTCCCCTGAGGTCGGAGCATGTGTGCATGCATTAGCTCTAGTATTACCAGTTATCCAGGTGGGTGGATAAGATCCAATGAACAACAACTGATTTAATTAACCATTCGTGGTTTCGCCTTGGATCGGCCTGTACATAGAAATGCATGGCTTAACCTTTGAGACAAACATATGACTTCTTGAAGGATCAAACAAGTAGCTTGGCGTAGACGAAAGATAGCTAGCTACCTATCTGTGTAGCTACAGCATTGGTTTGGTGGATGGATGGATGGATCTAGTCGCTAGGAGTGGGGGGGGGGGCATCCGGCCGAACATCACTTAGCCCGTCCACGGGATGCTCCGCCACGGTCAGCGAACGGGACGGGGCATATCGGCCGAAAGAAGTGGCCATCCCATTCCCTGCCACCGTGCACCGCCAGTCGCCCAACATCACTTATCCCGTCCGTAAGCTGCTTCAACACTGTCAGCGGCCGGGATGGAGCTCGTCGATCAAAAGAAGTGGCCACCCCATTGCTGGCCACCGTCCACCGCCGGTCTCCCAACATTACATAGCCCGTCCGCGGGGTGGTCTGTCAGGGTCAGCGGCCAGGCCGGCCACTCTGTGTACCATTTAGCCTGTTCTGCAGCCGGGCCGGGGTCCGTACACTCAACCTAAAGATACTCAGATTCACCAGGTACGGCGGACAAAGGACCATTTGTTTTTTATTTCATATGATGGATGGATGGATGCGGTCGCTGGGGTGGTGGGCATCGGGCCTCTCGGGCGAGACTACCCACCTCCCATACTATATATGCTAGATATCAGAGTTGCGGAAGTCGGGTCCCGGCCAACGTCGACCGCCAGTCGCCAAACATAACTTAACCCGTCCGCGAGGTGCTTGACCAAGGTCACGGTCACGGCCGTGACGGGGCACGACAGCCGAAAGAAGTGACCACCCCATTCCCGGCCACCGTCCACCGCTGGTGACCCAACATCACTTAGCCTGTTCGCGGGGTGGTCTACCACGGTCAGCGGACAGGACGGCCACCCTTTATACTGCTCAGCCTTAACTGATTTGATTAAAGCGCTCTTCCCGCAGAGGTCGGAGCTTGTTTGTATGTATTAGCTCTACAATTACCAAATATCCAGGTGGGTGGATATGATCAAATGAACCACAACTGATTTAATGAACCATTCGTGGTTTCGCCTTAGATTGGCTTGTACTTAGACATGCATGGCTTAATCTTTGAGGCAAACATATTACTTCTAGCAGGATCAAACAGGTAGCTTGGCGTTGACGCTAGTTAGCCAGCTAGCTACGGATGGATCGGATCGCTAGGGATGGGGGCCATCCGGCCTCTTGCCCGAGACTACCCACCCCGTATACTATATACGCGAGATTCTACAGTTGCGGATGTCGGATCCCGGCCACCGTCGACCGCCAGTCGCCGAACATCACTTAGCCCATCCGCGGGGCGCTCCGCCACGGTCAGCGGCCAGGACCGGGCACATCAACCGAAAAAAGTGGCCACCCCATTCCAGGCCACCGTCCACTGCCAGTCGCCCAACCCCACTTAGCGCGTCCTCAGGGTGCTCCATCACGGTCAGCGGCCGGGACGGAGCATGTCGACCAAAAGAAGTGGCCATCCCATTCCCGGCCAACGTCTACCGCCAGTCGCCCAACATCACTTAGCCCGTCCACGGGGTGGTCTACCACAGTCAACGGCCAGGACGGCAACCCCTTATACCTCTCAGCCACAACTGATTTAATTAAAGCGCTCCTCCCGCAGAGGTCGGAACTTGTGTGCATGTATTAGCCCTACAATTACCAAATATCCAGGTGGGTGGATAAGATCAAATGATCCACAACTGTACTTAGACATGCATGGCTTAATCTTTGAGACAAACATATGACTTCTAGCAGGATCAAACAGGTAGCTTGGCGTTGACGCTAGATAGGTATCTAGCTATGTGTGTAGGTAGACCGTTTGGTGGATGGATGGATAGATCCGGTAGGTAGGTGTGGGGGGCATCCGGCCTCTCGGCAGAGACGACCCACCCCATATACTATATACACGAGATGCCAGAGTTGCGTATGTCAGGTCCCGGCCACCGTCGACCGCCAGTCGCCCAACATCACTTTGAGTGCCCACGGGGTGCTCCACCACGGTCAACGTCCGGGACGGTGCACGATGGCCGCAAGAAGTGGCCACCCCAATCCAGGCCACCGTCCACCGACAGTCGACTTAACACACTTAGCCCGTCCACGAGGTGCTCCACCACGGTCAACGTCCACCGCCAATCGCCCAACATCACTTAGCTCATCCGTGGGGTGGTCTGCCACGGTCACCGGTCAGGACGGCCACCCTTTTTACTACTTATCCTCAACTGATTTCACAAAAGCGCTCTTCCCACAGATGTCCCAGCTTGTGTGCATGTAGCTCTACACTTACCAGTTTTCCAGGCGGGTGGATAATATCCAATTAACCACAAGTGATTTAATGAGCCATTCGAGGTGTAGCCTTAGATCGGCCACATGCATGGCTTAACCTTTGAGACAATCATATGACTCCTGACAGGATCAAACATGTAGCCTGGCGTTGACGCTAGATAGATAGCTAGCTATCTGTGTAGGTAGACCGTAGGGTGGATGGATGGATGGATGGATGGATGGATGGATGGATGGATCCAGTCGCTAGGGGTGGAGTCATCTGGCTTATCGGCCGAGACTACCCAGCCCGTATACTATATACGCGAGACTCAAGAGTTGTGGATGTTGGGTCCCGGCCACCTTCGACCGCTAGTCGCCGAACATCAATTAGCCCGTCAACGGGGTGCTCCGCCACGGTCAGCGGTCAGGACGGGGTGTGTCGGCCTAAAGAATTGGCCACCCCAATCCCTGTCACCTTCCACCGCCAGTCGCCCAACATCACTTAGCCCGTCCGCGAGGTGCTCCACCACAGTTAGCGGCCGGGACGGTGCACGTCGGCCGAAAGAAGTGGCCACCCCATGCCTACCCACTGTCCACCACCTGTCTCCCAACATCACTTCGCCCGTCCTCAGGGTGGTCTGCCACGGTCAGCGGCTAGGACGGCCACTTTGCATACTACTTAGCTCGGTCTCTGGCCGAGCCGTGTCCGTGTGCTCAGCCCAAAGACAATAAGATTGATTTGGTGCGGTGGACAAAGGGCCGTTTGGTTTTCATCTAATAAAAGCGCTGTACCCCCTGAGGTCGGAGCCTGTGTTTATGTATTAGCTCTAGAAATACCAGTTATCAAGGTGGGTGGATAAGATCCAATGAGCCACAACTGGCATGGCATAATATTTCAGACAAGCATATAACTACTGGCAGGATCAACCAGGTAGCTTGGCGTTGACGCTAGATATCTAGCATGCTATCTGTGTAGGTGGACTTTGGGTGGATGAATGGATGGATGGATGGATGGATCGGATCGCTAGGGGTGGGGGCCATCCGGCCTCTCAGCCGAGACTACCGACCCCGTATACTATATACGCGAGATGCCAGAGTTGCGGATGTCGGGTACCGGACACCGTCGGTCGACCACCAGTCGCCCAACATCACTTAGACCGTCCGCGGGGTGCTCCTTCACGGTCAGCGGCCAGGACCGGACACGTCAACCGAAAAAGTGGCCACCCTATTCCCGGCCACCGTCCACCGCCAGTCGTCCAATATCACTTAGCCCGTCCGCGGTGTTCTCCGTCACGGTTAGCCGTCGAGACGGGGCATGTCAGCCGAAATAAGTGGCCACCCCATTTCCGGCCACAGGCCACCGCCAGTCGCCCAACATCACTTAGCCCGTCCATGGTGTGGTCTTCCACGGTCAGCGACCAGGACGGCCACCGTCTATACTACTTAGCCATAAATTATTTAATAAAAGCGCTCTTCCCACTGAGGTCGGAGCTTGTGTGCATGAATTAGCTCTAGAATGACAGTTATCCAGGTGGGTGGATAAGATCCAATTAACCACAACTGATTTAATGAGGCATTCGAGGTTTTGCATTAGATCTGCCTGTACTTAGACATGCATGGCTTAATGTTTGAGACAAGCATATCACTACTGACAGGTAGCCTGGCGTTGACGCTAGATAGATAGCTAGCTATCTATGTAGGTAGACCGTAGGGTGGATGGATGGATGGATGGATGGATGGGTCCAGTCGCTGGGGGATGGGGACATCCGGCCTCTCCGCCGAAACTACCCACCCCGTTCACTATATACGCGAGACGCCAGAGTTGCGGATGTCGGGTCCCGGCCACCGTCGACCGCCAGTCGCCCAACATCACTTTGAGTGCCCACGGGGTGCTCCGCCACGGGCAGCGGTCGGGACGGGGTGTGTCGGCCGAAAGATAGGGCCATCCCAATCCCTGCCACCTTCCACCGCCAGTCGCCTAACATCACTTAGCCCGTCCGCGAGGTGCTCCACCACAGTTAGCGGCCGGAACGGTGCATGTCGGCCGAAAGAAGTGGCCACCCCATTCCTACTCACCGTCCACCACCTGTCTCCCAACATCACTTCGCCCGTCCGCGGGGTGGTCTGCCACAGTCAGCGGCTAGGACGGCCACTTTGTATACTACTTAGCTCGTTCTCCGGCGGGGCCGTGTCCGTGTGCTCAGCCCAAAGACATTCAGATTGACTTGGTGCGGTGGACAAAGGGCCGTTTGGTTTTCATCTAATAAAAGCGCTCTACATCCTGAGATCGGAGCTTGTGTGCATGTATTAGGTCTAGAAATACCAGTTATCTAGGTGGGGGATAAGATCCAATGAACCACAACTGATTTGATGAGCCATTCGAGGTTTCGCCTTATATCGGTGTCTACTTAGACATGCATGACTTAATATTTCAGACAAGCCGAGACTACCCACCCCGTTTGGTTTGGTTTTGATCTAATAAAATCGCGCTAATTCCTGAGATCGGAACTTTTGTGCATGTATTAGCTCTACAAATACCAGTTATCTAGGTGGGTGGATAAGATTTAATGAACCACAACTGATTTAATGAGCAATTCGTGGTTTCGCCTTAGATCGGCCTGTTCCTAGACACTCATGGCTTAACCTTTAAAACAAACATATGACTTCTTGAAGGATCAAACAGGTAGCTTGGCGTAAACGCTATATAGCTAGCTACCTATCTGTGTAGGTAGACCATTGGGTGGGTGGATGGATGGATGGATCCAGTCGCTAGTGATGGAGGGCATCCGGGATCTCGGCCGAGACTACCCTCCTCGTATACCATACATACGAGATGCCAGTGTTGCGGATGTCGGGTCCCGGCCACCGTCGATCGCCAGTTTACAAGCTCCTTACATCAAGGATGAAAGAATGGAATCTACTAGGAGAAGACTGCAGGACATCTGTGTACCGGAAACGACATGAAGATATATGTTATTGTAAGGATGTTACTGGTTTGTTTACAGCCCTTGGACTCGAACATGATCCTGCAGAAGTCTCAAAGCAGTATTGCTCCACAATGGAAATAAAAACCCATCTTTGCCTCTTGCACACTCAGTACAGAAGAAAGAAAAATATCATAATGTCAAACAGCTTCTTGAAAAAATCAATTATGCTGAATTCAAATGGGATGTTTGTGGTGATTTCAAGATGCTAGCCTTTTTGCTTGGCTTACAAGGGGGATACACAAAGTATTCCTGTTTACTTTGTTTATGGGACAGCAGGGCTGATGATGATCATTATAATAAAGTTCATTGGCCCCCAGGAATGTTAAATGTTCTCAGACAGCCTAGTAGATTCGAAAAAAGTTTTATTACCCCCACTTCATATCAAGCGTTAATTAAACAGTTTGTGAAGGCTTTGGATTTTGGAGGCGAAACTTTCCAAGAATTTTTTCTCATGATTCCCAAGCTATCTGGGGCTAAGCTCAAGGGTGGTTATTTGTTGGACCCCAGGTAAACAAAATGTTGAAGTCGGAGAACTGGAAAGAGCGAGGACGAAAGTTGAAAGAGAAGCTTGGTGTTCATTTCGTGATGTAGTTCGTGGATTCCTAGGAAATCACAAGGACCCTAATTATAAACAAATAGTGGCAAAGATTATTGAGAACTTCAGGAAACTTGGTTGTCGTATGTCCTTGAAGATACATTTCTTGCATTCTCACCTAGATTTCTTCCCCGAACACTTGGGGGCTATCAGTGAGGAGCATGGCGAGAGATTTCATCAGGATATCGCAACTATGGAAAGAAGATATCAAGGACGATGGAATACTGCTATGATGGGAGATTACATATGGTCACTAGTCAGAAAAGACGAAAGCATGCATTCTTGTTTATTTTGTTCTTACTAATATTGTAGCTCTTAAATACACTTCATATTATGAAAAAATACTAGATGTATAATTATCCTTAGAATGCTAAAGCAGATTGAATCAATTAGCTGCTGTTGAGAAAGGTTGCGTATATAACAATAAAATATAAAATGAAGAATAAATAAAGAAATATCGATGTTACGTCAAAACTAATGTGATATTTGGATTCAGTGACACAAAATACATATATAAACATAAAAAATACAAATAAACAAAACATCTGTTACATTGTGTAATTAATAGTACCTTCTAAACTTGCCATTACATGTATATCATAACCCTTAAATTATTAGCATATACAAATCTTTTCATTATTAGTATATTCTAAACATGACAATATTCGTATATTCTACACTTGTCATTATTAATACACATGAGTTAAGCTTGTCATTATTTGTATATTCTAAACTTGCTATTATTAGTACATATTAAACTTATCATTAACAATACTTTTTCAAACTTGTCATATTCTAAACATATCTTCATTATATATCTTCATATATCTCTATATATCTTGTCATTATTAGTACACATTAAAGTTATGATCCAAAGTTGTATTTTTTCTAAACTTGTCATTATTTGTATATTCTAAACTTGTGAGTATTAGTATATTCAAAACTTATCATTATTAGTACACATGACAGTTATCATTGTTTGCAACTTCTAATTTTGCTATTCTTAGCATTTTCTCAACTTTGCATAATAACATATTTGAAACGTCATTACTACACACTAACGTTATCATTTTAACCTTCTAAACTTGCGGTTATTACAATATTCTAGACTTTTGAGTATAAATTCACATTAAAATAATCCTTAATAATGCCTTCTATACTTGTCATTACTAGTGCACATTAAAGTTATCATTATTAGGACCTAAGCTTATCACTATCAGTCTGTTCCAAAGTTATCATTTTTTAAACTTGTCATTATTTGTATATTCTAAACTTGTGAGTTTTAGTAGACATGTTATTGTTAGTATATTCAAAACTTATCATTATTAGTTATCATTAATTGCAACTTCTACTTTTGCTATTCCAGGTATTTTCTAAACTCAGCATTATCAATATATTTCAAGGAAGTCAATACTACGTTATCATTTTAACTTTCTAAACTTGCGGTTATTACAATATTCTAGATTTGTGAGTAGTATATTCTAAACTTGTGAGTTTTAGTATACATGTTATTGTTAGTATATTCAAAACTTATCATTATTAGTACACATTACAGTTATCATTAATTGCAACTTCTAATTTTGCTATTCCTGGTATTTTCTAAACTCTGCATTATCAATATATATCAAGGAAGTCATTACTACGTTATCATTTTAACGTTCTAAACTTGTGGTTATTACAATATTCTAGATTTGTGAGTAGTGCCTTCTAAACTTCTCATTATTAGTATATTCTAAACTTGTCATTATTTGTGCACATTAAATTTTAATAGAGCCTTAAATTTGCCATTATTAGTATATCGTTATTAGTCAATATCAAAATTATCCTTATTTTAGTATATCCTAAACGTGTCACAATTAGTGTATTATAAATTAGTATATTCTAAACTTGTCATTATTAATATTATATTCTAAACTTACTATCGTTAGTATATTCAAAGCACATTATTAGTATATTCTAAACTTGTGATTGTTGGTACACATTACAGTTGTTATCAAAAGATTCATCAAAACTTATTATAATTAGTATGTTCGGAACTGGTCTTTATCAACCCATATTAAAATTATATTTAGTATATACTAAAATTGTTATTATAGTACACAATAATGTTTTCATTGATAGTACCTTATAAACTTGTCGTTAGTAGTATATTGTACACTTGTCATTAGTATGCTCTTGATTTGTCATTAATCGTATATTCTAAACTTGTCATGATCAGAACATATTAAGATATAGTAAAGTATTGATAGTACCTTTTCAATTGGTATTCTAAACTTGTCAGTCCTGGTAAAATCTAAAAACATCATTATTAGTAAACATTACAATTATCATTAATAGTATCTTCTAAACCTGTCATTATTGGAGTATTCTAGACTTGTCATTATTAGTATATTCTAAACTTATCATTATTAGTACATTTTAAATATATCATTAATAGTATCATTAAACTTGTCATTATTAGTATATTCTAAACTTGTCAGTATTAGTACACATTGAATATATCATTAATATGATTATTAAACTTGTCATTATTATTTATCATTCATAGTACTTTCTAATTTTTTCATTATTGGTATTTCTACACATGTTAGTATTAGTATATTCTAAACATGTCTCATTAAACTTATATTATTATTAGCTCACATTAAATGTATCATTAATATTATCTAATTGTGTATTAATACACATTAAATTTGTTTTATTAGTATGTTACCAACCTGGCATTATTATCATTAGTACATATTAAAGTCAGTAATAGTACCTTCTAAACTTATCATTAACAGTCTCCTCTAAACTTGTAATTATTAGTATATTGTCAAAGTTAGGATTTATAGTACGTTAAAAATTTGTCACTGTTACAATATTCTAAACTTTTATTATTAATATGCTCATTCTAAACGTGTCATTATTAGTACAAATTAGTCATCATTGATAGTAGCTTCTAAACTTCTTTTTCAACATTCTTCATTATTAGCATATTCTAAAATTATCATTATTATTATACATTAATGTTATTTCTACAAAAATCTTCTAATCTTTTTCTTATTTTCATATTCTAAACTTCTCTGTGTTAGTATAATCTATTTTTCATTATTACTACAAATAGTACCTTATAAACTTTCTTTATATATATATATATATATATATATATATATATATATATATATATATATATATATATATATATATACATATATATATATTTAAAACTTGTCTATATTAGTACATATTAACGTTATCATTAATAGTACCTTCTAAACTTGTCATTATTAGTACACATTATAGTTAATAGTTATAGTAACTTCTCAACTTGTTATTATTAGTATATTCTAAACTTGTCTTTATTAGTATATTATAAACTTTCAATATTAGTACATATTAAAGTTTTCATTAAAAGTACCTTCTAAACTTCCTACATATGTGTTATCATTAATAGGATCTTTAAACTTATCAATATTAGATTCTTCAAAACTTGTCATTATTACTAAACTTTAAGTTCCTTCTAAAACTGTCATTTTTAGTATATTCTAAGCATCTCATTATTGGTATACATTAAAGTTGCCATTAATGTTACCTATCCGGTCTTTATTTGTATATTCTAAATTTTAGTATACTCTAAATATGTCATTATTAGTTCACCTAAAGGTTATATTACTTGTACACATTAAAGTTATCATTAAAAGTACATTCTAAAATTGTCATTATTAACTTATTCTAAACTTCTCGTTATCTGTATCCAAACTTTTCATTTGGATACATTAAAGTTATTATTATTAGCTTTCAAATTTGTATTTGTTAGTACAGATTAACGTTATCATTAATAACATCTTCCAAACTTATTTTTAAACTTGTCATGTCTAGGATATTTTCATTTTTTATGATTAGTACATGTTAAAGTCATTATTGGTATATTCTAGTCTTTCCATTATTAGGACACATAAAAGTTGTCATCAACTGTATCTTTCATTATACATATATTGTAAAATTATCATTATTAGTACATATTAAAGCTATTATTAATAATACCATCTAAACTTGACATAATTTGTATACTAAATTTGTCATTATTAGTGCACATTAAAGTTATCATTATTAGTATATTCTAAATTTGTTATTACTAGTACACATTAAAGTTATCATTAACAATACCTTCTAACTTTGTCATAATTAGAATAATATATATTTGTCCTCATTGATATATTAACAATACTTTCTAAACTTGTCAAAGTTTAATGCATTATCAATGTACCTTTTAAACTTCTCATTATTAGGGTATTACAAACTTGCCATTTTTAGTATATTTTATTTTTTCATGATTAAAGTCATTATTTGTATATTCTAGTCTTTCCATTATTAGTACACATAAAAGTTGTCATCAACTTGTCATTATTGGTACATCATTTGTATGTTACAAACTTCCCATTATTAACATATTCTAAATTTGTCATTATTAGTGCACATTAAAGTAATCATGCAATAGGACCTTCTAAACTTGTCATTATTAGTATATTCTAAACATTAAAGTTATCAGTAACAATACTTTCATAACAATACTTTCATAACAATAATTGTCATAATTGGAATATAATAATTTTTTCCTTATTAGGATATTCTATAGTTGTCATTATTAGTACAAATTAAATCTATAATGAATACCTTCTAAACTTCTTATTATTTGCATATTTTTTAGCTGTCATTATTAGTATATTGTAAATTATTCAATATTTGTACATATCAAAGCTATTTAATAAAACCTAAATCATCATTATTAAAACATATTAAAGTTATTATAAATATAATTGTCTACATTTTTAATTATTAGTACACATTATTTTCATCATTAATAGTAGTATCGACAATATTAATTATTAGTATATTCTAAACTTCTCAAAATAAAGTTATCATCAATAGTTCCGACTGAGCATGTTATTCTAAACTTGTTACTATTACTACTTGTCATTATTAGTAATATATATTCTTTTCATTGTTAGAACTCATTAGAGTAATTATTAGTACACATTAAATATTTTGCTAATATTATCTGCTAAACGCTATGTTTTTTTTTCTAAACTTCCCATTTTTATTGTAAATTGTCAAAATTCTAAACTTTTCATCATCATTTCACATAAAATTTATCTTAACTTGTCATTATTAGTATATTCTAAACTCATTAATAGTATATACCAACTTTTATATATCATAAACTTGTTATTGTTAATACATATTTAAATTATCATTAAAAGCTTCTCTTTATTAGTATATGTTCGAGTTATCATTAATAGTATATTGTACATTTTTATATTAGTACATATTAAGGTACCTTCTGAACTTATCGTTTCCTGTTTGTTACAAAAATGCTATTTTAGTGTATTCTAAACTCGTTATTATTACCACATTAGCACATATTAGCACCTTCTAAAATCGTCGGTATTATTTTATTAAACTTGTCATTATCAGTATATTTTAAACTTATCTTCTAAAGTTTTCTTAACCTTTTATTAGTATATTCTAAACTTGTCATCATTTGCCATTTGCCATATAAGTCATCATTAATACTACCTTCTAAACATCTGGTTTTTAGTATAATTTAAACTTCTCATTGTTGGTGTTTTCTAAATTTGTAATTATTTGTAATTACTGAACTTGACATTATTACTGTATTTTAAACTTGTTATTATTAGTACACATTAAAGTTATCATTAATAGTACCTTATAAACTTGTTTTTGTAACTTCACATTAAAGTTATCATTAATAGTATCTTTCTAGATTTGTCATTTTAGTACAGATTCAATTTATTATCAATAATATTATTATTATCAATAATATTATCAATAATATTATCTACACTTGTCAATTTTTGTATATCATAAACTTGTTATTGTTAATACATATTTAAATTATCATTAAAAGCTTCTCTTTTTTAGTATATGTTCGAGTTATCATTAATAGTATATTATAAATGTCATTATTAGTGCACATCATCAATCATCAATATTTTCTAGCGATGTCAATGTTCATTTATTCCAAGCTTGTCGTTATTGGTACACATTAAAAGGATCATCAACAGTACCTTGTCATTATTAGTATACCCCAAACATTAATCATTAGAAGACATGGAAGTTTTCATTTATAGTACATTTTACATTTATAGTACATTTTATAGTACTTTGCATTATCAATATAATTCAAACATGTCAATTACTACACATTAACGTTATCATTAATATAACCTTCTAAACTTGTCATTATTACAGTATTGTAAACTTGTGATTATTAGCACATATTAAAGTTATCATTAGTTATCGCTTGTCATTATTAGTATATTTCAAACATCAATTATTAGAAGACATTAAAATTTTAATTTATAGTACATTCTAAATTTGTCAGTACGTTCTGGTCATTATTAGTACACTTAAAGTTATCATATATAGTACGTGGCAGACCACCCCGCGGACGGACGAAGTGATGTTGGGAGACGGTAGGAATGGACGGTAGGAATGGGGTGACCACTTCTTTCGGCCGACGTGCACCGTCCCGGCCGCTAACTATGGTGGAGCACCTCGCGGACGGGCTAAGTGATGTTGGAGGACTGGCGGTGGAAGGTGGCAGGGAATGGGGTGGCCAATTCTTTAGGCCGACACACCCCGTCCCGACCGCTGACCGTGGCGGAGCAAACCCGCTGACAGGCGACTGGCGGTCGATGGTAGCCGGGACCCGACATCCGCAATTCTGGCGTCTCGCGTATATAGTATACGGGATGGGCAGTCTCGGCCGAGAGGCCGGATGTCCCCACCCCTAGCGACTGGATCCATCCATCCATCCATCCACCCTACGGTCTACCTACACAGATAGCTAGCTAGCTATCTAGCGTCAACGTCAGGCTACATGTTTAATCCTGCCAGAAGTCATATGTTTGTTTTAAAGGTTAAGTCATGCATGTCTGAGTACAGGCCGATCTAAGGCGAAACCTCGAATGGCTCATTAAATCAGTTGTGGTTCATTGGATATTATCCACCCACCTGGAAAACTGGCAATTGTAGAGCTAATGCATGCACACATGCTCCGACATAAAGGGGAAGAGCGCTTTTATTAAATCAGTAATGGCTAAGTATTATAGATGGTGGCCGTCCTGACCGGTGACCGTAGCAGACCACCCCGCGGACGGGCTAAGTGATGTTGAGCGACTGGTGTTGGACGTTGGCCGGGAATGGGGTGGCCACCTCTTTCGGCCGATGTGCCCGGTCCCGTCCGCTTAGCGAGGGGGAGCACCCCGCGGACGTGCTAAGTGATGTTGGGCGACTGGCAGGTAGCCTGGCGTTGACGCCAGATAGATAGCTAGCTATCTGTGGAGGTAGACCGTAGGGTGGATGGATGGATGGATGGATCCAGTCGCTAGAGGTGGGGTCATCTGGCTTATCGGCCGAGACTATCCAGCCCGTATACTATATACGCGAGACTCAAGTTGTGGATGTTGGGTCCCGGCCACCTTCGACCGCCAGTCGCCGAACATCACTTAGCCCGTCAGCGGGGTGCTCCGCCACGGTCAGCGGTCGGGACGGGGTGTGTCGGCCTAAAGAATTGGCCACCCAAATCCCTGTCACCTTCCACCACCAGTCGCCCAACATCACTTAGCTCGTCCGCGAGGTGCTCCACCACAGTTAGCGGCCGCGACGGTGCACGTCGGCCGAAAGAAGTGGCCACCCCATGCCTACCCACCGTCCACCACCTGTCTCCCAACATCACTTCGCCCGTCCGCGGGGTGGTCTGCCACAGTCAGCGGCTAGGACGGCCACTTTGTATACTACTTAGCTCGGTCTCCGGCCGAGCCGTGTCCGTGTGCTCAGCCCAAAGACAATAAGATTGATTTGGTGCGGTGAACAAAGGGTCGTTTGGTTTTCATCTAATAAAAGCGCTGTACCCCCTGAGGTCGGAGCCTGTGTGTATGTATTAGCTCTAGAAATACCAGTTATCTAGGTGGGGGATAAGATCCAATGAACCACAACTGATTTAATGAGCCATTCGAGGTTTCGCCTTATATCGGCGTGTACATAGACATGCATGGCTTAATATTTCAGACAAGCATATGACTACTGGCAGGATCAACCAGGTAGCTTGGCGTTGACGCTAGATATCTAGCATGCTATCTGTGTAGGTGGACGTCGGGTGGATGGATGGATGGATGGATGGATGGATGGATGGATGGATGGATGGATGGATGGATGGATGGATGGATGGATGGATGGATGGATGGATGGATGGATGGATGGATCGGATCGCTAGGGGTGGGGGCCATCCGGCCTCTCGGCCGAGACTACCGACCCCGTATACTATATACGCGAGATGCTAGAGTTGCGGATGTCGGGTACCGGCCACCGTCGGTCGACCACCAGTCGCCCAACATCACTTAGACCGTCCGCGGGGTGCTCCTCCACGGTCAGCGGCCAGCACCGGGCACGTCAACCGAAAATTGGCCACCCAATCCCGGCCACCGTCCACCGCCAGTCGTCCAATATCACTTAGCCCGTCCGCGGTGTGCTCCGTCACGGTTAGCCGTCGAGACGGGGCATGTCAGCCGAAAGAAGTGGCCACCCCATTTCCGGCCACCGGCCACCGCCAGTCGCCCAACATCACTTAGCCCAACCATGGTGTGGTCTTCCACGGTCAGCGGCCAGGACGGCCACCTTCTATACTACTTAGCCATAACTGTGCTTGTGTGCATGAATTAGCTCTAGAATGACCGGTTATCGAGGTGGGTGGATAAGATCCAATTAACCACAACTGATTTAATGAGGCATTCGAGGTTTTGCCTTAGGTCTGCCTGTACTTAGACATGCATGGCTTAACCTTTGAGACAAGCATATCACTACTGACAGGTAGCCTGGCGTTGACGCTAGATAGCTAGCTAGCTATCTATGCAGGTAGACCGTAGGGTGGATGGATGGATGGATGGATCCAGTCGCTGGGGGATAGGAACATCCGGCCTCTCGGCCGAGACTACCCACCCCGTTCACTATATACCCGAGACGCCAGAGTTGCGGATGTCGGGTCCCGGCCACCATCGTTAGCGGGGTGCTCCGCCACGGTCAGCGGTCGGGACGGGGTGTGTCGGCCGAAAGATAGGGCCACCCCAATCCCTGCCACCTTCCACCGCCAGTCGCCTAACATCACTTAGCCCGTCCGCGAGGTGCTCCACCACAGTTAGCGGCCGGGACGGTGCACGTCGGCCGAAAGAAGTGGCCACCCCATTCCTACCCACCGTCCACCACCTGTCTCCCAACATCACTTCGCCCGTCCGCGGGGTTTGTCTGCCACAGTCATAGGCTAGGACGGCCACTTTGTATACTACTTAGCTCGCTCTCCGGCCGGGTCGGGTTCGTTTGCTCAGCCCAAAGATATTCAGATTGACTTGGTGTGGTGGACAAAGGGCCGTTTGGTTTTCATCTAATAAAAGCGCTCTACATCCTGAGATCGGAGCTTGTGTGCATGTATTAGCTCTAGAATTACCAGTTATCTTAGACATGCATGGCTTAATATTTCAGACAAGCATATGACTACTGGCAGGATCAACCAGGTAGCTTGGCGTTGACGCTAGATAGCTAGCACGCTATCTGTGTAGGTGGACGTTGGGATGATGGATAGATGGATGGATGGATCCGGTCGCTGGGGGTGGGAAGCATCTGGCCTCTCGGCCGAGACTAACTACTTTACTATATACGCGAGATGCCAGAGTTGCGGATGTCGGGTCCCGGCCACCGTCGACCGTCAGTCACCCAACATCACTTAGCCCGTCAGTGGGGTGCTCTGCCACGGTTAGGGCCTGAACGGGGTACGTCGCCCGAAAGAAGTGGCCACCCCATTCCTACCCACCGTCCACCGTGGTCTGCCACAGTCAGCGGCTAGAACGGCCACTTTCGGTCTCCGGTCGGGTCGGGTCCGTGTGCTCAGCCCAAAGATATTCAAATTGACTTTGTGCGGTGGACAAAGGGCCGTTTGGTTCTCATCTAATAAAAGCGCTCTACATCCTGAGATCGGAGCTTGTGTGCATGTATTAGGTCTAGAAATACCAGTTATCTAGGTGGGTGGATAAGATCCAATGAACCACAACTGATTTAATGAGCCATTCGAGGTTTCGCCTTATATCGGCGTGTACTTAGACATACATGGCTTGATATTTCAGACAAGCATATGACTACTGGCAGGATCAACCAGGTAGCTTGGCGTTGACGCTAGATAGCTTGCACGCTATCTGTGTAGGTGGACGTCGGGTGGATGGATGGATGGATGGATGGATGGATCGGATCGCTAGGGGTGGGGGCCATCCGGCCTCTCGGCCGAGACTACCCACCCCGTTTGGTTTGGTTTTGATCTAATAAAATCGCGCTACTTCCTGAGATCGGAACTTTTGTGCATGTATTAGCTCTACAAATACCAGTTATCTAGGTGGGCGGATAAGATCTAATGAACCACATCTGATTTAATGAGCCATTCGTGGTTTCGCCTTAGATCGGCCTGTTCATAGACACTCATGACTTCTTGAAGGATCAAACAGGTAGCTTGGCGTAAACGCTAGATAGCTAGCTACCTATCTGTGTAGGTAGACCATTGGGTGGGTGGATGGATGGATGGATCCAGTCGCTAGTAATGGAGGGCATTCGGGATCTCGGCCATTGTTGCGGATGTCGGGTCCCGGCCACCGTCGACCGCCAGTCGCCGAACATCACTTAGCCCTTGCACGGGGTGCTCTGCAACGGCCAGCGGACGGAACGGGGCATATCGGCCGAAAGAAGTGGCCACCCCTTTCCCGGCCACCGTCAACCGCCGGTCGCCCAACATCACTTAGTCTGTTCGCGGGGTAGTCAGTCACGGTCAGCGGCCAGGACGGCCATCCGTCATAACACCTAGCTATGGCTATGGCTAGGCCAGGGTCCGTGCGCTCAGTGTTACGGGGGATTGGGCTGGTTAGTGAAGAGACGTTACGTATAACGGATAAGTGCTTAAGAACCAGCTCACTTCTAGAAGCCACTGTAGGACTGAACTATCTGGAAAGGAATATTAAACTAGCGATAAAACTAGTAAACGAAATTATTAATATGGAAAATATTTACAGGCAATCAACACAAAAGAGAATGGGCAGTAGGGTCAATTGGGACCGTTACATGATTATAAGAATATGGAAAATTATCGTTCAAATAAGAAACACAAGATACGTATACAATATGGTACTATCTAAGTACAAAGAGATCAGGAACATGCATCAAAATAAGTAATAAGTACAAATATAAGTATAAAGTAATGCAATGTATATCAGACACGTAATGTAAGCAAAAAGGGTGATCACTTCACACCAATCGTCTCATGAATCTAAACTTCTAGTTTTTATCAAGAGATCAATATGTGAGAAAATGATAAGGAGTGAGCGATTTCCACCGCTTATATACCATTGGACCGGAAGCGGGATACTTCCGGTTAAGGGTGCGGGTGAGCAAAAGGGGGGGAGGAGGGTAAGTTAACACACGTCAACATGGGTAGTTTTAAGACCCTCGACTCGCTTGAACAATCTACTTATTTAGTAACTGTCAAATCTGTGCGCTCCGAACTATTCAGGATTTCGCTTGTCTGTTTGTTCTACAAGAGTGCGCACCTTTCTCCGCACGTAGGCAAGATTACATATAGTGGACGGGCGTTACTGCTTAACATTGTTACAATACATACATAGACAAGAAATATGAACATAGTTATGTAATACAAAGGAACACAATTTTATACACGTAATATCTAATATTACGTTACACCTCCACCGTTTGGGAAAGCTTTTCACTTTCTGTTGAAAAGCTATGTTCTAGAAAGGACGTCGGCTAAAACATTAAAGACGCCTTTAATGTGATGAATTGTTAGATTAAAGGGTTGGAGAAATAAACTCCAACGTGTAAGTCTCGGATTCTTGTTTTTCATAGTCTGTAGGAACTTTAAGGGGTTGTGATCCGAATATACTTGAATGGTAGTTGAGGAACCCAGGTAGACTTCGAAGTGGATAAGGGCCTGGACCAAAGCGAGCGTCTCCTTCTCAATTGTTGAGTAGTTCTTCTGCGCAGGGGACAGCTTCTTGCTGTAGTAGGCGATAGCGTGAAGAACTTCATTGTGTTCTTGCAAGAGGGCGGCACCGATACCGGTGTCGCTGGCGTCGACTTGCAGAAGAAAGGGTCGTTGGAAATCGGGTGCCCTTAGAACTGGTGCGTTAGTGAGAAGGGACTTCAGGTTTTTGAAGGCCGTCTCACAGGTAGGTGTCCACACGAAGTCGTGGTCTTTTCTCAACAGGTCAGTCAATGGTTCTGCTACATCTTGTTTCTCAGATAAGTGAAGATTTTGTAGTATCTGGGAGTTTTCCAAGGGAATCTCAGGAGGATTAGGCAGGTTATCAGGAGGCTCTTCCGATTCTATTGTGGTAGAGCTGCAAATTGGAATTGGATCTCTGGAATGATAAGGTTTTAAGGTATTTATGTGACAGAGACGGGAACTCTTTCTTCTGTCTGGAGTTTTGATTATGTAGTTGAGATCACTGGCTCTGGACAAGACTTCATAGGGTCCTTTGTATTTAGCCTGCAATGGATCTCCTGGTATGGGAAGATAAAGTAACACTTGATCTACTGGAGAGAAAGTTCTAAGTTTAGAATTTTTATCATACCGACCTTTCATTACTCGTTGAGCATTCGTCAAGTTCTCTCTTGCCAACTTCCAAGCTTCTAACAACTTCTCGGTGACCTGGGACACGTATTTCAAAGAAGGAACTGGTGGTTCTTCTTTCATCCATTGTTCATGAAGTATCTTTAGGGGACCACGGACTTCATGACCGAAGACTAATTCTGACGGGCTGAATCCAAGGCTTTCTTGAATTGTTGTTCGGGTGGCGAACAACAAAAAGGGGAGTCCGTCTTCCCAATTTCGAGTGTTCTCAGCACAGAAGATTCTTAACATTGTCTTGAGCGTTTGGTGAAAGCGCTCTAGAGCACCTTGTGATTGAGGATGATAGGCGGAGGAAGTTACATGATTTATACCTAGTGTTACAAGAGTTTCTCTAAACTTGTTGGAAAGAAAATTACTTCCTTGATCACTTTGAATGTTCTTGGGAAATCCTACCATAGTGAAATATTTCAATATTTCTCTGATTATGTTTTGAGCTTTAATATTTTTCAAAGGAATTGCTTCTGGAAAACGAGTGCTCATACACATGATTGTGAGAATGTACTGATTTCCTTTACTTGAAGGAGGTAAAGGTCTTACACAGTCAATAAGAACTTTTTTAAATGGCTCTTCCATTACAGGAATGGGATGGAGTGGAGCTTCTACAATTTTCTGGTTGGGCTTACCTACAAGTTGACATGTATGACATGTTTTACAATATTGGGCAACATCTTTCACAACCGTGGGCCAATGGAAATGTTGGGTTATGTTGAACAAGGTCTTTCTTACCCCTAAGTGACCTGCTAAGGGAGTATCATGAGCCAATCTTAGAACATTATTCCTGAAACCAAGAGGGAGGACTATTTGATTCCTTACTTGCCATGGCTGGTCAGCGGTTGCGGTGGATGCTCTCCATTTTCGCATTAGGACTCCGTTTTCTATATAGAAACCTCGTGGCATATTTTCAACTTCTTCTGGAGACGAAACAATCTCGTACAAATTTTTAAGAGAAGGATCTGACTTCTGTTCTTTGATTAATTCTGCTCTAGATAGAGAAACTGGTGAAGAAGAAGATGGGTCAGTTTGGGAGAATAGGGATTCTAAATTATAGGTCTCCTCTTCAAATTTCTTGTACTGAGATCTGGTTACAGCACAAGCGGGAAACAACTGTAAGTTATCTGAAGGTTCTACTGAGGTCTTAGGGTTATTTGTTATTAAGGGAGAAATGACTTTGCTTCCAGCGATGTCATTGGCCAACAATAAGGATATTCCTACTATGGGAAGAGAGTCTACTGCTGCTACTTTAACCATTCCGGTTGTTAAATCAGACCGCAAGAAAACATTATGTTAAGGACATTTTACAATTCCTCCAACTCCTTCTATCAATATATCATAACCTGTATATGACTCACCCAGATTCTGCAAGACAGAATTTAAAATCAGACTTTGCTTTGCTCCTGTGTCTCGGAGTATGGAAATAGGATATTGTTGTGAACTACTACTATGAGATATAGTTCCTGAAGATACAAATGGTTTGAAACAAGGATCATGATCTGATGAGGGGGGTTCTACACTACTTGACAATACCGGCTTCTTTGGTAGTTTATCCTGAATAGAGGATTTTGAATCATCTGATTTTATATTACTTACAAGAGTTGGTGTCTTATTGGAAAATGAGGGTGTCAGTCTCTTTCTGCAATTAGAAATGTGATGGCAAACCTGTTTACAATATGAACAAGTTACAAGGGGATTAGTAAACCAACCTTTGCCAAGGTTGGTTTGGAGGATATTGATTGAAATCAGACCTGTAACTGAAATGTGATGGGCTAGACTGATTTTCAAAGTGTTTCTTTGGGGACCAAGGATCAGAGTATTTTGTTGAATCTGGAATATATGACTTTGACTTTTGGGATTCCATTTGTCTTGACTTAGGTTTATGATTTAGTGTGAACTCATCAGCCAATACAGCAGCTTTAGTTAAAGTTTCGGGAACATGATCATCTATAAAAATCCTAAGATCTGTCTCTAAGGTATTCTTAAACTGCTCCAATAAAATCAACTGTTTAAGTCTATCTAAGGTGTCCGTTTCACTAGCCAAACACCACCTATTGAATAACCTCTCTTGTTGAGCCGCATATTCTACGTATGTTAACTGAGGTGTCTTCCTATAATTGCGGAATTTCTGTCTATAGGCCTCTGGTATTAGTTCATAAGCTTTTAAAATACAAGCTTTCATATTATCATACTCGCTTTCTGCTTCTGAAAGAGAAGTATAAATTTGCTGAGCCTTACCCTTAAATTGTGTTTGAATGATTAATGGCCAATTTTCTTTAGGGATTTGTAACTGTTGCGCCAATTTTTCCCACTGAAGAAAGAAAATGTCTGGCTCTCCTTCTGAAAATTTGGGTAAAAGTTTTACATACTTGGAAATATCTATATGACCTTCCTGAACTACGGGTTGTCTATCAACAATCCTAGCTTCTATTTCTGCCTTCTTTAATTCTAACTCTGCCAATTTGACTTTAGTTTCGTTCTCTCTTTCTATTTGTTTCACTTTAGCTTCCTCTTCTCTAGATTTAAATTCTGCCTCAATTTGCATTTGTTTCAGTTTAGTTTCCTCCTCTTTAGCTTTAAATTCTGCCTCAATTTGCATTTGTTTCAATTTAGCTTCCTCCTCAATTTCTACTCTCCTGACCTTTAATTCAATCTCCTTAATCTTAAGTTTGGTTAGTCGTGCCTCTATTTCTAACCTATTTGAAGGAATTTGTATAGCTGTAATCTCTTCTGGAGATAAGATCTCATCTTCGATCAGATTTTCAACGAGTTCCTGAAGTAATTTTTTCTTTCGCAAACTTGTATCAATGTCTACTCCAAAGTGCTTTCCTATTTCTATCAAAGTGTCTTTAGTTTGTTTCTTTAAGAAACTTACCTTGGGATTTTGAACGAATTCTTGAATTATATCATCCATTTCTATAAGAATGTGTTAAATACCTGATAAAATATCCTTGGCAAGGATCGCCACTTTGTTACGGGACGGGCTGGTTAGTGAAGAGACGTTACGTATAACGGATAAGTGCTTAAGAACCAGCTCACTTCTAGAAGCCACTGTAGGACTGAACTATCTGGTCAGGGCCTAGATAATTCGTAAAGGTAACAAAGAAGATTCCAGGAAAGGAATATTAAACTAGCGATAAAACTAGTAAACGAAATTATTAATATGGAAAATATTTACAGGCAATCAACACAAAAGAGAATGGGCAGTAGGGTCAATTGGGACCGTTACATGATTATAAGAATATGGAAAATTATCGTTCAAATAAGAAACACAAGATACGTATACAATATGGTACTATCTAAGTACAAAGAGATCAGGAACATGCATCAAAATAAGTAATAAATACAAATATAAGTATAAAGTAATGCAATGTATATCAGACACGTAATGTAAGCAAAAAAGGTGATCACTTCACACCAATCGTCTCATGAATCTAAACTTCTAGTTTTTATCAAGAGATCAATATGTGAGAAAATGACAAGGAGTGAGCGATTTCCACCGCTTATATACCATTGGACCGGAAGCGGGATACTTCCGGTTAAGGGTGCGGGTGAGCGAAAGGGGGGGAGGAGGGTAAGTTAACACACGTCAACATGGGTAGTTTTAAGACCCTCGACTCGCTTGAACAATCTACTTATTTAGTAACTGTCAAATCTGTGCGCTCCGAACTATTCAGGATTTCGCTTGTCTGTTTGTTCTACCTTTCTCCGCACGTAGGCAAGATTACATATAGTGGACGGGCGTTACTGCTTAACATTGTTACAATACATACATAGACAAGAAATATGAACATAGTTATGTAATACAAAGGAACACAATTTTATAACATAATTACACATATGACGTAATATCTAATATTACGTTACATCAACCCAAAGATATTCAGATGCACCAGTTGTCCCGGACAAAGGGCCGTTTGGTTTTGATGTAATAAAAGCGCTCTACATCCTGAGATCGGAGCTTGTGTGCATGTATTAGTTCTAGATATACCAGTTATCTAGGTGGGTGGATAAGATCCAATGAACCACAATTGATTTAATGAGCCATTCGAGGTTTCGCCTTATATCGGCGTGTACTTAGACTTGCATTGCTTAATATTTCAGACAAGCATATGACTACTGGCAGGATTAACCAGGTAGCTTGGCGTTGACACTAGATAGCTAGCACGCTATCTGTGTAGGTGGACGTCGGGTGGATGGATGGATGGATGGACGGATGGGTGGATGGATCCGGTCGCTGGGGGTGGGGAGTATCTGGCCTCTCGGTTGGGACTAACCACTCACTTTACTATATACGCGAGATGCTAGAGTTGCGGATGTCGGGTACCGGCCACCGTCGACCGTCAGTCACCCAACATCACTTCGCCCCTGAGCGGGGTGCTCTGCCACGGTTAGGGCCTGAACGGGGCACATCACCCGAAAGAAGTGGCCACCCCATTCCTGGCCATCGTCCACCGCCAGTCGCCAACATCACTTAGCCCGTCCACGGTGTGCTCCGTCACGGTCAGCCGCCGAGACGGGGCATGTCAGCCGAAAGAAGTGGCCACCCCATTTCCTGCCTCAGGCCACCGCCAGTCGCCCAACATCACTTAGCCCGTCAATGGTGTGGTCTTCCACGGTCAGCGGCCAGGACGGCCACCCTCTATACTACTTAACCATAACTGATTTAATAAAAGCGCTCTTCCCACTGAGGTCGGAGCTTGAATTAGCTCTAGAATGACCAGTTATCCAGGTGGGTGGATAAGATCCAATTAACCACAACTGATTTAATGAGGCATTCGAGGTTTTGCCTTAGGTTTGCCTGTACTTAGACATGCATGGCTTAGTATTTCAGACAAGCATATGACTACTGACAGGATAAACCAGGTAGCTTGGCGTGGACGCTAGATAGCTAGCTAGCTATCTGTATAGGTGAACCGTCGGGTGGATGGATCCGGTCAAGGGGGTGGGGGGAATCCGCGAGACTACCCACCCCCTTTACTATATACGCGAGATGCCAGAGTTGCGGATGTCGGATCTCGGTCACCGTCGACCACTAGTCGCCCAACATTACTTAGCCCGTCCGCGGGGTGCTCCGCCACGGTCAGCGACCGGAACGAGACACGTCGGCTGAAAGAAGTGGCCACCCCATTCCCGGCCATCGTCCACCGCCAGTCGCCCAACGTCACTTAGCCCGTCCGTGGGGTGTTCCGCCGCGATCACTGGCCGGGACTGGCACGTCGACCGAAAAATGTGGCAACCCATTCCCGGCCACCATCCACCACCCAACATCACTTAGCCCGTCCGCGGGATGGTCTCCCACGTTCAGCGGCCAGGACGGCCACCCTGTATACTACTTAGCCATAACTGGTAATTCTAGATCTAATACATGTACGTAAGCTCCGACCAGTCGCCCAACATCACTTAGCCAGTCGCCCAACATCACTTAGCACGTCCGCGGGGTGCTCCCCCTCGCTCAGCGGACGGGACCGGGCACATCGGCCGAAAGAGGTGGCCACCCCATTCCCGGCCAACGTCCAACACCAGTCGCTCAACATCACTTAGCCCGTCCGCGGGGTGGTCTGCCACGGTCACCGGTCAGGACGGCCACCATCTATAGTACTTAGCCATTACTGATTTAATAAAAGCGCTCTTCCCCTTTATGTATGAGCATGTGTGCACATTAGCTCTACAATTGCCAGTTTTCCAATGAACCACAACTGATTTAATGAGCCATTCGAGGTTTCGCCTTAGATCGGTCTGTACTCAGACATGCATGGCTTAACCTTTGAGACAAACATATGACTTCTGGCAGGATTAAACATGTAGCCTGACGTTGACTCTAGATAGCTAGCTAGCTATCTGTGTAGGTAGACCGTAGGGTGGATGGATGGATGGATGGATCCAGTCGCTAGGGGTGGGGACATCCGGCCTCTCGGCCGAGACTGCCCACCCCGTATACTATATACGCGAGACGCCAGAATTGCGGATGTCGGGTCCCGGCTACCATCGACCGCCAGTCGCCTGTCAGTGGGTTTGCTCCGCCACGGTCAGCGGTCGGGACGGGGTGTGTCGGCCTAAAGAATTGGCCACCCCATTCCCTGCCACCTTCCACCGCCAGTCCTCCAACATCACTTAGCCCGTCCGCGAGGTGCTCCACCATAGTTAGCGGCCGGGACGGTGCACGTCGGCCGAAAGAAGTGGTCACCCCATTCCTACCGTCCATTCCTACCGTCTCCCAACATCACTTCGTCCGTCCGCGGGGTGGTCTGCCACGTACTATATATGATAACTTTAAGTGTACTAATAATGACCAGAACGAACTAATGACAAATTTAGAATGTACTATAAATGAAAATTTTAATGTCTTCTAATAATTGATGTTTGAAATATACTAATAATGACAAGTGATAACTAATGATAACTTTAATATGTGCTAATAATCACAAGTTTACAATACTGTAATAATGACAAGTTTAGAAGGTTATATTAATGATAACGTTAATGTGTAGTAATTGACATGTTTGAATTATATTGATAATGCAAAGTACTATAAAATGTACTATAAATGTAAAATGTACTATAAATGAAAACTTCCATGTCTTCTAATGATTAGTGTTTGGGATATACTAATAATGACAAGGTACTGTTGATGATCCTTTTAATGTGTACCAATAACGACAAGCTTGGAATAAATGAACATTGACATCGCTAGAAAATATTGATGATTGATGATGTGCACTAATAATGACATTTATAATATACTATTAATGATAACTTGAACATATACTAATAAAGAGAAGCTTTTAATGATAATTTGAATATGTATTAACAATAACAAGTTTATGATATACAAAAATTGACAAGTGTAGATAATATTATTGATAATATTATTGATAATAATAATATTATTGATAATAAATTGAATCTGTACTAAAATGACAAATCTAGAAAGATACTATTAATGATAACTTTAATATGTAGTTAAAAAACAAGTTTATAAGGTACTATTAATGATAACTTTCATGTGTACTAATAATAACAAGTTTGAAATACAGTAATAATGACAAGTTCAGTAATTACAAATAATTACAAATTTAGAAAACACCAACAATGAGAAGTTTAAATTATACTAAAAACCAGATGATAACTTATATGGCAAATGGCAATTGTTGACAAGGTTAAGAAAACTTTAGAAGATAAGTTTAAAATATACTGACAATGGCAAGTTTAATAAAATGATAACGACGATTTTAGAAGGTGCTAATATGTGCTAATGTGGTAATAATAACGAGTTTAGAATACACTAAAATAGCATTTTTGTAACAAACAGGTAAAGATAAGTTCAGAAGGTACCTTAATGACAACTTTAAGAAGGTACTATTGATGATAAGTTTGAATGTGTACTAATATAAAAAATGCACAATATACTAATAAGGGTAAGTTTAGCAGGGACTATAACTGATAACGTTAATTTGTACTAATTACGACAAACTTAGAATATACTCATAATGTCAAGTTTAGAAGGTACTATTAGTGATAACTTTGATATTAATAGTGATAAGTTTGGTATATACTATTAATGAGTTTAGAATATACTAATAATGACAAGTTAAGATAAATTTTATGTGAAATGATGATGAAAAGTTTAGAAAAAAAACATAGTGTTTAGCAGATAATCTTAGTAAAATATTTAATGTGTACTAATAATTACTTTAATGAGTACTAATAATGAAAAGAATACATATTACTAATAATGACAAGTCTAGAATATACGAGGGGTGATCAAAAAGTAATGACAGTGATACCATATATTTTCACGGTACAGAGGTAAATCCAAATAGTGGCCTACATTCCTTCAAAGTACTCCCCTCCTGCCTCTATGCAACGTTCCATCCTCTTTCGCCACTTCATGAAGCACTCACGGTACTCAGAAGCCGATATACCTCGTAGCTCTGAATTGACTGCTCGCGCCAGATCTTGGATGCGATGAAACAGCTTCCCTGCGATCGCACCTTTGGAAACAACCAAAAATCACAGGGAGCAAGGTCAGGCGAGTAGGGTGGGTGGGGGAGAAGTGTGATCCCTTGCTGCTCCAGGAACTGCACAGTGAGGCGAGCTTTGTGGGGGGTAGCATTGTCATGGTGCAGCAAAAGGCGCGATCGGCGACGGGTTGGTGCAGTCTTGGCCTGATATTCCAGGACTCGAGGAAGGACGTGATCAGTGTAGTACTGGGCTGTGATAGTACACTGTTGAGGCATTACATCCACACACATTGGTCCTTGTGAATTGAAGAAGATGGTGAAAAGGCGCTTCCTGCTGCGAAATCCTTACTTCAGAATCTGAGGTCGAGGTTCTTCATCACTCAACCACACCATGTTAGACTGCTTGTCTCTGGTGGTGAAGAAAGAAATCCAACACCCATCTCCGGTAGCTACATCTGAGAACCGTTTCGGACCATTTGGCTCGAATTCAGCCAGCCATAGCCGACAAATCCGCACCCGTTCGCTCTTCTGCTCTTCCGTAAGCAAATGAGGTATCCATCGAGCACACTTCTTCCTCAGCCCTAAGTGTTCATGCACGATGTCATGTGCGCTCCCATAACTGACACCGAGCTCCAAGGATAAGAATCGAAGAGTAACAGTTGGATCTTCGTCAATGATGGCCCGCGCACGGACCGTCGTTGCTTCGGTCACGGATGTCCGAGGGCGGCCAGGACGATGATCATCTTCTAGCTGCAATTTTCCGGCTGCGAAGGCTCGAATCTAGCGGGAAATAGTTTCCAGTGATGGAGTAGACTCGGGAAAAACTTGCAACAATTCCTCTCTGATCTCCGTTGCTTTTTTCCCGAGTTTCCACCTTGTGAAGGTGTAGAATCTGCAGCCTTCTTTCGAAAAATCCATGTTTCCGGTTAGAGAGGCAAGCCAACAATGACGCAATCGCACAGCGCAACGATAAAATGTAAGCTAGACAAACAGCGACAAGCTCAAACATGTAACAACAGGCAACACTTGCTGCCCCTTGCTCCCCGCCCCCCCAACACTTATAGTCTCTCAGCTACGAGTCCGACTGTCATTACTTTCTGATCACCCCTAGTACTTTTAATGATAACTTTAATATGCACTAATAGTATTAAGTTTAGAATAACATGCTCAGTCGGAACTATTGATGATAACTTTAATATGAGAAGTTTAGAATATACTAATAATGAATATTGTCGATACTACTATTAATGATAAATATAATGTGTACTAACAATTAAAAATGTAGAAAATTATATTTATAATAACTTTAACATGTTTTAATAATGACGATTTAGGTTTTATTAAATAGCTTTGATATGTACAAATATTGAATAATTTACAATATACTAATAATGACAGCTAAAAAATATGCAAATAATAAGAAGTTTAGAAGGTATTCATTATAGATTTAATTTGTACTTATAATGACAACTATAGAATATCCTAATAAGGACAAATTTATTATATTCTAATTATGACAAGTTTAGAAAGTATTGTTAATGATAACTTTACTGTTTAGAATATACTAATAATGACAAGTTTAGAAGGTGCTTTTGCATGATAACTTTAATGTGCACTAATAATGACAAATTTAGAATATGCTAATAATGGCAAGTTTGTAATATACAAATGATGTACCAATAATGACAAGTTTACAATATACGTATAATGGAAGATACAGTTGATGACAACTTTTATGTGTACTAGTAATGGAAAGACTAGAATATACAAATAATGACTTTAATCATGAAAAAATAAAATATACTAAAAATGGCAAGTTTGTAATACCCTAATAATGAGAAGTTTAAAAGGTACATTGATAATGCATTAAACTTTGACAAGTTTAGAAGGTATTGTTAATCTATCAATGAGGACAATTTTATATTATTCTAATTATGACAAATTTAGAAGGTATTGTTAATAATAACTTTAATGTGTACTAGTAATAATGATAACTTTAATGTGCACTAATAATGACAAATTTAGAATATACAAATGATGTCAAGTTTAGATGGTATTATTAGTAATAGCTTTAATATGTACTAATAATGACAACTTTTATGTGTCCTAATAATGGAAAGACTATAATATACCAATAATGATTTTAATATGTACTAATCATAAAAAAATGAAAATATACTAGAAATGACAAGTTTGTAATATCCTAATAATAACAAGTTTAGGAGGTACATTAATAATGCATTTAATTTTGACAATTTTACAATATACTAATACAGAGAGGTAGGTACAGGTATGTGTACTGATAATGGAAAGATTAGAATATACCAATAATTAAAAGTTTAAAAGGTACTGTTCAAGATAACTTTAATTTGTACTAATAATATGCAAGTTTACAATATGCTAATCGAGACAAGTTCAATATATACTAATAGTAAAATACTGATAACAATACTAATAATAAAAAGTTTAGAATATGGTAATAATAACAAGTATAGAAGGAACTATTAATGATAACTTTAATGCGTGACAAATTTAGTGAGAAGTAATAGTGAGAAGTTTAGTAGGTAGTATTATTGACAATTTCATAATGCACTAGTAATGAAAAGTTTGGAAGATGTTATTAATGATAACGTTAATCTGTACTAACAAATACAAATTTGGAAGGTAATAATAATAACTTTAATGTGAAATCCAAATGAAAAGTTTAGAATATACTGATCACGAGAAGTTTAGAATAAGTTAATAATGACAATTTTAGAATGTACTTTTAATGATAACTTTAATGTGTACTAGTAATAGTAACCTTTAAGTGAACTAACAATGAAATATCTAGAGTATACTAAAATTTAGAATATACAAATAAGGACCGGGTAGGTAACATTAATGGCAACTTTAATGTATACCAATAATGCTTAGAATATACTAAAAATGACAGTTTTAGAAGGAACTTAAAGTTTAGTAATAATGACAAGTTTTGAAGAATCTAATATTGATAAGTTTAAAAGATCCTATTAATGATAACACATATGTGAGAAGTTTAGAAGGTACTTTTAATGAAAACTTTAATATGTACTAATATTGAAAGTTTATAAATAATAAAGACAATAATAAAGACAAGTTTAGAATATACTTATAATAAAGAATAATAAAGACAAGTTGAGAAATACTAAGACAAGAATATACTAAGACAAGTTTAGAATATACTAATAATGACAAGTTGAGAAGGTACTATTAATGATAACGTTAATACGTACTAATATATATATATATATATATATATATATATATATATATATGTATATATGTATACACATATATATGTATATATATATATATATATATATATATATATATAAAGAAAGTTTATAAGGTACTATTTGTAGTAATAATGAAAAATAGATTATACTAATACAGTGAAGTTTAGAATATAAAAATAAGAAAAATATTAGAAGATATTTGTAAAGATAACATTAATGTGTAATAATAATGATAATTTCAGAATATACTAATAATGAAGAATGTGAATATACAATTAATAATATCTTTATTGTGTGCTAATAATAGATATAGAATATACCAAGTTGAAAAAGAAGTTTAAAAGCTTTTATTAATGATGACTAATTTGTACTAATAATGACACGTTTAGAATACACTAATAATGAGCATACTAATAATAAAAGTTTAGAATATGGTAACAGTGACAAGTTTTTAACGTACTATAAATCCTAACCTTAATGTGTACTAATATTGACAAGTTTAGAATATACTAATAATTACAAGTTTAGAGGGGACTGTTAATGATAAGTTTAGAAGGTACTATTACTGACTTTAATGTGTACTAATGATAATAATGCCAGGTTGGTAACATACTAATAAAACAAATTTAATGTGAACTAATAATGTGAACTAATAATGTGAACTTTAATATATACTAATGATGACGAGTTATGAAGATACTAATAATGACATATACTAGATTAAAATATGATAATAATGACAAAGATTAGAATGTACATATATTGCAAAGTTCAAAATGTACTAGTAATGATAATTTTAGAACGTCCTATTAATGATACATTTATTGTGAGCTAATAATGACGTGTTCAGAATATACAAAAAATGATAAGTTTAAAGTATACCAATGAAGATATGTTTAGAATATACTAATATTAACATGTGTAGAATATACCGATAATGAGAAATTTAGAAAGTACTATATATGATAGATAATAATGACAAGTTTAATGATACTATTAATGATATATCTAATGTGTACTAATAATGATAAGTTTTGAATATACTAATAATGACAAGTTTAATGATACTATTAGTGATATATTTAATATGTACTAATAATGATAAGTTTAGAATATACTAATAATGACAAGTCTAGAATACTCCAATAATGACAAGTCTAGAATACTCCAATACTCCAATAAGTTTAGAATACTCCAATAATGACAGGTTTAGAAGATACTATTAATAATAGTTTTAATGTTTACTAATAATGATGATTTTAGATTTTACCAGGACTGACAAGTTTAGAATACCAATTGAAAAGGTACTATCAATACTTTACTATATTTTAATGTTCTGGTCATGACAAGTTTAGAATATAAGATTAATGACAAATCAAGAGCATACTAATGACGTGTAGAATATACTACTAACGACAAGTTTATAAGGTACTATTAATTATAACATTAATGTGTACTATAATAACAATTTTAGTATATACTAATGATAATTTTAATATGGGTTGATAAAGACCACTTCCGAACATACTAATTATAACAAGTTTTGATGAATCTTTTGATAATAACTTTAATAAGTTATATATATATATATATATAATTATATATACACAAGTCATATATATATACATATATATATATATATATATATATATATATATATATATATATATATATAATATACTAATAATGTATATTATATACTACTGAATATGATATTAATAATGACAAGTTTAGAATATACTAATTTATAATACACTAATTGTGACACGTTTAGGATATACCAAAATAAGTTTACAAGGTACTGCTAAGGATCATTTTGATATTTACTGATAACGATATACTAATAATGGCAAATTTATAAGGCTCTATAAAATCTAATGTGCACAAATAATGACAAGTTTAGAATATACTAATAATGACAATTTTAGAAGGCACTATTAATGACAAGAATATTGTAATAACAGCTAGTTTAGAAAGTTAAAATGATAATATTAATGTGTAGTAATGACTTCCTTGAAATATATTGATAATGCAGAGTTTAGAAAATATTAGGAATAGCAAAATTAGAAGTTGTCATTAATGATAACTGTAATATGTACTAATAATGATAAGTTTTGAGTATACTAACAATAACATGTGTACAAGTTTAGAATATACAAATAATGACAAGTTTAAAAAATGATAACTTTGTAACAGATTGATAGTGATAAGTTTAGGTCCTAGTGCTAGTACTAGTAATGACAAGTATAAAAGGCACTATTAAGGATTATTTTAATGTGGACTCACAAGTCTAGAATATTGTAATAACCGCAAGTTTAGAAGGTTAAAATGATAACGTTAGTGTGTAGTAATGACGTTTCATATATGTTATTATGCAAGTTTTAGAAAATACTAAGAATAGCAAAATTAGAAGTTGCAATTAATGATAACTGTCATGTGTACTAATAGTGATAAGTTTTGAATATACTAATACTCACAAATTTAGAATATACAAATAATGACAAGTTTAGAAAAATTACAACTTTGGAACATAACTTTAATGTGTACTAATAATGACAAGATGTATAGAGATATACGAAGATATATAAAGAAGATATGTTTAGAATATGACAAGTTTAAAAAAGTATTGTTGATGATAAGTTTAATGTGTACTAATAATGGCAAGTTTAGAATATACGAATAATGACAAGCTTAACCCTAATGTGTATTAATAATGACAAGTGTAGAATATACGAATAATGTCATGTTTAGAATATACTAATAATGACAAGATTAGTATATGCTAATAATTTAAGGTTTTGATATACTTGTAATGGCAAGTTTAAAAGGTACTATTAATTACACAATGTAACACATGTTTTGTTTATTTGTATTTTTTCATGTTTATATATGTATTTCGTGTCACTGAATCTAAATATCACATTAGTTTTGACGTAACATCGATATTTCTTTATTTATTCTTGATTTTATATTTTATTGTTATATACGCAACCTTTCTCTACTGTAGTTAATTGATTCAATCTACTTTAGCATTCTAAGGATAATCATACAACATCTAGTATTTTTTCATAATATGAAGTGTATTTAAGAACTACAATATTAGTAAGAACTAAATAAACAACACAACTTTGCACTGCAAGTGTTTTGATGACTCTTCTCATGATTAGAAGTGCTTTGACGATCGAGATTTTCTAGAATGCATGCTCTCGTCTTCTCTGACTAGTGACCATATGTAATCTCCCATCATAGCAGTATTCCATCGTCCTTGATATCTTCTTTCCATAGTTGCGATATCCTGATGAAATCTCTCGCCACGCTCCTCACTGACAGCCCCAAGTTTTCGGGGAAGAAATCTAGGTGAGAATGCACGAACTGTACCTTCAAGGACATACGGCAACCAAGTTTCCTGAAGTTCTCAATAAGCTTTGCCACTATTTGTTTATAATTAGGGTCCTTATGATTTCCTAGGAATCCATGAACTACATCACGAAATGAACACCAAGCTTCTCTTTCAACTTTCGTCCTCGCTCTTTCCAGTTCTCCGACTTCAACATTTTGTTTACCTGGGGTCCAACAAATAACCACCCTTGAGCTTAGCCTCAGATAGCTTGGGAAACATGAGAAGTTTCGCCTCCAAAATCCAAAGCCTTCACAAACTGTTTAATTAACGCTTGATATGAAGTGGGGGTAATAAAACTTTTTTTTTCGAATCTACTAGGCTGTCTGAGAACATTTAACATTCCAGGGGGCCAATGAACTTTATTATAATGATCATCCTGACAGCCCTGCTGTCCCAAAAACAAAGAAAACAGGAATACTTTGTGTATCCCCCTTGTAAGCCAAGCAAAAGGGCTAGCATCTTGAAATCACCACAAACATCCCATTTGAATTCAGCATAATTTATTTTTTCAAGAAGCTGTTTGACATTATGATATTTTTCTTTCTTCTGTACTGAGTGTGCAAGAGGCAAAGATGGGTTTTTATTTCCATTGTGGAGCAATACTGCTTTGAGACTTCGTGTTGAGCTATCTATGAACAGTCGCCATTCTGCAGGATCATGTTCGAGGCTGTAAACAAACCAGTAACATCCTTACAATAACACATAGTCGTTTCCGGTACACAGATGTCCTGCAGTCTTCTTCTAGTAGATTCCATTCTTTCATCTAGCTCACTCTGACTTGGAAAGTGAGGCTCCGAAGTCATTCTTGGTGCGAATTCTTCGTCTCCTATTTCATGGCTGCTGCTACCTGCTGACCCTACAGATGAAATTTCCATTGCATCTTCCATCTGGAAAGAAAGAAATAACTAAATATAGCAACTTCAACAAAGAGTATTCCATATATCTCTAGGAAAGTGAATGTACTTAATATTGAAGTTAATTAAAAGTAAAGAGAGTATGATAAAAATAAACTTGCATTTTCTGGTGGTTGTGGTACTGGTATCATCATGTGGGACAGGTGCTCTAGATGATGGTATGTCTGGATACTGCAGAGCTTGTCTTCCTTTCACTTTCCTGTACTTCCTCACATCAATCATACAAAAGTAGCAGTCGTCGTGATGGTTCTTCGGCTCTCTCCATATTCTAGGAATGGCAAAAGGCATTGCCCTTCCTGTACCTCTCAGCCATCCTTCTAGAGTAGATCGGTAGCTTCCACATATCACATGAGGTGCCCATGGCTTGTCCTGGTCACCCATGGGCATTCCGAAATGAGCACCTCTCATGATCTTATGTAGTACTTGTTTTTTTTTCAATATATTAACCACACACATAGCAAAATGTATCAGGAGAATTTTCACATCCTCTAGTAGCCATCTTAACAGGTGAATAGTTCAGTCAATGATCTGAAAGAGAAAATTAGATAAACATTTAGTAGCAGACCACATAACAATTCCAAAATATACATGGTAACATTGAAATTATATGTATTTCTATAACGGTCGATGATACAGAAAAATTAATTCCATATTTGAAATCAGCAGGAAAAATGGATTAATAAACTCTAAAAAATACAATAAACAAAACTTTTGAAAAAAAACTTGTGTTATCTTTTAGTGTGTACTATAAATTACGAGCTTGGAATATACTAAATATGACAAGTAAAATAATGACAATACACTAATGATAAGTGTACAAGTTTAGAATATATTAATAATGACGAGTTTAGATAACTTTAATTTGTGCTAATTTTTAGTTTAGATAACTTTAGTATTTACCATTAATAAGATTACACGATACTAATAATTGTAAATTTACTACAAATTAAAACTTTAATGTATTCTAATGATGTTTTTGATATACTAATAATGTAATTAATGTACTATTAATGATAACTTAAAATGTACTAATAATTGTAAATATAGGCAAACATAGGCAAATATAGGCAAATATAGGCAAATATAGATTAATGACAACTTATGATTGTACTAAATGTGAGAAGTAGGTACTATATATTCTAATAATGACAGGTTTAGAAAGTACTATGAATGACAAATTTAGAATATTCTAATAAGGACAAGTTTTGAATATGCTATTAATGAAAACTTTATTGTATATGGATAATTATGTTTAGAAGGTACTGTTGCTGATAACTTTAATATATACTGATAATTACAATTTTAGACATTTGTTTGTAATAATAATGATTTTTATATGCTATTAATGACTAATTTATAATGTTGTATTAATTAACTTATAATGTCAAGTTCAAAAAGTTCTATTAGTTAATTTCAATATGTACTACTAATGACAAAATTAGAAGATACCTACAATATTTTTAGAAGGTTCTTTCAATGATAACTTTATGTGTGTTATTGATGACAAGCTGATAATATACTAATAATGTCAAGTATTACTGATGCTAAATTTAGAAGGCAGTTATAACGATAACTTTAATATGATAAAAATGACAATTTTATAACCTAATAGCAATGACAAAATTACAAGTTACGATTAATGATAACTTTAACATGTATTGATAATGACAAAAATGGAATATCTAATCATGACAATTTTTGAATACCGTAATAATGACAAGTTCAGAAACTTCTAATAATAATCATAATAATAATGAAAATTTGAGAATTAATGTGTACTAATAATGAAAAGTTTTAAGTTTAGAATGTGTTATACTTAAAATCACAAGTTTAGAATATACTAGAAATGACAAGTTTAGAATATAATAATAACAAGTTTATAGGGTATTACTAATGATAACTTTATTATTTTTGAATGTACTAATAATGACAAGTAACTAATGTTAATGATTTTTTAAATGTGTACTAATAATGACTTGTTTAAAATGTACTTACTAAAATAAAGTTTTGAATATAATAATAGTAACAGGTTCTTTTAATGATAAATTTAATATGTACTATTAATGATAACTTTAATGTGTACTAATAATGACAAATTAAGAATATGCTATTAATGATAACATTAGTAATGAAAAATTTATGTTATCCTAATAGTAAAACTAATGAGAGGTTTAGAATATACTAAAATGTCAAAATAATTAAAAAAAATTCTATTAAATAACCATTAACTTTTAATTGTTGCATACTAATATTGACA
Source organism: Oratosquilla oratoria (assembly GCF_046742065.1). NCBI lineage: Eukaryota > Metazoa > Arthropoda > Malacostraca > Stomatopoda > Squillidae > Oratosquilla > Oratosquilla oratoria. The sequence goes on from NC_134779.1 coordinate 72,665,853, forward strand.
AGTTTAGAAGGTTGTATTAAATAAAATTGTGTACTATTAATGAAAACTTTCATGGGTAATAATTATGAAAAGTTTAGAATATACTAATAATCACAAATTTAAAATACACTATTGATGACAAGGTTAGAATATTTTAAGAACGATATTTTGAAAAGTTAGGAAGATATTTTAATGATAACTGTAATGTTGACAAGTTTAGGATATACTAATAATGACAAATATAGAATATACTATTAATGATTACTTAAATGTGTACTAATTAGGCAAGTTTATAATAGAGTAGCGGATGTCGAGTCCCGGCTAGCGTCGACCGCCAGTCGCCGAACATCACTTAGCCCGTCCATGGGATGCTCCGTCAGCCGACCGGAAGGGGCATATCGGCCGAAAGAAGTGACCATCCCATTCCCTGCCACCGTGTACCGCCAGTCGCCATCACTTATCCCGTCCGTAAGCTGCTTCACCACTGTCAGAGGTCGGGACCGAGCACGTCTGCCAAAAGAAGTGGCCAGAAAGGCATCTGGCCTCTCGGCCGAGACTACCTACCTGCTATACTATATACGCTAGATGCCAGAGTTGCGAAAGTCGGGTCCCGGCCAACGTCGACCGCCAGTCGCCGAACATCACTTAATCCGTCCGCGAGGTGCTTGACGATGGTCAGTGGCAGTGACGGGGCACGACAGCCGAAAGAAGTGACCACCCCATTCCTGGCCACCGTCCACCGCCGCTGGCCCAACATCACTTAGTACGTCCGCGGGGTAGTCTATCACGGTCAGCGGCAGTTTAGATAATGTTTATAATAATAAGTATAGATGGTACTATTAATGATAACTTTAAATTTTAGGATATACTAATAATGACAAGTTTAGAAAACACTAATAATGACAAGTTTAGAGGGTACTATTAATGATAACTTTAATGTTTACTAATAATGACCACTTTAGAGTATACTAATGATAAGTGGTTTAGAAAGTACTATTAATAATAACATTAATATGTACTAATAATAAGTTTGGAATATACCTATAATGAGTTAAGGTTATACTAACAAAGACAAGTTTAGAATATACTAATAATGACAAGTTTAGAATATCCTAATAATGACAAGATTACAAGGTAATATCAATGATAACCTTAATGCGTACTAAAAATGAAAAGTTTAGAATATACTAAAATGACTTGTTTAGAATATACTATTAATAACCAAGCAAAGAACATACTAACAATAACAAGTTCAGAATATGCTATTAGAATATACTAATAATGAAAAGTTTAGACGAAATTATTAATGTGTACCAATAATGACACGTTCAGAATATAAGTAATGGCACGATCAAAATATACTAATAATGACAAGATTAGAAGGTATTATGGATAACTTTAATGTGTACTAATGATGACAAATTTAGAATATATGAATAATGACAATTTTTGAGTATACTAATAATAACAATTTTAATGATAACTTTAATGTGCACTGATAATGACATGTTTAGAGTATACAAATAATGAAAAGTTCACTGTATAATAATGATGTCAATAAAGAATACTAACTTAATGAATACTAATAAGGACAAGTTTAGAATATACTAAAAATGGAAGTAAGAATATAATAATGAAAAGTTTAGAGTATTCTAATAATAAAAGGTTTAGAATATACTAATAATGAAGGTTTTGAATATACTGATGAAGACAAGTTTGAAATGTAGTATATGCTAATAATGAAAAGCTTAGAGTGCACTAATGATGAGAAGTAATATAGTAATATAGTAATATATATAATAATATATTATAATATATATAATATATATAATATAATATAGTAATATAGTAATACTAACGCGTCTAGAAGGGACTGTTTGTGATAACTTTCATGTGTACTAATAATGACATATTTAGAATACAATAATAACGAAAGGTTTAAATGAAAATTTTAATGTGTACTAATGATGACAAGTTTAGAATATACTAATAATGACAAGTTTAGAATGCCGTAGAAATGACAAATTTAGAATATATTTATAATGAAAAGTTTAAAAGGCACTATTAATGATAAGATGAATGTGTAGAAAATGAAATTTAGAATATACTAACAATTTCAAATTTAGAAGGTACAATAACAAGTTTAAAATATACTTGAATAGAATAAGGTTAGAAAGTACCAATAACTTTAGAACATACCAATAATAAGTTTAGAATATACTAACAATATTGATCATGAAAATTTTAGAATATACTAAAAATAAACAAAGTTTAGAATGTACTATTAATGATAACTTTAATGTGTGCCAATAATGGCAATTTTAAAATATACTAATAATGATAAAATTAGAAGGTACTATTAACGATAACTTAAACGATAATGTATTGATAATATGTTTAGAATATACTAATAATGAGAGGTTTAGAATATACTAATAATAAGTTTAGAGGGTACTATTAATGGTAACTTTAATGTATAGATGGCAAGTTTAGAATATGATAATAATAGCAAGTTTAAAAGGTACTATTAATGATAATTCTTACATATACCAAAGGCTACCCCCCTTACACGGGGGGTAGCCAAAAAGAAAAAGGCATAGAAATCACCACCCATTTCATTTCCCATATATTACACTCCCCACCACCCTCCTCTCCCTCCTATCTTGGCACCTCCTGGATGACGGGTCATCCCTGCATCCTGTCCACCGCACTGGGTCAGAAGCAGTGTCGCAAGACACAACACATCCACAGAAGGTACTATTAACGATAACTTTAATATGTATTGATAATATGTTTAGAATATACTAATAATGAGAGGTTTAGAATATACTAATAATAAGTTTAGAGGGTACTATTAATGGTAACTTTAATGTATAGATGGCAAGTTTAGAATATAATAATAATAGCAAGTTTAAAAGGTACTATTAATGATAATTCTTACATATACCAAAGGCTACCCCCCTTACACGGGGGGTAGCCAAAAATAAAAAGGCATAGAAATCACCACCCATTTCATTTCCCATATATTACACTCCCCACCACCCTCCTCTCCCTCCTATCTTGGCACCTCCTGGATGACGGGTCATCCCTGCATCCTGTCCACCGCACTGGGTCAGAAGCAGTGTCGCAAGACACAACACATCCACAGCAAGGCCACTTCATAACATTAAAGTCATCCTTAATAGTACCTTGTAAACTTGCCATTATTAGAATATTCTATCTGAGAATGGATGCTAAGAGGAGGTTAAATGAAGGAGTGATTGTACCAACAGCATTGTACGGGGATGAAACATAAAACATAAGAGGAAGAGAGAAGGAGTTTGAATGTATTTGAGATGAAATGTCTGAGAAGTATGATAGGGGTTACTTTGCTAGATCGAGTGAGAAATGAGGAGGTGAGGAGGAGAACAGGGGTGGAAAGGGAGCTGGGAGATAGGGTTGATGAAAGAGTATTAGGATGGTTTGGATATTTGTAAAGAATGAGTGAAGAAAGGTTAGTAAAAGAGGTGTGGAAGGCAGAGGTGGATTGAATGAATGAGAGGGGGCGTCCTAGGATGAGATGGAAGGATGAGGTGAAAGGGGCATTGCAAAAGAGAGGAATGTCTGTTGAGGGAGGACGGGAGAGGACAGAAGATAGTGGTGAGTGGAGAAGGGTTGTATACGGATGATGTTGTGATGCATGAGGGGGAGTGGGTGGGTGAGAAAGGTATGAGAAAAAAAAATGACGCAGGCCGAAGGGATTTCTCCCCGTCTTCTCCTTTTCTGCATATGGGGACGAAGAGGGATGTGCTGCGTCTTGCGACACTGCTTCTGACCCAGTGCAGTGGACAGGATGCAGGGATGACCCGTCATCCTGGAGGTGTCAAGATAAGAGGGAGAGAGGAGGGTGGAGGGGAGTGTAATATATGGGGAATGAAATGGGTGGAACATGTAGGGAATGGAAAGGGTGGGAGTGGGAGTGGTTTCTATGCATGTATGTATGTATGTATGTAAGTATGTATGTATGTATGTATGTATGTATGTATGTATGTATGTATGTATGTATGTATGTATGTATGTATGTATGTATGTATGTATGTATGTATGTATGTATGTATGTATGTATTTATGTATGTATGTATGTATGTATGTATGTATGTATTTATGTATGTATGTATGTATGTATGTATGTATGTATGTATGTATGTATGTATGTATGTATATGTATGTATGTATGTATGTATGTATGTATGTATGTATGTATGTATGTATGTATGTATGTATGTATGTATGTATGTATGTATGTATTGTATGTTCGTATATATGTATGTATGTTTGTATTCGACCAAGACCTCCTATACTACCAGAGTTGCGGAAGTCGGGTCCCGGCCAACGTCGACCGCCAGTCGCCGAATATCACTTAACCCGTCCGCGAAGTGCTTGACCACAATCAGTGGCAGTGACGGGACACGACAACCGAAGGAAGTGACCACCCCATTCCTCGCCATCGTCCACCGCCGCTGGCCCCAACATCACTTAGCCTGACCGCGGGGTAGTCAGTCACGGTCACCGGCTAGGACGGTTACCCAGTATACTACCTAGCTCGGTCTGTGGCTAGACCAGGGTTCGTGCACTCAGTCCAAAAATATTCAGATTCACCTGGTGTGCCGGACAAAGGGTCGGTTGGTTTTGATCTAATAAAAGCTCTGTACCCCCTGAGGTCGGAGCTTGTTTGCATGTATTAGTTATAGAATTACCAGTTATCCAGGTGGGTGGATAATATCCAATGAACCACAACTGATTTAATAAGCCATTCGAGGTTTCACCTTTGATCGGTTTACTTAGACACGCATGGCTTAACCTTTGAGACAAGCATATGACTACTGGCAGGATCAACCAGGTAGCTTGGTGTTGACGGTAGATAGGTAGCTAGTTATCTGTGTAGGTGAACCGTCGGGTAGATGGATGGATGGATGGATCGAATCGCTAGGGGGGTGGGAGCCATCTGGCCTCGCGGCCGAGACTACCCACCCCTATATACGCGAGATGCTAGAGTTGCAGATGTTGGAGGACTGGCGGTGGAAGGTGGCAGGGAATGGGGTGGCCAATTCTTTAGGCCGACACACCCCGTCCCGACCGCTGACCGTGGCGGAGCAAACCCGCTGACAGGCGACTGGCGGTCGATGGTAGCCGGGACCCGACATCCGCAATTCTGGCGTCTCGCGTATATAGTATACGGGATGGGCAGTCTCGGCCGAGAGGCCGGATGTCCCCACCCCTAGCGACTGGATCCATCCATCCATCCATCCACCCTACGGTCTACCTACACAGATAGCTAGCTAGCTATCTAGCGTCAACGTCAGGCTACATGTTTAATCCTGCCAGAAGTCATATGTTTGTTTTAAAGGTTAAGTCATGCATGTCTGAGTACAGGCCGATCTAAGGCGAAACCTCGAATGGCTCATTAAATCAGTTGTGGTTCATTGGATATTATCCACCCACCTGGAAAACTGGCAATTGTAGAGCTAATGCATGCACACATGCTCCGACATAAAGGGGAAGAGCGCTTTTATTAAATCAGTAATGGCTAAGTATTATAGATGGTGGCCGTCCTGACCGGTGACCGTAGCAGACCACCCCGCGGACGGGCTAAGTGATGTTGAGCGACTGGTGTTGGACGTTGGCCGGGAATGGGGTGGCCACCTCTTTCGGCCGATGTGCCCGGTCCCGTCCGCTTAGCGAGGGGAGCACCCCGCGGACGTGCTAAGTGATGTTGGGCGACTGGCAGGTAGCCTGGCGTTGACGCCAGATAGATAGCTAGCTATCTGTGGAGGTAGACCGTAGGGTGGATGGATGGATGGATGGATCCAGTCGCTAGAGGTGGGGTCATCTGGCTTATCGGCCGAGACTATCCAGCCCGTATACTATATACGCGAGACTCAAGTTGTGGATGTTGGGTCCCGGCCACCTTCGACCGCCAGTCGCCGAACATCACTTAGCCCGTCAGCGGGGTGCTCCGCCACGGTCAGCGGTCGGGACGGGGTGTGTCGGCCTAAAGAATTGGCCACCCAAATCCCTGTCACCTTCCACCACCAGTCGCCCAACATCACTTAGCTCGTCCGCGAGGTGCTCCACCACAGTTAGCGGCCGCGACGGTGCACGTCGGCCGAAAGAAGTGGCCACCCCATGCCTACCCACCGTCCACCACCTGTCTCCCAACATCACTTCGCCCGTCCGCGGGGTGGTCTGCCACAGTCAGCGGCTAGGACGGCCACTTTGTATACTACTTAGCTCGGTCTCCGGCCGAGCCGTGTCCGTGTGCTCAGCCCAAAGACAATAAGATTGATTTGGTGCGGTGAACAAAGGGTCGTTTGGTTTTCATCTAATAAAAGCGCTGTACCCCCTGAGGTCGGAGCCTGTGTGTATGTATTAGCTCTAGAAATACCAGTTATCTAGGTGGGGGATAAGATCCAATGAACCACAACTGATTTAATGAGCCATTCGAGGTTTCGCCTTATATCGGCGTGTACATAGACATGCATGGCTTAATATTTCAGACAAGCATATGACTACTGGCAGGATCAACCAGGTAGCTTGGCGTTGACGCTAGATATCTAGCATGCTATCTGTGTAGGTGGACGTCGGGTGGATGGATGGATGGATGGATGGATGGATGGATGGATGGATGGATGGATGGATGGATGGATGGATGGATGGATGGATGGATGGATGGATGGATGGATGGATCGGATCGCTAGGGGTGGGGGCCATCCGGCCTCTCGGCCGAGACTACCGACCCCGTATACTATATACGCGAGATGCTAGAGTTGCGGATGTCGGGTACCGGCCACCGTCGGTCGACCACCAGTCGCCCAACATCACTTAGACCGTCCGCGGGGTGCTCCTCCACGGTCAGCGGCCAGCACCGGGCACGTCAACCGAAAATTGGCCACCCAATCCCGGCCACCGTCCACCGCCAGTCGTCCAATATCACTTAGCCCGTCCGCGGTGTGCTCCGTCACGGTTAGCCGTCGAGACGGGGCATGTCAGCCGAAAGAAGTGGCCACCCCATTTCCGGCCACCGGCCACCGCCAGTCGCCCAACATCACTTAGCCCAACCATGGTGTGGTCTTCCACGGTCAGCGGCCAGGACGGCCACCTTCTATACTACTTAGCCATAACTGTGCTTGTGTGCATGAATTAGCTCTAGAATGACCGGTTATCGAGGTGGGTGGATAAGATCCAATTAACCACAACTGATTTAATGAGGCATTCGAGGTTTTGCCTTAGGTCTGCCTGTACTTAGACATGCATGGCTTAACCTTTGAGACAAGCATATCACTACTGACAGGTAGCCTGGCGTTGACGCTAGATAGCTAGCTAGCTATCTATGCAGGTAGACCGTAGGGTGGATGGATGGATGGATGGATCCAGTCGCTGGGGGATAGGAACATCCGGCCTCTCGGCCGAGACTACCCACCCCGTTCACTATATACCCGAGACGCCAGAGTTGCGGATGTCGGGTCCCGGCCACCATCGTTAGCGGGGTGCTCCGCCACGGTCAGCGGTCGGGACGGGGTGTGTCGGCCGAAAGATAGGGCCACCCCAATCCCTGCCACCTTCCACCGCCAGTCGCCTAACATCACTTAGCCCGTCCGCGAGGTGCTCCACCACAGTTAGCGGCCGGGACGGTGCACGTCGGCCGAAAGAAGTGGCCACCCCATTCCTACCCACCGTCCACCACCTGTCTCCCAACATCACTTCGCCCGTCCGCGGGGTTTGTCTGCCACAGTCATAGGCTAGGACGGCCACTTTGTATACTACTTAGCTCGCTCTCCGGCCGGGTCGGGTTCGTTTGCTCAGCCCAAAGATATTCAGATTGACTTGGTGTGGTGGACAAAGGGCCGTTTGGTTTTCATCTAATAAAAGCGCTCTACATCCTGAGATCGGAGCTTGTGTGCATGTATTAGCTCTAGAATTACCAGTTATCTTAGACATGTATGGCTTAATATTTCAGACAAGCATATGACTACTGGCAGGATCAACCAGGTAGCTTGGCGTTGACGCTAGATAGCTAGCACGCTATCTGTGTAGGTGGACGTTGGGATGATGGATAGATGGATGGATGGATCCGGTCGCTGGGGGTGGGAAGCATCTGGCCTCTCGGCCGAGACTAACTACTTTACTATATACGCGAGATGCCAGAGTTGCGGATGTCGGGTCCCGGCCACCGTCGACCGTCAGTCACCCAACATCACTTAGCCCGTCAGTGGGGTGCTCTGCCACGGTTAGGGCCTGAACGGGGTACGTCGCCCGAAAGAAGTGGCCACCCCATTCCTACCCACCGTCCACCGTGGTCTGCCACAGTCAGCGGCTAGAACGGCCACTTTCGGTCTCCGGTCGGGTCGGGTCCGTGTGCTCAGCCCAAAGATATTCAAATTGACTTTGTGCGGTGGACAAAGGGCCGTTTGGTTCTCATCTAATAAAAGCGCTCTACATCCTGAGATCGGAGCTTGTGTGCATGTATTAGGTCTAGAAATACCAGTTATCTAGGTGGGTGGATAAGATCCAATGAACCACAACTGATTTAATGAGCCATTCGAGGTTTCGCCTTATATCGGCGTGTACTTAGACATACATGGCTTGATATTTCAGACAAGCATATGACTACTGGCAGGATCAACCAGGTAGCTTGGCGTTGACGCTAGATAGCTTGCACGCTATCTGTGTAGGTGGACGTCGGGTGGATGGATGGATGGATGGATGGATGGATCGGATCGCTAGGGGTGGGGGCCATCCGGCCTCTCGGCCGAGACTACCCACCCCGTTTGGTTTGGTTTTGATCTAATAAAATCGCGCTACTTCCTGAGATCGGAACTTTTGTGCATGTATTAGCTCTACAAATACCAGTTATCTAGGTGGGCGGATAAGATCTAATGAACCACATCTGATTTAATGAGCCATTCGTGGTTTCGCCTTAGATCGGCCTGTTCATAGACACTCATGACTTCTTGAAGGATCAAACAGGTAGCTTGGCGTAAACGCTAGATAGCTAGCTACCTATCTGTGTAGGTAGACCATTGGGTGGGTGGATGGATGGATGGATCCAGTCGCTAGTAATGGAGGGCATTCGGGATCTCGGCCATTGTTGCGGATGTCGGGTCCCGGCCACCGTCGACCGCCAGTCGCCGAACATCACTTAGCCCTTGCACGGGGTGCTCTGCAACGGCCAGCGGACGGAACGGGGCATATCGGCCGAAAGAAGTGGCCACCCCTTTCCCGGCCACCGTCAACCGCCGGTCGCCCAACATCACTTAGTCTGTTCGCGGGGTAGTCAGTCACGGTCAGCGGCCAGGACGGCCATCCGTCATAACACCTAGCTATGGCTATGGCTAGGCCAGGGTCCGTGCGCTCAGTGTTACGGGGGATTGGGCTGGTTAGTGAAGAGACGTTACGTATAACGGATAAGTGCTTAAGAACCAGCTCACTTCTAGAAGCCACTGTAGGACTGAACTATCTGGAAAGGAATATTAAACTAGCGATAAAACTAGTAAACGAAATTATTAATATGGAAAATATTTACAGGCAATCAACACAAAAGAGAATGGGCAGTAGGGTCAATTGGGACCGTTACATGATTATAAGAATATGGAAAATTATCGTTCAAATAAGAAACACAAGATACGTATACAATATGGTACTATCTAAGTACAAAGAGATCAGGAACATGCATCAAAATAAGTAATAAGTACAAATATAAGTATAAAGTAATGCAATGTATATCAGACACGTAATGTAAGCAAAAAGGGTGATCACTTCACACCAATCGTCTCATGAATCTAAACTTCTAGTTTTTATCAAGAGATCAATATGTGAGAAAATGATAAGGAGTGAGCGATTTCCACCGCTTATATACCATTGGACCGGAAGCGGGATACTTCCGGTTAAGGGTGCGGGTGAGCAAAAGGGGGGGAGGAGGGTAAGTTAACACACGTCAACATGGGTAGTTTTAAGACCCTCGACTCGCTTGAACAATCTACTTATTTAGTAACTGTCAAATCTGTGCGCTCCGAACTATTCAGGATTTCGCTTGTCTGTTTGTTCTACAAGAGTGCGCACCTTTCTCCGCACGTAGGCAAGATTACATATAGTGGACGGGCGTTACTGCTTAACATTGTTACAATACATACATAGACAAGAAATATGAACATAGTTATGTAATACAAAGGAACACAATTTTATACACGTAATATCTAATATTACGTTACACCTCCACCGTTTGGGAAAGCTTTTCACTTTCTGTTGAAAAGCTATGTTCTAGAAAGGACGTCGGCTAAAACATTAAAGACGCCTTTAATGTGATGAATTGTTAGATTAAAGGGTTGGAGAAATAAACTCCAACGTGTAAGTCTCGGATTCTTGTTTTTCATAGTCTGTAGGAACTTTAAGGGGTTGTGATCCGAATATACTTGAATGGTAGTTGAGGAACCCAGGTAGACTTCGAAGTGGATAAGGGCCTGGACCAAAGCGAGCGTCTCCTTCTCAATTGTTGAGTAGTTCTTCTGCGCAGGGGACAGCTTCTTGCTGTAGTAGGCGATAGCGTGAAGAACTTCATTGTGTTCTTGCAAGAGGGCGGCACCGATACCGGTGTCGCTGGCGTCGACTTGCAGAAGAAAGGGTCGTTGGAAATCGGGTGCCCTTAGAACTGGTGCGTTAGTGAGAAGGGACTTCAGGTTTTTGAAGGCCGTCTCACAGGTAGGTGTCCACACGAAGTCGTGGTCTTTTCTCAACAGGTCAGTCAATGGTTCTGCTACATCTTGTTTCTCAGATAAGTGAAGATTTTGTAGTATCTGGGAGTTTTCCAAGGGAATCTCAGGAGGATTAGGCAGGTTATCAGGAGGCTCTTCCGATTCTATTGTGGTAGAGCTGCAAATTGGAATTGGATCTCTGGAATGATAAGGTTTTAAGGTATTTATGTGACAGAGACGGGAACTCTTTCTTCTGTCTGGAGTTTTGATTATGTAGTTGAGATCACTGGCTCTGGACAAGACTTCATAGGGTCCTTTGTATTTAGCCTGCAATGGATCTCCTGGTATGGGAAGATAAAGTAACACTTGATCTACTGGAGAGAAAGTTCTAAGTTTAGAATTTTTATCATACCGACCTTTCATTACTCGTTGAGCATTCGTCAAGTTCTCTCTTGCCAACTTCCAAGCTTCTAACAACTTCTCGGTGACCTGGGACACGTATTTCAAAGAAGGAACTGGTGGTTCTTCTTTCATCCATTGTTCATGAAGTATCTTTAGGGGACCACGGACTTCATGACCGAAGACTAATTCTGACGGGCTGAATCCAAGGCTTTCTTGAATTGTTGTTCGGGTGGCGAACAACAAAAAGGGGAGTCCGTCTTCCCAATTTCGAGTGTTCTCAGCACAGAAGATTCTTAACATTGTCTTGAGCGTTTGGTGAAAGCGCTCTAGAGCACCTTGTGATTGAGGATGATAGGCGGAGGAAGTTACATGATTTATACCTAGTGTTACAAGAGTTTCTCTAAACTTGTTGGAAAGAAAATTACTTCCTTGATCACTTTGAATGTTCTTGGGAAATCCTACCATAGTGAAATATTTCAATATTTCTCTGATTATGTTTTGAGCTTTAATATTTTTCAAAGGAATTGCTTCTGGAAAACGAGTGCTCATACACATGATTGTGAGAATGTACTGATTTCCTTTACTTGAAGGAGGTAAAGGTCTTACACAGTCAATAAGAACTTTTTTAAATGGCTCTTCCATTACAGGAATGGGATGGAGTGGAGCTTCTACAATTTTCTGGTTGGGCTTACCTACAAGTTGACATGTATGACATGTTTTACAATATTGGGCAACATCTTTCACAACCGTGGGCCAATGGAAATGTTGGGTTATGTTGAACAAGGTCTTTCTTACCCCTAAGTGACCTGCTAAGGGAGTATCATGAGCCAATCTTAGAACATTATTCCTGAAACCAAGAGGGAGGACTATTTGATTCCTTACTTGCCATGGCTGGTCAGCGGTTGCGGTGGATGCTCTCCATTTTCGCATTAGGACTCCGTTTTCTATATAGAAACCTCGTGGCATATTTTCAACTTCTTCTGGAGACGAAACAATCTCGTACAAATTTTTAAGAGAAGGATCTGACTTCTGTTCTTTGATTAATTCTGCTCTAGATAGAGAAACTGGTGAAGAAGAAGATGGGTCAGTTTGGGAGAATAGGGATTCTAAATTATAGGTCTCCTCTTCAAATTTCTTGTACTGAGATCTGGTTACAGCACAAGCGGGAAACAACTGTAAGTTATCTGAAGGTTCTACTGAGGTCTTAGGGTTATTTGTTATTAAGGGAGAAATGACTTTGCTTCCAGCGATGTCATTGGCCAACAATAAGGATATTCCTACTATGGGAAGAGAGTCTACTGCTGCTACTTTAACCATTCCGGTTGTTAAATCAGACCGCAAGAAAACATTATGTTAAGGACATTTTACAATTCCTCCAACTCCTTCTATCAATATATCATAACCTGTATATGACTCACCCAGATTCTGCAAGACAGAATTTAAAATCAGACTTTGCTTTGCTCCTGTGTCTCGGAGTATGGAAATAGGATATTGTTGTGAACTACTACTATGAGATATAGTTCCTGAAGATACAAATGGTTTGAAACAAGGATCATGATCTGATGAGGGGGGTTCTACACTACTTGACAATACCGGCTTCTTTGGTAGTTTATCCTGAATAGAGGATTTTGAATCATCTGATTTTATATTACTTACAAGAGTTGGTGTCTTATTGGAAAATGAGGGTGTCAGTCTCTTTCTGCAATTAGAAATGTGATGGCAAACCTGTTTACAATATGAACAAGTTACAAGGGGATTAGTAAACCAACCTTTGCCAAGGTTGGTTTGGAGGATATTGATTGAAATCAGACCTGTAACTGAAATGTGATGGGCTAGACTGATTTTCAAAGTGTTTCTTTGGGGACCAAGGATCAGAGTATTTTGTTGAATCTGGAATATATGACTTTGACTTTTGGGATTCCATTTGTCTTGACTTAGGTTTATGATTTAGTGTGAACTCATCAGCCAATACAGCAGCTTTAGTTAAAGTTTCGGGAACATGATCATCTATAAAAATCCTAAGATCTGTCTCTAAGGTATTCTTAAACTGCTCCAATAAAATCAACTGTTTAAGTCTATCTAAGGTGTCCGTTTCACTAGCCAAACACCACCTATTGAATAACCTCTCTTGTTGAGCCGCATATTCTACGTATGTTAACTGAGGTGTCTTCCTATAATTGCGGAATTTCTGTCTATAGGCCTCTGGTATTAGTTCATAAGCTTTTAAAATACAAGCTTTCATATTATCATACTCGCTTTCTGCTTCTGAAAGAGAAGTATAAATTTGCTGAGCCTTACCCTTAAATTGTGTTTGAATGATTAATGGCCAATTTTCTTTAGGGATTTGTAACTGTTGCGCCAATTTTTCCCACTGAAGAAAGAAAATGTCTGGCTCTCCTTCTGAAAATTTGGGTAAAAGTTTTACATACTTGGAAATATCTATATGACCTTCCTGAACTACGGGTTGTCTATCAACAATCCTAGCTTCTATTTCTGCCTTCTTTAATTCTAACTCTGCCAATTTGACTTTAGTTTCGTTCTCTCTTTCTATTTGTTTCACTTTAGCTTCCTCTTCTCTAGATTTAAATTCTGCCTCAATTTGCATTTGTTTCAGTTTAGTTTCCTCCTCTTTAGCTTTAAATTCTGCCTCAATTTGCATTTGTTTCAATTTAGCTTCCTCCTCAATTTCTACTCTCCTGACCTTTAATTCAATCTCCTTAATCTTAAGTTTGGTTAGTCGTGCCTCTATTTCTAACCTATTTGAAGGAATTTGTATAGCTGTAATCTCTTCTGGAGATAAGATCTCATCTTCGATCAGATTTTCAACGAGTTCCTGAAGTAATTTTTTCTTTCGCAAACTTGTATCAATGTCTACTCCAAAGTGCTTTCCTATTTCTATCAAAGTGTCTTTAGTTTGTTTCTTTAAGAAACTTACCTTGGGATTTTGAACGAATTCTTGAATTATATCATCCATTTCTATAAGAATGTGTTAAATACCTGATAAAATATCCTTGGCAAGGATCGCCACTTTGTTACGGGACGGGCTGGTTAGTGAAGAGACGTTACGTATAACGGATAAGTGCTTAAGAACCAGCTCACTTCTAGAAGCCACTGTAGGACTGAACTATCTGGTCAGGGCCTAGATAATTCGTAAAGGTAACAAAGAAGATTCCAGGAAAGGAATATTAAACTAGCGATAAAACTAGTAAACGAAATTATTAATATGGAAAATATTTACAGGCAATCAACACAAAAGAGAATGGGCAGTAGGGTCAATTGGGACCGTTACATGATTATAAGAATATGGAAAATTATCGTTCAAATAAGAAACACAAGATACGTATACAATATGGTACTATCTAAGTACAAAGAGATCAGGAACATGCATCAAAATAAGTAATAAATACAAATATAAGTATAAAGTAATGCAATGTATATCAGACACGTAATGTAAGCAAAAAAGGTGATCACTTCACACCAATCGTCTCATGAATCTAAACTTCTAGTTTTTATCAAGAGATCAATATGTGAGAAAATGACAAGGAGTGAGCGATTTCCACCGCTTATATACCATTGGACCGGAAGCGGGATACTTCCGGTTAAGGGTGCGGGTGAGCGAAAGGGGGGGAGGAGGGTAAGTTAACACACGTCAACATGGGTAGTTTTAAGACCCTCGACTCGCTTGAACAATCTACTTATTTAGTAACTGTCAAATCTGTGCGCTCCGAACTATTCAGGATTTCGCTTGTCTGTTTGTTCTACCTTTCTCCGCACGTAGGCAAGATTACATATAGTGGACGGGCGTTACTGCTTAACATTGTTACAATACATACATAGACAAGAAATATGAACATAGTTATGTAATACAAAGGAACACAATTTTATAACATAATTACACATATGACGTAATATCTAATATTACGTTACATCAACCCAAAGATATTCAGATGCACCAGTTGTCCCGGACAAAGGGCCGTTTGGTTTTGATGTAATAAAAGCGCTCTACATCCTGAGATCGGAGCTTGTGTGCATGTATTAGTTCTAGATATACCAGTTATCTAGGTGGGTGGATAAGATCCAATGAACCACAATTGATTTAATGAGCCATTCGAGGTTTCGCCTTATATCGGCGTGTACTTAGACTTGCATTGCTTAATATTTCAGACAAGCATATGACTACTGGCAGGATTAACCAGGTAGCTTGGCGTTGACACTAGATAGCTAGCACGCTATCTGTGTAGGTGGACGTCGGGTGGATGGATGGATGGATGGACGGATGGGTGGATGGATCCGGTCGCTGGGGGTGGGGAGTATCTGGCCTCTCGGTTGGGACTAACCACTCACTTTACTATATACGCGAGATGCTAGAGTTGCGGATGTCGGGTACCGGCCACCGTCGACCGTCAGTCACCCAACATCACTTCGCCCCTGAGCGGGGTGCTCTGCCACGGTTAGGGCCTGAACGGGGCACATCACCCGAAAGAAGTGGCCACCCCATTCCTGGCCATCGTCCACCGCCAGTCGCCAACATCACTTAGCCCGTCCACGGTGTGCTCCGTCACGGTCAGCCGCCGAGACGGGGCATGTCAGCCGAAAGAAGTGGCCACCCCATTTCCTGCCTCAGGCCACCGCCAGTCGCCCAACATCACTTAGCCCGTCAATGGTGTGGTCTTCCACGGTCAGCGGCCAGGACGGCCACCCTCTATACTACTTAACCATAACTGATTTAATAAAAGCGCTCTTCCCACTGAGGTCGGAGCTTGAATTAGCTCTAGAATGACCAGTTATCCAGGTGGGTGGATAAGATCCAATTAACCACAACTGATTTAATGAGGCATTCGAGGTTTTGCCTTAGGTTTGCCTGTACTTAGACATGCATGGCTTAGTATTTCAGACAAGCATATGACTACTGACAGGATAAACCAGGTAGCTTGGCGTGGACGCTAGATAGCTAGCTAGCTATCTGTATAGGTGAACCGTCGGGTGGATGGATCCGGTCAAGGGGGTGGGGGGAATCCGCGAGACTACCCACCCCCTTTACTATATACGCGAGATGCCAGAGTTGCGGATGTCGGATCTCGGTCACCGTCGACCACTAGTCGCCCAACATTACTTAGCCCGTCCGCGGGGTGCTCCGCCACGGTCAGCGACCGGAACGAGACACGTCGGCTGAAAGAAGTGGCCACCCCATTCCCGGCCATCGTCCACCGCCAGTCGCCCAACGTCACTTAGCCCGTCCGTGGGGTGTTCCGCCGCGATCACTGGCCGGGACTGGCACGTCGACCGAAAAATGTGGCAACCCATTCCCGGCCACCATCCACCACCCAACATCACTTAGCCCGTCCGCGGGATGGTCTCCCACGTTCAGCGGCCAGGACGGCCACCCTGTATACTACTTAGCCATAACTGGTAATTCTAGATCTAATACATGTACGTAAGCTCCGACCAGTCGCCCAACATCACTTAGCCAGTCGCCCAACATCACTTAGCACGTCCGCGGGGTGCTCCCCCTCGCTCAGCGGACGGGACCGGGCACATCGGCCGAAAGAGGTGGCCACCCCATTCCCGGCCAACGTCCAACACCAGTCGCTCAACATCACTTAGCCCGTCCGCGGGGTGGTCTGCCACGGTCACCGGTCAGGACGGCCACCATCTATAGTACTTAGCCATTACTGATTTAATAAAAGCGCTCTTCCCCTTTATGTATGAGCATGTGTGCACATTAGCTCTACAATTGCCAGTTTTCCAATGAACCACAACTGATTTAATGAGCCATTCGAGGTTTCGCCTTAGATCGGTCTGTACTCAGACATGCATGGCTTAACCTTTGAGACAAACATATGACTTCTGGCAGGATTAAACATGTAGCCTGACGTTGACTCTAGATAGCTAGCTAGCTATCTGTGTAGGTAGACCGTAGGGTGGATGGATGGATGGATGGATCCAGTCGCTAGGGGTGGGGACATCCGGCCTCTCGGCCGAGACTGCCCACCCCGTATACTATATACGCGAGACGCCAGAATTGCGGATGTCGGGTCCCGGCTACCATCGACCGCCAGTCGCCTGTCAGTGGGTTTGCTCCGCCACGGTCAGCGGTCGGGACGGGGTGTGTCGGCCTAAAGAATTGGCCACCCCATTCCCTGCCACCTTCCACCGCCAGTCCTCCAACATCACTTAGCCCGTCCGCGAGGTGCTCCACCATAGTTAGCGGCCGGGACGGTGCACGTCGGCCGAAAGAAGTGGTCACCCCATTCCTACCGTCCATTCCTACCGTCTCCCAACATCACTTCGTCCGTCCGCGGGGTGGTCTGCCACGTACTATATATGATAACTTTAAGTGTACTAATAATGACCAGAACGAACTAATGACAAATTTAGAATGTACTATAAATGAAAATTTTAATGTCTTCTAATAATTGATGTTTGAAATATACTAATAATGACAAGTGATAACTAATGATAACTTTAATATGTGCTAATAATCACAAGTTTACAATACTGTAATAATGACAAGTTTAGAAGGTTATATTAATGATAACGTTAATGTGTAGTAATTGACATGTTTGAATTATATTGATAATGCAAAGTACTATAAAATGTACTATAAATGTAAAATGTACTATAAATGAAAACTTCCATGTCTTCTAATGATTAGTGTTTGGGATATACTAATAATGACAAGGTACTGTTGATGATCCTTTTAATGTGTACCAATAACGACAAGCTTGGAATAAATGAACATTGACATCGCTAGAAAATATTGATGATTGATGATGTGCACTAATAATGACATTTATAATATACTATTAATGATAACTTGAACATATACTAATAAAGAGAAGCTTTTAATGATAATTTGAATATGTATTAACAATAACAAGTTTATGATATACAAAAATTGACAAGTGTAGATAATATTATTGATAATATTATTGATAATAATAATATTATTGATAATAAATTGAATCTGTACTAAAATGACAAATCTAGAAAGATACTATTAATGATAACTTTAATATGTAGTTAAAAACAAGTTTATAAGGTACTATTAATGATAACTTTCATGTGTACTAATAATAACAAGTTTGAAATACAGTAATAATGACAAGTTCAGTAATTACAAATAATTACAAATTTAGAAAACACCAACAATGAGAAGTTTAAATTATACTAAAAACCAGATGATAACTTATATGGCAAATGGCAATTGATGACAAGTTTAGAATATACTAATAAAAGGTTAAGAAAACTTTAGAAGATAAGTTTAAAATATACTGACAATGGCAAGTTTAATAAAATGATAACGACGATTTTAGAAGGTGCTAATATGTGCTAATGTGGTAATAATAACGAGTTTAGAATACACTAAAATAGCATTTTTGTAACAAACAGGTAAAGATAAGTTCAGAAGGTACCTTAATGACAACTTTAAGAAGGTACTATTGATGATAAGTTTGAATGTGTACTAATATAAAAAATGCACAATATACTAATAAGGGTAAGTTTAGCAGGGACTATAACTGATAACGTTAATTTGTACTAATTACGACAAACTTAGAATATACTCATAATGTCAAGTTTAGAAGGTACTATTAGTGATAACTTTGATATTAATAGTGATAAGTTTGGTATATACTATTAATGAGTTTAGAATATACTAATAATGACAAGTTAAGATAAATTTTATGTGAAATGATGATGAAAAGTTTAGAAAAAAAACATAGTGTTTAGCAGATAATCTTAGTAAAATATTTAATGTGTACTAATAATTACTTTAATGAGTACTAATAATGAAAAGAATACATATTACTAATAATGACAAGTCTAGAATATACGAGGGGTGATCAAAAAGTAATGACAGTGATACCATATATTTTCACGGTACAGAGGTAAATCCAAATAGTGGCCTACATTCCTTCAAAGTACTCCCCTCCTGCCTCTATGCAACGTTCCATCCTCTTTCGCCACTTCATGAAGCACTCACGGTACTCAGAAGCCGATATACCTCGTAGCTCTGAATTGACTGCTCGCGCCAGATCTTGGATGCGATGAAACAGCTTCCCTGCGATCGCACCTTTGGAAACAACCAAAAATCACAGGGAGCAAGGTCAGGCGAGTAGGGTGGGTGGGGGAGAAGTGTGATCCCTTGCTGCTCCAGGAACTGCACAGTGAGGCGAGCTTTGTGGGGGGTAGCATTGTCATGGTGCAGCAAAAGGCGCGATCGGCGACGGGTTGGTGCAGTCTTGGCCTGATATTCCAGGACTCGAGGAAGGACGTGATCAGTGTAGTACTGGGCTGTGATAGTACACTGTTGAGGCATTACATCCACACACATTGGTCCTTGTGAATTGAAGAAGATGGTGAAAAGGCGCTTCCTGCTGCGAAATCCTTACTTCAGAATCTGAGGTCGAGGTTCTTCATCACTCAACCACACCATGTTAGACTGCTTGTCTCTGGTGGTGAAGAAAGAAATCCAACACCCATCTCCGGTAGCTACATCTGAGAACCGTTTCGGACCATTTGGCTCGAATTCAGCCAGCCATAGCCGACAAATCCGCACCCGTTCGCTCTTCTGCTCTTCCGTAAGCAAATGAGGTATCCATCGAGCACACTTCTTCCTCAGCCCTAAGTGTTCATGCACGATGTCATGTGCGCTCCCATAACTGACACCGAGCTCCAAGGATAAGAATCGAAGAGTAACAGTTGGATCTTCGTCAATGATGGCCCGCGCACGGACCGTCGTTGCTTCGGTCACGGATGTCCGAGGGCGGCCAGGACGATGATCATCTTCTAGCTTCAATTTTCCGGCTGCGAAAGCTCGAATCCAGCGGGAAATAGTTTCCAGTGATGGAGTAGACTCGGGAAAAACTTGCAACAATTCCTCTCTGATCTCCGTTGCTTTTTTCCCGAGTTTCCACCTTGTGAAGGTGTAGAATCTGCAGCCTTCTTTCGAAAAATCCATGTTTCCGGTTAGAGAGGCAAGCCAACAATGACGCAATCGCACAGCGCAACGATAAAATGTAAGCTAGACAAACAGCGACAAGCTCAAACATGTAACAACAGGCAACACTTGCTGCTCCTTGCTCCCCCCCCCCAACACTTATAGTCTCTCAGCTACGAGTCCGACTGTCATTACTTTCTGATCACCCCTAGTACTTTTAATGATAACTTTAATATGCACTAATAGTATTAAGTTTAGAATAACATGCTCAGTCGGAACTATTGATGATAACTTTAATATGAGAAGTTTAGAATATACTAATAATGAATATTGTCGATACTACTATTAATGATAAATATAATGTGTACTAACAATTAAAAATGTAGAAAATTATATTTATAATAACTTTAACATGTTTTAATAATGACGATTTAGGTTTTATTAAATAGCTTTGATATGTACAAATATTGAATAATTTACAATATACTAATAATGACAGCTAAAAAATATGCAAATAATAAGAAGTTTAGAAGGTATTCATTATAGATTTAATTTGTACTTATAATGACAACTATAGAATATCCTAATAAGGACAAATTTATTATATTCTAATTATGACAAGTTTAGAAAGTATTGTTAATGATAACTTTACTGTTTAGAATATACTAATAATGACAAGTTTAGAAGGTGCTTTTGCATGATAACTTTAATGTGCACTAATAATGACAAATTTAGAATATGCTAATAATGGCAAGTTTGTAATATACAAATGATGTACCAATAATGACAAGTTTACAATATACGTATAATGGAAGATACAGTTGATGACAACTTTTATGTGTACTAGTAATGGAAAGACTAGAATATACAAATAATGACTTTAATCATGAAAAAATAAAATATACTAAAAATGGCAAGTTTGTAATACCCTAATAATGAGAAGTTTAAAAGGTACATTGATAATGCATTAAACTTTGACAAGTTTAGAAGGTATTGTTAATCTATCAATGAGGACAATTTTATATTATTCTAATTATGACAAATTTAGAAGGTATTGTTAATAATAACTTTAATGTGTACTAGTAATAATGATAACTTTAATGTGCACTAATAATGACAAATTTAGAATATACAAATGATGTCAAGTTTAGATGGTATTATTAGTAATAGCTTTAATATGTACTAATAATGACAACTTTTATGTGTCCTAATAATGGAAAGACTATAATATACCAATAATGATTTTAATATGTACTAATCATAAAAAAATGAAAATATACTAGAAATGACAAGTTTGTAATATCCTAATAATAACAAGTTTAGGAGGTACATTAATAATGCATTTAATTTTGACAATTTTACAATATACTAATACAGAGAGGTAGGTACAGGTATGTGTACTGATAATGGAAAGATTAGAATATACCAATAATTAAAAGTTTAAAAGGTACTGTTCAAGATAACTTTAATTTGTACTAATAATATGCAAGTTTACAATATGCTAATCGAGACAAGTTCAATATATACTAATAGTAAAATACTGATAACAATACTAATAATAAAAAGTTTAGAATATGGTAATAATAACAAGTATAGAAGGAACTATTAATGATAACTTTAATGCGTGACAAATTTAGTGAGAAGTAATAGTGAGAAGTTTAGTAGGTAGTATTATTGACAATTTCATAATGCACTAGTAATGAAAAGTTTGGAAGATGTTATTAATGATAACGTTAATCTGTACTAACAAATACAAATTTGGAAGGTAATAATAATAACTTTAATGTGAAATCCAAATGAAAAGTTTAGAATATACTGATCACGAGAAGTTTAGAATAAGTTAATAATGACAATTTTAGAATGTACTTTTAATGATAACTTTAATGTGTACTAGTAATAGTAACCTTTAAGTGAACTAACAATGAAATATCTAGAGTATACTAAAATTTAGAATATACAAATAAGGACCGGGTAGGTAACATTAATGGCAACTTTAATGTATACCAATAATGCTTAGAATATACTAAAAATGACAGTTTTAGAAGGAACTTAAAGTTTAGTAATAATGACAAGTTTTGAAGAATCTAATATTGATAAGTTTAAAAGATCCTATTAATGATAACACATATGTGAGAAGTTTAGAAGGTACTTTTAATGAAAACTTTAATATGTACTAATATTGAAAGTTTATAAATAATAAAGACAATAATAAAGACAAGTTTAGAATATACTTATAATAAAGAATAATAAAGACAAGTTGAGAAATACTAAGACAAGAATATACTAAGACAAGTTTAGAATATACTAATAATGACAAGTTGAGAAGGTACTATTAATGATAACGTTAATACGTACTAATATATATATATATATATATATATATATATATATATATATATGTATATATATATATACATATATATGTATATATATATATGTATATATATATATATATATATATATATATATAAAGAAAGTTTATAAGGTACTATTTGTAGTAATAATGAAAAATAGATTATACTAATACAGTGAAGTTTAGAATATAAAAATAAGAAAAATATTAGAAGATATTTGTAAAGATAACATTAATGTGTAATAATAATGATAATTTCAGAATATACTAATAATGAAGAATGTGAATATACAATTAATAATATCTTTATTGTGTGCTAATAATAGATATAGAATATACCAAGTTGAAAAAGAAGTTTAAAAGCTTTTATTAATGATGACTAATTTGTACTAATAATGACACGTTTAGAATACACTAATAATGAGCATACTAATAATAAAAGTTTAGAATATGGTAACAGTGACAAGTTTTTAACGTACTATAAATCCTAACCTTAATGTGTACTAATATTGACAAGTTTAGAATATACTAATAATTACAAGTTTAGAGGGGACTGTTAATGATAAGTTTAGAAGGTACTATTACTGACTTTAATGTGTACTAATGATAATAATGCCAGGTTGGTAACATACTAATAAAACAAATTTAATGTGAACTAATAATGTGAACTAATAATGTGAACTTTAATATATACTAATGATGACGAGTTATGAAGATACTAATAATGACATATACTAGATTAAAATATGATAATAATGACAAAGATTAGAATGTACATATATTGCAAAGTTCAAAATGTACTAGTAATGATAATTTTAGAACGTCCTATTAATGATACATTTATTGTGAGCTAATAATGACGTGTTCAGAATATACAAAAAATGATAAGTTTAAAGTATACCAATGAAGATATGTTTAGAATATACTAATATTAACATGTGTAGAATATACCGATAATGAGAAATTTAGAAAGTACTATATATGATAGATAATAATGACAAGTTTAATGATACTATTAATGATATATCTAATGTGTACTAATAATGATAAGTTTTGAATATACTAATAATGACAAGTTTAATGATACTATTAGTGATATATTTAATATGTACTAATAATGATAAGTTTAGAATATACTAATAATGACAAGTCTAGAATACTCCAATAATGACAAGTCTAGAATACTCCAATACTCCAATAAGTTTAGAATACTCCAATAATGACAGGTTTAGAAGATACTATTAATAATAGTTTTAATGTTTACTAATAATGATGATTTTAGATTTTACCAGGACTGACAAGTTTAGAATACCAATTGAAAAGGTACTATCAATACTTTACTATATTTTAATGTTCTGGTCATGACAAGTTTAGAATATAAGATTAATGACAAATCAAGAGCATACTAATGACGTGTAGAATATACTACTAACGACAAGTTTATAAGGTACTATTAATTATAACATTAATGTGTACTATAATAACAATTTTAGTATATACTAATGATAATTTTAATATGGGTTGATAAAGACCACTTCCGAACATACTAATTATAACAAGTTTTGATGAATCTTTTGATAATAACTTTAATAAGTTATATATATATATATATAATTATATATACACAAGTCATATATATATACATATATATATATATATATATATATATATATATATATATATATATAATATACTAATAATGTATATTATATACTACTGAATATGATATTAATAATGACAAGTTTAGAATATACTAATTTATAATACACTAATTGTGACACGTTTAGGATATACCAAAATAAGTTTACAAGGTACTGCTAAGGATCATTTTGATATTTACTGATAACGATATACTAATAATGGCAAATTTATAAGGCTCTATAAAATCTAATGTGCACAAATAATGACAAGTTTAGAATATACTAATAATGACAATTTTAGAAGGCACTATTAATGACAAGAATATTGTAATAACAGCTAGTTTAGAAAGTTAAAATGATAATATTAATGTGTAGTAATGACTTCCTTGAAATATATTGATAATGCAGAGTTTAGAAAATATTAGGAATAGCAAAATTAGAAGTTGTCATTAATGATAACTGTAATATGTACTAATAATGATAAGTTTTGAGTATACTAACAATAACATGTGTACAAGTTTAGAATATACAAATAATGACAAGTTTAAAAAATGATAACTTTGTAACAGATTGATAGTGATAAGTTTAGGTCCTAGTGCTAGTACTAGTAATGACAAGTATAAAAGGCACTATTAAGGATTATTTTAATGTGGACTCACAAGTCTAGAATATTGTAATAACCGCAAGTTTAGAAGGTTAAAATGATAACGTTAGTGTGTAGTAATGACGTTTCATATATGTTATTATGCAAGTTTTAGAAAATACTAAGAATAGCAAAATTAGAAGTTGCAATTAATGATAACTGTCATGTGTACTAATAGTGATAAGTTTTGAATATACTAATACTCACAAATTTAGAATATACAAATAATGACAAGTTTAGAAAAATTACAACTTTGGAACATAACTTTAATGTGTACTAATAATGACAAGATGTATAGAGATATACGAAGATATATAAAGAAGATATGTTTAGAATATGACAAGTTTAAAAAAGTATTGTTGATGATAAGTTTAATGTGTACTAATAATGGCAAGTTTAGAATATACGAATAATGACAAGCTTAACCCTAATGTGTATTAATAATGACAAGTGTAGAATATACGAATAATGTCATGTTTAGAATATACTAATAATGACAAGATTAGTATATGCTAATAATTTAAGGTTTTGATATACTTGTAATGGCAAGTTTAAAAGGTACTATTAATTACACAATGTAACACATGTTTTGTTTATTTGTATTTTTTCATGTTTATATATGTATTTCGTGTCACTGAATCTAAATATCACATTAGTTTTGACGTAACATCGATATTTCTTTATTTATTCTTGATTTTATATTTTATTGTTATATACGCAACCTTTCTCTACTGTAGTTAATTGATTCAATCTACTTTAGCATTCTAAGGATAATCATACAACATCTAGTATTTTTTCATAATATGAAGTGTATTTAAGAACTACAATATTAGTAAGAACTAAATAAACAACACAACTTTGCACTGCAAGTGTTTTGATGACTCTTCTCATGATTAGAAGTGCTTTGACGATCGAGATTTTCTAGAATGCATGCTCTCGTCTTCTCTGACTAGTGACCATATGTAATCTCCCATCATAGCAGTATTCCATCGTCCTTGATATCTTCTTTCCATAGTTGCGATATCCTGATGAAATCTCTCGCCACGCTCCTCACTGACAGCCCCAAGTTTTCGGGGAAGAAATCTAGGTGAGAATGCACGAACTGTACCTTCAAGGACATACGGCAACCAAGTTTCCTGAAGTTCTCAATAAGCTTTGCCACTATTTGTTTATAATTAGGGTCCTTATGATTTCCTAGGAATCCATGAACTACATCACGAAATGAACACCAAGCTTCTCTTTCAACTTTCGTCCTCGCTCTTTCCAGTTCTCCGACTTCAACATTTTGTTTACCTGGGGTCCAACAAATAACCACCCTTGAGCTTAGCCTCAGATAGCTTGGGAAACATGAGAAGTTTCGCCTCCAAAATCCAAAGCCTTCACAAACTGTTTAATTAACGCTTGATATGAAGTGGGGGTAATAAAACTTTTTTTTTCGAATCTACTAGGCTGTCTGAGAACATTTAACATTCCAGGGGGCCAATGAACTTTATTATAATGATCATCCTGACAGCCCTGCTGTCCCAAAAACAAAGAAAACAGGAATACTTTGTGTATCCCCCTTGTAAGCCAAGCAAAAGGGCTAGCATCTTGAAATCACCACAAACATCCCATTTGAATTCAGCATAATTTATTTTTTCAAGAAGCTGTTTGACATTATGATATTTTTCTTTCTTCTGTACTGAGTGTGCAAGAGGCAAAGATGGGTTTTTATTTCCATTGTGGAGCAATACTGCTTTGAGACTTCGTGTTGAGCTATCTATGAACAGTCGCCATTCTGCAGGATCATGTTCGAGGCTGTAAACAAACCAGTAACATCCTTACAATAACACATAGTCGTTTCCGGTACACAGATGTCCTGCAGTCTTCTTCTAGTAGATTCCATTCTTTCATCTAGCTCACTCTGACTTGGAAAGTGAGGCTCCGAAGTCATTCTTGGTGCGAATTCTTCGTCTCCTATTTCATGGCTGCTGCTACCTGCTGACCCTACAGATGAAATTTCCATTGCATCTTCCATCTGGAAAGAAAGAAATAACTAAATATAGCAACTTCAACAAAGAGTATTCCATATATCTCTAGGAAAGTGAATGTACTTAATATTGAAGTTAATTAAAAGTAAAGAGAGTATGATAAAAATAAACTTGCATTTTCTGGTGGTTGTGGTACTGGTATCATCATGTGGGACAGGTGCTCTAGATGATGGTATGTCTGGATACTGCAGAGCTTGTCTTCCTTTCACTTTCCTGTACTTCCTCACATCAATCATACAAAAGTAGCAGTCGTCGTGATGGTTCTTCGGCTCTCTCCATATTCTAGGAATGGCAAAAGGCATTGCCCTTCCTGTACCTCTCAGCCATCCTTCTAGAGTAGATCGGTAGCTTCCACATATCACATGAGGTGCCCATGGCTTGTCCTGGTCACCCATGGGCATTCCGAAATGAGCACCTCTCATGATCTTATGTAGTACTTGTTTTTTTTTTCAATATATTAACCACACACATAGCAAAATGTATCAGGAGAATTTTCACATCCTCTAGTAGCCATCTTAACAGGTGAATAGTTCAGTCAATGATCTGAAAGAGAAAATTAGATAAACATTTAGTAGCAGACCACATAACAATTCCAAAATATACATGGTAACATTGAAATTATATGTATTTCTATAACGGTCGATGATACAGAAAAATTAATTCCATATTTGAAATCAGCAGGAAAAATGGATTAATAAACTCTAAAAAATACAATAAACAAAACTTTTGAAAAAAAACTTGTGTTATCTTTTAGTGTGTACTATAAATTACGAGCTTGGAATATACTAAATATGACAAGTAAAATAATGACAATACACTAATGATAAGTGTACAAGTTTAGAATATATTAATAATGACGAGTTTAGATAACTTTAATTTGTGCTAATTTTTAGTTTAGATAACTTTAGTATTTACCATTAATAAGATTACACGATACTAATAATTGTAAATTTACTACAAATTAAAACTTTAATGTATTCTAATGATGTTTTTGATATACTAATAATGTAATTAATGTACTATTAATGATAACTTAAAATGTACTAATAATTGTAAATATAGGCAAACATAGGCAAATATAGGCAAATATAGGCAAATATAGATTAATGACAACTTATGATTGTACTAAATGTGAGAAGTAGGTACTATATATTCTAATAATGACAGGTTTAGAAAGTACTATGAATGACAAATTTAGAATATTCTAATAAGGACAAGTTTTGAATATGCTATTAATGAAAACTTTATTGTATATGGATAATTATGTTTAGAAGGTACTGTTGCTGATAACTTTAATATATACTGATAATTACAATTTTAGACATTTGTTTGTAATAATAATGATTTTTATATGCTATTAATGACTAATTTATAATGTTGTATTAATTAACTTATAATGTCAAGTTCAAAAAGTTCTATTAGTTAATTTCAATATGTACTACTAATGACAAAATTAGAAGATACCTACAATATTTTTAGAAGGTTCTTTCAATGATAACTTTATGTGTGTTATTGATGACAAGCTGATAATATACTAATAATGTCAAGTATTACTGATGCTAAATTTAGAAGGCAGTTATAACGATAACTTTAATATGATAAAAATGACAATTTTATAACCTAATAGCAATGACAAAATTACAAGTTACGATTAATGATAACTTTAACATGTATTGATAATGACAAAAATGGAATATCTAATCATGACAATTTTTGAATACCGTAATAATGACAAGTTCAGAAACTTCTAATAATAATCATAATAATAATGAAAATTTGAGAATTAATGTGTACTAATAATGAAAAGTTTTAAGTTTAGAATGTGTTATACTTAAAATCACAAGTTTAGAATATACTAGAAATGACAAGTTTAGAATATAATAATAACAAGTTTATAGGGTATTACTAATGATAACTTTATTATTTTTGAATGTACTAATAATGACAAGTAACTAATGTTAATGATTTTTTAAATGTGTACTAATAATGACTTGTTTAAAATGTACTTACTAAAATAAAGTTTTGAATATAATAATAGTAACAGGTTCTTTTAATGATAAATTTAATATGTACTATTAATGATAACTTTAATGTGTACTAATAATGACAAATTAAGAATATGCTATTAATGATAACATTAGTAATGAAAAATTTATGTTATCCTAATAGTAAAACTAATGAGAGGTTTAGAATATACTAAAATGTCAAAATAATTAAAAAAAATTCTATTAAATAACCATTAACTTTTAATTGTTGCATACTAATATTGACAAGTTTAGAAGGTTGTATTAAATAAAATTGTGTACTATTAATGAAAACTTTCATGGGTAATAATTATGAAAAGTTTAGAATATACTAATAATCACAAATTTAAAATACACTATTGATGACAAGGTTAGAATATTTTAAGAACGATATTTTGAAAAGTTAGGAAGATATTTTAATGATAACTGTAATGTTGACAAGTTTAGGATATACTAATAATGACAAATATAGAATATACTATTAATGATTACTTAAATGTGTACTAATTAGGCAAGTTTATAATAGAGTAGCGGATGTCGAGTCCCGGCTAGCGTCGACCGCCAGTCGCCGAACATCACTTAGCCCGTCCATGGGATGCTCCGTCAGCCGACCGGAAGGGGCATATCGGCCGAAAGAAGTGACCATCCCATTCCCTGCCACCGTGTACCGCCAGTCGCCATCACTTATCCCGTCCGTAAGCTGCTTCACCACTGTCAGAGGTCGGGACCGAGCACGTCTGCCAAAAGAAGTGGCCAGAAAGGCATCTGGCCTCTCGGCCGAGACTACCTACCTGCTATACTATATACGCTAGATGCCAGAGTTGCGAAAGTCGGGTCCCGGCCAACGTCGACCGCCAGTCGCCGAACATCACTTAATCCGTCCGCGAGGTGCTTGACGATGGTCAGTGGCAGTGACGGGGCACGACAGCCGAAAGAAGTGACCACCCCATTCCTGGCCACCGTCCACCGCCGCTGGCCCAACATCACTTAGTACGTCCGCGGGGTAGTCTATCACGGTCAGCGGCAGTTTAGATAATGTTTATAATAATAAGTATAGATGGTACTATTAATGATAACTTTAAATTTTAGGATATACTAATAATGACAAGTTTAGAAAACACTAATAATGACAAGTTTAGAGGGTACTATTAATGATAACTTTAATGTTTACTAATAATGACCACTTTAGAGTATACTAATGATAAGTGGTTTAGAAAGTACTATTAATAATAACATTAATATGTACTAATAATAAGTTTGGAATATACCTATAATGAGTTAAGGTTATACTAACAAAGACAAGTTTAGAATATACTAATAATGACAAGTTTAGAATATCCTAATAATGACAAGATTACAAGGTAATATCAATGATAACCTTAATGCGTACTAAAAATGAAAAGTTTAGAATATACTAAAATGACTTGTTTAGAATATACTATTAATAACCAAGCAAAGAACATACTAACAATAACAAGTTCAGAATATGCTATTAGAATATACTAATAATGAAAAGTTTAGACGAAATTATTAATGTGTACCAATAATGACACGTTCAGAATATAAGTAATGGCACGATCAAAATATACTAATAATGACAAGATTAGAAGGTATTATGGATAACTTTAATGTGTACTAATGATGACAAATTTAGAATATATGAATAATGACAATTTTTGAGTATACTAATAATAACAATTTTAATGATAACTTTAATGTGCACTGATAATGACATGTTTAGAGTATACAAATAATGAAAAGTTCACTGTATAATAATGATGTCAATAAAGAATACTAACTTAATGAATACTAATAAGGACAAGTTTAGAATATACTAAAAATGGAAGTAAGAATATAATAATGAAAAGTTTAGAGTATTCTAATAATAAAAGGTTTAGAATATACTAATAATGAAGGTTTTGAATATACTGATGAAGACAAGTTTGAAATGTAGTATATGCTAATAATGAAAAGCTTAGAGTGCACTAATGATGAGAAGTAATATAGTAATATAGTAATATATATAATAATATATTATAATATATATAATATATATAATATAATATAGTAATATAGTAATACTAACGCGTCTAGAAGGGACTGTTTGTGATAACTTTCATGTGTACTAATAATGACATATTTAGAATACAATAATAACGAAAGGTTTAAATGAAAATTTTAATGTGTACTAATGATGACAAGTTTAGAATATACTAATAATGACAAGTTTAGAATGCCGTAGAAATGACAAATTTAGAATATATTTATAATGAAAAGTTTAAAAGGCACTATTAATGATAAGATGAATGTGTAGAAAATGAAATTTAGAATATACTAACAATTTCAAATTTAGAAGGTACAATAACAAGTTTAAAATATACTTGAATAGAATAAGGTTAGAAAGTACCAATAACTTTAGAACATACCAATAATAAGTTTAGAATATACTAACAATATTGATCATGAAAATTTTAGAATATACTAAAAATAAACAAAGTTTAGAATGTACTATTAATGATAACTTTAATGTGTGCCAATAATGGCAATTTTAAAATATACTAATAATGATAAAATTAGAAGGTACTATTAACGATAACTTAAACGATAATGTATTGATAATATGTTTAGAATATACTAATAATGAGAGGTTTAGAATATACTAATAATAAGTTTAGAGGGTACTATTAATGGTAACTTTAATGTATAGATGGCAAGTTTAGAATATGATAATAATAGCAAGTTTAAAAGGTACTATTAATGATAATTCTTACATATACCAAAGGCTACCCCCCTTACACGGGGGGTAGCCAAAAAGAAAAAGGCATAGAAATCACCACCCATTTCATTTCCCATATATTACACTCCCCACCACCCTCCTCTCCCTCCTATCTTGGCACCTCCTGGATGACGGGTCATCCCTGCATCCTGTCCACCGCACTGGGTCAGAAGCAGTGTCGCAAGACACAACACATCCACAGAAGGTACTATTAACGATAACTTTAATATGTATTGATAATATGTTTAGAATATACTAATAATGAGAGGTTTAGAATATACTAATAATAAGTTTAGAGGGTACTATTAATGGTAACTTTAATGTATAGATGGCAAGTTTAGAATATAATAATAATAGCAAGTTTAAAAGGTACTATTAATGATAATTCTTACATATACCAAAGGCTACCCCCCTTACACGGGGGGTAGCCAAAAATAAAAAGGCATAGAAATCACCACCCATTTCATTTCCCATATATTACACTCCCCACCACCCTCCTCTCCCTCCTATCTTGGCACCTCCTGGATGACGGGTCATCCCTGCATCCTGTCCACCGCACTGGGTCAGAAGCAGTGTCGCAAGACACAACACATCCACAGCAAGGCCACTTCATAACATTAAAGTCATCCTTAATAGTACCTTGTAAACTTGCCATTATTAGAATATTCTATCTGAGAATGGATGCTAAGAGGAGGTTAAATGAAGGAGTGATTGTACCAACAGCATTGTACGGGGATGAAACATAAAACATAAGAGGAAGAGAGAAGGAGTTTGAATGTATTTGAGATGAAATGTCTGAGAAGTATGATAGGGGTTACTTTGCTAGATCGAGTGAGAAATGAGGAGGTGAGGAGGAGAACAGGGGTGGAAAGGGAGCTGGGAGATAGGGTTGATGAAAGAGTATTAGGATGGTTTGGATATTTGTAAAGAATGAGTGAAGAAAGGTTAGTAAAAGAGGTGTGGAAGGCAGAGGTGGATTGAATGAATGAGAGGGGGCGTCCTAGGATGAGATGGAAGGATGAGGTGAAAGGGGCATTGCAAAAGAGAGGAATGTCTGTTGAGGGAGGACGGGAGAGGACAGAAGATAGTGGTGAGTGGAGAAGGGTTGTATACGGATGATGTTGTGATGCATGAGGGGGAGTGGGTGGGTGAGAAAGGTATGAGAAAAAAAAATGACGCAGGCCGAAGGGATTTCTCCCCGTCTTCTCCTTTTCTGCATATGGGGACGAAGAGGGATGTGCTGCGTCTTGCGACACTGCTTCTGACCCAGTGCAGTGGACAGGATGCAGGGATGACCCGTCATCCTGGAGGTGTCAAGATAAGAGGGAGAGAGGAGGGTGGAGGGGAGTGTAATATATGGGGAATGAAATGGGTGGAACATGTAGGGAATGGAAAGGGTGGGAGTGGGAGTGGTTTCTATGCATGTATGTATGTATGTATGTAAGTATGTATGTATGTATGTATGTATGTATGTATGTATGTATGTATGTATGTATGTATGTATGTATGTATGTATGTATGTATGTATGTATGTATGTATGTATGTATGTATGTATGTATGTATGTATGTATGTATGTATGTATGTATGTATGTATGTATGTATTTATGTATGTATGTATGTATGTATGTATGTATGTATTTATGTATGTATGTATGTATGTATGTATGTATGTATGTATGTATGTATGTATGTATGTATGTATGTATGTATGTATGTATGTATGTATGTATGTATGTATGTATGTATGTATGTATGTATGTATGTATGTATGTATGTATGTATGTATGTATTGTATGTTTGTATGTATGTATGTATGTTTGTATTCGACCAAGACCTCCTATACTACCAGAGTTGCGGAAGTCGGGTCCCGGCCAACGTCGACCGCCAGTCGCCGAATATCACTTAACCCGTCCGCGAAGTGCTTGACCACAATCAGTGGCAGTGACGGGACACGACAACCGAAGGAAGTGACCACCCCATTCCTCGCCATCGTCCACCGCCGCTGGCCCAACATCACTTAGCCTGACCGCGGGGTAGTCAGTCACGGTCACCGGCTAGGACGGTTACCCAGTATACTACCTAGCTCGGTCTGTGGCTAGACCAGGGTTCGTGCACTCAGTCCAAAAATATTCAGATTCACCTGGTGTGCCGGACAAAGGGTCGGTTGGTTTTGATCTAATAAAAGCTCTGTACCCCCTGAGGTCGGAGCTTGTTTGCATGTATTAGTTATAGAATTACCAGTTATCCAGGTGGGTGGATAATATCCAATGAACCACAACTGATTTAATAAGCCATTCGAGGTTTCACCTTTGATCGGTTTACTTAGACACGCATGGCTTAACCTTTGAGACAAGCATATGACTACTGGCAGGATCAACCAGGTAGCTTGGTGTTGACGGTAGATAGGTAGCTAGTTATCTGTGTAGGTGAACCGTCGGGTAGATGGATGGATGGATGGATCGAATCGCTAGGGGGGTGGGAGCCATCTGGCCTCGCGGCCGAGACTACCCACCCCTATATACGCGAGATGCTAGAGTTGCAGATGTCGGGTCCCGGCCACCATCGACCGCCAGTCGCCGAACATCACTAAGCACATCCACGGGGTGCTCCGTCACGGTCAGCGGCCGGGACCGGGTACGTCAACCGAATAAGTGGCCACCCCATTCCAGGCCACCGTCCACCGGCAGTCGCCCAACCCCACTTAGCGCGTCCACTGGGTGCTCCGTCACGGTCAGCGGCCGGTACGAGACACGTCGGCCGAAAGAAGTGGCCACCCCATTCCCGGCCAACGTCCTCCGCCCAACATCACTTAGCCCGTCCGCGGGGTGGTCTGCCACGGTCAGCGGCCAGGACGGCCACCCTTTTTACTACTCAGCCACAACTTATTTGATTAAGGCGATCTTCCCGCAGAGGTCGGAACTTGTGTGCATGTATTAGCTCTACAATTACCAAATATCCAGGTGGGTGGATATGATCCAATAAACCACAACTGATTTAATGAGCCATTCGTGGTTTCGCCTTAGACCGGCCTGCAAGACAAACATATGACTTCTTGGAGGATCAAACAGGTAGCTTGGCGAAGACGCTAGGTAGCTAGCTATCTATCTGTGTAGGTAGACCATTGGGTGAGTGGATGAATGAATGGATCCAGTCGCTAGGGGTGGGGGTGGGGGGGCATCCGGGATCTCGGCCGAGACTACCCTCCCCGTATGCCATACACGCGAGATGCCAGTGTTGCGGATGTCGGGTCCCGGCCACCGACGACCGCCAGTCACCCAACATCACTTAGCCCTTCCACGGGGTGCTCCGCCATGGTCAGCGTGTGGTGCCGTCGATTGATTTTATTAGTGTTTAACCAAGAGCACCTCCAATGGGAGTGATCAGAGATACCCACATATGAACGATTTGGGAAATAAGAAATCAAGGTATACGCTGCCACCACCCAATCGTCTATATGGATATATCTGACCATAAATGGAAACTGCTCCTTGTTATTCACGTCTGACTCCGTCCCCTTTCCTCAGGTCGTTCGGGGTTGGTACTGGGTAGCGAAAAGGCCTATGACCAAGTAGTAATAGAATATAAGTGAATGTTTTCTTTGTGTTGATTATTCAACTGAAGCAAAAATATAGTAAGAAAATACAGAAGTATATTGTGGTTTTCTCCAACTAGACAATCTATTGATCCTTACAGTATGAAAAATATATGGGTATGCGAGGCATTTAATAACAGTTTTTTTTTTTTTTTTTTTTTTTGCTTATGGGCATCATAAGTAAGGTCACAGGCACGTGGAAAAACGTAGTTATTTACGCTCCAACCTTCCGGTCACTGTATAAGTCTACTTACAATATTGTGTCTACCTTCAACCCCGTATTCTTATTAGAGAACGATCACAGACAGAATTGTACTCTAAGGATTACACTCTCATAGCTAATGTATATATGCGTGATACCGTCTAACTCCTTCCACGCAGTGTTTGTGGAGTACACTCCCTTAAACCCCTTTTTTCCCATACCTGTTATCGGGATAGTTTTTGGCATCAGATTAAAATTTTAGCTGCGCACAAAAAAAACAAAAACAAAAAAAAAAACGAGACGGCTATTAGTTCGTATCTATGGGTAAACTACTAACCTCCCTGTTGTATTATTTCGCAAAACTTGGTTGTGTATGTTTGAATTTAAAACCTCGCATAGGACGGAAGTATGTTCTTCTATTAACCGGACTTAGGGAGCCACACTCGTCATAATGGGCAGGCGTATATGGGAGGGTAGTAACCCTTCCATATACTCCTATCCATCACGCTGTGTTTTTGTAGGAATTGAGCTGGGCATTGTATTTATTTTGTGCTGTTTTTTTAATCGTGTTGAGTCATTTTTCTTAACATTGTTTCGTGTTTGAGTCTGAATTTAGTTGTGTCTAATTAGGGTGTTTGCGTGTTTTGCTTGTTTAGTTGATTCGGGAGTTTGAAGAGGTGAAGGGTGGTTTGAGACGGTCGGGGAGGGGGAGAGGTGGGTAAACAATGCCAGTGTCTTGCGTGCTTGATGCATAGTTGTAGGGTGCGTGAGAGAGTGAGAGTGGGTTGCGTAAATTAGATGTATCATGCTTGTAATGTGTACTGAGGAGTTGGATCAATTAATGTTTTCTCGTAACTTAGAGGCCAGTTTCTGTGTTGAGTTGTGGTTTCTGGAAGGGATGTGAGTTCTTGTAGTTGTGGTGTATCTAGTGTGAATAATCTCTCCCAAGTTTTAACTGCTTGTGAGTGTAATTGAATGTTCAATGGTTGAGTATTCGTGTCTGTGTGTAGTTCTTCAGCAGTGATTCTTTCTGTGTATTTCGTGTTTGTGATAAAGTGTAGAGCTCTGTTTTGTACACTGTAATTTCTGAAGGTGTGTCTTTCTTAATGTGTGCAGCGGGATAGCTGGATATGTTAAAATGCTTCTCACATGAGCAATGTAGTGTTCTTTTCTGTCTAGGGGTCAAGTCTCTGAAACGATGGAGAAGTTCCAGCCAAGCACCTTGCCATGTGATGAGTATTTGTGTTGGATGCCGTCTGTCGTTACAGGTGATTTCCCGTGTCCTTGTATGTGGATTAGTGTAAATTTCTGTGGATTAGTGCGAATTTTCCAGCAGCGCTCAAAGGCGTTGATGCTTTCTATTGCACGCTCTGTCTTCTTTCGCCAGCATGCGAGTAGATTTACTTGGTTGTGTAATTAGTTGTGTAATATACGCGAGACGCCAGTTGCGGATGTCGGGTCCCAGCCACCATCGTTAGCGGGGTGCTCCGCCACGGTCAGCGGTCGGGACGGGGTGTGTCGGCCGAAAAATAGGGCCACCCCAATCCCTGCCACCTTCCACCGCCAGTCGCCTAACATCACTTAGCCCGTCCGCGAGGTGCTCCACCACAGTTAGCGGCCGGGACGGTGCACGTCGGCCGAAAGAAGTGGCCACCCCATTGCTACTCACCGTCCACCACCTGTCTCCCAACATCACTTCGCCCGTCCGCGGGGTGGTCTGCCACAGTCAGCGGCTAGGACGGCCACTTTGTATACTACTTAGCTCGTTCTCCGGCCGGGCCGGGTTCGTGTGCTCAGCCCAAAAAAATTCAGATTGACTTGGTGTGGTGGACAAAGGGCCTTTTGGTTTTCATCTAATAAAAGCGCTCTACATCCTGAGAGAGGAGCTTGTGTGCATGTATTAGCTCTAGAAATACCAGTTATCTAGGTGGGGGATAAGATCCAATGAACCACAACTAATTTAATGAGCCATTCGAGGTTTCGCCTTATATCGGCGTGTACTTAGACATGCATGGCTTAATATTTCAGACAAGCATATGACTACTGGCAGGATCAACCAGGTACCTTGGCGTTGACGCTAGATAGCTAGCACGCTATCTGTGTAGGTGGACGTTGGGATGATGGATAGATGGATGGATGGATGGATGGATCCGGTTCGCTGGGGGTGGGGAGCATATGGCCTCTCGGCCGAGACTAACTACTCACTTTACTATATACGCGAGATGCCAGAGTTGCGGATGTCGGGTCCCGGCCACCGTCGACGGTCAGTCACACAACATCACTTAGCCCGTCAGTGGGGTGCTCTGCCACGGTTAGGGCCTGAACGGGGCACGTCGCCCGAAAGAAGTGGCCACCCCATTCCTACCCACCGTCCACCGCCAGTCGCCCAACATCACTTCGCCCGTCCGCCGGGTGGTCTGCCACAGTCAGCGGCTAGGACGGCCACTTTGTATACTACTTAGCTCGGTCTCCGGTCGGGTCGGGTCCATGTGCTCAGCGCAAAGATTGACTTTGTGCGGTGGACAAAGGGCCGTTTGGTTTTCATCTAATAAAAGCGCTCTACATCCTGAGAGCGGAGCTTGTGTGCATGTATTAGCTCTAGAAATACCAGTTATCTAGGTGGGTGGATAAGATCCAATGAACCACAACTGATTTAATGAGCCATTCGAAGTTTCGCCTTATATCGGCTTAATATTTCAGACAAGCATATGACTACTGGCAGGATCAACCAGGTAGCTTGGCGTTGACGCTAGATAGCTAGCACGCTATCTGTGTAGGTGGACTTCGGGTGGATGGATGGATGGATGGATGGATGGATGGATGGATGGATGGATGGATGGATGGATGGATGGATGGATCGGATCGCTAGGGGTGGGGGCCATCCGGCCTCTCTGCCGAGACTACCCACCCCGTTTGGTTTGGTTTTGATCTAATAAAATCGCGCTACTTCCTGAGATCGGAACTTTTGTGCATGTATTAGCTCTACAAATACCAGTTATCTAGGTGGGTGGATAAGATCTAATGAACCACATCTGATTTAATGAGCCATTCGTGGTTTCGCCTTAGATCGGCCTGTTCTTAGACACTCATGGCTTAACCTTTAAAACAAACATATGACTTCTTGAAGGATCAAACAGGTAGCTTGGCGTAAACGCTAGATAGCTAGCTACCTATCTGTGTGAGTGGATGGATGGATGGATCCAGTCGCTAGTGGTGGAGGGCATCCGGGATCTCGGCCGAGACTACCCTCCTCGTATACCATACATGCGAGATGCCAGTGTTGCGGATGTCGGGTCCCGGCCACTTTCGACCGCCAGTCGCCGAACATAACTTAGCTCTTCCACGGGGTGCTCCGCAACGGTCAGCGGACAGAACGGGGCATATCGGCCGAAAAAAGTGGCCACCCCCTTCCCGGCCACCGTCCACCGCCGGTCGCCCAACATCACTTAGTCTGTTCGCGGGGTAGTCAGTCACGGTCAGCGGCCAGGACGGCCATCCGGCATAACACCTGGCTAGGCCAGGGTCCGTGCCCTCAGCCCAAAGATATTCAGATGCACCAGTTGTCCCGGACAAAGGGCCGTTTGGTTTTGATGTAATAAAAGCGCTCTACATCCTGATCCAATGAACCACAACTGATTTAATGAGCCATTCGAGGTTTCGCCTTGTATCGGTGTGTACTTAGACTTGTATGGCTTAGTCTTTCAGACATGCATATGACTACTGGCAGGATTAACCAGGTAGCTTGGCGTTGACACTAGATAGCTAGCACGCTATCTGTGTAGGTGGACATTGGGTGGATGGATGGATAGATGGATGGATGGATGGATGGATGGATGGATGGATGGATCCGGTCGCTGGGGGTGGGGAGCATCTGGTCTATCGGCCGAGACTAACCACTCACTTTACTATTTACGCGAGATGCTAGAGTTGCGGATGTCGGGTCCCGGCCACCGTCGACCGTCAGTCGCCCAACATCACTTCGCCCCTGAGCGGGGTGCTCGGCCACGGTCAGGGCCTGAACGGGGCACATCACCCGAAAGAAGTGGCCACCCCATTCCTGGCCATCGTCCACCGCCAGTCGCCAACATCACTTAGCCCGTCCACGGTGTGCTCCGTCACGGTCAGCCGCCAAGACGGGGCATGTCAGCCGAAAGAAGTGGCCACCCCATTTCCTGCCACAGGCCACCGCCAGTCGCCCAACATCACTTAACCCGTCCATGGTGTGGCCATCCACGGTCAGCCATCCACGGTCAGCCATAACTGATTTAATAAAAGCGCTCTTCCCACTGAGGTCGGAGCTTGAATTAGCTCTAGAATGACCAGTTATCCAGGTGGGTGGATAAGATCCAATTAACCACAACAGATTTAATGAGGCATTCGACGTTTTGCCTTAGGTCTGCCTGTACTTAGACATGCATGGCTTAATGTTTGAGACAAGCACATGACTACTGACAGGATCAACCAGGTAGCTTGGCGTTGATGCTAGATAGCTAGCTAGCTATCTGTATAGGTGAACCGTCGAGTGGATGGGTGGGTGGATGGATCCGGTCACTGGGGGTGGGGGGAATCCGGCCTTTACTATATACGCGAGATGCCAGAGTTGCGGATGTCGGATCTCGGTCACCGTCGACCACTAGTCGCCCAACATCACTTAGCCCGTCCGCGGGGTGCTCCGCCGCGATCAGTGGCCGGGACAGGGCACGTCGACCGAAAAATGTGGCCACCCCATTCCCGGCCACCATCCACCACCCAACATCACTTAGCCCGTCCGCGGGATGGTCTCCCACGGTCAGCGGACAGGACGGCCACCCTGTATACTACTTAGCCATAACTGGTAATTCTAGATCTAATACATGTAAGCTCCGACCAGTCGCACAACATCACTTAGCCAGTCGCCGAACATCACTTAACACGTCCGCGGGGTGCTCCCCCTCGCTCAGCGGACGGGACCGGGCACATCGGCCGAAAGAGGTGGCCACCCCATTCCCGGCCAACGTCCAACACCAGTCGCTCAACATAAGTTAGCCCGTCCGCGGGGTGGTCTGCCACGGTCACCGATCAGGACGGCCACCATCTATAATACTTAGCCATTACTGATTTGATAAAAGCGCTCTTCCCCTTTATGTCGGAGCATGTGTGCATGCATTAGCTCTACAATTGCCAGTTTTCCAGGTGGGTGGATAATATCCCATGAACCACAACTGAGTTAATGAGCTATTCGAGGTTTCGCCTTAGATCGGCCTGTACTCAAACATGCATGGCTTAACCTTTGAGACAAACATATGACTTCTGGCAGGATCAAACATGTAGCCTGACGTTGACGCTAGATAGCTAGCTAGCTATCTTTGTTGGTAGACCTTAGGGTGGATGGATGGATGGATAGATCCAGTCGCTAGGGGTGGGGACATCCGGCCTCTCGGCCGAGACTGCCCACCCCGTATACTATATACGCGAGACGCCAGAGTTGCGGATGTCGTGTCCCGGCCACCATCGACCGCCAGTCGCCAAACATCTATTAGCCTGTCAGCGGGTTTGCTCCGCCACGGTCAGCGGTCGGGACGGGGTGTGTCGGCCGAAAGAATTGGCCACCCCATTCCCTGCCACCTTCCACCGCCAGTCCTCCAACATCATTTAGCCCGTCCGCGAGGTGCTCCACCATAGTTAGCGGCCGGCACAGTGCACGTCGGCCGAAAAAGAAGTGTTCACCCCATTCCTACCGTCCATCACCTGTCTCCCAACATCACTTCGTGCGTCCGCGGGGTGGTCTGCCACGTACTATATATGATAACTTTAAGTGTACTAATAATGACCAGAACGTACTAATGACAAATTTAGAATGTACTATAAATGAAAACTTTAATGTCTTCTAATAATTAATGTTTGAAATATACTAATAATGACAAGGCACTATTAATGATAACTTTATTATGCGCTAATAATCACAAAATTACAATATTGTAATAATGACAAGTTTAGAAGGTTATATTAATAATAACGTTAATGTGTAGTAATAATGACACGTTTGAATTATATTGATAATGCAAAGTTTAGCAAATACTAATAATAGCAAAATTATAATTTGCTCATAATGATAACTATAGTAATGATTAGTTTTGAATAAACTAACAATGTCATGTTTAGAAGACACTACTAATGATAAGTTTAACAAGTACTAATACTCACAAATTTAGAATATACCAACAATGACAAGCTTAGAATAATGATAAACTTTGGAATATATTAGTATTGCCAAGCTTTGAATATACTAATAGTGATAAGTATACAAGGTCCTAACAATGACAACTCTAATGTGTATTAATAATGACAAGTTTGGAATACCAAAGAAGATATGTTTAGTATGTACTAATACTGATATGTTTCGAATTTAAGAACAATGACAACTTTAAAAAAAATATTGTTAATGATAACTTTAATGTGTAGTAATAATGACAAGTGTAGAATATACTAATAATGACAAATTTAGAATATGCTAACAATGTCAGGTGTAGAATAATGGCAAGTTTAGAATACACTTGTAATGGCAAGTTTAGAATATACTTGTAATGGCAAGTTTAGAATACACTAATAATTACAAAGTTAGAAGGTATCATCAATGATGAATTTAATGTGTACTAATAATATACTAAGAATGACAAAATTTAGAATAATAACATGTTGAGAATACTAATGATAAGCTTAGACGATAATATTTATGATAACTTCACCGTGTACAAGTTTAGTAATCATGACAAGTTTAGAAATTACTAATAATGACAACTTTAGAAGGTACTATATATTATAAATTTAATTTAGAACATACTAATAATGATAAAGTAAAATGTACTATAAATGAAAACTTCCATGTCTTCTAATGATTAATGTTTGGGATATACTAATAATGGCAAGGTACTGTTGATGATCCTTTTAATGTGTACCAATAACGACAATAATGACAAATAAATGAACATTGACATCGCTAGAAAATATTGATGATATCTTTAATGACATTTATAATATACTATTAATGATAACTTGAACATATACTAATAAAGAGAAGCTTCTAATGATAATTTAAATATGTATTAACAATAACAAGTTTATGATATACAAAAATTGACAAGTGAAGATAATGTTATTGATAATATTATTGATAATAAATTGAATGTGTACTAAAATGACAAATCTAGAAGATACTATTAATGATAACTTTAATGTGTAGTTACATTAATAATAATAACTTTAATGTGTTATCAAAATGAAAAGTTTAGAATATACTGATAACGAGAAGTTTAGAATAAGTTAATAATGACAATTTTAGAATGTACTTTTAATGATAACTTTAATGTGTATTAGTAATAGTAACCTTAAAGTGAACTAATAATAACATATTTAGAGTATACTAAAGTTTAGAATATACAAATAAAGACCGGGTAGGTACCATTAATGGCAAATTTAATGTATACCAATAATGAGATGCTTAGAATATACTAAAAATGACAGTTTTAGAAGGAACTTAAAGTTTAGTAATAATGACAAGTTTTGAAGAATCTAATATTGATAAGTTAATATCCTATTAATGATAACACATATGTGTACTACTAATGACACGTAATAATGAGAAGTTTAGAAGGTACTTTTAATGAAAACTTTAATATGTACTAATATTGAAAGTTTATAATATACTAATAAAGACAAGTTTAGAATATACTAATAATAACAAGTTGGGAAGTTACTATAACTGTTAACTATAATGTGTACTAATAATGACAAGTTTAGAAGGTACTATTAATTATAACGTTAATATGTACTAATATAGACAAGTTTTAAATATATATATATATATATATATATATATATATATATATATATATATATTTATATATATATGTATATATATATATATATATATATATATATATATATATATATATATATATAAAGAAAGTTTATAAGGTACTATTTGTAGTAATAATGAAAAATAGATTATACTAACACAGAGAAGTTTAGAATATAAAAATAAGAAAAATATTAGATATTTGTAAAGACAACATTAATTTTAGAATATACTAATAATGAAGAATGTGAATATACAATTAATAATATCTTTATTGTGTGCTAATAATAGATATAGAATATACCAAGTTGAAAAAGAAGTTTAAAAGCTACTATTAATGATGTTTTTTTTTATTAGTACTATTTGTACTAATAATGACACGTTTAGGATACATTAATAATGAGCATACTTATGATAAAAGTTTAGAATATGGTAAAAGTGACAAGTTTTTAACGTACTATAAATACTAATAATTACAAGTTTAGAGGGGACTGCTAATGATAGGTTTAGAAGGTACTATTACTGACTTTAATATGTACTAATGATAATAATGCCAGGTTTAGAACATACTAATAAAACAAATTTAATGTGTACTAATGGTAAACTTTAATATTTACTAATAATGACGAGTTATGAAGATACTAATAATGACAAATACTAATTTAGAATATAATAATAATGACAACTTTAAAATTTATTTATATTGCAAAGTTCAATATATGCTACTAATGACAAGTTTAGAGCGTCCTATTAATGATAAATTTAATTTGAGCTAATAATGGCGTGTTTAGAATATACAAAAAATTATAAGTTTAAAGTATACCAATGAAGACATGTTTAGAATATACTAATATTAACATGTGTAGAATGAGAAATTTAGAAAGTACTATAAATGATAAATAATAATGACAAGTTTAATTATATATTTAATGTGTACTAATAATGATAAGTTTAGAATATACTAATAATGACAAGTCTAGAATACTCCAATAATGACAGGTTTAGAATATACTAATACACTAATTGTGACACGTTTAGGATATACTAAAACAAGTTTACAAGGTACTGCTAAGGATAATGTTGATATTTACTAATAACGATATACTAATAATGGCAAATTTATAAGGCTCTATTAAAATTTAATGTGCACAAATAATGACAAGTTTAGAACATACTAATAATGAGAAGTTTAGAAGGCACTATTAATGACAAGTTTTATGTGGACTAATACTCAAGTTTAGAAAGTTAAAATGATGTTAATGTGTAGTAATAACTTCCTTGAAATGTATTGATAATGCAGAGTTTAGAAAATAAAATTAGAAGTTGCAATTAATGATAACTGTAATGATAAGTTTTGAATACACTAACAATAACAATAAACTCACAAGTTTAGAATATACAAATAATGACAAGTTTAAAAATTATAAGTTTGGAACAGATTGATAGTGATAAGTTTAGGTCCTAATAATGATAACTTTAATGTGTACTAGTAATGACAAGTATAGAAGGCACTATTAAGGATTATTTTAATGTGGACTTATACTCACAAATACGTTTCAAATATGTTATTATGCAAAGTTGAGAAAATACTAAGAATGGCAAAATTAGAAGTTGCAATTAATGATAACTGCCATGTGTACTAATAATGATAAGTTTTGAATATACTAATACTCACAAGTTTAGAATATACAAATAATTACAAGTTTAGAAAAATTACAAATTTGGAACATAACTTTAATGTGTACTATACATATGTACTATATGATATATATACATATA
This sequence comes from Oratosquilla oratoria, assembly GCF_046742065.1. Taxonomy (NCBI): domain Eukaryota; kingdom Metazoa; phylum Arthropoda; class Malacostraca; order Stomatopoda; family Squillidae; genus Oratosquilla; species Oratosquilla oratoria. The sequence continues at coordinate 72,710,777 of NC_134779.1, forward strand.
TATATATATATATATATATATATATATATATATATATATATATATATATATATATATTAGTACACATTAATGACAAGATATATAGAGATATATGAAGATAATGAAGATATGTATGACAAGTTTAAAAAAGTATTGGAACATAATTTTAATGTGTACTATACACATAACTTTAATGTGTACTATACATATGTACTATATATATATATATATATATATATATATATATATATATATATATATATATATATATATATATATATATTAGTACACATTAATGACAAGATATAAAGAGATATATGAAGATATATAATGAAGATATGTTTAGAATATGACAAGTTTAAAAAAGTATTGTTGATGATAAGTTTAATATGTACCAATAATGGCAAGTTTAGAATATACAAATAATGACAAGCTTAACTCTAATGTGTATTAATAATGACAAGTGTAATATACTAATAATGTCATGTTTAGAATATACTAATAATGACAAGATTAGTATATGCTAATAATTTAAGGTTATTGATATACTTGTAATGGCAAGTTTAGTAGGTACTATTAATTACACAATGTAACACGTTTTGTTTATTTGTATTTTTTCATGTTTATATATGTATTTCGTGTCACTGAATCCAAATATCACATTAGTTTTGACGTAACATCGATATTTCTTTATTTATTCTTGATTTTATATTTTATTGTTATATACGCAACCTTTCTCTACAGTAGTTAATTGATTCAATCTACTTTAGCATTCTAAGGATAATTATACAACATCTAGTATTTTTTTCATAATATGAAGTGTATTTAAGAGCTAACACTTGCAGTGCAAAGTTGTGTTGTTTATTTTAAACAACACAACTTTGCACTGCAAGTGTTTTGATGACTCTTCTCATGATTAGAAGTGCTTTGGCGATCGAGATTTTCTAGAATGCATGCTTTCGTCTTTTTTGACTAGTGACCATATGTAATCTCCCATCATAGTAGTATTCCATCGTCCTTGATATCTTCTTTCCATAGTTGCGATATCCTGATGAAATCTCTCGCCACGCTCCTCACTGACAGCCCCCAAGTTTTCGGGGAAGAAATCTAGGTGAGAATGCAAGAACTGTATCTTCAAGGACATACGACAACCAAGTTTCCTGAAGTTCTCAATAAGCTTTGCCACTATTTGTTTATAATTAGGGTCCTTGTGATTTCCTAGGAATCCACGAACTACATCACGAAATGAACACCAAGCTTCTCTTTCAACTTTCGTCCTCGCTCTTTCCAGTTTCTCCGACTTCAACATTTTGTTTACCTGGGGTCCAACAAATATACCACCCTTGAGCTTAGCCTCAACATTTTGTTTACCTGGGGTCCAACAAATATACCACCCTTGAGCTTAGCTTGGGAAACATGAGACAAATTTCTTGGAAAGTTTCGCCTCCAAAATCCAAAGCCTTCACAAACTGTTTAATTAACGCTTGATATGAAGTGGGGGTAATACAACTTTTTTCGAATCTACTAGAGGCTGTCTGGGAACATTTAACATTCCTGGCTGCAGTTCAACTCTTGGGGGCCAATGAACTTTATTATAATGATCATCATCAGCCCTGCTGTCCCATAAACAAAGAAAACAGGAATACTTTGTGTATCCCCCTTGTAAGCCAAACATCTTGAAATCACCACAAACATCCTATTTGAATTCAGCATAATTGATTTTTTCAAGAAGCTGTTTGACATTATGATAGTTTTCTTTCTTCTCTACTGAGTGTGGAAGAGGCAAAGATGGGTTTTTATTTCACTGCTTTGAGACTTCGTGTTGAGCTATCTATGAACAGTCGCCATTCTGCAGGATCATATTCGAGTCCAAGGGCTGTAAACAAGCCAATGATCCTTACAATAACACATATCATCACTAAAGTACACAGATGTCCTGCAGTCTTCTCCTAGTAGATTCCATTCTTTTATCCTTGATGTAAGGAGCTAAACTGGCGGTCGACGGTGGCCGGGACCCGACATCCGCAACACTGGCATCTCGTATGTATGGTATACAAGGAGGGTAGTCTCGGCCGAGATCCCGGATGCCCTCCACCACTAGCGACTGGATCCATTCATCCATCCACCCACCCAATGGTCTACCTACACAAATAGGTAGCTTGCTATCTAGCGTTTACGCCAAGCTACCTGTTTGATCCTTCAAGAAGTCATATGTTTGTTTTAACCCGTGGATGCACGTTTTTTTTTTCAAGCAAAAGTGCACCGTGGGGTCAATTTGACCCCAACCTCTTTTTTTTTTAAGTATTTTAGCATATTAAAGGCAAATAAAATATTTCTAGTGTTAATATATATATTTAATACCCGGTATATAAAGAGAAACATCACTTCTTTATACCATAAAGGCAAAACAAATAATATATAATGAACCAATGTACAAATATACGTGCTTCAAAGTAAACTCAATAGATAGTGAAAGAAAATATTTCCTCTAATATCACATCAAAATAAAGTTAGAACTAGTGAACAGGAATCAACATATATATTCAACACCTCCCTTGGTTGCATTGTAGTAGAGGATAGTTTCTGGTTTTCTCTTGTTGGATTCATCCAATTTGTTTGATGTATGCTGACTTGATAGGAGTACAACATTCTTGTTCTTTTTTGCTTTGTAAGAAACTATCTGTATTCCATCTTCTGAATATGCAAAAACACTTTCGTGCATTTTTTCTGTTTTACTTCATGTAATTCTTTAGGAACTTCTCTTCTGTTGTTGCGAATAGTCCCAACTAACGACATTTGCTTCTGTGCAAGTTCGCGTGCCAACTTCAGGCTGGTAAAAAAGTTGTCACACGTCACATTTCTCCCAGAACTATACAAGTGACGGGTAAGAGAGAGTACCCAATGCATTCCCAATTCTTCAGTTCTCGACTCATCTTTGCCAGTGTACATTTGTATATTTGATACAAAGTAGCTTTTTGCATCTGCGAGTAACCAAAATTTCAATCCATACTTTGCAGGCTTTGAAGGCATGTATTGTATGAACCTACAACGTCCCCTGTACGGATAGAGTTGCTCGTCAACAGTAACACATTCAGTATGTGCGTAACAACGCTGTGAGTTCTGAACGAATCCATCAAACAATAAACGAACAGCGGCGAGTTTCTCTTGCTAACCTGCTATTACGAGTTGTAGGATTGTCAACGCTCGTCGTATGTCCTCGAATCTTTTCACTGACATGTCTTTGAAAATATTGGAGGGGCTCCATAATTGCCTTACAGCTTGGTTTTTACTGCGATAGACGTCACGAAGAATGCAGAGACCAACATAAGCACGGAGCTCATTTTCTGTGATGAGTTTCCAATCTTGACAAATCTACTGCCCTTGTTTATTAGTTTCAACCAGAATGATGCAGTAGATGGGTCTTCTGTTATTCGATTTGTTGTGTATGCTGTAACACCGGATTGTGAAGTCAATATGTTCATACTCTTCATTCTACCTTGTGAGGAAGGTTCATTGAAGAACCAACAATGGCCAAAAGGAGACTGTAGGTATTTAGTGTCAACAGCAACACTTGATGCTGTTACATCTTCAGAAATATCCTCGTCAGCATCAGAACAATCACCAACTTGAGGTATAAACTCTTCGTCCCTTATGTCATCTGTATCTTTATCTACATCGCTTTGGAGAAGGATTTCTGAAATGCGTTCATTACTCAGTGATTTCCTACGAGCCATTGCAGAGAGTGTTGTTCCTGTAACCAGCACTCGTGCTCAACTGATGGTGTAATTTCTATGACAGCGAGGGCAGAACGTTGTGTGAAAACTTGATTGAACTTGTTCACATTTGTTGCGTGTTTGACACTATCTGGCACTATCTGGCACTTCTTTCTGAATGAAGAATTTTCTCAGCTATAAATTAAGATTTTTCACTTTTACATATTATATTCACTGTAAAATAGTACATATTTCATAATTTGATATCTGTAATATAGAGGATGATTTATGCACTGAGATGGGGTCATTTTGACCCCAGCTGTGCAGGAATAGTGTAACTATTAAATTGGAGACTATTATGATTTATTTTTGAAAATTACTGAACCTAGAACATAACTTTCAATTATTTGGGAAAAGTCACAAAGCCATGTTCAAATATATCAATTGAAACTAAAGTATTTTAAGTTTAAAACTCGCTTGGGGTCAGTTTAACCATGCATGTCTAAGTACACGCGAAACCTCGAATGGCTCATTAAATCAGTTGTGGTTCATTGGATCTTATCCACCCACCTAGATAACTGGTATTTCTAGAACTAATACATGCACACAAGCTCCTCTCTCAGGATGTATAGCGCTTTTATTAGATGAAAACCAAACGGCCCTTTGTCCACCGCACAAAGTCAATCTGAATATCTTTGGGCGTATCCAACCCGACCGGAGACCGAGCTAAGTAGTATACAAAGTGGCCGTCCTAGCCGCTGACTGTGGCAGACCACCCGGCGGACGGTGGGTAGGAATGGGGTGGCCACTTCTTTCGGGCGACGTGCCACGTTCAGGCCCTAACCGTGGCAGAGCACCCCACTGACGGGCTAAGTGATGTTGGGTGAATGACGGTCGACGGTGGCCGGGACCCGACATCCGGAACTCTGGCATCTCGCGTATACAGTATACGGGTTGGGTAGTCTCGGCCGAGAGGCCGGATGGCCCCCACCCCTAGCGACTGGATCACTTAGCCCGTCCGTGGGGTGGTCTACCACGGTCACCGGCCAGGACGGCCACCCCTTATACTACTGATCCACAACTGATTTAATTAAAGCACTCTTACCGCAGAGGTCGGAGCTTGCTCTACAATTACCAATTATCCAGGTGGGTGGATAGGATCTAATGAACCACAACTGATTTAATAAGGCATTCGAGGTTTCGCCTTAGATCGGCCTGTACTTAAACATGCATGGCTTAACCTTTGAGACAAACATATGACTTCTAGCAGGATCAAACAGGTAGTTTGGCGTTGACGCTAGATAGCTAGCTAGCTATCTGTGTAGGTAGAATATTTGGTGAATGGATGGATAGATCCGGTCGCTAGGTGTAGGGGGCACCCGTATACCATATACGCGAGATACCAGATTTACAGAGTTAAGTAGTATACAAAGTATACAAAGTATACAGTTCATTAAAGTTATAATTGATTGTACCTTCTAAACTTGTTATTATTAGTATGTTCTAAACATATCATTAGTGCATCATTATTAGTCATCATTAATGGTAACTTCTAAACATGGCATTATTAGTATTATTTATTCACCTATTTCATACGGTGCATACGTAGGCGGCATGAGGAGCAAGTGGATATGCGAGGCTGCCATATCGGTGTCTTGATTATATTTATTGTAGTTACCCCTGCCTAATGACATACACTCTAAATTGTCTTCATCACATTTTCTATGGTTATCAAAATTGAAGGGTGAAAGAGAAACGGTCGATATAAGCGGTGACTATATTTCATGATGTGAGTGCACATCGTACATCTGGCAGATAATGCTGCCCGCGAGATTTTGGCCCGCAGTGAAGAGGATGGAACGGTCTAAATTTGTCATTATTAGTATGTTCTAAAGTTGTCCTTATTAGTTGAAATTAAAGTTATATCGGATAGCACTTGCTATTGTTAGTTACTAACAGTTAACAGTACCTTCTAAACATCATTATTAGTATATTCTAAACTTGTCGTTATTACTACATATCAACGTTATCATCAATATTACCTTCTTAACTTGACATCATTAGTATATTATGAACTTGCTTTATTAGTACACATTTAAGTAATCATTAATAGTATATTCTAAATTTGTCATTATTAGTATATTCTAAACTTGTCATTATTAGTACACATTAAAGTTATCATTAAAAATACCTTCCTAACTTTTCATTATTTGGATATTATAAACCTCTTCTTATTAGATCACATTAAAAATATCGTTCTTAAAATATTCTAACCTTGTCACCAATAGTATATTTTGTGATTATTAGTACAAATTAAATATACCATTCTTAGTATATTCTAAACTTCTTATTAGTACATTAAAGTTCGCACCATCTAAACTTGTCATTATTAGTATATTCTAAACACGTCATTAGTGCACATTAAAGTCAGCATTATTAGTAACTTCTAATCATGGCATTATTAGTATTATATATTCATAAAACGGTCTAAATTTGTCATTATTAGTATGTCCTTATTAGTTCAAATTAAAGTTATATCTGATAGCACCTTCTAAACTTATAATTGTGAATATATTCTAAATTATCAATACACATTAAAGTTACTATTAATAGTACCTTCTAAATTTGTCATTATTAGGACACGTTAAAATTTTCCTTAATGGTGCCTTGTAAGCTTGTCATTATTAGTATATTCTAAACATGTAGACACTAAAGTTATTCTAAACTTCTCATCAGTACTTGCCTTTGTTAGTATATTCTAAACTTTTCATAAAAGTTTTCATGTAAGTTTTCAGTAATAGTACCTTCTTAACTTCTCAATGTTAGTATATTCTAAACATGTCATTATTAGTATATTAAAGTTGTCATTTTTAGAATATCAGTAATAGTTCCTTCTAAACCTGTTACTATTTACATATTCTAAACTTATCATAATTAGTAGACAGGAAACTTTCATTGTTAAAAAGTTGCCATTATTATTATTATATTATAAATTTTTCATTGATAATACAAATTAATGTTTTTGTTATCAGAACCTAACTTATCATTATTGGTATCTTATAAAATTCTCATTATTAGCACTCATTAACAATGTCTTCTATGTATTATTATATTCAAAGCTTGTCATTTTTAGAACACATTAGATTTATCATTAATAGACCCTTCTAAATTTGTCATTATTGTAAACTTGCCATTATTACTATATTCGTTCGTATATTCATTTTATTTAAGTTATCATGAATATTGTCTACTAAACTCATCATCATTAGTATATTCTAAACATAGCACACATTAAAGTTGTTATTAATACTGTAGTATATTTTAAACTTGTCATTATTAGTCACATTAAAGTTATCTTAATAGTACCTTCTACATATGTCATTAATCTAAACTTTTATATATCTATATATCTATATATGTCATTAATCTATACATAAGTACACATTAAAGATAATAATTTTTTCATTATTAGGACAATTTAGACTTTTCATTCTCAGTATATCAATAACATTACCTTGTAAACATTTAATTATTAGAACATTTTCATGTTGTCATTATTAGTATAACTTGTCATTATTAGTGTATTATTAGCTTGTCATTTTTAGTCTAATACTTTCCAAAATGATCATTATTTGTATATTCTGAAAGTGTCCTTAATAGTACATACTAAACTTGTCATTATTAGTATAACTTGTCATTATTAATGTATTTAATACCGTCTAATACCTTCCAAAATTATCATTATTTGTATATTCTGAAAGTGTCCCTATTAGTACATTTTAGTACATATTAGTACATGTCATTAATAGGACGTTCTAAACTTATCATTTGTATATTCTGAAAGTGTCCTTATTAGTACATACTAGTACATATTAGTACATGTCATTAATAGGACGTTCTAAACTATCGTTATATTTTAAACTAGTACATGTCATTATTAGTATATTCATAACTCGTCATTATTAGTAAACCTGGCATTATTATCATTAGTACATATTAAAGTCAGTAATAGTACCTTCTAAACTTATCATTAACAGTCCCCTCTAAACTTGTAATTATTAGTATATTCTAAACTTGTCAATATTAGTACACATTAAAGTTATTATTTATAGTACGTTAAAAACTTGTCACTGTTACCATTATTAATATGCTCTGAAGTAAGCCTTTCATTATTAGTGTATAAACGTGTCATTATTAGTACAAATAAGTCATCATTAATAGTAGCTTTTAAACTTCTTTTTCAACTTGTTGTTATTGGTATATTCTATATTTATTATTAGCACACAATAAAGATATTATTAATTGTATATTCATATTCTTTATTATTAGTATATTCTAAAATTATCATTATTAGTACACAAATATCTTTAATCTTTTTCTTATTTTTATATTCTAAACTTGTTTGTGTTAGTTTAATCTATTTTTCATTATTGCTACAAATAGTACCTTATAAACTTTCTTATATATATATATATATATATATATATATATTCATTTATATATATATTTATATATATATATATATAGATACATATATATATATATATATATATATATATATATATATATATTTAAAACTTGTCTATATTAGTACATATTAAAGTTTTCATAAACAGTACCTTCTAAACTTGTCATTATTAGTACACATTAAAGTTAACAGTTATAGTAACTTCTCAACTTGTTATTATTACTATATTCTAAACTTGTCTTTCTAAACTTTCTAAACTTTCTAAACCTTCAATATTAGTACATATTAAAGTTTTCATTAACAGTACCTTCTAAACTTCTCATTATTACGTGTCATTAGTAGTACACATAAGTTATCATTAATAGGATCTTTTAAACTTATCAATATTAGATTCTTCAAAACTTGTCATTATTACTAATAGTTCCTTCTAAAACTGTCATTTTTAGTGTATTCCAAGAATCTCATTATTGGTATACATTAAAGTTGCCATTAATGGTACCTACCCGGTCTTTATTTGTATAATTCAAACTTTAGTACACTCTAAATATGTCATTATTAGTTCACTTTAAGGTTACTATTACTAGTACACATTAAAGTTATCATTAAAAGTACATTCTAAAATTGTCATTATTCTCGTTATCAGTATATTCTAAACTTTTCATTTGGATAACACATTAAAGTTATTATTTTTAGATTCCAAATTTGTATTTATTAGTACAGATTAACGTTCATTAATAGCATCTTCCAAACTTTTCGTTATTAGTGCATTATGAAATTGTCAGTAATACTACCTGCTAATCTTCTCACTATTACTATATTCTAAACTTGTCACACATGAAAGTTATCATTAATAGTACCTTCTATACTTGTTATTATTACCATATTTTAAACTTTTTTACTATTAGTATTGTTATCAGTATTTTACTATTAGTATATATTGAGTTTATCATTTATCTTCTAAACTTGTCTCTATTAGTATATTATAAACTTGCTTATTATCAGTACAAATTAAAGTTATCTTGAACAATACCTTTTAAACTATTAAATATTTGTATATTCTAATCTTTCCATTATTAGTACACTTACCTGTACCTTCTAAACCTCTCATTATTAGAATATTTTAAACTTTATAATTATTAGTACCTTCTAAAATTGTCAAAGTTAAATGCATTATTAATGTACCTCCTAAACTTGTTATTATTAGGATATTACAAACTTGTCATTTGTAGTATTTTTTAATTTTTTCATTAGTACATATTAAAGTCATTATTGGTATATAAAAGTTGTCATCAACTGTATATTGTAAAATTGTCATTATTAGTACATATCAAAGCTATTATTAATAATACCATCTAAACTTGACATTCTAAATTTGTCATGATTAGTGCACATTAAAGTTATTATTAGTACATTCTAAATTTGTTATCATTAACAATACCTTCTAAATTTGTCATGATTAGAATAATATAAACTTTATAAATAATATAAACTATGTATATCAACAATACCTTCTAAACTTGTCAAAGTTAAATGCATGAAATGCATACCTGCATGAATGAAATGAAATGCATGAAATGCATACTTCTCATTATTATGGTATTACAAACTTGCCATTTTTAGTATATTCTATTTTTTCATGATTAAAGTCATTATTTGTATATTCTAGTCTTTCCATTAGTACACATAAAAGTTCTCATCAACTGAATTTTCCATTATACATATATTGTAAACTTGCCATTATTAGCATATTCTAAATTTGTCATTATTAGTGCACATTAAAGATATCATGCAATAGTACTTTCTAAACTTGTCATTATTAGCATATTCTAAACATTAACAATACCTTAACAATACCTTAACAAAACATTAACAATACATTAACAATACCTTCTAAATTGTCATTATCAAAACATATGAAAGTTATTATAAATATAATTTTCTAAAATTTTAATTATTAGTACACATTATATTTATCATTAATAGTAATATCGACAATATTTAGTATATTCTAAACTTCTCATATTTAATATCAATAGTTCCGACTGAGCATGTTATTAACTTGTTACTATTAGTGCATATTAAAGTTATAATTAAAAGTATATTCTAGACTTGTCATTACTAGTATTATGTATTTTTTCATTATTAGTACTCATTAAGGTAATTATTAGTACACATTAAATATTTTACTAATAGTATTTGCTAAACGCTATATGTTTTTTTCTTAACTTCCCATTTTTATTATAAATTGTCAAAATTCTAAACTTTTCATCATTTCACATAAAATTTACCTTAACTTGTCATTATTATTATATTCTAAACTCATTAATAGTATATACCAAACTTATCACTATTAATAGACATCAAAGTTATCATTAATATTACCTTCTAAACTTGTCATTATGAGTATATTCTAAGCTTGTCGTAATTAGTACAAATTAACGTTATCAATTATAGTACCTGCTAAACTTACCATCATTAGTATATTGTACTTTTTTATATTAGTACTCATTAAACTTATCATTAATAGTACCTTCTAAAAGTTGTCATTGAGGTACCTTTTGAACTTATTTTACCTGTTTGTTACAAAAATGCTATTTTAGTGTATTCTAAACTCGTTATTATTAGCACATTAGCACATTAGCACATTAGCACATTAGCACATTATTAGCACATTAGCACATATTAGCACCTTCTAAAATCGTCGATATTATTTTATTAAACTTGTCATTATCAGTATATTTTAAACTTATCTTCTAAAGTTTTCTTAACCTTTTATTAGTATATTCTAAACTTGTCATCATTTGCCATTTGCCCTAAAAGTAATTATAATTATAAACATCTCGTTTTTAGTAAAATTTAAACTTCTCATTGTTGATGTTTTCTAAATTTGTAATTATTTGTAACTACTGAACTTGTCATTATCACTGTATTTTAAACTTGGTATTATTAGTACACATTAAAGTTATCATTAATGGTACCTTATGAACTTGTTTTTATAACTACACATTAAAGTTATCATTAATAGTATCTTTCTAGATTTGTCATTTTAGTACACATTCAATTCATTATCAATAGTACCCTCTACACTTCTCAATTTTTGTATATCATAAACTTGTTATTGTTAATACATATTTAAATTATCATTAAAAGCTTCTCTTTATAAAGTTGTTATTATAAATGTCATTATTAGTGCACATTAAAGATATCTTCAATGTTTTCTAGCGATGTCAATGTTCATTTATTCCACGCTTGTCGTTATTGGCACACATTAAAATGATCATCAACAGTACCTTGTGATTATTAGTATATTCCAAACATTAATCATTAGAAGACATTGAAGTTTTCATTTATAGTACATTTTACTTTGCCATTATTAGTATGTTCTAAATTAAAGTTATGATATATAGTACCTTCTAAAGTTGTCATTATTAGTAATTTCTAAACTTGTCATGATTAATAAACTTGTACACAGTGAAGTTATCATAAATATTATCGTCTAGTGTATTCTAAACTTGCCATTACAGTATATTCTAAACCTGACATTGTTAGCATATTCTAAATTTGTCATTATTAGTATATTCTACACTTGTCATTATTAGTACACATTAAAGTTATCATTAACAATATTTTTTAAAGTTGTCATTGTTCCTATATTCGAAACATAATAGTATTAGTATATACTAAACATATCTTCTTTGGTATTCCAAACTTGTCATTATCACTATTAGTATATTCTAAGCTAATATATTCCAAAGTTTATCATTATTCTAAACTTGTCATTGTTGGTATATTCTAAATTTGTGAGTATTAGTACATGTTAAAGTTATTATTATTAGTGTCTTCTAAACATGACATTGTTAGTTTATTCAAAACTAATCATTATTAGTACGTACTATAGTTATAATTAATAGCAACTTCTATTTTTGCTATTATTAGTATTTTCTAAACTTTGCATTATCAATATAATTCAAACATGTCATTATTACTACACATTAACGTTGTGATTATTAGCACATATTAAAGTTATCATTAAAAGTGCCTTTAAACTTGTCATTATTAGAAGACATTAAAGTTTTCATTTATAGTACATTCTAAATTTGTCATTAGTACGTTCTGGTCATTATTAGTACAATTAAAGTTGTCATTATTTGTAATTTCTAAAATTAGTATGTTCGAAACTTGTATTTACTAAGACATATTAAAGTTATCATTAATAGAACCTTCTAAACTTATCATTATTAGTATATTCCACAATTGTCATTATTTCTACCTATTAAATGAAAATAATAGTATATTCTAAACTTTTAATTGTAAATATATTTTCAAACTGGTTATTAGTACATATCTTCTATACATAGTATATTCTAATTTTGTCGTTATCAAGACACCTTAAAGTTAAAATTAATGTTAATTTGTTAAGTACTATTAATGATAATTCTAATATGTACTCATAATCACAAGCTTAGAAAGTACTATTAAAGATAACTTTGATATGCACTAATAATGGCAATTGTAGAGGTTACTGGTAATAACAAATATTTGAAAATATTATGAAAATTAAGAATTTTGGGTAAGTTTATAATATACTAATAATGATAAGTTTAATGTATAGTAATAATGATACGTTAAGAATATACTTATAATGACAAGTTTAGAACATACTAATAATAAGAAGTTTACAAGATACTGTTACATACATACATACATACATACATATACCAAGGCTTTTTTCCCCCTAACCAGGGGGGTAGCCAAAAAGGACAAGGCACAAAAACATTCCCACCCATTTCATCCCCGAAAACACTCCACACCCCTCCACCCTCCCTCCCATCTTAGCACCTCCTGGATGACGGGTCATCCCTGCACCCTGTCCACTGCCCTGGGTCAGAAGTAGTGTCGCAGGACACAGCACATCCACAGCAAGGCCGCTTCATTAAATCGGCGACCCCCCCCTCTCCGTTCCCCCATATAAAGGAGAGGACGGGGAGAAATCCCTTCGGGCTGCGTCAAAAATTTTTGCTCACACACACTACCTCACCCCCATTCCCCAAGATACTGTTAATAATGGTAATTATAGAACATACTAATAATAATCAGATTAAAGATACTGTTAATGATAAATTTAATAACTTTAATGGCAAGTTTAGAATATACTAATAATGAAATTTTAGAATATTCTATTAATGATAAATTTAAAGTGTACCAATAGTGACAAACTTAGAATATGAAAGATAATTACATGTTTAGAAAGCACTATTAATGATAACTTTAATATGTACTCATAATCATATGTTAAGAATATACCAATAAGGATAAGTTGAGAGGGTAGTATTAGTGATAACTTTAATATGCACTAATATTAAAAGGTAATATCAATGATAACTGTAATGTGTAATGACAAAGTTAGAATATACGAATAATGACAACTTTGGAAGATGCTACTAATCATGTTTAGAATGTAATGATAATGACAAGTTTAGAATAATGACAACTTTAGAATACACTAATATTGTCATGTTTAGAATATATTTAATAAGCAAATAATGAAAAGTTACATGTTTAGAATATTCTACTGGTTAGATTATACGACTAGAAAGTGCTATTAGTGATAACTTTAATGTGTACTAATAATTATAATTATAGAACATACTAATAATGATCAGATTAAGGATACTATTAATGATAACTATTAATGTGTACTATTAATGACAAGTTTAGAATATAGAAGTAATGACAAGTTTACAATGGTAATTTTAATTTGTTTAAATAGAAAAATAGGAAGATGCCTTTAATGATAGTTTTAACATGTACTAATAAAAAAGTTTAAAGGGTACTTTTGATAAGGCAAGTTTACAAATATACTAAAGATGTCAAGTTAAGAAGGTAATATTGATAATAACGTTAACGTGTACTAATAATGACAAGTTACTAATAATGATGTTTATAAAGTACTCTTAATGTGTACTATAATACTAGAATATACAAATAATGACAAGTTTAGAAGATACTACTAATAATATCTTGGTAACTCTAATGTGTGCTAATAATGATGATTTTGAAATATACTGATAATGACAAGTTTATAATATACAAATAGAGAAGATTAGATGATAACTTTAACGTGTACATATAATGAAAAGTTTAGAAAATACTAATAATGTCAATTTTATAATATTCTAATAGTCAGATAATCACAAATACATACATACTAATAATGAGAAGTTTATAATATATTAAAATGAAAAGTTTAGAAGGCTTGTGTTCTAATAATGACAAGTTACTTTAGATTATAATAATAACAACCCTAATGATGAAAAGTTTAGAATATATTAATAAAGACAAATTTAAAAGGTACTAATAATGACATCTTAAATCTGTACAAATATTGAAAAGTTTAGAATGTACTACTACTAATAATGCCAAATATAAAAGGTAAATTAATTATAACAATAATGTGTACTGATAATTACAAGTTTGGAATATACTAATGATGACAAAGATAAAGGGCACTATTAATGATAGTATTAATGTGAAATAATAATGAAAATAATAGAATATACTATTAATAAAAAGTTTAAGATATACTATTAATGACACGTTTTGAATATACTAATAACAAAAAATTAAGGATATATTAATAATGATAATTTTGGAAGGTACTATTAACATTTTTAAGATACACTAAGAATGTCAAGTTTAGAATATATAAGTAATGACAAGTTTAGAATATAGCAATCATGAGAAGTTATGAATACAATAACAGTGACAAAATTGATTTGTTTTAATATTGAGAAACTTAAAATGTACTAATAATAATGTTTAGAATGACAAGTTTAAAAAGATATTATCAACAATAACTTCAATGTGAACTTATAATGACGAGATTAGAGTATACAAATGACAGGTTTAGACAAATTCAATGCAGTAATAGTAACAAGTTTAGAAGATGCAATAAATGGCAACTTTAATATGTAGTTAGAATATACTAATAATGAGAAATTTAGAATATACAAGTAATGACAAGTTTTGAGTATACTGAAAATGGAATATTGTGAATATACTAATAATGAAGTGTTTAGAATACACTAATAATGAGTAGTTCGGAATATACTAATTATAACAAGTTTAGAATATACAAATTATGAGGAGTGTAAAATATGCAAATAGAGACAAGCATAGAATGAATGATGACAAGTTTAAAAGGTATTATTAACACACATACATACAAACATACATACATACATACATACATACATACATACATACATACATACATATATACATACATACATACATACGTACATACATACATACACACACACATACATACATACATACGTACATACGTACATACGTACATACATACATACGCACATACATACATACATACATACATACATACATACATACATACATACATACATACATACATACATACATACATACATACATACATACATACATACATACATACATACATACATACATACATACATACATACATACAGGGTGCTCCGCCGTTGACCGTGGCGGAGCACCCTGCGGACGGGCTAAGTGATGTTTGGGCACTGGCGGTGGAAGGTGGCAGGGATTGGGGTGGCTACTTCTTGCATCTAGCGTATATAGCGTATATAGCGTATATATTATAGGAGGTAGGTAGTCTCGGCCGAGAGGCTAGATGCCCACCACCCCAGCGACCGCATTCATCCATCCATCCATTCATCTTATTAAATAAAAAAACAAACGGCCCTTTCTGGCACCTTCCTTTGGCCGACGTGCTCCGTCCTAGCCGCTGACAGTGGTGAAGCAGCTTACGGACGGAATAAGTGATGTTGGGCGACTGGCGGTGCACAATGGCAAGGAATGGGATGGCCACTTCTTTCGTCCGATATGCCCCGTCCCTTCCGCTGACCGTGGCGGAGCCTCCCATGGACGGGCTAAGTGATGTTCGGCGACTGGCGGTCGACGGTGGCCGGGACCCGACATCCGCAACTCTGGCATCTCGCGTATATAGTATACGGGGTGGGTAGTCTCGGCTGAGAGGCCAGATGCCCCCTACCCCGAGCGACCGGATCCATTCATCCATCAATCCATGCTACGGTCCACCTACACAGAGAGCTATCTAGCTATCTAGCGTCAACGCCAAACTACCTGTTTGATCCTGCTAGAAGTCATATGTTTGTCTCAAAGGTTAAGCCATGCATGTCTAAGAACAGGCCGATCTAAGGCGAAACCTCGAATGGCTCATTAAATCAGTTGTGGTTCATTAGATCCTATCCACCCACCTGGATAATTGGTAATTGTAGAGCTAATACATGCACACAAGCTTCGACCTCTGCGGTAAGAGTGCTTTAATTAAATAATTTGTGGCTCAGTAGTATAAGGGGTGGCCGTCCTGGCCGGTGACCGTGGCGGACCACCCCGCGGACGGGCTAAGTGATCCAGTCGCTAGGGGTGGGGGCCATCCGGCCTCTCGGCCGAGACTACCCACCCCGTATACTATATACTCGAGATGCCAGAGTTGCGGATGTCGGGTCCCGCACTCACGTCAAAAACGAGGCAAATCCGTGTGCGTTTCTCGCTGTGCCAGATGTCGCTAGCCATTTATAGAATCGTCCTGTTTTCAAAAAAGGATGTGTTTGTTGGATAATCATTTCACTTTGTGTTAAATTAATAATTAACAATTAGACTCTATAGGTAACGTTTATTCTAGTTCTAGTTAGGTATATAATTTCAAATATAGTAATGTGCCTCTGTGTACTTATTTCTGTGTGTGGTTGTGTACGTAATGTCTGACAAATAAGATACGCCGGAAAAACGATCTTCTAAAAAAGTGAAGATGAAAATAGTGTGATTCAAAACTTAAACATTAAAAAAGACTAGGTAATAAAATCCTTATATGTCATTTGACAGTGACTTGGATGCGCTTTTGGTTTAAAATATAACAATTGAAAATGTTATATCAAAAGTAATCGCCTAAGCAACGACATAATATTTTTTTTTTCGAAAAAATGTGCATTTTAATTTATCAATAAATAGTTAAAGGAGATCGAAATCGAATAACACGCAAATGAAATTACTGTAATAGCAAGCTATAAATGATGGAATTCTTTAGAAGTTAAGAGAAATCAGAATCCCGTGATTTTCAGGGGCGTTTACACTAGTATTTTATAATCTTCCTAAATAATAAATAAAAATGTAACTGTATTCTAAAATCAAGGCAATTACCTAGAGAACATTTATTTGAATGCCTCATGCTAAATTGTTTTCATTAATTATTAGTTAGTATTTATTTGTGATTGATTTGAAATAAGTTAGGTATAGGAAATGAAACAGTAATATGGAAACTTCAATGTATTTTAGCATTTGGTACATTTTTTAATATGTTTAAAGCTAAATTCCTTTTCCTTTTTGTTATCTTGCCTTTCAGTAAGGCAGCTTTGCCTCTTGGTTGGCCAAACTGACGCCTAGCAATGGTCGTTGGCTGACAAGGAATATTTCTCTTTGCCGCCCCCGATGCCTTAAAAATAGTGCAACCTGCAGTCCGAAGGAAAGTAGTAACCTGCGCACGATTTCTGCAGGCTTTCAGCCTCTGTTCAAATACCGCAAAGGAGCTGAGCATGCAGGTGCTTTTAGTTCTCTTTAATTCTCTATTGATCATGCTTGTGAACTCATCAATGCTGGTGTCAATTGATTGATTTTCATTTGTTGTCTCTGCGGAGGTCTCGATAACGACAGCTACATCTCCTTGCTCATCGTCACATGCAGCTGGTTCTTTATTACCATGAGATACTGCAATAACAGGTGTATCAGCAAATAAGCCATCGAAAAAATTTGATGTCGGCATCGGTTTGTCGCCGTATATCACCTTATACAAGACTTCTTTTTCAGCAACAGTGCAGGCGTATAGTTGTGGAAGGCGAACTGCGCTGTACTGCGACGCTGCTAATTGATGTTTGCAAACGCTTCCTGTGTTTCCACAGAGGCAGCTGCACATGCCGATTGAGAGGTCCACATTGTAACAAATGCCCTCTTGTAAAGCTGACTTAACCGTATAAACTGTTCCTCCAGCATGAGTGACAGCGCACATTGGAATGGTGCTGGTGGAAGGTTTGCAAGAACTGTCCTTTTTGAGGAGGACATCTGACAACCGTAGACGAAGGTAATTGTTGTAAACGTCAGCCATTACCAACAGCAGCTGTGCACCGTTGTGTGCCTTGTTCCTGTACACAATTAGGAAATAATAATTACAATTATGAATTTGTTAATTACAAGAATTCGTATTATTAAAAATTTACATTAAATTACGCTCAAATCTAGGGCTAAAGTAAGTGGGTTGCATACATCAAACATCTAAAATCAAGTATTTAACCCCTACCATACGGTGCCGCACACGTAGGCGTCATGAGGAGCAAGTTGATTAGCGACGCTGCCATATCGGAGTCTTGATTATATTTATTGTAGTCGCCCTTGTGTTTTTACATTCTCTCTAATCTGCTCTTAATCCCATTCTCTTTGATTTTCAAAATTCACGGGTGAAAGAGAGAACGATCGATGTAAGCGGTCACTATATTTTATGATGCGAGTATTATTACGACACGTCGTACGGCTGGCAGCTAATGCTGCCCGCGATATTTAAGTACCATAGTGAAGTGGAGTTGCTGCAATCCAAAATCAGGAGTAAAATTTGATAGGTATAAAACGCGCATCCAAGTCACTGTCAAATGACATATAAGGATTTTATTACCTAGTCTTTTTTAATGTTTAAGTTTTGAATCACACTATTTTCATCTTCACTTTTTTAGAAGATCGTTTTTCCGGCGTATCTTATTTGTCAGACATTACGTACACAACCACACACAGAAATAAGTACACAGAGGCACATTGCTCCTTATTATAGTATATATTAAATACCTCGGCTTACAACTAAGTGTCCACAAGGGCCTACATTATCTAGCTACATGCAATGCATCGTACCAACCTCCCAGCACGTGACTATATGTTTGCAGATACACGTTCTTCTATTTGCAAATTCCTGTACAGCGCTATCTTATGGCATCATTATCATATTTGAAATTATATACCTAACTAGAACTAGAATAAACGTTACCTATAGAGTCTAATTGTTAATTATTAATTTAACACAAAGTGAAATGATTATCCAACAAACACATCCTTTTTTGAAAACAGGACGATTCTATAAATAGCTAGCGACATCTGGCAGCTGTTTACTGGCAGTAACACGTACACAGCGAGAAACGCACACGGATTTGCCTCATTTTTGACGTGAGTGCTGCCCGGTCTTCACAGATTTAACTTTGGCATCCTATTGGAGCAAATAAACTGTCTAATTCACCATCCAGGCGCAGTTTCCGCTGAGGGTACCCACAGGAACACACGAAGCAATAATCAGGACTGGCGACGATGACGTCGAAGGAATAGCAGGAAAAAATCGCCAGACCTGCGCCGAAATACAACTGAAGATACAGTGTCAAGAGCACTATAATGTCTATAAATATGTAAGGTCACTGAAAATACCTGAGCTGTAACAAAAAAAATGGGGAGAAAACACAATACGAGCCACAAACCGATACGCACACTAGCCGGCAAATCAAAGTCACTAATTGTACTAGTCTTTGTAATAAAATGAGTCACTAATCGTTTATACCGCTGCCATCAAATGTTCTGGGTGGCTAATGAAACTAAGGAGGCACCATTTAACATATGATATAAAGACAATTGGCACGAACACAATGGACAAATGTCCGGTTGTTACTGACGTCACGAGACAACTGGACTCGACGCTGACATTCCCGCCAAAACTCTCTACCCACGCCTTGCGGGCATTTGATAAAAATAATAAATACTACTGAAATAATATAAATACATATTACAATATAAATATACAAACATCGTGCCAACACAAGGCTCGGTTAGGATATGTCAGGCTGGGTTAGGTTAGGTTTGGTCAGGTTAGGTTTAGTTAGGTTAAGTTAGGTTAGGTTTTAGTTTCAGTTAGTGCAGTGAGTTGACATCAAACTGCAGTGAGAGTGCATTGAGTCGATGTGCAGAGAGTTGGCGTTGCAGGAGTTGACATCACACACACAGACACACGCATACACACCACACACATACAAATATACACGCACACACGCAAACGCATACACGCAAGCAAGCACATACACGCAAACATACACACACACGCATACAGTCAGTATCAGTGAAAGCTGTTTCACGTTGAAAGAGTGGCTTAATCTCGAGACATGACAAAGCTAAGTCAAACTCTGGAAGTCTCATCTAAAAGCAATAACTATGTGGATTCGTGAAATATTGGCTTTGTATTCATCAATAAAGTAAGGCAATAACTGCATTTACAAAAACAATTAGTAGGTACTACTGAGGTTTATATGAATTTCAATAATGACGGTTGACCGACTATTGAGCGCAAGACAAATGAGCGCAGTAATACTTGAGCGCCATAATTTCAAAAGTTAAAATCTATACGGAACATAATATGTAAGAAAAATAAGAGATTCAGACATTAAACATAGAATATATAGACACACATACATACATACATACATACATACATACATACATACATACATACATACATACATACATACATACATACATACATACATACATACATACATACATACATACGTACGTACATACGTACATGCATACATACATACATACATACATACATACATACATACATACATACATACATACATACATACATACATACATACATACATACATACATACATACATACATACATACATATACATATATGCAATGGAACCTGTGGAATAGTTTGTGCCTTTACTAAAACTCTGATACAACTACTTTGCATGGATAATGAGATTGCTCCATCTTCTATTTTGTGTGACTATGAGAAAGCATTTCATAAAGCTTTTCTTTCTGTCTTCAGAAATGCTGAGGTGTTTGGGTGTTTCTTTCATTTATCTCAAGCCGTTTGGAGAAAAATTCAGGATTTAGTTTTGACCGATTTATACTGTAGCAGGGAAGAAATACGGCAATACACAAAAATGCCAGCGGCATTGGCATTCGTTCCTCCCAATGATATAATAAATGTATTTGAATCTTTACATGATGTAATTCCTGACGAGCTAGATGAGTTGGTCTTTTACTTTGAAGACACTTGGATAGGAAGACCTTGCAGGAGAGGAAGACGAAGAGATGCTATGTTTCCCTCAAGTGTCTGGAGTGTCTATGAACGTGTTGTCAGCGAACATCTACCTACAAATAATTCGTTAGAAGGGTGGCATCGGGCAATGCAGATGTCAAAAGGGCATATGCATCCTACAATTTATAAATTCATAGATATTTTAAGATTTGAACAAAATCATACATCAAATAAAGTGATCAGAATAGATACTGGGCAGCATGAAGATGTAAAGCAAAGTAAATATGTAAGAGTTAATAAGGCTATATAAAAATTTGTGAGCGAATATTCTTCAAGAGATCAACTTGAATATCTTCCTTCAATATCTTATTATTAGCCTGCAGAAGTAGAAATTTGGTTTTATAAACTGTATTTAGGTATAAGCAGCCAATACCCCGTCTGGGGTACTGTCTGCTTGTTATTGTGGCAAAGTAGCATGCAGTTCATACTTTAGGGTCTATATGGGGCGCCCCTACGGACCAGAGTCACACATCATTTTGTTTATGATAGAGGAAAACTCACAGAGAAATGATGACACTTTTATACTATCACTGTCCCTCCGTTATGCTGTCCCCCAACCCCTTGTTTGCTGTCCTGTACCATTTCTCTGAGTATTCATTTTTCTGTGGTGGGGGAATTCCCTGTGTTGGGCGAAAAGAATACTGCCACCAAGTAATCCCACTTGGATCGTAAGAGGCGAGAAGAAAGGGACGGGGATTGGGACTAGGCATCCTTCTCCTTGTAGCCCCACAGGGGACATTCCTAAAAGAAAAAGTGAAGGCATAAGAGGGTCTTCGAGTTTTCCAACCAGCACCCTAAAGTTTGGGTCTTTTAATGTATGTGGATGCGGTACAGATGAGAGTAAAAGGGAAGAGATAGGTAGTATGTTTGTGAGAAGAAAGATGGGTGTGTTGGCTTTGAGTGAAACTAAGTTGAAAGGGAAGGGTGAGTGTAAGTTTGGGAGTGTAAGTGGGAGGTTATCAGGAGTAAAGAGAGGGCGGGGGGGAAGGGGTAGCTATTCTAGTAAGTGAAGAGATAGGTAAACGTGTAGTGGAGTGGAAGGAGATTTCCTCAAGGATAATGTGGATGAAGGCGAAACTGGGAAAGGAGATGTGGGTCTTTGTAAGTGCATATGGGCCTGGCAGTGAGAAGAGTGTAGAAGAAAGGGAGGCCTTTTGGATAGATTTAAATGAGTGCATAGAGAATTTAGGGAGAAGGGTCAATGTAATAGTACTGGGAGACCTTAATACTAGGGTAGTAAATGATCCAATTGATGGAGTAGTTGGGAAATGTGGAGTTCCAGGAAAGAATCGTAGTGGAGAGTTGATGGTGGAAATGTGTCTAGAAAGAGACACTGTATTTGCTATAAATACAGTGTTTCGGAAGAAAGTCAAGTATAAGTACACATGGGAGAGGGTGGTGGATGGTAGGGTGGTAGATAGAACGTTGATGGATTATGTAGTGGTAAATAGGATGTCCATGTGCTAAGGGGAGAGGGTGGGGGAATATCAGATCATTTTTTGGTGGAAAGTAAGTTGAGAAAGAGGAAAGGGACAAAAGGTATGAAGGTGCTTAGAGTGAACTCTTTAAATGAAAAGGAAAAGGAGAAGGAGTACAAGAAGAAGCTGAAGGAGGAGTGGGAGGGAGTGAAGGTTAGAGTAGAGCTAGGTGTGGAGAAGGAATGGGGATGGTTCAAGTGTGCAAAGATGGTGTGTGGAACAAGAAGGACAGGAGGAAATAGAAGAAAGGGTAGTGAATGGTGGGGTGAGGAAACAAAGAAGGTTGTAGAAGAGAAGAAGCGAGCTTTCACAGATTGGTTACAAAATAGGACGAGGGAGTCATATGAGAGGTACAAAGAAAAGAGAAGTAAAGGAAAAGGTAAAGGAGACAAAGAGGAGAGCAGATGTGAAATGGGGTAAGAGTATGACAGAAATTTTTGAAAGTAATAAAAAGATGTTTTGAAAAGAAATTAAGAGAGGAACAGGAGGCGAATCAAGTAGAGAAGAAAAGGTAAAAGGTGCAGATGGAGAGATGATAATGGAAAAGAAGGCAGTAAGGGGAAGATGGGCAGAATATTTTAGGGAGTTGCTGAATGTGAAGGAGGATAGGGAGGGAAAGATAGCTGCAGTGGGAAATGCTACGAAAATGAGAGTGATGAGTGAGGAAAATGGAGGAGAAATAAGGAAGGATGAAATGAAGACAGTTGTTGAGATGATGAAAACAGGTAAGGCACCTGGTCTGGATGGATGCCATGCAGAATGTCTAAAAAAGGGAGGTACAGTGATGGTGGACTGGCTGGTGAGGTTATTTAATGTTTGCTGGACAAAGGGTAGAATGCCGGAGGAGTGCCTGTATAGTTCCACTTTACAAAGAAAAAGGGGACAAGTGTGAATGTAGTAGTTTCAGAGGGATTAGTTTGTTAAGTGTAGTTGGGAAGGCTTATGGGAGGATCTTGATTGAGAGGATTAGGAGAGGAACAGAAGGAGTAATTGGTGAGGAAGTGTGGATTTAGGACAGGTAGAGGTTGTGTAGATCAGATCTTTGTGGTAAGATAGATATGTGAGAAAGCTATAGGAAAGGGGAAGGATGTTTTTGGGCTTTTATGGATCTGGAAAAGGCTTACGATAGGGTAGACAGCAAGGCACTGTGGGAGGTTATGCAGATATACGGGATAGGAGGAAAGCTTCTGGGAGCTGTCAAGAGTTTTTATGAGAGTAGTAGAGCTTGTGTCAGGATTAGAAATGGAAATATTGAGTGGTTTGAGGTAAAGGTGGGACTTCGTCAGGGATGTGTTATGTCGCCCTGGCTGTTCAACTTATACATAGATGGGGTAGTGCGAGAGGTAAATGCAAGGGTAGTGGGCAAGGGGTTGGAGATGGTTAAAGAAAATGGAGAAAAGTGGGAGGTGAGCCAGCTGTTGTTTGCGGACGACACTGCGCTTGTGGCAGGATCGGAGGAGGGATTGAGGAAGTTGGTGACAGAGTTTGGGAGAGTATGTGATAGAAGAAAGCTAAAGACAAATGTGGGTAAAAGTAAGGTGATGAGATGTACAAGGGGTGAAAGTGGCAGTAGACTGGAAGTGAGCATAAAGGGAGAGCAACTGGAGGAAGTGGATAGTTTTAGACACTTGGGTGCAACTGTGGCAGGAAAAGGTGAAGTGAAAGTGGAGGTAGAATGTAGATTGAGAGAAGCAAGTAAATGCCTTGGTGAATTAAAGAGTGTAATGAGGAATAGACATTTGGGAATGGATGCTAAGAGGAGACTATATGAAGGAGTGATTGTGCCAACAGCACTGTATGGGGCAGAAACATGGAACATAAGAGAGGAAGAGAGAAGGAGTTTGAATGTGTTTGAGATGAGGTGTCTGAGAAGTATGATGGGGGTTACTAGGCTAGATAGAGTGAGAAATGAGGAGGTGAGGAGGAGAACAGGGGTGGAAAAGGAGCTGGGAGATAGGGTTGATGAGAGAGTATTAGGATGGTTTGGACACATGGAAAGAATGAGTGAAGAAAGACTAGTAAAAGAGGTATGGAAGGCGGATGTGGAGGGAGTGAACATGAGAGGACGTCCTAAGATGAAGTGGATGGATGGGGTGAAGGGGGCTTTGAGGAAGAGGGGAATGTCTGTTGAGGAAGGACGGGAGAGGACAGAAGACAGGGGTGAATGGAGAATGGTTGTATATGGATGATGCTGTGATGCATGTGGTGGAATGGGCAGGGGGATGGGGGATGAGGTAGTATGTGTGAGCAAAATTTGACGCAGCCCGAAGGGATTTCTCCCCGTCTTCTTCTTTTATGCATAGGGGGACGGAGAGGGGGGGTCGCCGATTTAATGAAGCGACCTTGCTGTGGATGTGCTATGTCTTGCGACACTGCTTCTGATCTAGGGCAGTGGACAAGGTGCAGGGATGACCTGTCATCCAGGAGGTGCTAAGATAAGAGGGAGGGTGGAGGGGCTGTGGGGTATATTTAGGGATGGAATGGGTGGGAATGATTTTATGCCTTTTCCTTTTTGGCTACCTCCCTTGTAAGGGGGAAAAAGCCTTGGTATATGTATGTATTTAGGTATTTTATGGTTTTTATATATATTTCATGCTATTTAACATTATGGTGTTTATCGGTTTTATTAAATGTTTTAGGTGTTTTATGGTAATTCCAATATGAATAAAAAATTAAGCTTTCACATTTCTGTTTTTACATGATTTTGTTTAAATATAATTTTATTTATATCTCATAACTGTATTTTGAAATCATGGCGCTCAAATGTCGGCGCTCAAAAGTCGGCGCTCAATTGTCGGCGCTCATTTGTCTTGCGCTCAAAAGTCGGCTCACGAATAATGACACACGTCAAGAACCATATTTGAATTACGTTCACGATCCCCATGGGTATTAGATCCTCTCATTCACATTCCTTGAACCTTTCTTGTCGTGCACCGTGTTGCTATGGTTATTAATTGTGTACATGGATGAAAAAGTGAAGAAGGTAAATGCAAGAGTGTTAGGCAGGAGTTTGGAGATGGTGATTGAGAGTGGAGGGAAGTGAGAGGTGAGTCAGTTGTTGTTTGTAGATGACACAACACTTATGGCTAAGTCTGAGAATAGACTGAATAAGTTGGTGGTGGAGTTTTGGAGGGTGTGTGAGAAAAGAAGTTTAAAAGTAAATATGGACAAAAGTAAGGCAATGTGATGTACAGAGAGTGATGAGGTTGGTATGTCAAAGGTGATTCTAAAGGTGGAAATCCTGGAGAAAGTGCTTTGGATATTTTGGGTCACATGTAGCTGTTACTTCAAAAGTGGAGATGAGAATGACAAATGGAGTAGGAAAATAAATGTCTGGGAGAAAAAAATATGGGAAATAACTGTCTTGCGCTAAACACAAAAAGAAGGTTGTGTGAAGGAATGATTGTGTCCACTTTATTGTATGGGGTGGAAACTTAAAATCTGAAGGAGGATGAAAAGGAAAAACCTAAGAGTGTTTGAGATGAATTATTTGAGAATTACGGTTTGAAGTATAGTTTAAATCCATCTTTGTCAAAAGAATTCTACAAAAATTAATAAAACAACTTGACATTGTCTACAATGAAAAGGCAGATACCTTTGGCAGGGAAGAGATAGGAATAATGATGATGTGGTCAGGATGACCTGCATTGACTATGAGCTGAAAAAGAGGTGCGGTGTACCCTCTGAAGGAACAGTACTACCTCTAGAAATTGTATTACCTGATAAGAACCAGGCCAAAATGAACAAATCAGTGACCGAAATTTCTTGGCATAAGGAAGGACAAAATCCTAAAAAATTACCACTTCCTTCCTTTCAGATTTAAAGGGCTTATGGGTTCATGAGGAGGCTTGAGATCAAAATACCATACACCACCGTCATGAGCAGCAAGGGAAGTCAGGGCCCATTTAGATTTCATTGTCATTTTCTTGTGGGTGGATGAATTTTATTACGTTCACCAAGGTGTGCAAATATCAAGACTCAGCAGTGAGGTAGCATCGGATCTAGATAACTTAGAATGTGTGATCAAACAGGTACAGAAATGGAGAAGCGTTTATTTGCATGGTTTAAACCGTTAAGATTTGAACAACTTATAAGTGAAACAAACATCATGTACTCTGTGAGTCATGTATTTCATATAAATATATACAACAGTATTCAGTTTCTTGAACAATTCAACAACCAATAACATAAAATTCGTTTCAGGTTACAACAAAGTATTAATGTGTGAAAAACATCGGTATGTTTAAGCTGAAGATTATTCAAATTTAGCAACACAACCGCTCAAAGCAAATTGGGCTCAGGAATGTCTTACAAGACAGTAGGTATGTTTCGGAGGTCTTTGTTGCAGGATTTAAGAGGATCTCCCTCTTGCTTGAGCATTATTTCTTCTTCCGTTAAAAATACAATAGGATATGACCAGAGGCGAAGTGATGTACTGGTATCATATATATGGATGTTGCCAGACCTTGTCATCAACAAAGATTATCTAACCAAGATTAGAGAAGGCCAACATATTTTGAGCGGTAACTATCTAAGGAGCCACCCCTAGCTCTTAAAGAACTGGCACTCCAGTTTAAGGGTGGTACAAGCTAGTATCAGTCTCGTTTGTCAAATGGTGATTACCATAGTAACAGAGACAGATAAGATAGTTACTACGTATCTGATGATTGATTTTAGAAATGGCTGGGACATTGTACTTCAGGGGATTCACAGGAGAGTTGAAGAACCTAAGATATTAATTGTAATTATGGTGTGGTCCACATAGAGTAAATATAAATGAAAATGTCTTGGGAAGAATAAATCTACCCACACTCCAGTGCACAACTTATTTACTTTGAGCGTTGAATTTTGAGCGTTGGACTTTTTGTTCCAGATGTGTGGTTTATGTGCCTGTCAAAATATCAACGAACTGGATGAACACAATATATATTAAGCCATTAAACACATTTTCTATAAATTATTTTCTCTTAATTAGTAACACTATTCTAAAGGTACCCAACATAACAGGCCATGCAATTGTTTAACTATGGTATTCGCGCTATCATACTTTGATCTTGAATGAAGACGTGTTCATTGCTGATGTCGAGAGCGTTCCAATTATGGCAAAGACTTTAGATCGAATGTATAGATCCCGCTCACCATTTTCTTTTCATTATCTCTTTCCTCTTTCGAAAGCATTGTTCCCCTACCTCAGTGTCTTTGTATCGATTTCTATCCTGTTACAAGTCATCTTAGGAGATGAAGAAACGAAGGAGGATTGCGACAGGGGATAAGCATAGAGACAGACGTTGGTCACGTTGTGCTGCAGCTTTTATGATGTGTGCTGGTCGTTCCTGCAGTATTCGCCATCTGCAGAATAAAGAAAGATGTTAGGTAGGGTGTGGCACTTTCATCTTGACGTTCAATATTCGTTGCAATGAGGATGAAAGAATTTTTATATCGTCTTGCTCACAACAACATTTATTCTTGTGCACATTATTTAACATTTTTACCAGAGTTAACAACTCACACTAACAAAATGGAGATTTATAAGAAAATAAAAAATATATACAAATTCGGTGTGGGGATCTTTGCGAAATGGACATATCAACATAAAAAAATGAATAAATAAAATCTCGTTCACTGAAATATAAGACTTACAGTTACAGACCAACTATCTGCCAACATTAGTGAAGAAAAGGTAGGAGTGTGTGGTTTTCTGAGCTGAATAAAACGGTCTGGCGGTAGCTGGACTAGACACGTAGTCAAATGAGGGTTAATATAAGATTCGAAATAGGTTGAATACTCTTGCTAATAAGGTTCTTCCCAGCTAAATAGAATTACCTGTCGGTACCTAGAATAATGATTGATGCCGTCCTCTTTTCGTCAAACAATGCAGATCCAACGGCCACCTTTCAGACTTTTTTTTCCCGTTAGTTTTCCCCGATACAACTGACCCCAAGCTGTTGTGAATCTGTCAAAGCTAATTCGTACCTTGTGACCTCACATGCAGAATCTCCCTTCAAGAAGAAGGAAGGAGAGAAAAAAAAATCACATCACTTCTACTCCCCCTTTTAAATGTTTCTTATGATGCATGCATGGCGACACTTCACTGTGATATCGTCCCCCAAAGGTAGAAGCGTTGTTTACTGCTGACTCAAGTTGCATCCGAGATCCGGCAGCGCATCCTATCCAAACTATCATTAAATCGATACTCTTCCTATGTCGAGTGGCAATGGTACTCACCTGACTCCCAACCAATGAATTCGCCATGTTTCAGGTTGTCTTCCTGAAGCCACTTCTCAAGGGGACTGAAGTATTCCCTGATGGCACTAGCGTCCATCTTAGTTTCGCCAGTTAGTGCCTTCATAGCTTCGGGCCAAGGTTTGGAGGATCCAAGCTGCAGCATATCGCTGTGGGTAGGAACAATTCAATTTGGTTATAGCAACTAAACTCGTAATGTGGACTACAATTAAATTTCAAGAATGACATTGGTGCTGTTGCTGGCATCAAACTGCTTACCCGAGAGCATTCCCAGCCTCGGTCGACTGATGTATGTCGCATTTGTGCAGAGGCTTGGTAGGGTCATTGGGATCATATTGGCCGGCCTTCAGACACAAGGATTTGTGGAACTGGAACTGAATCACGAAGCTGACGAAGTATCTGTAATGAGAATAGAGGTTTAGCTAATGTAAGCGTCACTATAAGTACGATCATCACCCAAAGTCAATTTTTTGAAAGACATATAGTCGCACTCATACGAACGCACCTGATATAAGGAAAATTAGCAGGGATGTGGTACTTCGCACCAGGGTCGAAGTCGGTTTCGGAACGCGTACTGGGAGGTCGTATACCTTGAAGCTCTTCCCTGAAACGAACGAAAAAAAAAAAAAAAAATAGATAAATAAATACCGGATACTTCTGATTAAACGTGAAACAAATATTCAAAACATCAGCAATGCATGGGAATCGAACTGAAAGGCAAGCAGTGTCTATAAAAACATGTTCATGCAGCCTTGCCCCAAAGAACGACGCAAGTTCATGCTAGTAAATCATGGCGAGAAATATTTGTCTTGCAGGATATTAGTGCTTGATACTAAGTTTAGTTTCCAGATTTATTAAAGGAAATGAAGAACTCAAAAGGTCGACGTTTCGTAGTTAATAGTGATTTCCCTACCCTATGAGATACTATATCGAATGAC
Source organism: Oratosquilla oratoria (assembly GCF_046742065.1). NCBI lineage: Eukaryota > Metazoa > Arthropoda > Malacostraca > Stomatopoda > Squillidae > Oratosquilla > Oratosquilla oratoria. The sequence goes on from NC_134779.1 coordinate 72,740,813, forward strand.
ATCATAAAAAGTGCGGATTATTTCTACCATTTCAAGTTGTTGTTTTTTTCTAGACCTAACCTGATACTCTTCGAAATAACTTGGATGATCTCTCAGTATCTGTTTACGAAACTTAGATAATAAGGAATACAATCCCACTTGCACATCACTTCCCTTTGACTTCGTTCCATCTCACCTCAACTTCCACCAGGCGCAATTCCAGTCCTTCTCGTTGGTCGCGCCGCTGAAGACATCCCATCGCCATAAATCCATCAGGTAGCCGAAAGGCAGGAAAATGATTTTGTCAAGAGCCATGCTCATCAGGAAGTTGATGTCGGCCTGCGGGTCGTCGAACACCTCCTTCAGGAGGCCAATCTTGTGAAGGTGCTTCGGGGTTGCCACACTCAAGGCCAGCACGTCCCCGACAGCCTCGTGGAAACCTGGAGGAGGTACAGAGTGGTGCAGGGTGAACGGGACAGTCGTAGCAAGGAGACGTGAACGAAGATGAAAATGTTTTATAGAATAACTCAAGAATTTTATCTACATATAGAATATTGTGTTGGTGACTGGCCATAAAGTTCTCGGTCTAAAACGAGAAATTACTACGTTACATGATGGAACAAGAGAAAGCCTTAGCTAAGGTAAATAGTTAAATCTTTGTGAATTTACATACACCCCTCGTAGTGAAAAAAAAAGTTTTCTTCCATTTATATGTCATGTGGAAGGAAGCTGTATCACAGAACACATGCCATATGGTTGTTACAAACTTGAGAATGATGTAGGAGATCGATCCAACAGTAATAGGACCTGGAATTTCCTTCCTCGACTTTGCTAGGAATATATCAGCAAAACAGGGTGAATTAGATAATTTGATATGACGATTACAACGGCCATGGGCGTGCGAGGATTTGGCGGGGTTGGAGCAGTTGCCCCCCTAGAAATATAGGGTGTGTTTGAAACTTAGATGGTCGTCACGTGACTTTTGTTAGAATTTTAAGTTACACTATACTAGAGCATGACTGATGAAAGTCAAAATGTAACTAGTGTAGATAATATAAACAAATCTATATGCCTATGCAGCCGATTCGAAGTGCGTATCTTGATATAAACTTATATCATTAATCATATATACACAATGTTCCAATTTTGTCCCCCTCCCACCCCCCCCCCCCCAAAAAAAAAAAAAAAATCCTGCGGACGCCCCTGGCAACGGCAGTGCGACAGTGGCAGATTTTTGAAATAGGAACACACCAGAAGACGCATTGTTGAAACGCCATTCTGGTACTGCGAACGATACCCGGGCACTGGGAAGCGGGAGTGTTACTTCATTTTTTTTTTTTCTTTTTAGGGGGTGATGAGAAAAGTTTAGATAAAACTGAATACAATTTTCTATGTTAATATATCTCCACATTAGTCTGCCAAAATCTGCATCAATTCGTGGAAATATACAGTCCATGCGTAGTCAGTGTGTACTAACCTGAGTTGGCTCCTCTCCTGAAGACTCCAGGTTGGTGCTTGTACTGGAGATAGTACTGGATATGGCCCATTTCATGATGAACTGTGATCAAGTCTGACATAGTTATTTCTGTGCACTGCTTAATTCTGTATATGAAA